>NC_140592.1:807601325-808201325 GCF_964204655.1 Triturus cristatus | reverse complement strand
TGCAACAGTAGGGTAAGTGTTGGATAGTATAGGGGTAAAAACTTACTATTCTAACTCCAGGGGGTGCAACAGTAGAGTAAGTGTTGGATAGTATAGGGGTACAAATTACTATTCTAACTCCAGGGGGTGCAACAGTAGGGTAAGTGTTGGATAGTATAGGGGTAAAAATTACTATTCTAACTCCAGGGGGTGCAACAGTAGGGTAAGTGTTGGATAGTATAGGGGTAAAAATTACTATTCTAACTCCAGGGGGTGCAACAGTAGGGTAAGTGTTGGATAGTATAGGGGTAAAAATTACTATTCTAACTCCAGGGGGTGCAACAGTAGGGTAAGTGTTGGATAGTATAGGGGTAAAAATTACTATTCTAACTCCAGGGGGTGCAACAGTAGGGTAAGTGTTGGATAGTATAGGGGTAAAAATTACTATTCTAACTCCAGGGGGTGCAACAGTAGGGTAAGTGTTGGATAGTATAGGGGTAAAAATTACTATTCTAACTCCAGGGGGTGCAACAGTAGAGTAAGTGTTGGATAGTATAGGGGTAAAAATTACTATTCTAACTCCAGGGGGTGCAACAGTAGGGTAAGTGTTGGATAGTATAGGGGTAAAAATTACTATTCTAACTCCAGGGGGTGCAACAGTAGGGTAAGTGTTGGATAGTGTAGTGTAATATTATGCGTTGTAATGGTATGCGTTGTAATGGTAGTATGCGTTGTAATGGAATGCGTTGTAAAGGTAGTTTTTAAAAATGCGTTGTAGTGTCATGCGTTGTAATGTCATGCGTTGTAATGGATTTTGCGTTGTAAAAAATGCGTTGTAAGTGTAGTGCGTTGTAAAAGTTGCGTTGTAAAGGTTGTTCCCCCTTCATCACGGTTGATGACTTCAAAACTGTTGTCCAATCGCTGGTCCTGTCGAGAATCGACTATGGTAACGCTATCCTTGCTGGAACACCTAAAGTCCATCTTGCACCACTCAAATCTGTGCTCAACCTAGCTGCTAGACTTATCTCTGACTACAAACGCTTCGACCACATCTCCCCCGCCCTTAAAACCGTCAAATGGCTACCCATCGAAGGCAGATCCACCTATCAGATTGCATGTATCACGTACAAAGCCCTTCACCAAAACACCCCACGTTACCTCTCAGACAAACTCCACAAAGCGGGCTGCACCCGACCGACGAGGAGCACCAACCCCCTCATTCTTATACCCCCTCTGTTAAAGAAGAAATGCACACAAACCTGCTCATTCTCTGGAAACGCTCCTTCCATGTGAACTCTCTGCCTAAAGACCTACGCTGTAACCCTTCCTACTTTAACTTAAAGAAAGACCTCAAATTGTACCTCCTCAACAAACATTGGGGTCAATAATGCCTATCTCTGACACTGTCTCCCACTCTGCTCCCCGTCAGAGTCCCCTCTATTTCCCTCCAATTCTCTCCCCTCCCCATTCTCCCTCCTAACTCCCCTCCATCACGCTACTCCTTCCCCTCCCCTCCCCTAACCCCCCTGCCTCTACATTTAATTATGACATCTAGCCTCACGCACTGCCTTCCACTGATCTCCTATTCCCCTAACTCCCACTCTCCTTATTTCCCTCATTTATCCTCTCTTTTTCACTTCCACCCACCCACCCTAGCCTAACTACTATCTACCCACGTGAGCTTAATTTAGTACTTTTGTAAATAGCATTCGTATTTATCTGCTTTCCTTGTTATATTGGTTCTTATTGCAATGTTTTTGTCCAAATGTTCCGATTACCGTACTTCCTCACACTCCTGTAAAGTGCTCTGATACCCCTGGGTCTAGCCAGCACTATATAACACCTTTAAAATAAATAAATAAGCAGACAGAGTAGGCAGTCTTGCAGAAAACTGCTTTTGATTTACAAGTCTGAAGCCAGATGATTCCTGGACAAAATCTATGACCAGATGTACTAAGAGTTTTTGCGGCAGCAAACCCTGGGTTTCACAAAATCATTTCAAAAGATTTTTCCGAATTTCAAAATAGGATTTCCAACCCATACTGAATCGCAATTTGGAAGAGTTTCTTGATTACCAAATTCCTTCCAAACTGTGAGTCGGTATGGTATGTATTCTAGTCGCAAACCTGTAATCAGTTACTGGCTCCCAGGCTAGAGTGGTAACTGATTTTCAAAGCGAAGGAGTTTCCTTTGGACCCTTTGCTCTTTGGGAATCATGGTGGCAGCTTTGGGGGGGGGGGAGTAGGCAGTGGTCTAGAGGATCACTGCCTATTTTACTGAAGTTTTTCCAAATATTAACTTTTTTTTAAAGCAGCCCTGGTTCCTTTAAGCAACTCTGGTGGCTTTAAAAAAAATACTTTCTCCATTTAGAAATGCATTCACAGGGATGGAGGTATGCTGTGCCTCGCAGAGCACTATCCCTGTGATTTTAGCCAATTGCAGAGGGTCACAAATTTCGACCTCCCTATTGAATATTAATTGGGCGGGTCCTTCTGCTACTCTCCGCAATTCTATATTTTGCCAACTGACCTATTACCATAGGTCAGTTGGCAAAATGGGATTGAAATCTCAAAAAAGTGGGCATTTTGCGAAAACTTTTAGGGAATTTAATAACAGTACATTGGCCTCTTATTTCTAACCGTGTTTTTTCAAAAAGCAACTAACAAACTAATTGGAAAGGAACTTATTTGTAAATTTATCATCATTCTTAAAAGAAATCTGATCAAATGCCACCAACATATAGGTTTACGTCTGATTTTGAAATAAGAAATATTTTCTGTAACACAAACTGCAGAACGGATGAGAAAAAAGTCTGAGAATGTCCGACCTCCTTCCGTCACTTTTATAAAAGTTCTGGACAATAAAGAGTTTTTCACTGCACGATCTACAGTCTGAAAATGGGAGTAGTTTTTGACATGATTTAGATGAATGGCGCACCCACCCCTTGCATATGAAATGCTAAAGGGCCATATGTATCATGCATTTTACTGGTCGCAAATGGCCCGAATCACTGAATCGGGCCGTTTGCGACCAGTAAAATGCCTTTTGGTATGTATGAATTCCAATTTGTGATTTAGAAACATGTTACCGAATAGCAATCTGGAATCGCGAATACATACCGTTTCGGTATTAGGAAAGGGCGTGTTTAGGGCATCCTAATACCGAATTGCAGCAGTATGTAGAAAAGTTTTGCGACCTAAATGCGGTCGCAAAACATTCACATTTTACCATTTACTTCAAGTAGGTGGTAACCCATTTCCAAATGGGAAGGGGTCCCCGAGAAATCCCTTCACCTTTGTGAATGTTCGTAAAAATGTTTTTTAAGAGCAGGCAGTGGTCCCAAGGACCACTGTCTGCTCTTGAAAAATCAAAAGAAAACGTTTCTTTTATAAACACAATACATTTTCCTTTGGGAAAAACGGCTGCATTTAAAAAATATATAATGCTTCATTTAAAAGCAATCACAGACATGGTGGCCTGATGACCCCAGCAGGCCACCATCCCTGTGATTTTAGCAATTCCAATGGGTCACAAATTGCGACCTGCCTTATTATTAGTAATAAGGTAGGTCAATTTGTGACCCATTAGGAACCGCTAAATGAAACTCATGGAGTTTCATACATTCAAATAGCGATTGCCTAATTGCATTTTGCAAAGAATAACAATTAGGTAATGGCTATTTGAAAAAATGATACATTTGGCCCTAAGTGTGTGACAAAAAACCTTCAATTTTTGTCTTGCTCCTGGATGCAAATTTAGACCAACACAGAAAGAAGCAATATGTTCCCATCTTTTTATGAGTAAGGGGCCAGTGTCTAGCGATTTGGACTACTTGTATCTACTAAAGAAGAACTGACCAGATAGTTTACTGATTATCCCATCAAATTGAATCTTACTGTTCCTCATTGCAATCCTAACAAATGTTCTGTGCCCGGTCTCATGGGTTGGCCATGGTAGAAATAGTTCAGTTCAATGCAAGTTGTAAATGCAACCCTTTCCTCACACAGTACCTGGGATGCGTCACGTAAAACAAACAAAATGGCCGCAGGGAAGATGATGCGTTGGTTCCTTACATGCAGGGAAGGTCATGCGTCGGTTCCTTGCTTCGGGGGAGGTGATGTGTTGGTTCATTACTGCAGTGCAGGGGAGGTGATGCGTCGGTTCCTTACCGGTGAGGAGGTGATGCGTCGGTTTCTTACTGCGCGGAGAGGTGATGCGTCGGTTATGTACTGCGCCCCCCAACGATGCGACAGTCTTGGCGCCTCGATGCGATGCGTCAATCCGGTAAGATGCGTGGATTCGTGCAGCTTCACAGCAGGCTTACGTCGGGATCGGTGCGGTGATCTCTGACTTCGAAGATCGTTAAACCCGATGCGTCGTGCGGCGATTCCTCAAGCCGCAGCAGGCGTTGCGACGGTTTCTTCAGCGATGCATTGGAAACAGGTGCGGATGCGACACACTTCTTCGATGTCGCATCGATTTCCCAGCGACAAACAGTCTCTAGAGGTCATACACAGCAGCAGGCACCTCTCTGCATGTTGGAATTCCCAGCAAGGAAATTCAGGGGAGCTGGTGGTGAAGTCTTTGTGTCCCTGAGACTTCAGAACAGGAAGCAAGCTGAGTTTCAAGCCCTTGGAGATCTTTTCTTCAAGCAGGTGACAAAGCAAAAAGCAAAGTCATTTTCTCCTTTCCTTGGCAGCAAGCAGCCACTGCAGGCCAACCCCAGACAGCAAACAGCACAGGGGCAGTATTCCTCGTCAGCTTCTCCTTGGCAAAGGTTCCTCTCGATTCCCAGAAGTGATCTAAAAGTCTGGGGTCTGGTACCCTCTTTTTATACACCAAAATCCTTTGTTCTCTGAAGGCAGAGGGTTTCTGTACCCAGCCAAAACCAGTTCTGTCCTGACTGCTGCAGCTTCCGGGCAGGAGGTGGAGGCAGCATTGTTGCAGGCAGACCAGGTCCATTCAGGTGAAAGGAAATCTCCTCCCCCTACTCTGAATGCAGCCCAGGTCTATTCAACCCAGCCCTGACTCATCAGACTTCTGGAGCCACTGCCCCTCTCCAGCCCCTGTCATCCAAAAGCCAGACATACAGTACACAACCCTAGCAGAGGCACACTGGATGGTTAAGCAAGAAAATACCTACTTTCTACAAGTGGTATTTTCAAACACAGAGGGGCCGATTCCGATCCGGGCCGGAAAGCACTCCGACCGAGTCGGATCCGGAGTGTTTTCCGACCGAGCCGGAGCCCTACAGTCCGACTGAGCGAGTACGATGCGCACATATGCTGTCGGACTCGGTTCGGTCAGACTCCCATAGAAGTCAATGGGAGCCGGTCGTACGACGCGTACATGGGCTCCCATTGACTGAATGGGTACGTCTCGAACAAGTGCGCCCCTACAGTGGGTACGCGTCAGTGCCACCCGCACCGTACATGCCTGTGTTGGGGAGACCCATAGGTCTCCCCCTGTGTCCGAGTTGTAGGGCTGCGGTTGTCAGGGGGTCTGACGCGGACCCCCAAAGTCCGACTCCGGGAGCTTTTGCAAGCCGGACACTCCGGCTCGCACAGGCTGTCCGACGCGTGCATCGTACTGGCTCGGTTGTAAATCGCATCCATTGCACACCACGGTTAGCTTCCGACCGGGACGTAGGGAGTGGTTCGGACCCGGAAACGACTCGGTCGGTGAATTTCATGTAGCTCGCATCGTACTTGCTCACCCGTACAGCTGTACGAGTCGGCCGGAAAACACACGTACGGCTCGTAGTTTTTCTGGCCGAACCCGATTCGGTGCCCTTCTGACCGAGATCGGAATCGGCCCCAGAATGTAACAAGCATTTACAATGCAACGGTCTCGGCATTGTTAAAGTTAGAGCTATTGGCATTGCTCATGACATTATTTTTGTTTTTAAAACATTTAAAGAAACGGCATTGTTATTTACAATGTCAATAGCTTAATCACTCTGAAAAATCAAGGAAAGATGCCACATGAGGCAGCGCTTGAGAACATCAACAGCTTCTATTGAAGAAACTAAGACTAAACCCTCAACAGAAACTGTCTCAATAAGGTCAGATCTCACTGCATTCAATTCCTGCCTCACAACAACAGAATATAGGCTGACAAGCGATGAGAAAAAAATAGTAAATTCAATAGACTAAGAGAAGATCATTGGTAAGTGCGATTGAAGAAAACTGACCTAGAAGAATCTGTGATTTTCTTGTATATCTGAGAAAATGGAAGGAGACAGTATCATGGCCTTTAAGTTGAACGTTGTACTGAAAATTGCTAAAATATACTCTCAGCCACCTTTAGAATTATGAAGGGTGTACACGGTCACGTGGGGAAGGAAGATGGCGCGCTGCAGGGATCCAGTCTCGCCACTGCAGTCCATTTACAATTCTAATAAGAACCGATGTTGTTCTGATATTGCTTAAATGACCTGGTTCTTATTGACTAGGGTTGCCTTTGTGTTTGGTTAGAATCCTTTTCATGATACTGAATCTCACATCATAACAACCACCCCAAGACTTTTTGCACTTTTACACACTTCAATCCGCTAATATCCAGGAAATGGTATTACTGGTATGATGTTGCAGGAATGGCTACACACCTCAACATAAGATACCAGCTTTCATCTCATCCCCCACACTCCACTCCCTCTTCACTTCTCCATTACCTCACTCTTCACTACCTCCCCTCTCACCGGCCACCCCCAGCCAGGCCTCTCCACCGCTCATTACATGAGGACAAGACACTATTTCAACTAGCAATATTAGTTACGAATCCACACAGGTTAACTCTGTACACCCCATATCACAAACCCAGTTCTGCATCATGCCATATGAGAGTCACAGCACCAGGATACCCTCAGGGGTGATCGTGCTTTTTACAAATACACATAACATAAACGGAGATATACATTAGACAGAGAAAATAGAGGTTCTCAATGCTCACCAGGCGCATAATTATTACAAAGTTTATAAGTACTGAGTAGTGATAACCAACAGGAGGTAGAAACAACCACAAAGTGTTTTTACATGAACCACATACAGAGGTAATGTTATTGGCTAGGGTGGGCTTGAAGGTACATAAAGCTGAACGCCTCATTGTTCTCAATGAATCTGACTCAATGTTAAGTGCACCGAGTTTGAGACTTCAATAGTATGACCCAATATCGCAGCCTAAAATAATGTACAGCTATGGTAGCGGCTGACGCCTATGTGCCATTCAGAACCCCAGCAGAACTGCTACATTATAAAACCAGAAGTCTCTCAGCTGGCACATTGTGGAATAGGTGGGGGGGGGGGGTGAATCTCACAAACTGGAAGAGATCACAGGGACTGAAGTTAGATGCATCCTAGAACCTGAACTCAGCAGAGACGGGTTGAAACCAGAGGCCTCCTTAAACCTGTGCAGCGGATGCCAGGACAGATAGCTCATGGCCTGTTACAACCTGTACAGTGCAGAGGGAGGCTGGCATCACAAACTAAGAATCTGCACGGAGCAGACAGGAAATGAAAAGAAATGCTTTTAAATCATAAGGGTAGTCAGACTTGACCCGACACAAACCTGTAACTGTTTAAACAGCAGAGGCTATAGTAGTGATTGGGTTGGGTGAGGAGTACCGGGGTTGTGGGAGGGTTGGATCGGGCTGTCGAAGGGACAAATGGGGAGGGCCAGATAAGGGGAGTTATGGGGTGGCTAAAGGGGCGCCGTTGGCATAAATAAGCATGTATAATATGACTGTGAAAAGCAAATGCATTTGGGAAAAGGAAAAGCAAAGCTGTATACGAGTTATGGATCAGTAGGAGGGAAAGGGATGTATTAGGGAGTGCTAGGCTGTGTATAGAAGTACCGGTGCCTGAACCAGGAACATTATGATTTTCCCTGACAGCCCCTTATCGTACCCACGGCTTGATTTCCCCCATCCTCCATTCACGTCTTGTACAAACGGCGGCCTTCCTCCACCTCCACCTCCCCTCTCTCTGCCCCTCCTCAGCCCCCTGCCTGCTGCACCCCGTCCCCAACTGAGGCCTCGGCGAGAGGGGCACAAAGGCCGGAACAGGCTGCAGCCGTGGCCTGGAGTAGGCCACTCTGCCGCTTCCCTCCTTCTTTCCCGGGGTGCCGTTCTTACCTGCTGGATGGGGGGGTTGGGCCCCGGAAACCTGCTGGAGCCGTTTCGATAGGGTAAGGGGGGCCAGGAGCCGGGTCCGGTTGGAGTGCGGCCGCCGCGGTGTGTCTGTGTCCGGGCTCCGGGGGCGGGGAAGGAGTTGGGAGGAGCCGTAGGAGGAGTAGAAGGCGGGCACCCCCGACAGAGCCACCCCCAGCCGCGCCACCCACCAGGGGCAGCATTTAGGCAGACACTGTCTTTAAAAAAATCATTACAGTGCAAACCGGAAGAGGTGTAGGTCTGCGCAGACTTCTGCCCTTGGCGACATTCAGGCTGAAAGATTATGGGAGCAAAATCATCACTAAATAACTAAGGGAAAGGGCTCTTTCCTATGAGACAAAGGGAAACAAAGAATCAGAGGAAAAGAAGGCAGAGCGGGACGCCGATGACCCCCTAAAGCAGCCGCAGCACCAAAGCTTCAGTTGAAAGTAGTTTAGACCGAGGAGCGCCGGTAGCAGGGGGAGTGGATGACGCCATGAACACCACCGCCTTTCTCGACGAGATTTATGAGCCGAACCACTATCCAACACTTATGATAAATAAGTGTTGTTGAACTGCATCTCATTAATTTACTTTTTGGTCGCCCTTATAATGAATAATTGAAACCTTTTCATGTTGCACTGTGTTGTTTAAATTTTGTTGTTTAGGTTTGTCACTGTTTTTTCACTGGGACACTTCTTAGAATTGTCTAAAGAAACTGTCTTTTTGTTTGGAATGTATACCGTGAAATTGTTTTTAGTTAAGACTTTGTCATTGTAAATATAAAGAACTATGTTTTTTACCAAGGTTCTAATGTGTGTGGTGATTTTTCCTTTCTGACGTCACGTTAACCCTTTGTTGTTATTGCCATTGGGCTTTATGTATTACATATTTGGTTATTAAGCCATACGAGCCATTGTTTTTGTCCAAATTTCTCCGAGGCGAAGCAGAAATGCCTCGGAGAAAGGCAGCGGCGATTTCGGATTCGGGGCGTGTTCTCCTCTTGCCATTGGCTGGAGGAGATAATCAGAAAAGTTGCCAAAAACACGCCCCCGAATCCGAAAAGGACGGGGCCTGATCGGAGAGACAAACCTCTTCTCCAATGGCTGGCCAGCATTCAAGAGGCCAGCCAATGGAGAAGAGGGGAGAAGAGGGGCGGGTTCAAGCCCCTCTTCTCCAAGTCATTAAATCTCGCGAGCGAGACTGCGCATGCGCAGCCTTCGCTAGCCGAGACCTAAAAATCACCCTCACTAAAAGATGCATTTTAACATTCTGAGTTCAGGCACACTAAACTATATTTTTCTACCTTGTTCGTAGGGCCAGTTATGTTTATAAGATGTTATAAACAAACTCCCCATTATGTCATATGGGAACAGGTAGCCTTGCAATAGTAAAGAACGAAATTGGTAGTAATTCACTATCAGGACATACCACACACAACAAGGCATGTCCTACCTTTCACATAACTGCACCCTGCCCACAGGGGTACCTTGGGCCTACCTTAGGGGTGTCTGACATGTAAGAAAAGGGAAGGTTAGGACCCGGCAAGTGGGTGAACTTGCCAAGTCGACATGGCAATACCAGACTGCACAAAGGCTCTGCAATGGCAGGCCAGAGTTACATTTTACAGACTGCATCTGTGGGTGATACAATCAGTGCTGCAGCCCACTAGTGGCTTTCGATTTACAGGGCCTGGGCACACACAGTGCACAATACTAGGGTCTGACAAGTAAATCAAATATTTCAATCATGGAATCACTAACCCATATCAAGAATTTACAAAGGGAGCACTTGCACTTTGGCACTGAACAGCAGTGGCAAAGTGTCCAAAGCATCAAGACCAGCAAAACGGAGTCCAACACACAGCAAAAACACAGGAGGCAAAGGCAAAAAATGCAGGGGAGATCCACGCCAATGGTGTCAAGTCTAACAAGGAGTAATAAGATGAGTCTCTGAAAAGGTTTACTGGATGCCAGGAAAAATCGGAAAATTGTTCTAACGTTAAACTGCTGGAGTATTTTTTCACTAATGGATTAATTAAGTTCAAAGAATGCAACAGTGATACAGTCATCGAGTTGGGAAAATACATTATCTTAAGAAAATGGTATTCCTTGTACAGAGGATGAACAAGCATGCATGAACAATAGAGTAGGAAGGATCAGCCGACCATCCTTTTTTCAAGTGTTAGCAGATAAAATATTTTTCAAGTGGCACTGACAGTGGTCAATGGGTCAGAAAATAGTATGCCTCAAGACTACCAAAACATGAAACATTTTAACACAGATCAAGTGAAGACACCTTCATGAGTATCCTTGTAGAGCAAAGATGATGCTTTGCACAGCAAAGATGAAACACAATTGAGGTTTGCTGTGGCAAATCTGGGCCCAACATAACTCACAGAGGATAGGAAACACAATCGAGTGGTGGGCAGTGGACTGTCTGGAACCACCCTTTGCTCAATTTCGATACCAACGGTGTCTGTGGCAAAAAGGACAACAATAGAGAAAGGGCCTGTAGAATGATGGTGATTCACAGATCAGGCAGGGCTGAAGTATGGAGCCCAAGTACATGACCAACCTGTTGTCCCTATGGCTGTGTAACACCGCAGACAAACAGTGATGGGGTATGATCAGAGCAGAGTTGGGGAATAACAAAAGGTAGAAATAGAGATGGACCCAAAAGGACCAAAGGAAATTGAAGAGGGAGAATAGAGACTTTTTTTATACCAACACCAGCAGGAATCCACAAAGACCATCCATCATGTGGGCTACCTGAACCGACCTTCAAGACCTGCAACACATCAGTATTGAGAAGAATGTCATTCCAATAGAGGAGGCATTAATGTCCATGCATAAAGAATTCTCAAAGACAAGGAGAATGATAGTATGCTTAGTCTATGGTATCTGACGTGCAAGCAGATGGAAACCAAACAACATCACAAGTTTTGTTTCTGTGCAGTGTCAGCACTGGTGCTCTGACTATCTGAAAGATTCATTAAGAGCCACACATATCCATATATTGGGAACCCTGATACATCCCTCGGATGAAAGGCCACTACATATCTCAATCTAAGACCTCTGGCCTCCTGGCTAGTAAAGTCATGTTACCAGACTCTGCCTCCCAGATCAAGGTCTGCAAGAATACACGCTGCCTATCAAGAAACTTAAAGGAAATACAATTCCAAAGGGAACAGCGATTGCCAACAAAGCAGAAAGGGAGTGGATGTGTGCAAGCCAGCAAGCATCATGGGATTTCTTTGGAAGGGAATAAAACCCTGATTTTCCTGGATTATAACCAGGATACCATGAAAAGACAACAGTAACTACAGCTCATTAAAAATATTTACACTTAAGGCGGATAGAGATATATTGGGCGAGCGGGGCATGCTGTCGCCGCTATATGATGGGAGACTGGCGCCGACGTTGATTGGCCCCCTGTGGCAGACTGTATCTATCTGGCATGCGGCTCAGGCCAAATTGGGGTGGCGGGGGGTCCTGACGCATCTCACACCACTCTGGGATGCGAAGCAGCTGGGACGGTTACGGGATAGTAAGAGGTTCGATGGTTGGGACAACATTGGAATTTCTGTGATAGGCGATATGTGGGAGAAGGGGGCGGTCATCCCATTCACACGCTTGCAGCAGCAATATGACCTGGCTCCCTCGGAATGGTTCCGATACGTCCAGATTAAACATGCCCTAAACGCAAAGTTGACTCCGGGCGGGGAGGTTCCAGAGGCGTCCCCGTTAGAGGACAGGCTGCTGACGGAATATATGCCTACGAAGGCTACATCCTTCACGTACCGCAAGCTCATCAATAACATGCCGGACCTCATGGGGCCCTTGCGGGTGAAGTGGGCTGATGAGCTCGGCGACTTTGACGACCCGGAATGGCGCGAGGTGCTGGCGTCGCCGCGCGAGGCGGGTATACCGTCACGGCTGCGGCTGGTGCAGGTCTGAATTTTACACCGCTCATATTATACCAGGCACTTGTTGCACAAAATGGACAGAGCACTGCACCCCTTCTGCCTGCGTGGTTGCGGTGAGGAGGGTACTTTTTACCATACCATTTGGGAATGTCCGGCAATCCAAGACTTCTGGCGGCGAGTGATGCGTACAATGTCGCAGGCGTGCGACGTCTCATTGGTACCAGAGCCCCGGCGCTGCTTGTTGAATGTGTGGGAGCCTAACGACCTCAGCCACCGGGCCCAGGGCTGGGCCACGCTGGGCATAATGACAGCAAAGCGGAACATAGCCCAAAAGTGGGGGGTGGGGGAGGTCCCTTCCCTGACCGTATGGGGGAGAGATATGGACGTGGCCATGTTTGCCGAGCGCTCAGCGTTTCTCAGACGGGGTTGCCCCCGCAAGTGGGATAAGGTATGGGGGGCATGGAACAAATTTAGGGGAAATATATGTGACCCACCGCCAACGCCACATGAAGACACTTCTGATTCAGACTGACACGCTAGACTCTGGGGCGGCGATGGGAGAGACCGATGCTGGCTGGGAACTACATTATATGTATGCGGTTTTTATTCAAGGTGTACACTGGGCTGTTGTATTGTCTAAGGATGTGCACGCAATGAATATTCAAGTGTCTTGTTCTGTTTATTGCAAAAATAAAAAAGTTTATAAAAAAAAATATTTACACTCCATGTGAATTGATGCTTCTCTATGCTGGTCCAAATTAAGCTTAAGGTGCTGTACAGAGACAAAAACTCTGATCTCCCACAGGAGACGGCAGAGGTCTTTTTTGTAACCAAAAGAGGTCCAGTAGTCCAGGTGTAGAATAGATAAGATGATTTGTTTATGTTTTTATCATGAAGAGCCCCACCAGGAGCAGCCTTCTTGCTGCTCAGCCCATTCTCCAACTGACTCTCTCAACCCTCCACATTCCACAGCATCACCACACACCAACATTCCACACCCCAGTCACACTGGCTGAGCAGCAGGTATAACAGTCTTCTTATCCAAAAATACAGAGACGGGAAAGACTTATTAAGTGGAGAACTGTATTGGATGTTTTCATGCTCTCCAGTCTCCTTGAATGTTTGGTAAGAAAATGGTCCATATTGGGCCCGGATGGGTGTGGAGTTAGAAACCTTTGAGACCTGATTGTGTTTCTCAGAATACTCTTACCTAAACAGAGTTGGTGCCTCCCATATGGTACCTTCCCCTTCCCCTATTCCACCGCTCTCTCCTGTTTGCTTTCTCAATCAGGCTCGAGTTGAGGCTGACCTGAAGAGAAAAAATCTGAAACAGCTCATTATTTCATAAATGGAGGGCAAGACATACTTGAAAGCTTGCCGGTTTGACCAGGTGCCATTTAGAAGATTACCGCCAAGAGATCTGTGTGATAATGCATGTTTTATGTCAGAAGCCGGATATGGATGGTGATGCTTAGGAGAGGTGCAGGGAGATAATGTCTGGCGTGCCTGTGAGGAGTCAGCATCTAGGACCGTTGGAGAGCTCCACAAAAATGTAACACAAGAACTGTAGGCTGTTTGGGAGAGCTACAGATAAGAGGGGGGCGTCTCCTAACTCTAGGATACGCTTCATTTGGTTTAAGAGCTACAGATAAGTGCAGGGGAGATGCGTTGACATGGAGCACATACAGGCCTGAAGGACACATTGAACGGTCTGTGTCGATCAGGTATCACCTGAAGAGAAAACCACATGGGTAACCTTGACAAGGCACATACACACAACAGAAGTGGCAGAATTCCGCACATGCTTATCGCTCCAAAGCAATCCATCAATTCCTGACACCTGGAACACTTCCATCTCTTTGGCAAGCCAATATACATGATTAACGCCATACAAACGTTCTTTGCACCTGGGCGGCATTCTAAAGCGCCTGGATTCCTGCTATATGTAGTGCTCCTGTTTCTTCCTATTCATTGTTGTTCCTGTGCTGTGTGCAATTTTGTCAGCTGTCTGGAAATCTTTCTCTACTGGTATCCTTTTCATCCTAGTGGTGCTCTCAGCTTTTGTTGCCATCACCTATTCCACCTAGTTTCCATTAAATTTCTGGTGGTTCTTGTATGTATGTATGTTAATGGTATTTCTATAGAGAGAACCTAACCAAAAGGCAGCAGAGCGCTGTATATGGTTAAAGACAAGTATAAAGGAGAGAAAGCTTGGTTGTGAACGGTTAATGCTATGTGATCTAGTATTCTTTAAAAAGGTGAGTCTTCATCTCTCTCCTACATTGGCGCAGCATTGGGGAGGTCCAGATGGATCTGAAGATGTTCTTCCCTTTCCTGGCTGCATAGATGGAAAAGGCCTGCAGTCTTGTTTATTCTATTTTGCACTTCTGAATCTGTAGTGCGATGGTGTCCCAGCCGCAGGTGGGCCAAGAAACATCAGGTGAGCCAAGAAACACCACAGAAGGTGAGTTTGTCTGCAAGTTAAGGGGGGGGGTGCTGTTCATGATGGCTTTATAAATGATGCAGCTGGTTTTGAAGATGTGGAGGAGAGCCAATGGAGATTAATCCGAATGGGAGTGGTGTGATCATATTTCTTAAAGCCTTGGATGGGACGTTCTGCATCATGTAGGGTGCCTCTAAGGGGTGCCAGTGTGGAATCTGGGAGGCCATGGAGTAGGGCACTACCACCATCCAGATGCAGGAGTACAAAGGCTTGAACAGTAATTTTGAAGCTGCTTTCCGGAAGAAACGGTTTGACTTTCTTTGGAAGAGAAAGCTACTTTTTTTTTACAGTGTGTTCCTTGAGTGTGAGGCTGGTGTCCAGGGTGAATCCAAGTGACTTGATTCTGTGAAAGTTGGGGTTCGAAGTCGTCAAGGCTCATGTCATTGAGCCCAGTATGTACTGTACCTTGTTTGTTGTTCTTAGCAAATAAGAGGCATTCTATCTTGGTTCTTCATTAGTGTAACTCTGCTTGACATAGAGTATACCTTTAATCCTACTTTCACCAAATGCACCTGATGCTCTTTCATCGGTTACTGCAAGCTCCTGCTATGAACTTTGGCAGTGCGTTTCCACGGTTTCAGTTTGTGCTGATATCAGCTTATAGGGCATCTGTCCATCCTGCAACCTTATATGTATTTTGAAAGTAATTCCCTTTTTGATAAAGTTTCCAAGGCCAAGTCCAACAACATGATTAATGTTCAAGAAACTGATCAAATGAAAAAATAATCTTGCTAACATTGACTGTATGATTGGTGTTGATATCAATTCAAAGGAGAACCCCAAACTGTGCAATAATGATTTGAAAACTAGAGTGGACCTATATGCCCTATATTAAATCTATGGATGTTAACTAGGGAAATTGTATAGTGGAACAGAATATTTAACTACAGTACATTAACAAAGGTGATGCAGCAGTAACCTTTGAAAGTGCTTTACAGCTGATTCCAAATACAAGGGCGTAGAGGTGACATATACACGAATAAATAGCAGGTGCGGATTCTGAGATCAAAGCAATAAAGAGATGATAATTACTTAAGACCTCAATAGGTTGGAGGCAATAGTGTACCCCAGAACTAAGCAGAGTTACCGATGTTAGAAGAGTTAGCCCTGGCCATGTATGTATTCCTCCCATGACTGACTAGAACGGGCTTCTCCAACCGGTAGCTCGAGGGCTACTGGTAGCTGTCCAGCTACCTGTAAGTAGCTCTCCTGTGTGCAGTCCAGCCTACCACATCAGAAGATGTTGTTTAGTTGAAGTATAATAGTTATACCAAAATTCAAAAGTGTGTAATCAAAACGAAAAATGGTTGGTTTTCCAAAATATATTTAAAACTGCCATTTCTGTGATAAATCATGTGGCATTGGGAGGCTTATTAATAATATTATTTCCTTGGTGTTTGGGGCACTGTAGCTATCTATGGCTCTTATGTTTTACCTACATAGAGGCATTTCACATTGACAAAGCCTATTTTACATTACCCCTGGCAACCATGCCTAAAGAACTGTGGTGATCACCGATATTGCATTTGGTGGCCCCTAATCTAATTTTTTTCTAATGTGGTTACACTTACAACTCTCACAATATTAGTAGCTCAGGATGAGTTTTATTCCACGTAAATAGCTCTTTCTAAAAAAAAAAAGCTGGAGAACCCATCACTAGAAGAAATTATATTGGTAGTTCGCAAGTCATGGAAAGTTCTTATAATTTAAGATCCCTGCTCAAGAAGGGAGTGTGCAGGATTTAAAAAATGAGTATCATCACACCAACAGAGTCTAAAGAGTAGATGTCACAGTTTTGGCACTCAAGTGTAGTAGCATACTAAAAAAGTAGGTCTGTGCGAGAGAGTTAGATAATATGATGGTATATGCCAGTGCTTAATTTGTAAAAATATAAGTGTTAGGGCCTTTTTCAGGAGGCCACTGCAGCTTGCACCACCCATTGCCCCTGCCAGTACTGCCAATGACAGGATCAACATAACTTATCATCATCACACTCCTACAAGTGTATCAATTCAGGCTATTCCAGGCCCCCCAAAATTGTAAGAAAGGCGTAGGCGGCAGATATTATTCATATGTAATGTATGTTAATTTATTAAACACTGTTGTTGTACTTATCTCACAACAGACAGACAGCGCACCAAAGTGGTAGACTGTCATTAGTGCTGGTGTTGAGAATTAAGTGCCAGTGCCAAGTGCCGGACCCACCGGCACAACTTAAGCACAGGTTTTTTTTATAACTTTATTCAGTTATTTTTACAGTTTCTATTTATCACTTTCATACATTGGGTTAATTCATTATTTTTACATGAACTAAAAGTTCAAGTCTCCGTACTACTGACCATTCCCACTTTTCCAGCAGTAAAAGAAAACAAAAATGCAGAACATATTTAAAGGAAAGTGCATTCGAAATTGCTAAAGTGCTAGAAAGAGAAGAAAAAATGCCATTATAATGTGCTCCCAGTTGCAGTACTTTTCCTTATGTTAGGTAATACGTGTTAACTCATCATCTTGACACATCACCTACCATTCCTACATTCCTATTCAAAATTTCTAAGTTTGTCGACCGAAAATCCCCCTATGATATTAGAATACAATGCACTCATAATACCTAAGGTGCAGAGAGAAGAGTAAAATGAAAAAAAGTACTATGATGCAGTACCCTCAGTTAAAGTGTTTTCCATATAATACTTAAAACATTGCCACACTTTAAAAACCTTCCTACCCCTCCCTGCCCTTTTAGCATACAAAAAGTATTTACTGTAAACTCTAACCAGCTTATTGAACCATGCTTGAGAATTGGGCTGGTCCATTGATTTCCATTGTCTGGTTATCACTGACCGAGAGGTTAAAATAGCTACGTACCACCAAGCATGCATGCTCCTTGTCCGGATTCCCATATGTCTAGTACTTCCTAAAAATACGGCTTTTACGTCTGGTACAAGCCGAGCTGCAGGAACCTTCCAAACACATTTTAATACCCAATCCCAATATCCAGCCAGTCTCTGACAATTCCAAACCATGTGCTTACTGAGTTGTACCTAGGGCAATTACTCGGGATGGTTGCAGTTCCTTGAGGGTGCAGTACACTAACCAGGATGAATGCAAGTGCATGCGCTTGAAATTCACTCCTCTAAGCATCTGAGCATTCAAGAGAGAAACCTCAGACCAAACATCCTCCTCCAGATTTAGTCCAACCTCCTTCCTCCACTTCCCTTGGATGATACGGAACATTCCGTCAGCCTGTCTAAGGCCCATGTGTAACCACTTTACCCATTGCCAAGCTTCTTCTTCATGAATTGTGATCATATATTACTTTCACTCTCGCCCTTGATTCCTTTATCTGAAGCGGGAGGTGTTTCTTAAGCACACATTGTATTTGGAAAAACTCCAGAACGTTAAAAGCCTGTCCTGAGGGAAAACTCATCTGCATTACCTCCCCATGAAACTATTTCATTGTTAGCAGTTTACAAGTCTCATATTCTTCCCTATTGTGCTCTTTCCCATTTTCTTACAGGTTTCTGTATGTAACTCTAACGTGCAAAGAAATTCAAAGGGGAGCGCTGCGTGGATCGGAGGAATTGCAAGGTAGCTAAATATATGCAACATTGTAAGTTTCAGAGGAGATATTTTACATCATTGGAGGTCTGAGGAAGAGCATCATGGCGTGTAGAGGAAGGTGTCCACTCTCAAGCTTGAAGCCTGGCCCATAAAGAGCTTGTGGGTTTTGTAATACATATATGTAAGTGTATGAGCCAATGCTCACTCCAGGCTGCTAAGCTTACATCACCATTGGGGAACTGAGACATGGATTACAGATTTGAAGTCGAAAAATACCTTTGCTGCTCTAATATCTGATACTGAAACATGGCTATTTACAAATATTTAATGCACATTGTTTGATCATAATTACTGTGATTAAAATGCATTTGGTATGTGCAACACAGCAAACTAATGGCACCTAAGGACTAGGAGAGGGGACATATTTTATCTTGCTAGGGAAAGGATAATCTTTGAGGAATATAAATCCTTTGACTGCCTTTTTTTAAATGTTAATAAGATGCAGATTTCAAACTCAAAAAGACCTGTTTTGTCTGTGGTATACTATGATGAAACTTTAAAAAGGTGATGGTTGCATAGTCTAAAAAATGTAGAACATATTATGTTTCTGAGGGACAATGGTCCAGTATCTGATACACTTATAGATGCAACATAGAACCAACTCAGTACTTGGAAACAGAGAATCAAAGCTTAAGGCAGAAGAGATCAAATCTGCTCAACACAAGCATTACATGACCAACGGCATTTTGTATTGATTACATTTTTAAGATGGGTAGCAGGTTATATTTTATGCATAAATGTTGCATAATCAGACTTTAAATTAATCAAAGGCCTCTGTACAACCCATTATTGCGGTAAAAGGAAGAAAGGTTGGGCTCTCTTAAGTTGGCATAAAGATAAAGAAAATATTAATTACTTTTGGTAACATTGATTCGGATGTATAATTCATGTTGTCTATGGGTATTTTTCGGTTTGAAAATTACCCAACCGCAGGCTGCAACTAGGACTCTTAATTATTATTATTTTTTTTTTCAACAGTCAGGACTCTGGTGGGAGGACCAGCAGTTATGTCATAGTGTGATGGGACAACAACTTGATATGTTAACACCCTAGTACATAGTTAGTGCTGCCTCACCCTACTCTTTCAGTTCACAACATGTTCCCGCAAGTTGGCATTAGAAGATCTGAAGTCTGTTAGGTAAAAGGGTATTCTGCCAGCAATCACCTTCAAACATCAAAGATCACAGAAAATATGCAAGTGTAAATCCACTTTCTTCAAACCGTGTCATAAAACTGGAGTGTACCAAATCTCATGTAATGCGATTTAGTGTGTAATGCCACAATGTCCCTGAAAGGGAATAATCGAGCCATGTTCTTTGGGGTCAACGGTAAATCTCAAGCAAGTAAAAGCTTTCTTTCTTTTTAATAAACCTTGAATCTTTTATAAATACTTTTTTAGGGGATGCAGCAAGGGAAGCAATTGGAGAACCATTCAGACGGTGGCCTGCAGTTCCTTGCAAGCTGCCTTCACTGTGTTTTTAGGCAATTCGAGGGGAGGGGTGATTGATGGGGGGGTTAAGGGGGGTCGTAAATGGCGACCTGCCTAATTAATTTTCATAGGCTGGCTATTATGCAACCCTGTAACTGAATTGTTGTGATATGACCGTTAGTACAGAAGCTACAAAGCAAAACCAGAGAGAGGCTGCAGAAAGTTAGTGCTCAATTTGCGACCGGTCTCTTAGTATTTCGGGTCCTCCGTGTTCTGAGTAAGCATGGCACACACTATTGTAGGGTGTAGTTGTAGACTTCCTTTTGCCTTAATCTTAACAGTCTACGTAGCCAGAATTTAACCTGTGTTTCTGATCAAAGGCCTCATTTGTTAATGGAAAAATGACTGAATTTTGCAGGAAAAGCTAGATCTGGTGAAGAATCCCTGAGCTGATTTACGTCAAGCATAGGGATAATATGTTGGAGAAAATTTCACCTCTTGATTCTCTACCAGATTTAGCACTTCCTCCAGAAACTGGATACATTTCCATTACCATCTAACTCAAAATCACATTGTGGTACTAGAATATTTTTTTTCACAATGATGTTCTAACATACAACATTAAATCAGGATCCAAATCTGTATACAGATCCGAGAATTTCTTCTCAAGATTTTCAGAATCATGCATGTACATCAAATTGATGATTCTTATGGTTTTAAATTCAAATTTCTTTCTGCAAATCAAGGATTTTCTTGTGTTTTAGAATGTCTCAAAAACTGCATTGTGACTTACCTCGATGCAAACATATCTGATGACATTTCCAGCCATTTGTCGCTGTCGATAGGTCTTTGGGTGCTGTTTGGATGCAGCTGATGTTGCTGAAATAAGTAGTCAGCCTTTTCTTTTGGTGATGGCATCAGGGAGATAAGGGCTGGGGATCGCTGATTGATGATGCTTCTTATAGCAGGACGCTTATTGCTAGATTTCCAGTATCAAAATATACAGTCTGATTAAATATAAAAATACTCTTCTTCCTCAAAAGAAACAATAGCAACAGTTACATAATAAGTTTACAGTGAAAAGAATGGTCTTGAAAACAAAGCAGTTCATTGACTCATTTTGTTGTAGATGAATAAAAAACACAGCCAAATTGGTGGTCTAGCGAAACACCTGTTTTTTGGAATTACTCGTTACAGCAATTAGGAAAAGTCCATGCCTTTCATTTCAAGTTATGAAATGTTGGTGAGAACCCAAAAACAGATCAAAATGTTGTCTTGAGTTTTAACAAAAAGTTGTATTTCTGCTTATGGAACGTCCTGTGGGCAGCACATTCACTGATCTGAGAGAAGCTTTGGACCAAGCAAATTATGACACCGTTTGTTCTAGACTCACTCATTCACCCTTGCTCTGGACCTGTTCTTGCTTTTCAAGAACCACACATCATTATCATTATCAGATGATGGCTGACTTCACTTCAGCTCAAGGACTGCAGCTTGTTGGCATCGAGTTGACACTAGTATATTCCAGGGCCTGAGTCACAGAAATATTTAGCATCAGAGTGGGGGCTAACTTAGTCTGAGCAGCCATTGGGGATTTAAACGAAAGAGGAAAACACTAATTTTGGGGAAGGGATAGTTAAAATGTTGATTGCGATAAAGCCAGGTATTGACATTTTTGATTAAAAAATGAAAAACATTTTTTGGTATCCCAGATAACTTCATCAAGGGATCTAGCCACCCCTTGTTAAGCTTTCTTTACAGGAACTTTGGGGTGAACCATTTATTAGAAGTCCTTTTATGGAGTGTTGACACTTAGCTGGAATACAGTGATCCTGTCCTATATTGTGCAGGCTTCAAAATGCTTTAAAAAGAGCATCTGTGTTTGCAGCATGTACAGCTTCTACTGTACTGTCCCCAGTTGAACCAGACACAGCAGGCCCTTAATTTTCCAGGTATTGCTTACTAACGATTGGAGAAGTGTAGAGACTAGCCACCATTATCATTTTGGCCCTTCAGAGCGAGATTAAGATAATTTAAAAATACTCAGACCAGGCTATGGAGAGAGAGAATACTAGATCACATCCATGGAACACTTGACTAAATATCAAATCAAGGACAGCTGCTGCTAAGCCCCATTCACATCCTGGATGTATTTTAATTATATAGGCACTACAAGTACCCCCGGAAGCAAGAATCTATTGTTAAATGAGCCGCACATAGCAGGGATACCCCAGTCACCCCTTTTGTTCTGCTACCTTTATGTAGTAAAGAAGTAAAACTTTGCTTTTCTTCCTAGAACTCTTTCTCTGCCATCGGAGTTCAATGAAACCAGCCCTCAATAAAGTGACAATTAGAGTTCCTATTTAAAAAATCTAAACTGAAAAGTCTGTAGTAGTTGTCAAATCCTAGCAGGTTTTGTACATCTTGAAGTATTTGAGGAGACGGACAGTTTTGAAATGCCCTGACCGGATCCATGTGTACGGTGTACAGAAGACAAATACAGATGGTTCTCCTAAAGCCTTTGCAATACCAACTGTACATGCCATACATGTTGTTTCATAGTTTCAGAGAAAATGAGGATATATCATTGATGCAAACCACAATGAAAATATCTAGGAATTCCCATAGAAAATTGTTGAAAAAATAATGAAATGCCACCGGTGCCTTACTCAGTACTCAGAAAGATTAGATTTGTTCTTAAATGACATCTTTCATTTACCACCAATTTGTACAAGAATCAGGTGGTAAGCTACTCCTAGTTCCAGTCTAAAGAAAATCTCTTACTGGCATGCCTGATCAAAGAGTACTGGTATAAGGGCCAAAAAATATTTATTCTTCATGTTATGTGATTTGAAGCTCTATAAGCTACAGAGCTGGACGGGAAACCTAAAGCAGCCTGGCAAATTTGTCAGACCAGCCCCTGTATGGTGCATAGTGAATGAGCGCAGCAAGCAAGCTTGACCACTAATAGTGGGCTTCTCCCCAGGAAATTTTGGGAAACATTGGTGCATTCTACAACATATTTGTCTATATAGATTCAATAGTATTAGCTTTTAAAGCATAGTAAGTGATGACCTTACAGTGCACCAGGATACGGCAATCTTTTTTGGGGCTCTTCAATGATTCCCTCACTATCACCCTATAACAGTGCCCGCACCTGCCCATAGCCCCTCTCTCACATGCATTTAATTTGTTTTATAGTGCCTCTTGTACAACTGTAAGGTCTCTTACATTTTACATCACAAATGCACACAGAGACAATGAATCATACATGTGTAAATCAGAGTATAGAAAATATTACATAAGACAAAGGGGACTACAAGGTGTAGGATTTGAGTCATCCATTCTGGTATTATTTTTTTAAGAGTGATTGATCTGGGGAGGCACAAACTCAGGATTCAGAACGTAACACAAGTGGTTAGGGATGACTTTACTAATAAGAATTTATTTCTACCCAAACAAACCCTTTTTAGCAAAATTAGGATAATGAAAGACTGGGACAAAAAACATAACTTTCTATCCTAGATTACAATTGTAACTTATGAACTGCACAATAACAAAAGGATCTCTGTGTCAAAAGCAGTAACCCACTAAGCTATGCACATAAAATACTGTTCTGTGAACTGCACAGTACACGCTCTTTGCAGCAGGCATATTATCGTTCTGCGCTACCTTAGATGAGTCAAAACTGCCACAAGACAAAACTCTGATCTCTCTCAAGCAGGTACATTAATCACCAGTGTTATCTTGGCACTTTTATTATTGCCTGATAACTGTTTGATACACAAGGAACTCTGCAGGGCTTTTAAAACTGCTGCACTGTTACAAAAGAGGACCCCAGTAACAAAAACTGCCCCCCACCCTTCCAGCCTTCTGGGAAAACACCCCGGTCCGGCCAGTCCAGCCTTGAGAATCTATACAGGTGCTGAGATCCTCATCTTTCTTTGGAAAAAAAAAACAGAACAGGGGATTGGTTGTAGACTTTGGTGGAGGAATAAATCCATACCCAAACAAGCCTCAAAATATTCTCGGAGGTGGCATGTTTTTTAATGACAAAGCACATGTATGAAACTCATTCATAAACTCATGCTAATCAGTAGCAACCTACTCTTATAGTTTACTAATTTCGCCCGAAGCAGTAAACACTCTTCAAGTGGGTGACGTGACGTGATGCTTTGCATTATGATGATGTAAGGAAGATGAGAAAAAGTTTAATTGTGGGGTTATGTTTTCGTAATCATGGCAGTCCCAAGATATTCTGGATATGGAGAGTGTCTAATAAATCTAAAGGTAACAACTTAGTGTGACCACTCCTCCATCTCCCCTGGCCTGGAACGTTAGCTTCAGTGAAATATTATGCTGTGTGATGGTAATGGAAGCAATGGTGGAATCGTCCACTGCTCTAATTTGTCTGAAGTGCCTTTTCAGTGTGAATGGCAGCCCTACCCTTTCACCAAACTCAAATGCCAAAACAGTCCTGTGGCCCCAATGTCTAACACCAGTGAAGATGAGAAAAGGAGGGCTTTTCTGATTCAAGTGTTCTAGTTCTTTCATTGGTCATTCTCAGGAAAAGTCTCATTGGGTGTGTTAGAGCATTTTAAAAAAATGTCTATTAGATCCACAATAAAGGTATAAATTATCCGCTTGTCTCTTATTCTTTTTTTCCTTATCAAGTGGAGATCTGAATGCACTAATATGAAGAGGTGCAGGAAACACCGTACGGCTCGTGCTCTGTTGCTTTTTCCTTTTGGAAGGTACACAATCGTAAAATGTTGTTGCCACAGTACAACAGTGCAGCCAATGCGGTTCGAGCACCGAATCACCGAACAGAGTAAGTTAGGCTATCAACTGCTTGAGGGCAAAAGGTTCAGCGCCATCTGAATGAGTGATGATATACCAAATCAAACATTCTGCACCATACTCTCTTGAAGCAATCCAGATCATATATCAAAGGGCTGTTTTGCACTACCAATGGGAGAGACCATGCCACCACAACCAATATCGTGAAATCTTAGGCAACTTACAATTTTAAAAAACACACCAAGTTTAGATCTATAATAGACTCCCACATCATGGAGGGCATGCAATACACTAACCAGGAAGGTATGGCAAAATAGATTTGTTTTATTTGATATTCAATTTTTTATATAGAATGTTGAAATATATGAAAACTATCCAAACATCTGAAATACATCTCAACAATACACTTCTCTCTTTTCCATTCATCCAATCTGTCATACCCTCTCATAAATCCACAGAATACATCAATGCAATTTAATGATATTCTCATTGAAAGATTGATAACACTGATATTAAATAGCTCACAATAAATACAATAATAATGCATGTACAAAAAAGATCCCTCAATAGCTTTTCTTTCCTATTGTTAAATATGTCTTAGTGGCTTTTCATTGGAATTGTCAATTATCATTTGATTATTTACTTTTTTAGGCTCTCATCAATGATCCTTCATTGAACTATGGCTGGAACCAGCCTCAATAAATGGGTGATTAATTAGAGGCCTTTCTCATTGTGACTTGCAGTAGGTATATTTTGGTTCTTCTTCCTTGTATTGCACTCCAATTTCAAGAGTCCCTTATTTTTGGTCTTTCATTCACAGATACATCTATATAACTCAGCTTTGCTGGTTTTCAACATTTTAATTGATTTTTCCATAGTCAGGTTAGCAGACTTTTTTAAACACAATTTGAATACAGCATGGAGGTGCAAATGTATCGCCTACGCACTACAACATTGTGCGCAATCACATTTTACTCTTAATCATTTCGGCATGGTCAGCGGTCATTTTGTATACAGCAAGGAGGTGTACGTCATTACTGTTTCGGCATGATTGGCTTCCTGAACAAGGACCACTTCCATAGGCAATAGCCACATGACCCTCCCAGTCTTATGTAAGTGAGACAAGCTTCACATGCTTCTCAAGTTCTGCATGCTCTGGGAATTGCTATGCTCTGATAATTAAGAGACTTGAAAATTTACCAAAATGAATAATTTCCTAAAAACATCTTTCTTCTCTCTCCCCTCTCCTTCTTTAAATCAACAGGTGTTAAATTCTGATTGTACTATTGAGTTATGGCTCAGGCAAATTATTAGTTGTCCTGATGATGATCCCAAATTGTTAACGGATCGAAACATCGTAGACCCACACTCTTACCCACTAGAAATTTGCATAAACATTTTGTTTTAGTGCAGAAGTGCTTTGTTTCAGAAATAAGTGACCCTTATCTTTCACATTATTACCGATCACACCTTGTTCTTTGCCTTTATGTTTATTGTTTTTTCTGTTTTTCAACACTTGTTCTCGAACTATCCCGGCGGGGGTATACTCCCTATTTTTTTTTTTTTTTATTTAATAAAAACTCTTTGTTTATTGTCATTGGAACAATCGCTGGGAACTATTACGTTTCTTTAAATATTGCATTTACATCTATTGCTTAGGGACCACTATTCCTCTTACTACGTAGTACCCTTGGTTCCTAGAGATTCTTGGGTAATCCCAGAATTGTGACTTAAAAATATGACTTTACCAGCAAAGAGGATTTAACATTACAATTCATTTGAGTGGAAACACCATATCTGTATCTGCTCTCAATTAAAAGTTATCAGTTATTAAATGTAAGAATGTAACCCCGTGTTAGTCCATGCGAGAGATAGAACTTACAGTAGTGAAAAACAACTTTAGAAGTTTTTCAAAACTAGGACATGTAAAACTTAAACCCACTTTATAATTACCATGCACCCTGCCCTAAAGGCATTTAATGTCTACCCTAGGGGTGACATATACGTATTAAAAGGAACATTTTGGCCTGGCAAAAAGTTTATTTTGCCACGTCGAAATGTCAGTGTAAAAGTGCACTATAGACTGCCTGAGACAGGTTTCAAAAGGCTGATTCTTTGGGTGGCAGAATGAGTGCTGCAGGCCCGCTAGTAGTATTTAATTTATAGATCCTGGGTATATGTAGTACCATTTGCTAGGGACATACAAGTAAATTAAATGTGACAATCAAGTGTAGGCCACTCTTACCATGTTTTAGGGCGAGAGCACAAGCACTTAGCACTGGTAAGCATTGGTAAAGTGCACAAAGCCATAATGCCAGCAAAAATCAATCCAGCAAAACAGGAGGGGTGAAGGCAAAAGCTTTGAGGGGGAATTCCACGCCAAGGATGTCCGATATAACACTACTTTTAAGAAATGATTGAAAGATCCTAAGTATAAATCAAGTCCAGAACAATGGGCAGTCTTTTTAAAATTGAATGGGGAGGCTATGAAGCGTAACCAAGAATGTAATGTGTGGGGATTGAAAGACACCTATGAGAGAGTGAGATACCAAAATATCCACTTGAGGGCAAGCAATAAGGCTTGTGTTTGCATTGTGCCCGCTTCCTCCTTATGTTGCCCAAAATTAGTAGTGAGAATACAGAAGCAATAGAAGAAAAGAAGGAGGACCTGGTAGACATTTTAAACATCCCCGTACCAGCTGGGGCGGGGGCAAGGTGGGTACTGGAAAATGCACCTAGGGAGGAAGTCCATCTGATCAATGGTTTGGCATCAGGGGCACAAGCAATTCTAGTTCAGGCGAATGTGGGGACTTCTGCAAGGGGAAATGTGATGAGAGCGATGACTAGACAAGAAGCAGACATGAAGACATCATGTTTACCATTCCCAATGTGATATCGATCAATTTCCAATCATAAGCCACGCATCAGAGCGGTTGTGCTTGTAGCCTATTTCTTGAGATAGACTAAGAATGACTGTGGCATGATGGGGGGAGCGCTTGAAAAAGTGCCATAACCTTACTTATATGCCCTTTCGGTTAACGAAGACAAGAGTTACAATCCCAATGAAATTTCCAGAGTTCAACCAGCTGCCCTTCTGCCCTTGCGAGAGTACCTAGACCTTGAGGTAGGGACAAAGGTCACCATCCATGTTCTCTGGTTCCCTTGCCAATGTAGTGAATATCAGATGACAATTTCCTAACATACGTGAAAAATCACAAAAGTTAAGAATTACAGACTGTATTTGAATGTTAGAAACCTAACCGGGCTGATGTGGATCAATTGTTTCTTATTATCATGCCAAGAGAAATAAAGATTGATTATTTAAAATACAAAAAAAAAAAAGAAAAAAGAAAAAGATAATTGGCCTAGTCAGGAAGCTGTTATTGAAGTATGACCGATAAAAACAGACTGAATTAAGTTTACCAATTATAAAGGTTAAAACACTGGTGATTATGAGGATCATTTGGAAGATGTTTTCAATCACTATTCTGGTACAGCTAATGCAACTGAAAACGCTCAGGAAGCTCTTAAAGCTGCTTTTGCTTAGCTGCTGCTGACCAAGGTCCAGGCAGAAAAGGGCAAACAAAATGGCTTTCTCAGTTTTGCAAATGATTGTGTTGCTATGCAAGAAAGAAGGAGTCTGCTGAATCCAAACTAATGTCTTTACAAATTTAAATTCCAGCAATCATTCAGAGGGAAGAGCCAGGGAGGAATAGAGTTAACAAACAAGGTGGCCAAGGGTGCAGGAGTTGAGAACGGAGCCATGGACAAGGAAGGAAACATTCTACTTCACCTCATGGTTCATCATATTTAAACTGCAGGAAATTGGGGCACTGGGAGTGTGACTGCCCTAGTTTGTACCAGGGTTCACACAATAAGCTAGAACAACCCAAGTTTATCCAGATTTCACAAAATCGATGTCCTATCTTTTAGGACAGCCGATAGGGAGGTGACTGTTCTGTTAATGATTTAATTCCTGTTGCTCAGAAGGGACTGTATGTGCAGTGAGTTATTACTGGAAAACCCACCTCATGGCTTAATACTGGTGTTGGTAGGTCTACATTGACAACACTATCTCTCTTAGGTGAAACAATTGATGCAGATGGTATTTTTTAACACACATGTCCCTCACTACATTACTGATCCTGTACCTGTCTCTTTAGGTCACATCAGTGAAAATAATGCTTTTCTCTAGAACCTTAACTCACCCGAAAACCTCCTAGGGAGGGATCCTTGTTGTAAATTGAAAAGCACTGTGTTGTGTACTACTGATAGTGTCTATTTATGTGTACCAACTGAGAACAAAATGCTGTTTTGGTGGGTCTTTGTGAAAAGTAATGATTCATGTGACATTAACAATGCCAAATCTTAATTTCAACTAATAACTGATGTACTTGACCAAGTTCCTTCTAGTCTGTGATCTGGACATGCTAATGATTTTGGTTGTGTCTTAACTTTTGAATCAGTGACGATAAAGGTAAATCCTATACAAAAAAGCTCCCAACAATTGCAGAATGCCCATTACATCCCAAAGTGGAGGCTGTGATCTGCCCAATCACTGCTACTCTGCTGAAATATGGATGTTGTTGCCAACTGTAAACATTTGTAATACTCCTGTTTGACCAATCGAATAGTCTGGTTGAAAAACGTATAGATTCGTACAAGATTTCCATGCTACTACTTCTATTATATTATTAGGTTTTCTTGTCATTAGCAATGCTGCTAGTACTCTGTCATGTATATTGGTGACTGCCACATGGTTCACAGATTTGTTTCTGCCGTCTTTCCCTTCCCAGTTTACTCTGATAGTATTATTCTACTTTCATATTCTCCGGGGACCAAATCACCTGATCACGCCTTCATAGCTAATATGGAGCCCCCTCAATCTTTTCTGAGTCTCTGAAGAATGATAAGGACACCCTCGGCTACCCACAAGGACCTACATTGGTTAAATAGGTTGATAAGTTATTGATTGCTCCTAGCTCATTGGAACCACAAACAGTTGATTCCCTGTAAGTGTTCACTGTATTAGCTAAGATGGAGCAGAAAGCATCCAAAGAGAAATTACAATTCACTTTACCCTGTGTTATATATTTAGGTCATTCATATTGGTAGAGGAATGACACCCGTCAGTGGACACCAAAGCCATCAGTAAGCTACCCGGTGCTGTCTCTGCATTACGCACTCTTTTAGGATGGCAGGTTACTGAGGCACTGGGTTTTAGGCTATGGCAACATTATCAAACCAATGTAAATCTTTGTAAAAACAGGCAACCCTTAACCTTTGGCTTGGTCCAAGGAGGCAGAACAGGCATTCACATCTCTGAAACAGCAATTGCCTTCTGCACCTGCATAGAGATTACCTGATAACTCTAAACCTATTACATTGTATTGCCAAGAGAAAGAGTGTTCACCTTAGATGTTCTGTGTTGTTTGTAGTCCCAGAAATTTGCAAGGATTTAATAATCAAACAATACTTTTCATTGCAATTACAACCATGAATCCTCTAACATTTGTAGCGGAACAGGGCTTATGTAGTTTGACACTATTTACGGCACTTTGATCAGTTCGAGCCCCTCCTAACTAAAGGTTAAACTGAGTCCCAATGAGATAATAAGGAGTCCTCCAATGGTACTCTCTTCTACTCCTCTGATGTCTTCAGCTTTGCTTGATTGGCAGCTGAATGATGATGTGAACCTGCAGTATTGAAAACAACTGATTTACTGTCTCAATAGCTTTTGTACCCAGGTACAAGCCCCACTGCCCACCTGCCCCACTGGAGATTGTCATGATCTGCAGCTGGCGACTGGGTGCAGGTGAGGATTCATCAGGAAACGTTGACACTCTTCTAACCCCATTGGGGAAGTCCTTACCAAATCCTGTTCACCATGAACACTGCTTTTGAAGAGACAACCACTGCCTGCCTGGATCAATGCATCGCACTGCAAGTGGACCACAAAACCAAAAGATTCAAGACCTGTTGACTGAGCTACCCCTGTTGCTGGTCCTGTGAACAGAGGAGGTTCTGCACTTGCAAACTGCTGCTGATCGCAGTGCTCTTGCTTCAAAACTCTGAGGTACTCTTGTTTCTGCCTCTTAACTACGCAGAATATTTCACTGTGATGCAGCACATCCTGATGCCCAGGACTTTAGCCTATATTTCCTGTAGTGGTAAGCCTCATAGCTACCTTATCCCTTGGTGGCTCTGTCCAACCTCTTTGCTGCAAACCTGCTTGAACAGCTCACTGTGCTACTGGTCTAGAAGGACATATCGGTGGGCGTAAAGCAATCACCCACATGGAGCATGTAGCCACCTTCTTGAGAAACCCTCCCTCTACATTGACCAAACGTTTCTGCAAATTCTGGATCAGTACAAACATCATTTGAGCCATTCTTCAATCTGTACACGTACCCATCTACCCTTGGATTCCAAGAGTTGTACAATTCTGCTTGATTGGATCAAACAATGTGATAATTTACATGTGCAGGGACAATAATTCCACCTAATAACAGAATATTGACCAATCCATGGGATATTATACATAGTCAGTTTCCACATCAGAAAATATGTTCCAGGGCTTTTAGCAGCCCCACTACCTGCCAGCAGGTCTGCAGAAGGATTGATTCTTTGCAATCCTATTTACAATACATGGAATAGCGTTGTTTGTCTATGAAATCCAACGATTAGCCAAAGTATTAAAAGGGTAACAAATGACTGCAATTACCCATAGATTCGTTTCTTGCCAATTGGAAATGCAATGAACTGTAATTTTACCGAATAGGATGTTTTTTATTTTGTCTTGGCTGCCAGAGTTGGAGTTTGAGCAATCATTAGTTCAGAATGTTGTACTTTTATACCCCACGTCTCTTTAGGCATATATCAACAGAATGAGCAAATGTATAAAAGTATTAAGATCATACATAAAGTTGATGATTGGATGGATAATGTAGGATGGAGCACTTGGTCTTGGTTGATAAGTATTTTTAGAAATCGGGGAAAGAAGATTCTTGGCACTGTGTTGGTCATCTTCGTTGCCCTTCTCTTGATTTATATTATTGACCAAGTCTATATTTCCTTCATCAACATTCTCAACAGAAACAAGAATACAACTCCATCCCATCCACTGATAAACATGGATAATGATAATGACCTAGATTGGAAAACAAATTATAGTTCCTTAGAATGTTTTGAGACTGATGGGAAATTGGAACTAAATTATTTGATGATTGAGTTGTCTTAAGTTACATTAACTAATAGTGCAAGAAGGAGTTATTAATGTGAACTACTGCTTTATCATCAATGCAACTGCTCCAGCCATGTTTTTCACCCTTGCTAACCATCCCCAGTGGTAGTGCCCGACTATGACGTTTTTAGTCTCTCTATCACGTCATAGCTCCTTAGACGAGAAAGTGTTGACTAGGTTGCTCAGGCAACAAAGTTTATATTCTTGTTACAATTGAATTGTCTTCCTTTTTTATGATCTCATACCACATCACCTGTATAGTTCTTTTATTTTATGAAGTCATGTGATGTCTATTGGAAGGCTGTATATTTTACTTTAACTTTATTTTTAACTTGCAATGTTTATTACAACATTTAAAATTTGATCATAATCACCAAATAGATTACGTTGAAAATATCAATCTGAGAATGCCTACTAAGTGCAAAGAAAGTTACTGAGGTATGAATAGGAAATGCCACAGACGTTCGAAGGCTAAAGTATCTGCTTTACACAACTAAGTAATAAAAAGCAAACATTCCAGCATACTGTTAGAAACTGTCTGCCTTTTCTGTGGGAAGAGATCTTATCATGACATTAAATGAGGCTTACACAGTGTGAATAGCCTTATTAGAAGTATAGTAAATGTGTGCAGCCAGGGGAAGTTAACAAAAAAACAAAGTTCCACACAAAAGCGAATTAACACAGTAAGTTGGGATTGGGAGCTGATCAGAGCCCCCTTTTAAGATATATATACAAGAGATTTCACAAGCACAGGCATGCAGGCAAAACCTAAAAAGTAGGTAAGCCTATGGGGCAATCTAGAGAGATGTCCATTAGGTAATACGATCATAGGAGTCTTTGGCTGTACCAAAAATAAACCTTGCCTAGAAAAATGAAGAGCCATCAGCCTTAAATGAATTTATTGAATGCAGGCTCATTTGTCAATTCACATCTTGTAGCCACCGGCAAACGATAAGCTTTGTTTTGCCATTCTTAGCAAAGAAAAGTGTGTGTACATACCCAGACTTGCCTTTAACTGTTTGCACTTCTTTTCACTAACCAATTACAAACCACAGTGCCACATCTGGGAGAATAATAGACCAGTTATACTTCTCTGCACATACATGGTTTTCCTCTTTCCAAAGGACAGCTGTGTTTGGTTCCCCTCTAGGTCGTCATTCAGCCTCAAAGCTGGATTGAATGCATTAGAACGAAGGAGCCTGCCAACTTCTTCAAGAATTAAGTTCAGATCTTTCCGTCGGAAGGCGACCCAAGCAACGGCAGTACTGAAGTTGTAGAGAGCCTAAAAGGTTGGAACAAACAAAAGAAAATGCATGTTAATCAATAAAGTTAACTTGAGGATTGTGAGCACATTCTCACCTGGGCACTTGGAGCATGTCATTCTCTAGACTTTGGTACATGTACTGAATGATTTTGCATGGCATAAGAAAGTAGGGAACTGTTTTTATTCTTTTAATCTCCCTATTGATTTGTGCAAACAGCACAAACTATAATTTCAAACATTCCCCCTTGTAGAAATCTATGCCCCCCCACCCCCGCAGCAGAATCATCCTCTGCCCAATCACCCTTTTGGCAATAAATTACACATTTCCCCCTTTACATTACTTTAATACATTTTGTTGGGTAGCCTGAAATGTCATTGCCTTAATCAAACCCTTCTTAACATTGCTGGGCATCAGATAGACACTGATTCTTCAATAAACATTTGCTAGAGTACATTACTGCCTACATCTCTTGTATGAATACAGGTTCTCTTCTGTCCACTATGGGTACGTCGTTCTCCAATGTCCTGCTCCTGTTTGTTTCATGTTTCACCTTTCATTGCACCCTCCCAGTGCTAAATTCATCTCAGAAGTCCCCACTTTCGCTTATTGCTCAGATTTTGTACAGTGGTCATAAATATATTTTTGTCAGTTTTTTTAGGGGAAAGCTTCCAACATCTTTTGCACTATGGCTGCCATTCCAACCTATAATAAAAAAACATACCATCTGACATTACCCATTATAACCGGGAATCCATGTAACCTAGAAATCTGCTACCCACGATTTTCATTCCAGGGCAGTAAGTGGGAGCTTTTGAATGCCCCTTTAAATACAACCCAAGCTTGCCCCATAATGTGATTCTAGCCTGGTCCACTCTCTTCTCCTCCAGTATGCTGCTCTCCAAACGTTTGTGAGAGGGAGGTTGGTAATGCCTTTCTAACCCATCCCGACTCAATGCAATTTCCCTAGACTAAATCACCACTAATCCTTTTTGGGTTCCAGAGCAGCGTGCTAGTCATGAAAAGCGCTTCAACACCTCATCAGGGGAGCAAACGCTATCTAAAGGCAAACCCTTCCCTCTTCTATCCCCCCACTATGTTTTTCAATCCAAAAAACAGACTAACATATCCACCGCTAAGATTAATTTGATATCTCACTATACTAATTTACCACTAACCCCATTTGGGTTCCAGAGTAATGTGCTGCTCGGCAATACGCGCGTCAACACCTCATCAAGGGTAGTAAGCGCTATATAAATGCAATTACAACATTCAAGTTGGGGCAATCAGTCTCTTCAGAAGTGCAGTTAACAGGTCTCCATCTCCCTCTCTTCACCCATTTTATCTCATGTTGCAATTGTGCGGTCTGATAGTGATTCATTCAATGTTAAACCAGGTCCTCAACCTGCAGCCTGAGAGACATCAACGCTACCCGTTGAACTCTAGTATTAAAAAAAAGCTGCAATACTAGTGGATCCAACTTGCAACACAACTTTTCCAAACTGAGGACCGGCACACATGAAATATTCACAAAGTAGCCGTATCAGCCTGTTCATCTAAGAGAAAACAACTTGACCAGTAAGCACATTGGCTGGTTTCAGCAGACTTGTACAATCTTTCTTACTTTTACCTCCATAAATAACATCCTCATGTAACGAAAAGGCTAATCTGTAACCTTAAGTGGGAAATCAGTAATCTCATCCACATTACTACTGCAATTACATATATTGTCAATATAGTCCAACTAAATTTGAGAGCAGAACGAACAGCAAAGCTCTCCACTGCCTCTAAAGCAGATGTAGCCCTCTGCCCCAGATTGTCAGCAGAGCACAAAGTATCAGCACATATAAAAAAAAGTTACCTACAATCTTCCCTTTTCATACTTCCATCTGCAAATGATTTTTCTCAAAGGCTAATAGCTCTACTGTAGTAAGCTGGCTCTGTATATACTATACCAAAGTAAGGTATATTGTGCACGGAGTCCAGTGGAACCCCAAAGGTAGGCAGAAGTAAAAGTAAATAATACCTTACTCTCGATTTGTGGTAGTGTGGGCGAGCAGTAAGGCTTTATCAGAGGGTAGTGTTGAGCATTTATTGTACACACTCTGGAAAGAAATGATGTCACACACTCAAAGACTGAACTCAGACCAATTTTGTTTGTATAAAAATATTATTTAGTTACATTTTATTTTCTAGAACCAAGCCACGCCTGGTACAGGTAAGTATAATAATACTTTGCAATATTTATGCAGTAATTTACAGTTGAATGCAGGTTCAATACAGTTGGTTGATTTACAGGTAATTCAACAGTACAAATTACTTTTCAGTTACTTTGTAAATTACTTTGTATGTTACTTCTTGGATTACTTTTTAAGTTACTTTTGCTACTCAGTGTGATATGCCTAGATATTACACTGGGACATTTCCTAGACAAAAGGTAAGCAATCCAGTTTTTACACATGTTCAGTTTCTTAGGGTTTTCATACAAACCAACTCCACACTTAGAAGATTTTTCACAGAAAAGCAGTCAATGCAATCCTATGTGAGGAAATGAAGTTATCGATTTACAGGTAAGTACTTGGTTGTAGGAGCTGGGTTTCTGGGGTTAAAACCAGGAATCCCCAGGGTCGAGGATGCACTCTCAAAGCACCCTCAGCGGCATTAGGGCAGCTGGGTGCAGAGTGCTGAGGCCCAATGTTATCCAATGGAGGATAGGGGGCCTCTGGTTGGTGGCTGCTTACAAGCAGGCCACTAGGTTGTGGGAGCAAAGCTCCTGGTGTTAGGCTCAGGGCAAAGGGGGATCCAATTTAGCACACAAGGTGCACCCACAGCGGCACGGGGGCGGCCGGGTGCAGGGTGCTGTGTTGCCGTCGGGTGCCCTGTTGATTTCAACAGGGATTCTACCGGTTGCAACAAACACTGCAGGCTCTGGGTCGAAGATCTTCTGGAGGGGACCACCGGCTCGAGAGGTAAGTTGGGATGTCTTGGGATGCCGGGACATTGTCGGATGGGCCACCCAAGGCTGTGGGACTGTGGGTGCAGGGGTGTCTTTTGGCATCGGGTTTCTCTTACCGGCTCCGGTAGCGGTCAGAGGGATCCTCCAGAAAGGGGCTGCAGGCGTTGGTTGGAGACTTGAGGCAGGTCGGGGATCACCAGATCCCAGGTCAGGATTGTCAGGGAGACATCCTCGTGGTGGTGGGCCACTTGAACTCGGGCCGTTGGCTTCGGGTGCATACTCGCAGATTTGGCTAGAGTCAGTGGGTGAGCAAATCCTGTGCTCTCGGGAGACAAAGTCTGGTTTGGGAAGGCAGGGCAGGTCTTCTCGGTTCTTGGGGGCTGCTGGCTGCAGGATATACTGGGATTTTGCTGTCGTCGGTCGAGGTCAGGACAGGCCGGTAGGGCTGGGGCCAAGTCAGTTGGTGTCCTCCTCTACTTCTTCAGCACGGCTCTTCGGTACTTCTTCTTCTGGTCTGAGGAGGCAAGGTTCGGGGTTGCCCCTAAATACTAGATTTAGGGGCGTTACAGGTAGGTACAGGTCGGGTTCAATGGGTCCCCTCCTTGGGGTGGGTACACCCCCTATTATGCCACCCTCCAGTGGGAGGGGGCATAAGCCTCACTCTGGTTGGCTGGGTCCCCCATCTGCAAGATGGCGGGGAGTGAGAGTTGTGCTTCACCTTGCCTCCCCTACCTGAGGGGAGGTGGGAGAGACAGACTGACCTACAGACACACACATACTCTTTCTCTCTCTCTTATTTGGAAGAGAAATTGGTTGGTTCAATGAAAATAAGAAAACCATATATGGCAAGGATTGAACCTTATTTCCCAGGCTCATCTATTGAAATGGCTTAGCGGGGTAACCCTTTTAATAGAACCGTTTGTAGACATTTGTGTTTCAGCCTATTACTGTATCTTTTCTTTCCTCCTGTTTAGCATTTGTTCACAGAGATCTGAACAGCTTGACAGTAATGTGCCTTGGGATTGGTTGGGTAAGAATTAGATGACAGGCAAATGGTGACTTCGGCTGCAGGTCCCAGAATGTCCCATCAAAAGTCTTCATTTCTATGATAACAGGCAGGAGATGAACCTAAAAGAACTAAGGATGTCAGCGGTGAATGCAGGTATGAGTCCATCCCGGCTCTGGGTTAACTGGGCATTTAAGAGAGTGTGGGGGGTCAAAGGGATCTTGGTTGGACTAAACTAATACTAGTTTACTATCATAGTTTATTTGACTGATTAGCCTTTCAAACAAAAATACTGTAGATAGGGTCATGTAATACATACAGCATCTGTCAGATTATCTAGACGTCAAGTTAAGGCATTGTTAGTAGTGAGTGAGATATCAAGAGTGACAGCATACATATGAAAAATCAGTTACTTAACTAATGAGACACATGGATGAGGGAAGGGAGAGATTATGTAGCAGAAAGAGAAATACAGTAACAAGAATGAGAAGTCATTAATTATGTAGTCTTCTTTCTGGGCTCGGGTGGTGGATCCAGAAAGAAGTCACACCCCTGAACTCTTCCAAATGAAGAAAACTGAACAGATGTGTTCAATGGTGCTGGGGGGGGGGAGAGGGGGGGAGACTGTTGGGCCAGTGCTCCAGCCTCAGGCAGGCTGATTACTACTTATTGGTTTCTTAGCATCACTGGCGGCCCTCAACATTTTGAACAGGTGCCGCACCAAGCCAGGGATTGCACAGTGCCTAAAGAGATTACACATTCAGAACCTTTTTGACAAGCTTGTTACCTGTGTGCCCGTCTAGAGCATAGTTACTTAGGCTGTGGATGGGCTGCTCCAAATAACAATGATTTACAATTTAAGAGCTACCTCTGAAAACATGGAACCCCAAAGAATCAACGCAAACAGCATGTCTCAAACTGACAGCAGCAGGCCCTTCAGGATACTGATTCGGAATAGCTGCTGTAGCAGTCCTCTTAAGTTGGGAAGCTTACACTGTTTCTGCTCAAGGTGTAACTATTCTATGAAAAGGGGTGTTTCTGTCGCTGCCCCATCTTATAAAAATAAAAAGGATATTTAGAATGGACTTGCAAAACATGCCCAGGCCAGTCAGAAGCCTTTGTTGGATCCAGTGCAAACACTGGTTGCGGAGCCCTGACCCAGAGACTGCGGTTAAAATCACAGCTTCCCAGCTTGTCCACGCTGCATGACCCTGGGCAATTACTTTACGTCCCTTTACCTAATTTTTGGGATCATCACATTTGAGAGCACTTTAAAAAATTCAGTTTGAGATGTGCACTGCCCAAAAACTTTTCTAGTATATGGTATAAAAGATCAGAATGTTACTTTATCAATAACAACAATAAGGGCCTCGCATAGGTGGTACTAGACAACTGACTTGCCTCTTGAGTTATCCTACCCCCTCTTCCTGCTCCAGGACATTTCTTTCTGAAGTATCTGTGCGCCTAACAAAATTTCATTAATTCATTCATCCAATCACTAATACATTTTTATCAGTGATAGCCATCCAGGATTGGAACTGCACGTGTTCATAGGATCTTTGAGCACATTCAAATAATTCACTTGCACAACAATCTCTTAAGTGAATGGTTTAATAGGCCCTAATGTTTCTCCATGTGAAATACAAGACAACTGACTTGCCTCTTGAGTCGATATTAAAACTGTCAAGGCGGAAATTGTGTGGTACACTATTTCAAATAAAGACACTTCAATGCAGTGTTATAATCTAACGTGCTAAAGTGAAACATTTGAAAATATAATTTTTTATGTAAAAGTTCACACCTCAGCTATATTTGAAGTGGTAGTCAGTAACACTTGCAGCAGGATATCAGGTCCAGGAAGAATTTTCAGACAGGATGCAACACAGACTGCACAGAATTATGGAACCCGACCATCCACAGATTCACTACCACTCTTATAGTGGTACAGCTAGCGAGGCGGGAGATGCTTTGGAGTTGGGCATGTGGTTCACAGTCTCAAGGCCTATGCACTCCCACTTCCCACACCCAGTCAGCTGTGAGTGTGGCTTGGTAGCAAGGGCATGGCCTGTTTCATAGCGCAGGCTACAATTACAGTGACTACAGCCTCACCAATAGCATACTGTGAGGCCTCTTCAAGGAGAGAGGCCTAAGCCCCCCCCATCCTCTTTCTGAGAATGGTGAACATGACATGTGAAGTAGGGATTATTTCACAATACTTCATGTGAGATACCTATGAGGACATCTGACCCAACAGGAGCAGTATTCGAGCACTGAAACGTTGCTTGAACAAAGAAGAAGGGTTTATTTTATTTTTTTTAAACAACCTTTTTATTAGTTTTTAAAAAGAAGACATGTTAAACAGCCCGGGGGGCAGTACAAAGTATCAAAAGATGCAAACAAAATCCAGTGCAGCTAACCCCACTTCTTACAGTCTTAAGGCCTATCAACCCCATACAGTATGAGTTCCACTTGCCAGGAGACAACATGTACGCTCTTCCATCACCCCACCTCCCTCCCCGTGCTTAACGTAGTATCTAACACAGCGTTCCCCATCATGAATAGCGCCTCATCAGGATTCTTCATAGCATGGTCACCCAACACCCCCCCCCCCCCCCACTCCCCGTAAAAACTCCCGCCGCCCGCCCCACCCACCAGGCATGCCGCTGACTCATGAAAATTCCCATTCACGCACATCAGACGCACTCATCATGCCCCGTGTCCCCGATGTCCCGAATCCCAGGGGGTAATATCATGGAAAGGAGTGACAGAAGCCCTCAGCCAGACCGAGAAGTAGGGTTTATTGCTCTGCCCTGCTATTTTTAATACTGTAGTAGAGAGACACCAGTAAATAACATTTTAGCTCACCTACATACAATTTTAATATAAGTCTAACAGTGTAGCAAAGAATAAACATAAATGTCGACATAAGTGACATTTTGTTTTTTAAACAAAGTTTTATTCAATTTTTGCATAGGAAGGAGCAATGCGTTACAATCTGTATTAAACACAGTAATTATACATAGGTCTAAGGATACAACACAGGCATCTTGTGCAATCCTAAAAATGATGCCACATAGTTGTCGATGCACACTGAATATGACATACGAGAGCGTGGAAGTACATCAGTCAAGCACATTACTATGTATCCGACGATAGCTATGTGCTACATTCCCGACCTTCAAGATTCTGTATCTATGGGGGCAATGCCTCCCTAACAACCCCCCAACTCCCCAACACACCCTAACCCACCCAGTGAACCCAAATGATCCACGAATTCCAGTCTGAGGGTCGCAGATCATCTCTCTCGGGAGGGGGAAAGGAGGGGACGGAAACCACACCTCAGGCGTGCGGTAGGGGAAGGATGGAGGTCGAGCAGAGCGGTCAGAGGGGGGACCTTGATGATTTAAGGACAAGTGTAACAGGGGGGGAAGGCGTGTATCACCGCCCCCCAGGAAGGGGCTTCAGTCATTCGGGAAATTTCAACACTCAGTACCAGGGGACTGGTTCCAGCCATTACCAGACACATCCGCCGGCATGTACCCTGTCTCATGCTGGGGGATTCTGGGGACTGTGCACTGTAGCCTCCTCACTCTCCTCCACCTCACCCTTAAACAGCTCAATCAGGTGTGCCCATTCTAGGGATATAGGACACTTCCGCAGCCCTCGACTCTCTTCCCGGTGCAGCGCTTCTCGCTCCGCCACCGACCATCTCAACACCTCCTCCCCCCAGACCTCCACACGCGGCGGGGCCCGAGATTTCCACCGCTGGGTTATCAGGCGCTTTGCCAGCATTATTGCCAGATTGGCAAAACGACGCAACAGTTTCGCTTTAAGAGGGAGCCGCAGAAGACCCAATAGGCAAGCCTCTGCTGTTTCCCAGGAGGGGTGTTCAGTAATTATATTTAAGACATGCGTTATCCTACCCCAGTATTCCCGCAGCGCCGGACAGAGCCACATCATATGCATCAAATCGGCATCCTGTGCCGGACACCGCGGACAGGCCGCCACTGCAGTGGTGTACATCTTGCTTAGTGTATGGGGTGTAAGGTAAGCCCTATGGAGGACAAACAACTGAATAGTTTTCAATCTACAATTGCGGGACACTTTCTTAGGGTATTCCAGTATATAGGCCCACTCTCTATCACTAAATGCTCGGGACAAATCTGTTTCCCACCGCAACCGGAGAGGAGCCAAGGAGATCTGGGTGTGCTCTACAAGGCCCCGGTACAGCCAACGGACCAGGTAGCGTCCATGTCCCATTATGTGGAGGGAGCGCAGGAGGTGAAATGTCGAGGGTTCCAGCGGCGTTTCCCGCCATTGTGCCCGTATATACCGGGAGATCGCCGCATGTAGCAGAAACTGGGTATCAGGTACCATATTTGCCCTCACAAAGTCCTTGTGGGACATCAGATCGCCTTCCTGAAAGAAGGCACTTATTGTTTCCACTCCTTGTTGCGTCCAAGGCCGTACTTGTCTGGCACTCCCCGCCTCGTGGGAAGGCCACACAGTGGTATATTGGAAGCATATGGATTTTAGCATATTTACATGCCCTTCTCCAGTAATGAAGCGCTATTTTCAGGAGGGCCGGGGGTCTAATAGCCTAGGGGCACCAGGACACAACAACGACTGCAATGTACCACGTGCTAATTGGGCCGGGGTGTACCCGATTTCAAACAGGTTTTTCCCAGCCAGCCAATAGGCCAACCACTGCAGCTGACCTGCAATACAGTATGCCCTAAAGTCGGGTGCTCCCATACCACCGGCACCACTCGGTAGCCGTAACTTAGCTAGCGACACCCTATGCCTCCCCGGGCCCCAGACCAGCGAGATCAGCAGCGCATCCAACTCTCGAAAAATCCAAGCGGGGTATATCACTGGAATGTTGACAAAATGGTAGAGTAAGCGAGGCAGCATCACCATTTTAGATATCGCTAGTCGTCCCGCGACGGTAAGAGGTAATGTATTCCAAAATGCAATTGGGGAACGTATGGAAGATATTGTATGTACTAGATTGCCTGCTATGACATCTGGCACGGATCGATAGATATTAACCCCCAAGTACCTAAACGTGACTGGTGCCACCCTTAAGGACAAGGGCCCGTGCAGAGCTCCGGGGCCGCTAATGCTCCACTGAAGGAGTAGGCTATGGATTTAGAAGCATTGAAGTGCAAACCGGATATCTCCCCGAATCGAAGAAAGAGATCTGCCACTTCCCCCATGTCGGCCTGCGTAAAGCGAGACTGAATGCAGGACCCCTTCCATCTGAATGCCATGAGGGACCATGGCCCGCCTAAGGTTTTGGGCCAACGGTTCTAGTGCCAGAACAAACAAAATAGGAGGTAATGGACAACCCTGGCGTGTGCCCCGAAAGATGGGGTAGGCAGAAGAGATAATCAAGCCTGTCTTCGCCCGGGCCGTAGGGGCGGTGTAGAGCAACTGAATCCAGTCACATAGTTCTGGGGGGACGCCCATCTTTGCCAACACTTCCAGCATATAAGACCAACTGAGAGTATCGAAGGCCTGCGATATATCTAAGGATAAACACCCTGCTCCCGCCGGTCAGAGCCCGAACGCATGCAAGATGGCATGAAAAAGCCGAAGATTCAGCGATGTACTCCGTCGTGGGACAAACCCGCATTGATCTGTGTGGATCATCGGCGACAGGAGTGGGAGAAGGCGGTTAGCAAGGAGCTTACTGAGAATTTTATATTCTGTGTTAAGGATCGATAATGGCCGGTAGGATGACATATCTAAGGGATCTTTATCTGGTTTCAAGAGGGATGTGACGATCGCCTCCCGAGTGGTAGGGGGCAGCCTCCCTTCCGCGAGTGATGCCGTATAGAGTTGTAGTAGTCTGGGGATCAATTGCGGCGAAAAGGTGGAGTAAAATTTGATGGGCAGTCCGTCAGAGCCAGGGGTCTTTCCATGGGCTAAGGACTTAATAGCTACTCTAATCTCGGCTGAAGTAATCGGGGCTTTTAAGTCGTGGATTTCAGCTGCAGTGAGCACTGAGAGGTTTGCCTGTGTCAGAAATTCCGTCACAGCATCTGCGCCTGGCGTTGGATGCGCTCCATAGAGTGCCTCGTAATGGGCCCGGAACGCCAAGTTTATCTCCATTTGGGTCTGGACTTGTCCATGTTGTGCAGTATTAATAACCAGGATGGGGCTCCTGCTTCAGATTGAATTGACGGTTTTCGCTCCATTAAGTATTTTCTCTTACAAGTCAGTCCTCAGGTGAGCGAACTGTCCTTACCTACGCAGTGATAACTATTTTTTGGCTTAAATTTGAAACCTAAGGAATGAGCCTGTCACAGTTGGCTCCCTTTTGGTGTTGTCTCGCAACCGAGTGTGTTGCGCAATTCTTTTTCCGGACCAATTCCATGAGTGGTCCCCTGTTTGAATTGAATTGCATTAAATTGCTAATTTCATCCGTATAATTTGGTTTTTAATATTTGTATCGATACGCACTTCCCGATTCTGATAAAAGCTCCAAAGTAACCTTTGAATTATGCTACCATTTATAAAATTTCCACCACGCTGTGATGCGTGTACAATGAAAATGTAAATCCAAGAATTGTGGATTGAGCTCTAGAATCATTGGTGATGGGTTGATGATTATACGTCATCCATTTACCTTTACTTTGAATTAATTTTTAGACACTCCGTTGGATGAATATACCGGATCCACAAAATTTGAACACTGGGTCATCCTAGACCTATGGCTAGGTGAGTCATGGCCATTTCTGGCTTATTCGGGACCATACGCTTGTGACTATTTAAGAACAGCCCTTGACACGTGCCTTACTTGCTTTTGTAGGTTGCCACTGCCAATATTTAAGTCCAGATGAAGACCCGCATGACGATTTAAGATCGCATATATAGGGTCGAAACGTCGACAGTACCTAGGACCAGTTCAAGACTCGTTTTCCTATAGAATCGGAAATTCCCGGGAAACTGTGTCATTGTGCTCTTTCAAATACTGGCCGACTTTTATCTTGTACATAAAAACTTTTGTATTCACTTTGTATATATTGTACACCAATTTTGTCACCTTGGTCACCTTGTCACTGATTCACCAATTCACTTTAATTTTTATAACTTTGGCAGCCATACTTTGCAAAAAAAGAATGTTATGGGTGTAGATATAACTGAGGCAATTTATATATAAAAGAACGTTTTACCACCCTGCAAATCTGATGTTATTGTGATTTGTACATTGTTGTCTGCTTTATGTGGTCCCGTTAATGTGATTACTCTTAGAATTTTCTTCTATTAGAAATAATGTACTTAGGTTCCTTCTTTTTGATTCATTCATAACAAAAAACAAAGAAATTGTCTGTTCATACCCGACAGAACCACTGTATTTCATATTATTCAGGATGGGAGTAGGGCAGGCTGGGGGGGCAATCAGCCGTGCCAGTAAGGGGTCTGCTGTGTCAGCCTCGAGTGCGTGCGCTGGGTGTATGCTCTGTAGTCCAATAAGCGAAGACGCTCCAGGGCTTCCGCATATCTTATTCTGGCCCCCTGCAAGGATTCCTCAACCTGCTCGTCCATTTGGGCCTCCACTTCTTGTTTCTGTAGTACATCCTCCAACTCCGTTAGGTACCGGACCACTTCCCTATGGGCCCCCACCAAGGAGCTCAGGGACACCCCCCTCTCAGACACCTTGAAGGCTTCCCACTCTATGGAGCGTGACGAGGCAGTGCCTTCGTTGATAGTAAAATAAGTATTGATAGCCCTCTGTAAGGTATCACGGAAGACCTGGTCCTCTAACTGAAGGGGTTGCATCCTCCAAGTCGGTATCGGCGCCGGGGAACGGCCCCATTGAAGGCACAATTCGATAGGGATGTGGTCGGACAGGGTTTTGCCCAAGTAAGTGCAATGGGAGACCGCAAAGGACAATGCCGTCGAGCCCAAGAAGTAATCCAGACGTGTATGCAGTTGGTGGGGATAAGAATAAAAAGAATACTCCCTATCAGTCGGGTGTTGCGCTCTCCAAAGATCTAGCAAATTCCAACCGTGTCCACTGACCCAAGGCCGCGGCTCTAGCCTAAACAGCAGTACCCGCCAGGGGAGGGTGAGATCGGTCTAACTCGACATCAAATAGAGCATTCAAATCTCCACCTAGCAACCATGGACAATAACTCCAGTCAGACAAGGCCACGGACACCCGGGAGAGGAATTGGGCATGATCTACATTAGGGGCGTACAAAGAACCCAGCACCACAGGCGAACCATCTAATAGGCCCCGTAGTAACACATACCTACCCAAATCATCAATCCGGCTCTCTTGCAAGGAAAAGGGGACTCCCGCTCAGAGCCATATTGCAGCCCCTCTAGAGAAGGCAGAGTATGAAGTGGCATAGAATTGACCCCTCCAACGTTTTTGCAACTTCAAGGATTCTGCATGAATCAGGTGGGTTTCTTGAAAACATACAATTTGAGCCTTACGGCGGTGTAACTGGGCCACTACCCGATGGCGTTTCTGAATGGATCCCATGCCCCACACATTCCAGGATATGAAGACATATGACCTTGGAACTGTCATCGTGCCAGGGTAAAATCATCCTCCCACCCCAGCCCCCCACCTCCTCCCACCCCTTTCCCCCCCACCTCACCCCCTCCACTGCCCCCCAGACCATGTGGCAATCCTATAAACAAAAACCCCCCTGTTGCCCAATACTGGGTCCAACGCCCTAACTGCGTCCGACCAAACTGTAAACGAATCATAACTTCAGATCCTGAACCAGTGCTATCGCCTAATGGGGGAGAAGGTTAACGGTGCAGTGAATTAACAGTAGCGTATGCAAATCGTGGAAGCTCCCAAGACAGGGCAGGCCGGGGGACTACTCATACATGAACAAAGGATCCAATCCGGACCACTGGCCCACTGAGGTGAGCAAACTACACGGGAGATCTCACTGCCCAAGCAGCGAGGGGGTGCTCTCTCCCAACCTCACCCACTTAGAACCAGTCTCACAAGAAGAAGAAAAAAATCTGTAGGTCAGTCTGGGAGGGCGTCCAGGGGATACTTGCTCAAATGAGTGGAATCTGACGGGAACAGCGCCACACTGCCATCCGTGTCAGAGTCTAAGGAATTTCCTAAGGATGGGCTAGTGCTGCTCGGAGGCCGGGCAGAGCGAAAGGAAGAGGCCGAGCACAGTGCCTCCCTCTGACCCTCACGGATTTGCTGCTGCGGCGGTACACTGGAGGATGTGCTCTGTGTTAGCATAGTCTTTTTTCGCCGTCGTGGGAGTCGCTGCGATTGCGGCCCTGAAGAATCCATCCTCCCAGCCGGGAGGACTTCTGGGAAGTTTCTGTCCAGCCAGTCCCATGCACTGTCCGGGGTGTCAAAAAAGATAGCTCTCTGCTGATGTACCACCTTCAATTTGGCCGGGAAAAGCAGCGCAAAGGGCAGGCCTGCGGCTCGGACCCGTGCCTTGACTTCCATGAAGGAGAAGCGCCTTCGCTGGACTGCCTGTGTGTAGTCAGGAAAGATGAGGACGGTGGCGTTGTCTTCACGGAGTGGACCTCTGTCTCGAGCTGCTTGTAGTAGGTGGTCGCGATCTCTATAGTTGAGGATACGTGCTAGCATAGGACGGGGGTTGGCTCCCGGCGGTGGTCTCCTCGCAGGAACACGATGCGCCCTTTCTACAGTAAAGTGGGGGGATAGACCAGTAGGGGCTACCACCATTCTCAGCCAGTTTTCAATGTGGGTCGTGGGGTTCGGGCCTTCCACGCCCTCCGGGTATCCCACTATCCGGAGATTGTTGCGGCGCGCGTGCTCTTCCGCATCATCCGCCCGCGTTTATAGGGCCTCGATCTGTTGACGCATGAGGGACAGTTGTTCGGTATGGGTCGCCACCCGAGAGACCAAAGGCTCCACCGTTTGGTTCGTGTGTCGTACCTTATCTGCTAGCTTCTTGTGGTCATCCTTCAGGAGGTTCAGATCTACGGATATCACTCCCAATTGACCTTCCAACGCTGACCGTGTGTCTCTGATCTCTTTGAGGATCATGTCCAATTTATCCGGGGGCGGGGCGGGCGGTCCCATGCTTGTTGAGGGACCCGGGATTTCATCCGCGCGGTCCGGGGAGTGAGGTCTAGTGCTTTCACCAGACGGCTGTGCAGGTACCTTAGGTTTAATCCTACCCATTTCGACACCCAGGCGAAAGATAGGTTACCAGCTGGAAAGGCCGGACGTCTACTCGAGGATTTCCGCCACTGGGGCTATGCCGCTCGATTGGCAGAGGGAAGAGCGATACCCCGGCTCCGCTGCTCGGCTCCGCAGCCACCCCTCGGAATCGACATAAGTGACATAACCACACCCAAACAAGGGAACCGATAGCAAGGAGACTGTACAAAGAGTGAACAATAGTACTTGTGAATGCTTCCCAATGCAAGATATGGAACCCATTGATGGAGAGTACCACTCTAGGGCTAAGTGAGTGTTTCATCATCCTATAGGAGTACATTTATGTATGTAAATTCATAAGAGATTTGGTTGTTTCTTCCAGATGTTTTGTACTTCTTGTATGGCTTTGTATGGAAATTGTATAACAGTCCTTTAATGTCTGCCACTCACTCTTTAGTGTATTACCTACATGTGTTGTACCAGTCCTGTATGTGTGAGAGAATCGTGTTATGTTGCTTCTACTACTGCCACATGTCCTTAACTAATTATTAATGTTGGAGAAGGATGTGTTACTGCTTTTCATGTTGTACCTTTATTGTGTTGTGAAGCTGCACAAAAGAAAAAAAACGATTCATATTGCCATGGTTCGTTTTAATAAATGGTGTGAGAGAATGAGTGAACCCTTACAAAATATGCGATCAGAGTTTACTTTTGAAACAAACTTTTTTTTTTTGGAGTAGTCGACTTTGTAAAATTTTAAAACATAGCTGACAAATGCCCAATTCTGGGATTTTAGCCAACAGTACTTTGTATGCTGGAGGTTTGAGCCCACAATGAAACTTAAAAGCAAAACTACAAACTCCACAATGCAACATGCCCTTGGTTGAAGAAAACTAAAATAGATGATGGTATCCTTTCTCTACTGTGAAATTGTACAGTTGTTAAATGCAAAATAAAAGTTAGTTTTTGGATTTCTTGCATTTTCCAAATAGGCAATGAAAGGCTGAACAGCCCAGTGGGTGAGCGGGCAGCGATGCCTTTCAGATGCAATTGGAGCATCTCACTATAAATCGGCTAACATTAACACTCCTAAGAAAACCTGCAATGGGCGTCATTTACTAGAACAATGTGAGCAGCAACAGACTGTTTAGAGACACTCAGGAAGAATAATGTCCTGTCACTGCTCTTCCCAAACACGTCCTCAAACTTGATGGGATTTAGGTGCCGCACTCACACCACTGCCGTGAAGCACAATGCTTGAACAAATGCAGCACATACTGCATGTGCTGCCCCGCGAGGGCCGCCAGTGATGACTTAGGGCCTGACAATGGCGGCTGCACCGCTAAGGCGGAGGAGCGTCACCCCACTGCTTTTGAACAGTGTCACTAGAGGAAAAATAAAATGATAATAACTCTAAGTTATTATCATTTTATTTTGTCCTTCTTGTGACAGCTTTGTGGGTGGGACGGGCGGGCTGCTCTGCTGACAGAGCTGGGGAGGAGTGGTTTGCGCTCCCTAAAGTGTGCATGAATGTTTGGCCGGCCCTCGGGTCGGCCAAACATTCATGCACACTTTGCATGTTCTACATGCAGGCTGCATTACATGCACAGCCTCTCCTTCTCTGGCTCAGGGCCGATCCATGGCACTCAGACCCATCACAACGCTGCATTGCAGCGTTGTGATTGGCTATTGGGAGGCTGGGAGCCGGGTGCATCCTGTTTCCCGCCTTGGAAGCGGGGAAGAGGACCGCGAGGAGGCGGTGGTGGCGGCAACGGCGGGCCGCAGCGACAGACAGGTAAGTGTGTATTTTTTTTTATTATTTCATTTCCTCCTCCTCCTCCTCTCCAACGCCTTCAAATACCAGCCGCCACTGGAGCGTGATTATGATTTCGGTGGACGGGATACTCCATCACAAACGTGAGGGCTATCCTGTCCGCTTTATTCCAAGTTCCATAGAAAAAATGAAATTGTAATTCGGCAGACAGGATAACTGTCACGTTTGTGACGGAGTAACCCTGTCTGTCAAGATTGTCATCAGGCCCTTAGCATGCAAGGAGGTGGAGGGACTTGATTAATATCGATAATGGCGAATTTGGGGCAAAGATTAAGCGCATTTAAAAATCCGTTCAGGTAAGGCGGATTTGCGAACTAATAGAACAAAATGCGCAGAGGGTCATTGATACTAGAATATATCAATAATGGAGAAGGACATGGAAAGCCCCAGGAAAGGAGTAGCCTGTGATAAGGAACGCCCCAGCACTGCACTATCAGCACAAAATGCCTACTGTCACTCTACACTGGACTTCAAGCGCTCAGTGCACAAACAATTGGTGTGAGCACACTTGTATTTTGAACTCAAGGGTGCTGCCATCAGTCTCATGATAACCATAGAGGCAGTGCTTAATTTGAGCCTGTGGTTGCCAGTGGGGACCACCAGCACTATCATCAGGCATGCACCGAGAGCAAGGGGTGAAGAACATATGAAGGGGACAGAGAAACCGTCGCAAAGGGAGAAAGCAAGAAACCTGCAAGAGTGAGATAAAGGGCCAGGGGGGTCCGAGGCATGAGGTGGGTGTAAGACTACGCAGCCTTGGTATTCGGCGCACCGACATTTGATAACACCGGCCGCAGGCTTCCGAGCAAAGATTTGGGCACTGGACTCATTCTTTTACAAATTAAGCCCTGCGTAGGCTGGCTGGTTCCTGACTTCAAGCTACTAAACCCATACCGATGAGAACTGCTCTGAAGCAGCCAGAGAGGAGAGACACTATTTACCACTAACAAGGGAGTAGTGCAGGGGTGGTTATGGCTTTTCTCCATGGTGTTACCTAAAATTCTACATGGAAACAACATTTAATGTGCAGAAAGTTTGCATAATGTGTGCTTCAACTCATTTTGAGTCGCAGTTGGCAAAAGTTTTTGTGCAACAGCTTGAAGCACTTCCATCTGGGCACCGTGCGATGGGGAACAGAAAACAGTTGAAGGTCAGAGGGATTGCGAGACCACACAACGGATCTATTGTGTAAGACGCCCTGGCATCCAACATGGAAAAAGAAGCTTACACAAAATACAGCGCCAGCGAGCAAACATGTTTTCATTTATCCAAGCTTAAACTCAGTTATTCAGTTCACTTAACTTGACCGACCTTAGTAAAAGGCCTTTACAGAAGAATTATAAAGAGGGAAAAGAAACCAAAGCGGGTAAACACGCACAGACAGGCAAAGAAGGGAGATTGGAAGCGTTCATTCATGCAGGGGCAAACGAGGGCAAGGTTTTGGCATCTGCCGCCAGTGTGGCAATGCCAATAGAGGCGAGCCAACAACTAAACTGGTTTGAAACATGATTTGCATAGGGACGAGGCACAGTGTTACACTGTAATGAGTGTGACTTTCAGTGAGCTATGATTTGAAGCCAACTCCACCAAGCCTCCTGACGGTACATGAAGTCTCTGCTTGTAACGTGAGAACAAACTACAAGCTCGAGCAAGCTTACTGCTTTTGGCTGCAATGTCATGTTGAAAGTCACTCATTTGAAGATGCCGCTGATAGCTAATTATTAGGGAGGAGGCCGCGAACAAACTAGTTACATTGTGTAAGTCAAGAACAGAGCTAGACATTCGTTTTCTTTAAGGCTACAATGAAAGCCAAGAGCAAAATATTTTAGGTAGAAATGACAAAGGATATGAAGGGGGGCGTCAAAGGAGAACATCATTGGCAAAGGCAACAGTTCTAGCCTTTTTAGTTACTGTTAGCTAGGGTCACTGGAATTATGCGGCAGGGGAGGGCCAAATTATGAGGCAGGCTTGACTAAATTATGCGTCAAGAAACGCAATTTATGCAGCGTAATGCACCATATTTTGTGATAGTATTACTTCATTATTTTGTAATTTTTACACTGGTTGACACTGTCTGGGCATTGGTTGCACCTCTTTAGCCTCGATTAATACAGAAATATAGCAATCACCAACAGAAAGGTGACCAGTTAAGCTTTGGAAAGGGCTGTCCACTGCACATCAACATGTGTAGCTGCGGTTTTAGTAACTTTTGATCCTTTTGAGCTCGATTTTTTTTCAATCTGTAGATTATGCAGCAGATCACAGTTTATGTGACAAATGCAGCAAACTGTTGAAAAAGCTACGGCTGCACAATAGCATAATTCCAGTGGCTCTGCTGATAGCGCCCAAGAACAAGTTACTACCTAAAGTTACACTCTTTATGGTGGATTCCCTATCTAACCGCAGATTCCTCATTAGACTATCCAGCAGGCGTCCGACGGGATACAAAGATTTTTTCCAACCAGTGCTCCAGCCTGCCACTAGGTGGCATTGTGCTGCTCTGCGTAGGTTCCATACCACCCCGGAAGCGATTAAGCGGACCTACATATAAGCGCCACCCCAATGTGGTGAATGTTTCCTGGCCATTGACAACCCAGCAGCAGATTGAGGACTTCACAAACGCCATGCTGAAAATCTTCAGTGGACTTCCAGCTCCTTCTGGCTTACCTTTAGGCCCTAAGGAACCTCAAGGGCATCCAGTTAGGCTACCGCTGGCGGGTCCCTCCCTGGCACTATCTGTCCCCTTAGGACCTGATACCAGGCTTGTCCTCACCCTAGTAAAGACTTCTACTCCAGCCAAGGATCCAAGCCGGTTCCCATCTTCCCCAATTCCGCTACTGATATCATAAGTGCTGGTGGAAGATCAGGTGCCAACACCCATGTCAGGTCAGGCCTGACTTTAACCCTGTGCCTCTACTGTGTTGCATTTATAAACAGAGGCTTTATTATTTTTTGGGTTCTGATACTGTGCCAGAGCAGGATGCACCCCTGGTTATTGATGATGATGATTGTGAGGGGATGGATTGCTCTCCTCTCATACACTTGATGCCTCAATCAATCAGTAGATTTATAGAGCGCTACTTGTCACCTGCCAGGGTATCCAGGTGCTAGCAGGGTCCAGTTGATTAGCAGAATAGCCAGGTATTCAAAAACGTATGTAACTCTGGAAGAGATGGGGTGGTCCGTAAATGAAAGGGTAGTTTGTTCCATGTCTTCGCTGATAGGTAGGAGAAGGAGTGACCTCTGCATCTGCTATGTCGGATGCAGGGGGGGAGGGTTAGAGAAAGGGATGTGGAACAATGGTGTCTGGTGGGCTGATGGAAGTTCAGGCGGAGGTTCAAGTAGGCGTGTCACAGTTCGCCGAATAAAGCCCAGGAGAGAATTGGTTGGATGCTTGAATGGGGTATTTTATTTAAACAACAGAAAACATCGGGGATGCAGTCAGGATCCCTTGTGGCGTCTTCTTCAAGCTCCGTCTTCCTCCAGACGTACTTGTCAGCGCCTCCTAGGATAAACGACTCCAGGGCAACCCAAAGAAGAGAAAGGAAATAAGCACTATCGTTAGTGCAAAAGCTGAGGTCAGCAACGCGGGGAAGGAGTGAGGGGCACAACACCACCTACGGTACAGCGTGTGGGATGGGATATCCATCACCGGGGGGGGATATGGGAAGGAAACAAAATATACGCCCGGCCGGTCACCAGATCTCATAGACTCGGCGCGGTGCGATTAGCCTCCGTTTGCACTGGCACAGACGTACCCACCGGACTCCCAGATCCCCGTAGGCAATCACACACCTGTTGAAGCCACAACCCTCCTGGGCCGTGGCGGGGCGGTGCGTCCTCCTTGTAGTCCTGGGGTTCCTTCGGTAGGTAACCATCCTGTTCTCCGCTCCTCTGTTATAACGGCTGTCGTCCTCCGGCGTCGTCAGGGGTCCCGCTGTAGGCTCGCTCTCCCTTCCGGTATTGGACACACCCTTCCGCGTCTTCCCGGCTGATATTGCTCTCGGCGTACAGCTCGCCCGGCCTCTGGGAGAAGTGTCCCGGGCCCTCTGGTGAATCCTTAAAGGGCCAGCTGCATGTTTGAACACGCTCTTCTGCAACCTTGGAACCCGGCAGCTGTAGGGGAAAAAAGAGACCACTAGGTGGAAGTGTCTCTAATTCCGGATCCGGGGGCCTTGGTGTCCGACAAGGCGGGTCCGCAATTGTCTAGGGCCTTATATGTATGGGTCAGTAACTTGAACTGGCATCTTTTCTGTACAGGAAGCTAGTGGAGTTCCCTAAGGTAGGGGATGTAGGGAGATCCAGGGCAAGTCTGGCTGCGGTGTTCTGCATGGTCTGTTGTCGTCAGAGGAGGTGAGCTGCAATTCCTGTGTAGAAAGCATTGCTATAGTGTAGGCGGCTGGAGAGGAGGGCCTGATCGATGGTGCATCTTGAGCTTTGAGATAGTCACTTGAATATCTTATGAAGCATGCGGAGGATGAGGAAACAGGAGGAGGAGACGGAGTTGATCTAAGTCGTCATGGTTAGTCTGTTGTCCAGGATGATGGGGGTAAGAGAAGGTCTGAGTTGTGAGGGCCTCCAGGATGCGTACCATGGGGATTTTTTGTTTCTGAAAATCAGTACCTCTATCTTGTCCGTGTTGCGTTTCAGGTAGTTGGCCTTCATCCAGTTGGGGACGTCTGTCATGCAGTTGTGGAAGTTGGTCTTGGTGTTGGAGGATGAGTTAGTTGTGTATCATCGACATAGAATATGATGTTGAGTCTGAGGATTTTGACAATGCTGAGCAGAGGTGTCATATAAGTGTTGAAGAGGGTGGGGTTGAGCGAGGATCCTTGGGGTACTCCACAGATGATTTCTTTGGCTTCAAAGGTGATGGGGAAAGGTGGACTTTTTGTGTTCTTTCGGTGAGTAAAGAGGCGATCCATCCGGGAGCGGCTCCTTGGATGCCTATTTTGTGCATTCATATGAAAAGTGCATGGTGGGAGACTGTATTGAAGGCTGTTGAGAGGTCTAGGAGGATCAGAACCACAGTCTCTCCTTGGTCGAGTAGGGCTCGATCTCGTCAGTAGCCGCAATGAGGGCTGTCTCAGTGCTGTGGTTACTGCAGAATCTGAATTGGGAGGAATCAAGTAGGAAGTTCCATTCCAGAAGTGAGAAGAGTTGTTGGTTGATGTATTTTTCTAATACTTTGGCATGGAGCAAGAGCAGGGAGATCGGTCGGTGGTTGTTGAGTTCGCTGTGGTCTCCTGATGGTTTCTTTAATAAGGCGTTGACTACTGCGTGTTTCCAGTCATCCGGGAAGGTGGCCATGGTAACTGAGGTGTTGAACAAGGTGGTGAGTGTAGGAAGGTGAATATCTGACTATGGTTACCCTCAACTTTTTGCCTAGTGTCTAGCTGGTTTGTCGACTTAGTTGGCTTGAGATCCTGCCATTCAGGGTCTCAGGCTGTCTGCTCTCCCTTTAAAATGGACTCCATGTACCCTAGGTACATACCCAATTGGTAAGGATCACCTTATTGGACCCTGTACAGTGTACTCTAGGTACCCAGGGCATAGGTGTACCCTAGGCCTCCCAGGGGCTGCAGCATGTATTATGCCACCCCTGGCCTGGCCTTCCAATCAGACACAACTGGCTGATCACTCAGCTGGGGCAAGGTTGTGTAATCACCCCTTGCTTAGATATAGTATTCCTATATCTACACTTAAAATAGACACATGTGTACCTGTGAGCCACTCCTATGGCAGGCCTTAACAATCTTGGAGGCAGAGTGCTTGGTAACATGTGAGATGGTGCTCTAGCATGAGCTGAGCCTGTCTGCAGCTTTCGGAACCATGTCCTTATAGCTGTTCTATGATATAGCCTACCATATACTCTTAAAGTACCTTATAATCTTAAACGGTTATGGCAACTATGGTTTGGCTTTATCAAAACATGTTGTGTAAGGTGTCTAACACTTTGGAATAATACCCCCATACCATTTCTGGTGATGAGGATATTATTCCTCCCTTCTAGAGGGAGAGACATGTTAAAATCCTACTTTGCTGTTTAACTCCGACCAAAGCCTCAGCATCACAAAATGGATGCTGCTGCCACAGACAGGAGTCTGACCTCCTGCAGCTGGGAGTCCTCCCAGCCAGGGAAGCCTGGACAATAGGTTTCCTGCTTGGGGAGGTGCTAGCACCTCCCCAGACAGACTTTAGTGTATTGGGGCAGGGAGGGCTGAAAGGAATGAGACACTGCCTGGGGCACACAAGGTGTCCCATGCATAGTCCAGTTCAAACCGGTGCTGGGGCACTCCAGCCCCAGCTTTGGCGCGAAACTGGACAAAGGAAAGGGGGTGTAGCCACTCTCCTTCCTGGTCCCACCCATGGGAGGGACCTGGCAGGTAGCCCAGCCCACTAGCCAAGTATATTAGTAGGTAGCTGAGCCCTGCAAGATTAGATTATCCTGAATCTGCAACTTGAACAGAAACTATGGACCTTCGACATTCGACCTCAGGAAGAAGACTGAAGAATCTCCCTTGTGGCCAAGGAGTGACCACCCTGGGCAACCAGGCACCATCCAGCGACCGCTGCTTGCTTTGCGACTGATCCTACGAGGGACGACTGCAGAGACTGACCAGCGCCGTGACTTCGAGACACCTCTGACCCAGATCCACATCTACAGCAAAGCTGAGACCCGTGGAGGCGATGAGGGACGTGGGACCGGCGACTTGGGAAAAGTGGCTAGTAACTGACTAGCGCGACTTCTGAGGCTTCCTCGAGGCTGTGCTTGGGGAATTGAGAAGTCCCAATCCCGAGCACCTTCTGCAAAGAAGATCAGCTCCCCACACTTCACGTGTTCTGCGTGGGGCCCTTCTGCACTTGTGTTGTTCGACGTGTTGTCCGGTTGCTGGCCCGTTGGCTAGTGACTTCTGCGACGACGAACCTTTGATTTTGCTTTGCTGGTCCGGCTCCTCAAGACTGGCACTCGCTCCTCTGTGAAAGAGAAGCACCCCAGACCTTCCTGGTCTGCACCAGAAGCAAGTCCTCCATTCTGCGTGGGTTCCGCTTGCCAAGGCTTGTTGGGTCCTAACTCGACATCGACGCCGCCGACAGCAAGAGCCTTCGTGGGACAGCTCACCTCCTGGGTTTGGTCGTCCTCGACGCCTCCTGGTTCCCGTGACTGCTGCGACAAGCTTCACCTCTTCACCTGCATCTTCACGACATCGCCTGGTTCCTTCCTGGTTCCTGGCTGGTGACCTAGACTCTGTCTCTTCTGCTTGCAGGTACCTTCCATCTTGATTCCATCCTTGGGATCCACCAGACACTCTTCACCGACTGCCTGTCAGCAACTTTCCTTCAGGCATCCATAGGAGTCAACGACGAAACCCGACGCAAGTTCACACCTATGCAACCGCAGCCCGTGGGCTAGGTAACTTGAGTACTCCGGTGCTCACAAGGGTATTGACTGTCCTAGGGTCTAGTTTCCAAGTCTCGTACTCCTAGCTACTCCAGAAGTGTCCTAAAACTCTTAATTTCTAATAACTACTATTTCTATCGACTTTTACGCATTACGCGTGAGTGTTTCCACTCTGCACCTGAATCCCGTGGGCCTCCCACTTCCTAACCTTTGGATTCCCTAGGCCTATCCTGTGTTCGTGACAGTGGTTCTTATACGACTTACTTAGTATATGGTTTGCGTGGCCCCTAGGGCCTAACTGTATTACTTACCTGTGTGACTTAGGTATGCTAAAATAAGACTGTGTTGTACTTACCTCGAATCTCATAAAGAGTGCTGAGGGTATTTTGACTAGAATAAATACATTCTGTTTTTATATATATCTGTTGTGGTGTCCTTTCATTTGGTATTCAAGGGATTACAAATGGTATAACAGCTGGCTTCACATGCCATACAGAGTTTAGCCTAAGACTGCTCTTGTCCATGCTACCACTAGGCTAGCTGGTCTATAAGGTTGACTTTACAACCAATCACCATAAGGGTTGTTTGGACTGATACAAGGTGTACACTAACTAGAATTAGTGACATCATATATCAGGCCAACTTCTCACAGTGAGTATGTGGCTGATTCTGGTTTCACCTAAGCTGAAGATATGGTGAGGGCATGGGTCGGTTGGGACACCTGAGTAGATTTAGTTCATTATGGAGGCACTGTCCTGTGGGGAGAGCTGGCTACATTTGGTTAGTCGGATGTCTGTGGAGGTTGCGGGGTCGTTGTGTTGCTTGAAGAAGTCGTGGCCTTGGGTTGGGGTTTGAAGTTTCTGGAGACGTTGGCTATCTTGTCATGGAAGAAATTTGCAAGGTTGTCAAAGAGTTCCTGTGAGGAGGTAATGTTGTTTGTTGCAGCTGAGGGGTTTGAGAAGTCTTTGATGATGTTGAAGAGTTCTTTGCTGCTCTTGGAGCTTGATTCAATGCGTGAGGCTAAGGCCTTTTTCTTTGATTCTCTCAACTGTCTGTGGTAGAGGTTGAGGGCTGTCTTGAAGGCGGTCTGGTCGGACGTGTCCTTGCTGGTGCGCCATCTCCTTTCCAGCTGTTTACAGTGTCGTTAAGCGTTCTGAGGTCTTCAGTGTACCAGCTAGCCTGCTTGTTGGGACTTCTGTGGGTGTTGTTGCCAATGGGTGTAATGCTGTTGGTGCAGTTGGTGAGCAAATTGTTGAAGTCTTTGACATTCTGGTCTAGGTTGCTGTAGGAGATAGAGAAATAGAAGCGAGCCAACAACTGAACTGGTTTTAAACATGATTTGCATAGGGACGAGGCACACTGTTACACTGTTATGAGTGTGACTTTCAGTGAGTTATGAATTTGAAGCCAACTTCAATAAGCCTCCTGACGGTACATGAAGTCGCTGCTTGTAACGTGAGAACAAACTACAAGTACGAGCAAGCATACTGCTTTTGGCTGCAATGTCATGTTGAAAGTCACTCATTTTAAGATGCCGCTGATGGCTAATTATTAGGGAGGAGGCCGCGAACAAACTAGTTACATCGTGTAAATCAAGAACAGAGCTAGACATTCGTTTTCTTTAAGGCTACAATGAAAGCCAAGAGCAAAATATTTTAGATACAAATGACAAAGGATATGAAGGGGGGCGTCAAAGGAGAACATCACTGGCAAAGGAAACAGGTCTAGCCTTACTGTTAGCTAGGGTCACTGGAATTATGCGGCAGGGGAGGGCCAAATTATGAGGCAGGCTTGACTAACTTATGCGTCAAGAAACGCAATTTATGCAGCGTAATGCACCATATTTTGTGATAGTATTACTTCATTATTTTGTAATTTTTACACTGGTTGACACTGTCTGGGCATTGGTTGTACCTCATTAGCCTCGATTAATACAGAAATATAGCAATCACCAACAAACAGAAAGGTGACCAGTCAAGCTTTGGAAAGGGCTGTCCACTGCACAGCAACATGTGTAGCTGCGGTTTTAGTAACTTTTGATCCGTTGAGCTCGATTTTTTTTCAATCTGTAGATTATGCAGCAGTTCACAGTTTATGTGACAAATGCAGCAAACTGTTGAAAAAGCTACGGCTGCACAATAGCATAATTCCAGTGGCTCTGCTGATAGCGCCCAAGAACAAGTTACTACCTAAAGTTACACTCTTTATGGTGGATTCCCTATCTAACCGCAGATTCCTCATTAGACTATCCAGCAGGCGTAAGACGGGATACAAAGATTTTTTCCAACCAGTGCTCCAGCCTGCCACTAGGTGGCATTGTGCTGCTCTGCGTAGGTTCCATACCACCCCGGAAGCGATTAAGCGGACCTACATATAAGCGCCACCCCAATGTGGTGAATGTTTCCTGGCCATTGACAACCCAGCAGCAGATTGAGGACTTCACAAACGCCATGCTGAAAATCTTCAGTGGACTTCCAGCTCCTTCTGGCTTACCTTTAGGCCCTAAGGAACCTCAAGGGCATCCAGTTAGGCTACCGCTGGCGGGTCCCTCCCTGGCACTATCTGTCCCCTTAGGACCTGATACCAGGCTTGTCCTCACCCTAGTAAAGACTTCTACTCCAGCCAAGGATCCAAGCCGGTTCCCATCTTCCCCAATTCCGCTACTGATATCATAAGTGCTGGTGGAAGATCAGGTGCCAACACCCATGTCAGGTCAGGCCTGAATTTAACCCTGTGCCTCTACTGTGTTGCATTTATAAACAGAGGCTTTATTATTTTTTGGGTTCTGATACTGTGCCAGAGCAGGATGCACCCCTGGTTATTGATGATGATGATTGTGAGGGGATGGATTGCTCTCCTCTCATACACTTGATGCCTCAATCAATCAGTAGATTTATAAAGCGCTACTTGTCACCTGTCAGGGTATCCAGGTGCTAGCAGGGTCCAGTTGATTAGCAGAATAGCCAGGTATTCAAAAACGTATGTAACTCTGGAAGAGATGGGGTGGTCCGTAAATGAAAGGGTAGTTTGTTTCATGTCTTCGCTGATAGGTAGGAGAAGGAGTGACCTCTGCATCTGCTATGTCGGATGCAGGGGGGGAGGGTTAGAGAAAGGAATGTGGAACAATGGTGTCTGGTGGGCTGATGGAAGTTCAGGCGGAGGTTCAAGTAGGCGTGTCACAGTTCGCCGAATAAAGCCCAGGAGAGAATTGGTTGGATGCTTGAATGGGGTATTTTATTTAAACAACAGAAAACATCGGGGATGCAGTCAGGATCCCTTGTGGCGTTTTCTTCAAGCTCCGTCTTCCTCCAGACGTACTCGTCAGCGCATCCTAGGATAAACGACTCCAGGGCAACCCAAAGAAGAGAAAGGAAATAATCACTATCGTTAGTGCAAAAGCTGAGGTCAGCAACGCGGGGAAGGAGTGAGGGGCACAACACCACCTACGGTACAGCGTGTGGGATGGGATATCCATCACCGGGGGGGGATATGGGAAGGAAAAGAAATATACGCCCGGCCAGTCACCAGATCTCATAGACTCGGCGCGGTGCGATTAGCCTCCGTTTGCACTGGCACAGACGTACCCACCGGAACCCCGGATCCCCGTAGGCAATCACACACCTGTTGAAGCCACAACCCTCCTGGGCCGTGGCGGGGCGGTGCGTCCTCCTTGTAGTCCTGGGGTTCCTTCGGTAGGTAACCGTCCTGTTCTCCGCTCCTCTGTTATAACGGCTGTCGTCCTCCGGCGTCGTCAGGGGTCCCGCTGTAGGCTCGCTCTCCCTTCCGGTATTGGACACACCCTTCCGCGTCTTCCCGGTTGATATTGCTCTCGGCGTACAGCTCGCCCGGCCTCTGGGAGGAGTGTCCCGGGCCCTCTGGTGAATCCTTAAAGGGCCAGCTGCATGTTTGAACACGCTCTTCTGCAACCTTGGAACCCGGCAGCTGTAGGGGAAAAAGAGACCACTAGGTGGAAGTGTCTCTAATTCCGGATCCGGGGGCCTTGGTGTCCGACAAGGCGGGTCCGCAATTGTCTAGGGCCTTATATGTATGGGTCAGGAACTTGAACTGGCATCTTTTCTGTACAGGAAGCTAGTGGAGTTCCCTGAGGTAGGGGATGTAGGGAGATCCAGGGCAAGTCTGGCTGCGGTGTTCTGCATGGTCTGTTGTCGTCAGAGGAGGTGAGCTGCAATTCCTGTGTAGAAAGCATTGCTATAGTGTAGGCGGCTGGAGAGGAGGGCCTGATCGATGGTGCATCTTGAGCTTTGGGATAGTCACTTGAATATCTTATGAAGCATGCGGAGGATGAGGAAACAGGAGGAGGAGACGGAGTTGATCTGAGTCGTCATGGTTAGTCTGTTGTCCAGGATGATGGGGGTAAGAGAAGGTCTGAGTTGTGAGGGCCTCCAGGATGCGTACCATGGGGATTTTTTGTTTCTGAAAATCAGTACCTCTATCTTGTCCGTGTTGCGTTTCAGGTAGTTGGCCTTCATCCAGTTTGGGACGTCTGTCATGCAGTTGTGGAAGTTGGTCTTGGTGTTGGAGGATGAGTTAGTTGTGTATCATCGACATAGAATATGATGTTGAGTCTGAGGATTTTGACAATGCTGAGCAGAGGTGTCATATAAGTGTTGAAGAGGGTGGGGTTGAGCGAGGATCCTTGGGGTACTCCACAGATGATTTCTTTGGCTTCAGAGGTGATGGGGAAAGGTGGACTTTTTGTGTTCTTTCGGTGAGTAAAGAGGCGATCCATCCGGGAGCAGCTCCTTGGATGCCTATGTTGTGCATTCATATGAAAAGTGCATGGTGGGAGACTGTATTGAAGGCTGTTGAGAGGTCTAGGAGGATCAGAACCACAGTCTCTCCTTGGTCGAGTAGGGCTCGATCTCGTCAGTAGCCGCAATGAGGGCTGTCTCAGTGCTGTGGTTACTGCAGAATCTGAATTGGGAGGAATCAAGTAGGAAGTTCCATTCCAGATGTGAGAAGAGTTGTTGGTTGATGAATTTTTCTAATACTTTGGCATGGAGCAAGAGCAGGGAGATCGGTCGGTGGTTGTTGAGTTCGCTGTGGTCTCCTGATGGTTTCTTTAATAAGGCGTTGACTACTGCGTGTTTCCAGTCATCCGGGAAGGTGGCCATGGTAACTGAGGTGTTGAACAAGGTGGTGAGTGTAGGAAGGTGAATATCTGACTATGGTTACCCTCAACTTTTTGCCTAGTGTCTAGCTGGTTTTTCGACTTAGTTGGCCTGAGATCCTGCCATTCAGGGTCTCAGGCTGTCTGCTCTCCCTTTAAAATGGACTCCATGTACCCTAGGTACATACCCAATTGGTAAGGATCACCTTATTGGACCCTGTACAGTGTACCCTAGGTACCCAGGGCATAGGTGTACCCTAGGCCTCCCAGGGGCTGCAGCATGTATTATGCCACCCCTGGCCTGGCCTTCCAATGAGACACAACTGGCTGATCACTCAGCTGGGGCAAGGTCGTGTAATCACCCCTTGCTTAGATATAGTATACCTATATCTACACTTAAAATAGACACATGTGTACCTGTGAGCCACTCCTATGGCAGGCCTTAACAATCCTGGAGGCAGAGTGCTTGGTAACATGTGAGATGGTGCTCTAGCATGAGCTGAGCCTGTCTGCAGCTTTCGGAACCATGTCCTTATAGCTGTTCTATGATATAGCCTACCATATACTCTTAAAGTACCTTATAATCTTAAACGGTTATGGTAACTATGGTTTGGCTTTATCAAAACATGTTGTGTAAGGTGTCTAACACTTTGGAATAATACCCCCATACCATTTCTGGTGATGAGGATATTATTCCTCCCTTCTAGAGGGAGATCCATGTTAAAATCCTACTTTGCTGTTTAACTCTGACCAAAGCCTCAGCATCACAAAATGGATGCTGCTGCCACAGACAGGAGTCTGACCTCCTGCAGCTGGGAGTCCTCCCAGCCAGGGAGGCCTGGACAATAGGTTTCCTGCTTGGGGAGGTGCTAGCACCTCCCCAGACAGACTTCAGTGTATTGGGGCAGGGAGGGCTGAAAGGAATGAGACACTGCCTGGGGCACACAAGGTGTCCCATGCATAGTCCAGTTCAAACCGGTGCTGGGGCACTCCAGCCCCAGCTTTGGCGCGAAACTGGACAAAGGAAAGGGGGTGTAGCCACTCTCCTTCCTGGTCCCACCCATGGGAGGGACCTGGCATGTAGCCCAGCCCACTAGCCAAGTATATTAGTAGGTAGCTGAGCCCTGCAAGATTAGATTATCCTGAATCTGCAACTTGAACAGAAACTCTGGACCTTCGACATTCGACCTCAGGAAGAAGACTGAAGAATCTCCCTTGTGGCCAAGGAGTGACCACCCTGGGCAACCAGGCACCATCCAGCGACCGCTGCTTGCTTTGCGACTGATCCTACGAGGGACGACTGCAGAGACTGACCAGCGCCGTGACTTCGAGACACCTCTGACCCAGATCCACATCTACAGCAAAGCTGAGACCCGTGGAGGCGATGAGGGACGTGGGACCGGCGACTTGGGAAAAGTCGCTAGTAACTGACTAGCGCGACTTCTGAGGCTTCCTCGAGGCTGTGCTTGGGGAATTGAGAAGTCCCCATCCCGAGCACCATCTGCAAAGAAGATCAGCTCCCCACACTTCACGTGTTCTGCGTGGGGCCCTTCTGCACTTGTGTTGTTCGACGTGTTGTCCGGTTGCTGGCCCGTTGGCTAGTGACTTCTGCGACGACGAACCTTTGATTTTGCTTTGCTGGTCCGGCTCCTCCAGACTGGCACTCGCTCCTCTGTGAAAGAGAAGCACCCCAGACCTTCCTGGTCTGCACCAGAAGCAAGTCCTCCATTCTGCGTGGGTTCCGCTTGCCAAGGCTTGTTGGGTCCTAACTCGACATCGACGCCGCCGACAGCAAGAGCCTTCGTGTGACAGCTCACCTCCTGGTTTTGGTCGTCCTCGACGCCTCCTGGTTCCCGTGACTGCTGCGACAAGCTTCACCTCTTCACCTGCATCTTCACGACATCGCCTGGTTCCTTCCTGGTTCCTTCCTGGCTCCTGGCTGGTGACCTAGACTCTGTCCCTTCTGCTTGCAGGTACCTTCCATCTTGATTCCATCCTTGGGATCCACCAGACACTCTTCACCGACTGCCTGTCAGCAACTTTCCTTCAGGCATCCATAGGAGTCAACGACGAAACCCGACGCAAGTTCACACCTATGCAACCGCAGCCCGTGGGCTAGGTAACTTGAGTACTCCTGTGCTCACAAGGGTATTGACTGTCCTAGGGTCTAGTTTCCAAGTCTCGTACTCCTAGCTACTCCAGAAGTGTCCTAAAACTCTTAATTTCTAATAACTACTATTTCTATCGACTTTTACGCATTACGCGTGAGTGTTTCCACTCTGCACCTGAATCCCGTGGGCCTCCCACTTCCTAACCTTTGGATTCCCTAGGCCTATCCTGTGTTCGTGACAGTGGTTCTTATACCACTTACTTAGTATATGGTGTGCGTGACCCCTAGGGCCTAACTGTATTACTTAACTGTGTGACTTAGGTATGCTAAAATAAGACTGTGTTGTACTTACCTCGAATCTCATAAAGAGTGCTGAGGGTATTTTGACTAGAATAAATACATTCTATTTTTATATATATCTGTTGTGGTGTCCTTTCATTTGGTATTCAAGGGATTACAAATGGTATAACAGCTGGCTTCACATGCCATACAGAGTTTAGCCTAAGACTGCTCTTGTCCATGCTACCACTAGGCTAGCTGGTCTATAAGGTTGACTTTACAACCAATCACCATAAGGGTTGTTTGGACTGATACAAGGTGTACACTAGAATTAGTGACATCATATATCAGGCCAACTTCTCACAGTGAGTATGTGGCTGATTCTGGTTTCACCTAAGCTGAAGATATGGTGAGGGCATGGGTCGGTTGGGACACCTGAGTAGATTTAGTTCATTATGGAGGCACTGTCCTGTGGGGAGAGCTGGCTACATTTGGTTAGTCGGATGTCTGTGGAGGTTGCGGGGTCGTTGTGTTGCTTGAAGAAGTCGTGGCCTTGGGTTGGGGTTTGAAGTTTCTGGAGACGTTGGCTATCTTGTCATGGAAGAAATTTGCAAGGTTGTCAAAGAGTTCCTGTGAGGAGGTAATGTTGTTTGTTGCAGCTGAGGGGTTTGAGAAGTCTTTGATGATGTTGAAGAGTTCTTTGCTGCTCTTGGAGCTTGATTCAATGCATGAGGCTAAGGCCTTTTTCTTTGATTCTCTCAACTGTCTGTGGTAGAGGTTGAGGGCTGTCTTGAAGGCGGTCTGGTCGGACGTGTCCTTGCTGGTGCGCCATCTCCTTTCCAGCTGTTTACAGTGTCGTTAAGCGTTCTGAGGTCTTCAGTGTACGAGCTAGCCTGCTTGGTGGGACTTCTGTGGGTGTTGTTGCCAATGGGTGTAATGCTGTTGGTGCAGTTGGTGAGCAAATTGTTGAAGTGTTTGACGTTCTGGTCTAGGTTGCTGTAGGAGGTAGGCTGGGTGGTGCTGAGGGCATTGATCCATGTGTCCTTTGAGACTTTGCTCCAGCTGCAGTGGGGGTGTTGGGCAGACTGGGGGCGGAGGTCAATGAGCTGGTGATGTGGATGATGGAGTGATTGGTCTAGGTGAGGATTGTGGTGTGGCTGGACCTGATGCGGCAGCTGGAGGGGAAGATGGGGTCTGGAGTGTGGCCTGTGGTGTGCGTCGGGTCATGGACGAGTTAGGTGAGTCCAATGTTCATGCCTTATACCTTGATTTACAGAACGCCAGTAGGGTTGATTTCTCTCCTGACACACAGCCAGATTCGAGATATGGGCCACCAATAGAAGAGAGTGCTTCATTTACAGTGGTGGTGGTACTAGAATTACAGATGTCCTCCGTTGAGACTGAAGCAAATGTTTTGACAGAAATTCTGCAGCCTGGGAAACCAACAGCTGAGCCCTTTATTCTGTTTAGTGAAGCAATCACAGATACTGTGATGGCTACCTGTTGAAGCCATGTTCTTGCCCGTCTATGAACAGGCAGGCGGCCAAATGTCAGAGACCTGGATTTTCTCAACAAACAACCCTCTCCAGACAGCCTTATTCTGCAGGCCTCGACCAGAAAGATCAGTCCTTACTCATTTCCATATAGAATCCAAGATGAATGATGCGTTTGGCAAACATGTGTTTTCCTCCAACACTTTGGCACTATGCTCTGTAAATGCAGTCTGTCTATTGGGCCAATACCCACATACCTTTTGAGACAAAGCCAGCATGATTTTGCCAGCAGTCCCAGAAGATCTTAGGGCCTCCTTGGCTCAGACGATAAATGATGGTCAGGACACGGCCATGTATGTTATCCATGTAGGTTTTGATACCACGGATTGCCTTGGCAGGGTGGTTGGTACCAGTGTTGTCCTTTGTACACATTCCTGGATGAGGTCCTCTTGGTTCTCTGGAGATGTACAGGCTTTGCTAATTGACATGTCCTTAAATGAGTCTCATCTCTTCAGAGAGAAGGCAGATTCTGTTTTGGGACGCTTTAAAGCTAGTAGAACTAGAGTGCATTACTTGGGGCTGTTGACCCCTGCCACATAATCAGCGCCTGAGGGATAGTCTAAGAGAAGGAATATGCAGTTAGAAGTATTCATCAGAAACAATGTTTTTCTCACACATACCTGCATTTTCTTACTCATTGACACAAACACAAGACTGTAAAAACACAATGCTTTTAAACACACACACAAACACACAAGATGGTCATGGTGGTAGTGATGGTGGTAATAAGGGTGTTGATGTTACTCATGGTGATGGCAGCAGTAGTAGTAGTAGCAGTAGTAACAATACTGGATATAATAGTGATGATGGTGCTACTAGTGGGGATGGTGTTAGTAGTGGTCATGATGGCGGTGGCAGTAGAGCAATGATTGTGTTGATAGTGGTGGAGGTGGTAGTGGTGATGTTAGTAATCGTGGTGATGGCTGCAGTGCTAATAGTGGGAATGGTGGTGATAGTGATGGTAATTGTGGTAGTAGAGGTGAGGGTGCTGTTGGTAGTAATCGTGATTGTGGCAGTTGTGGTAATGGTATTGTGGTAGTGGTGGTGCAGTGCTGACGGTAATGGTATTGCTCTTGGTAGTGTTTGTAGTAATGGTGGAATTTGCAGTGGCAATGGTGGTGGAATTGTGTTGTTTGTAATGGCAGAGATGGTAGTGATAATGGCAGTAATGTAGTGGTAATGGTGTTGTTGTGGGTAACTGTGGTGATAATGGTGGTAGTGATGGGAATGGTGGGGGTAGTGCCAAGGATGTTGGTAATAGTGGAGGTATTGCAGTGGTAGTGGTGATAGTGGTAATGGGATGGGGCTGGTGGTATTGGTGGAAATAAGGATAATGGTGCTGGTGGTAATGGTGGTGTTGGCAGTGGTAATGATGGTGGCAATGGTGGTGATGTTAGTGGTGGTAATGGGGTTTGTAATAACTGTTGGTGGTAATGGTGGTTGCAGCATTAGTAGTGGCGATAGTGATAGTAGAGGTGATGGTGATGAAAGTGCTGGTAGTAGTGATGAAGATGTTGGTACTAGTTATTATGGCATTAATGACAATGTTGACAGTCATTGTGATAGTGTGATGTAGTGATGATGCTGTGACTGTGGTGGCTAACCACAGCTCTTTTTTTACATGTATGATTGTTGAGATCACAATAGGTTGGAAAGACAACTAAAGATCTGGAAAGGAATGTCATGAAGACAGTAACAGGACAGAAAGTAAAATGTTGTCTGAAAAATGTAATTACTTTTTATTGTTTCCATTACTTGCGCTTACCTTAACCCCTAAGAAATAACTGTGAGGCTATTGCTGGGCTGAGAAACTAACAAAGTTCAACTCTGGGCTGAGAAAGTAACAAAGTTCAACTCTGTGTTGTCAATGGCACTTGGAGGGCACATGCTGGCATCCATGCCTACTTTTTAGAACAGAAAAGTGAGAGATTTTGAAAACAATCGGAGGAATGGATTTTCCCATTGTTGTCTACTAGAGCAGAGGGAATTTCAAGCGGGTGACAGCTAAAATAAAGCCATTTTTGGCTTCAAAAAGCAGGACTCTCCTTCTTGGATCTGGTCTATTGGCATGTATGCATGATGCTAAACAGGGTATTTGAAGAAACGATGCCCTTGGTTCAAGAAACAAGTTGCATTAACCATACCAGACTTATTATAACTTTACTGAGGCAGTGTATGGTCTTAACACAAGTTTTTCAAGGCATCACAAGTCTGGAGCACTAAAAGATTCTGATTCATCTGATGTCCATAAAGAAGATATGACAATTTTATATGTCAGAAATGTTACTGATGTCACACCAACCAATGTGGCAGTTCAAGGGGGGTTGCAGGTGCCATCCATTATTTCCCTGTGGCCCTGCTGCAATATGATTGTTATGGCTAACAATAAACATTTAGAAACCAGGACTGAGTGGATCTTTATTCTTCTTCAATTGAGGCAGATAATACAGAGGTTCTCTAGAAAGCTCTAAGTGAAAACGAAAGCAAGATTCACAGTGGTTGTGTACACTGCTAGTGGCAGCTCTCATCACCCACCGGTCACTTGGTATTGGCTCCATTTCATATTTAGCACTATCAACGTGGCATAAATGTGGTATTTTATATTTAGCACTACTAAAGGTGGTTGTGTCTCTGAAGAATTCTAAGAATGTAAGAAACTGAAAAGCAGGAATGTATCACTTATTGTGCTGGTGACACACCATATCCCAAAGCAACCACAAGCAGGAAACACAAATGGGATGAAAATCATAATATGGGTCAGAAAAAAAATTAAGAGGCTACTACACTGGATAGAGGAAGTATAAAAGGTGTGCAGCTTACCTTAAAGCTACCGCAAAAATTGGTAATTATCTTAGTGGACTATAGCTGGACATGCGTGGTGGTAGCATAGAGGGGAGGAAGAAAGACAAGACCAGAGGAAGTTGCCAATGCAGAGGTGGCAGGCCCCAGAAGTACAGACAAAAATTCACTTCCTCAAAGTGAGGCTATTTTGCACCACATTAGAAAAGAAACACATGCACCACTAATGATGAACCTCTAGCTGGAAGGGTCCTAGAAAATGCAGTCCTTGAAGGGTGGTGAGAGTAACCATGGAAAGGGACACAAAATTACATTTCCCACATCACAGAGTGCATGACGTCATCTGTTGCGGCTGAGCTCTTGATTATCACTTGTAGTGTAATCTGCTGATGTTGGGACTGTTTCAGATGTAAGATTTAGCATTGTGATCATAGCAAAGCGGAACTATATTTCCCTAGAATCAGTGTGAATTAGTCAATTAAAACCATAAACATTACAGGAATCATACAATACGAAACATTTAGCTAAAAAAAGGTCTAAAACGTATAATACATCACCTGCAACCATTGTAAATCTAATTGGGAAAAATTTTCATTATTTGCTGCCCTTCATGGTTATGAGTAAAAAATGCTAGTGTACAAAAGGTAGGAGGCGGGCGGGTAAAGCGACCCTTCCTACAAATCTAAAAGTGATTCATCATAAGACAGCTTTCCCCCTGATTAGTTAGCATGTATATGCTTTACTATGTGGACAGTTGTAAATCTACAGATAAAGTGCCAGTGTGCAAGACTATGATGCGGTTAAAGTGCCTGTGTGCAAGTCTACAGGGCGGATAAAGTGCCAATGTGCAAAAAGTAACTGCTTAAAAGGCGAATATTTCCATAGCATGACGGGATAGAGAGCGCCTTCTGTCGCTTTCCCTAGCAGCCCGTCCTTACATATCCATTTACCTGCTCACAATTACATAACTTGACGGGATTGGCAGAACCTTATGTCAATTTCCCTAGCAACCCTTACCAACAGGCCCTAGAACCCACTAGGAGTTTATCAGTTCCCTAGACACAGTAGATCATTAGTCCACCCCAGAGGACTTTCCACACTGTTATATAGCAGTGCAGAAACGACAGGGATATACAGATTTACGTGTGTGCGTACAGTTTATAATGATTGTTACCTGCACTACATTTCACCGTCCACACAGTTACTTTATTCAGTCCATAGCATGAGTTAGTTGAAGCTGGGTAATTGAAAGCAACACACAAGTGCAATAAAAACAAACACTTACATTTAAAGCAACATGAGTAAAATACAAAAATATTTACTTGAAATAAGATGAAGAAAGGTTTACAAATATAGTAGCGGTCTCAAGTTTAAAGAAAATTATTTACTTTTGATGTAGCATTGTTTTGGACGCAAACACATTTTACCCTTAAAACAAAGTACTTTCAAGTACCATACGACAGCTACATATATATGTATACTATTTTCAAGTAGAATTAAGTTAAAACAAATAACAAATAGCCTTTAGTGGGGAAAAACCTGTGTTTCAAGATAGGTTCTGTATTTATCAAATTGTCTCTGACAGCTGCAGAACACAATTTCACTTTATGTACAGATGCAAGCACTTCCTAGCAGGCAGAATGATTCATCAGCCAGTAGCATGAGTTGAGAGATATATAAGCACACGAGGCCAACAATAGTTATCAGGCACAGCTGCAGACCAGCCAGACCTAAAAATGTAGAACTTTCCACACTAAATACAATCGACTAATGGTAAAGTCGCTGGACTAAAGACAAATTCGAAATAGCATCCTGTAATTGTGGAATAAATCTGTCTACAGACTTATTACCTTTCCCCCGCCATGCAACAACAAATGATACTGCTTTGAAGCATCGGCCCACAAACACAATCTACTGCTATGTTAAAAGAATGAAGCCTCAATACAGCTGTGGAATGTGATCTGCAAGTGTGCATATGGGACCTCTCTTGACCTCATGGTACAAACAATTCAAATCACAATCATCTGTAGACTTTATTTCGCCAGTCAAAGGAAATGCAATACCTAAGCAATACTATACTTTAAGAATATATTACAACTACATTCATGTCATTTGGCACACAAAAAATAATCAAATTGCATGTTGCAGAAACACATAAACCTGCCGATTTTTTTTTTTAAACCAAACAAGTTGGCGAGTACCCTGTACCGGTCGGTTCCAAGTTTGTGTCAAGCAGCTATTTTAGAAAAAACACAAATTTCCGAACTTACGAGTTTCTGCAAGCAGTAGTAATTTTCATAACCGCTCCAAGGAAAACGCAACAAAACTTGACAAAAAAACACAAAATATATTATTAATGTAAAAAAGTTCAACCTCAGTCTTCTCAGCTGTACCAAAAAGAAAACCTAGTAGAAATAAAACCTGTTTTCAGTAATATTAACTTTCAAGCTATCTTAAATAAAGAGGGTGTGTTTTAAAGGGCCCAGCATCAGAAGTAAACGAAATAAAAGGTATCAAGAAAGAACAGTTTTTCTCAGGTGTTAAAAAAACATGTAAATGCCTAAAGGCGCATTTGCACACTTAACAGTATGCAACTTGTCCATTCCTTAATAAAGCAAGCATTGGCAAAGGCAAGCTGTATGTCCTATAATAATAATACTAGTATTTGAAAAGCGCGAACATTACTCTAGGGTGTCAAGGCGTGGGGTGCCATCGGGAAGATTAAGCGTGCTATTGCCCCGAGTCACATGGTACTGGGCTAACCTGCCGCTGGCGATCGAACCGTGAGCCACCGTGTTCCGGAGTCAGCCACCCTGGCCGCTGCACCACACCTCTTCCCATATAACAGAGCTACAGTTACCTCAACAATTACTAGATGTCCTTTTCAAGTCCCAAAAAACTGTGTGTGGATTTTAACAAGACTGCAGCCCTTCAGAACATTATATATTACAGCGGGAAGCACAAAATCCCGACATGGATCGTTGCAGAAATGGCGCAATTGTAAGCCATGGAGGATGGGCCAGTATTGTAAACCAATCAGCGAAGATCTAATTAGATTTATATATAACCTCCAGGTGTAATATCTTTTAAAGTGAAGCGGGCACTGAGGAAAGCCGTGAGGCTGAAACGCGTCTGCCCAGCGTTTCACGAAGACAGAAAGACTTTGTCTCTAGCCTGAATTGGAATTAAAATTCAACTTTTGCTACCGAGCAGGTGTTGGACCTGTTCTTTTGAGTGGGATTGTATTTTATATATATATATATATATATATAACTCAGGAAGATGTAAGTTAGTGGTTAAAAACTATCAGATAATCACTAATTTCGTAGATACTTATCATTTAGTAGGGTCTTATCATTAACATTTGTTAGCTTATAATTAATTACTTATTGTCCAAGGTACTTTACCGTGATCCTGACTTATTCTAAATTCCAATTGCTATACATTACATGAAATGATTGTCTAAATTTTTCTATATTGTCAGCAGCTACCATGGTGGACAAACTATTGTAGTTATTTGATTTAAATCTTGTTTTACTTCAAAATGATATAATACGATCACCGATGCAATTTTTGTCTAGTATGTCTTCACTTTCTATTTTGTAATGTTTCCTTTAAAAAGACACTCTGGACACTGAGACTCTATGGTCCAGTTGAAGGCCGAGTGCCGAAACGCGTCGACCGTCTCTTGTGCGTGTTTATTCATGTGTACCTGAAAATAAACACTAATCGAGTGTTCTCTGTGGTGCCGTGCTTTCCTTGATGCGATGAACCCCTGGGTTTGAGGGTGAAGCGAGAGAAAAGTTTTGTCTCATATTGGGCGATGGCTGCTTCCGCTCTACGTGCAGCTGGGAAGTGAAACGACATGGCGATCTATGCAGCTTCTTGAAACCGGAAGGAGAAGAAAATCGCCGGCTGTTCTGGTTGCTGTTGCTGCTTGTTACCTGCTTGAGATTCCGCGGCAGAACTGTGCTTACGCGGTGGAGCAGCTCGAGAACTCCGGGTGAGTGAGGTGACGGGGAAACGGTTGGCGGCTCCTCTGGATTCCGCGGAAGTGGTTCCCGAGTTGCCCCCACCACGTACCCAACACTTTAAACAACCCTTCGTTCTCTAACTTCGCTCCAGTGTAGAGGGTCTGACTCAGAGAATTGTCACGTACAGATCCCCGTTACACTCTCTCTCGCAGAAACTGCTCATTGAACTGAACGAAATTTTGACAATTCTTCAGCTGCAAACAACGACCATATTCCCAGAATTGACTACCATTACGTACTAGTCAAGTAACAGAGACACTCTTTCAATAAGGAATTAACTATTGAGTAACACGCACGAAAAACAATCACTATTTGCATCGTATTTACAAGAATCGAACTACAATACCCATAATCCACCATGGCCGAAAGGGTAAAAAATAGAGCACAGAGAGCATGTGACCTCCTCAACGATGACTCCAATCCTTCCCATAAAATCGGAAATGGCGCAACGAGTGGAGAAAAGAAAAAAAGAACCGTCTCCTGTATCTTAAGAGAATTACAAACTGCTCGCATCCAAGAAGTAAACAAATGGTGGGAGAAAACAACGCTGGAAAAATACATTGAATTCAAAAGAATTCCCAGAGGCTTAAGAATCCTTATCATGCCCACCCTTAATGACTTAGATGCTGATCTAATTAAACAATGGCAAACTGATACAAACGAATGCTCCTTTAGACTGATGGCCACCTTGATTTTACACGCTGAAAGGAAGCTAGCTACAATTGCTACCACCATCAAAGAATTGGAGGAGGAGCTGAACCAAATTCCTACAGATGAGGAAATCACCAAATCAATCGAACTGATGGAAAAGAAAATCAATAAACATGAGGATGACGTGGAAAAACGCAAAGCTAATAAATTTAATAGGGACAGATTAGACTACACATAAGGCCGAATTTACACCTTTGCCAGAAAATACGATACATACAGAAATCGTGTAGTCATGGATAAATACAGTGGACAGAAAATACCTGTGTCAGAAGAGAGCTCTGAATTAAGCTCAGCTGATGAGGAACAAGCCACCTCCAGTCTGGATTTTTCCGGGGAAATGCGCCTCATGCAGATGACAACGCGACAAAGAGGACGCGGCCAAGGACCACCACGGGGGAGAGGACGATCACAAACCCGAAACGGAGAACCAGGAGAGGGGGCAAGACCCAAAAGAGGAAGAGGAAGAGCAAAGCAAAATTAAAACCACAAAATCTTAATTTGATTGTTAATCTTTCCAATAAAATTCTCAACAAAGCACAAACCTCACTACTTAATAAGGGCTTATCTTTCTGTCCCAACAAAGATATGGACCTGGCCAACATACGTATTGATTTGTATAAATTTTGCCGCAAAATCAAGCTCAAAAAATATTTTGAAGAGAGACCCTTCCAACCGTCCTCTACACCTTTACCAAGCCAAATGATTCCATCCTTGAGTATCAAAGACATTCCAGCACTAAAAGTAGCTACTTCACTACAAACTGGATCTCTTACACAAGTCGAGGCTAACAATCCTTCTCTTATATCTGACTTACAATATTGTCAAGACACGGGCCTTGAAACCAACAGAGGAGGAAATAGTGGCTCTAAAAATCGATCAACCTTCTGTCCACAACTCCCTCCAGGCAACAAAATTGATCTCTTTCAGAAAATTATGGTGGAGGAGATCAATAAAATGTCCGTCAACTGCCCTATGTCATCTACAGAAAAGCATAAAACAAAAAAGCATAATAATAAGAGAAAGACATGGAACCTCACCTTTGATGAATACAACGCATTAAAAGAATTACGTGATGACCAAAACATCATCATCAAAGCCTCGGATAAAGGCGGTAACATCGTCATTCAAAACTGTGAGGATTATATCAAAGAAGCTACTAGACAACTTCATAATGAGGAACATTACGAGAAACTAACTAAAAATCCAATCATGAATTGGACAGATGAATACCATACGAAACTTTTGGCTTGGAAAGAGAGAGATCTTATTGATTTGGAAGAATATCTATACCTGAAAACTAATCACCCCATCACGGCAACTAATTATTTCTTACCAAAGATCCACAAATCAATCATCCATCCGCCAGGTAGACCCATTGTTAGCTCCATCAGTTCCTTACTGGAATCCACATCCCGGTTCATTGATATCTTTCTAATGAATTATGTAACAGCCCTGCCATCGTATCTGAGGGACACAATGGACTTTTTTAAAAAAATTGATCAACTACAGTGTAAAGAAAATTACATCATGGCCTCCATAGATGTTTCTTCTCTCTATACCTCCATTCGCCACTCAGATGGAGTAGCAGCAGTAAAACAGTTCCTCGACACCAGAGCAATTTGTTTCTTGGAACATTCTGATATGTTAATTGAAATGCTGACATACTGTTTGACACATAACGTCTTCCTTTTCAGAGGAGAACTGTTCCTGCAAAAACAAGGGACCGCGATGGGGACATCTTTTGCCCCAACTTATGCCAATCTCCTCATGGCAACATGGGAAACTGAAGTTCTAAAGGATGAATGCGCAAAGAACATAAAGTTCTGGTCTAGATATATCGATGACCTGTTCATTGTTTGGGAAGGCGATATGGAGCTTTTCATGAACTTCCTTGATTCTCTTAACACCAATAGATATCAACTGACCTTCACCTTTACCACTAGTGTGACCAACATCGTATTTTTGGATGTCGAAGTATACATATTGAACGGTAAATTTTGTACCTAAATGCATAGAAAACCTACGGCTAGCAATAGCATCCTTCATGCAAATAGTGGACATCCAATAAAACTTAAATGGAGTATCCCCTATGGGGAAATGTTAAGAGCTAGAAGGAATTGTTCAGAAGTCGCTGACTTCAGCCAACAAATAGATGAAATGAGCCAACGTTTTTTACAACGAGGGTATCCTTTGGATGTAATTCTTACTGCAAAAAACAAAGTAAAAGACAGAAACAGAGATGAATTACTCCAACCCAATTTAGCAAGTCATAATAAAGAGGACATTGCCACAACAACGAGACTCATAGTTGATTTCAACAATCAAAGCAATGAATTCCAAAAAACAATAAGCAAATACTGGGAAATACTGCTGCTAGATGAAACCCTCAAGAATATCCTGTCTCCCAGACCGAGAATCACTTACCGTAAAACTGCCTCTCTGGGAGATATTCTAACACACAGCCACTTTGAAATCAAATTGCCAACTGCTACATCATGGTTAAACACACCGGGATTCTGGAAGTGTTCAAAATGTAAGGCGTGTGAACAGGGTAAAAACATTACTTCCTATCACTTACAGAATGGCCACAATGAAAAAATCAAAGACCACATCACATGTGAATCCAAATATGTAATTTACAGATTGGAATGTCCATGTCAAAAATTTTACATAGGTAGCACAATTAATAAACTCAAACTCCGTATCCTGCAACATCTGCGTGCCATCAAGAACAAAGATTTTACATATCCCATGGCCAAACACTTTTTTGAATTCCACTCCAGTGACAGTAATCAACTAAAATACTCTGGTATTAAAATTGTTAAACAGAAAGAAAGGGGTGGAAACAGAACTCTTGAGTTAAGAAGAGCAGAGTCAAGAATGATTTTACTAATGGGTACTGAAAACCCATTAGGACATAATTTGGATGCTGAACTGCATGTGCACCTCTGAAATATTAGAACTGATTATTCATGATGGGTTTTTTGAACAAAACCTTCACTGTTGATCTAAACTGTAAATTGTTACTTGTACTCACTGTATCTCTCATCCCCTTCCATTTTTCCACCATTGCTGACATAGGATATGTGAATTTTGTAATAATTGGAATAAGTCTTTTGACAGCATCAGGCCGGAATTATTATAATCTCTTGATAACTAACTGACATTGCTACTCAACACCATTCCATACTTTATGAGAATTAATTAACTCAGGAAGATGTAAGTTAGTGGTTAAAAACTATCAGATAATCACTAATTTCGTAGATACTTATCATTTAGTAGGGTCTTATCATTAACATTTGTTAGCTTATAATTAATTACTTATTGTCCAAGGTACTTTACCGTGATCCTGACTTATTCTAAATTCCAATTGCTATACATTACATGAAATGATTGTCTAAATTTTTCTATATTGTCAGCAGCTACCATGGTGGACAAACTATTGTAGTTATTTGATTTAAATCTTGTTTTACTTCAAAATGATATAATACGATCACCGATGCAATTTTTGTCTAGTATGTCTTCACTTTCTATTTTGTAATGTTTCCTTTAAAAAGACACTCTGGACACTGAGACTCTATGGTCCAGTTGAAGGCCGAGTGCCGAAACGCGTCGACCGTCTCTTGTGCGTGTTTATTCATGTGTACCTGAAAATAAACACTAATCGAGTGTTCTCTGTGGTGCCGTGCTTTCCTTGATGCGATGAACCCCTGGGTTTGAGGGTGAAGCGAGAGAAAAGTTTTGTCTCATATATATATATATATATACACACACATATATATAAATAAATACATATATATATACACACGTATCTAGAGGTCCCTCTTCATTCAAATACTAAATATTCCACAATTTTCTCCCTAAGCTGCAGCTCCTCAAGGCATTACTAGAGTTCACTCAAGTCAAATGGAAAAGCATTGAATCCCTTTTATAAAGCTACAGTTCCCCTAGTAGGTATACCTCTCACGCCAAATGCAAAAGCTTTGATATTTGATGAAGGTGCAGTTCTGCAAGTCGTTACTAGATGTCCCTACAAGTCAAATCCAAAAGCATTGACATTCCTACACAAAGCTGCAGTTCCACTAGTCATTACTAGGTGTCCCTATTGAGTCAGCCGCAAAAGCATTGACATTCTTACATTAGGCTCTAGTTGCACTAGTGATTACTAGGTAGCCCTCACAAGTCAAATCCAAAAGCATTGACATTCCTACACAAAGCTGCAGTTCCACTAGTCGTTACTAAGTGTCCTCACAAATTAAATGTAAATGGTTCAATATTGTTTTGTGAAGGTGAAGTTCTACATGTTGTTACTAGGTGTCCGTCAAGGATCAAATACAAAAGCATTGACATTTCTACAGCACGCCGCATTTCCACTAGTCATCACTGGGTGTCCCTCAAAACTTGAATGCAAAAGCATTGAGATTTTTTCATGAAGCTTCTGTTGCACTAGTCGTTACTTGGTGTCCTTAAGTACAAAAAAAACCCAGAAATGTTTTCATGACTCTGTAGCTCCACTAGCATACTAGGTACCCCTCAAATCAAATGCATATATTCTTTCGTAAAGGTGCAGTACACAACTCGTTATTAGGTGTGCCTCACAAATCAAACGAAAAAGCATTGAAATTCTTACATCAAGCCACAGTTCCACTAGTCATCACTAGGTGTACTTCAAAATTCTTTCATGAAGCTGCCGTTCCACAAATCCTTACTAGGTGTTCCTTTCTAGTCAAATGCAAAAGCCTTGCAATTCTTACATGAAGCTGCAGTTTCACTAGTCATTATCAGGTGCCACTATGAAGTCCGCTGCAAAAGCATTGAAATTCTTTTATGAAGCTGCATTTCCACAAATCGTTACTAGGCGTTCCTTTCTAGTCAAATGCACATGCCTTGCAATTCTTACATGAAGCTGCAGTTTCACTAGTCACTACTAGGTGTCTGTTGAAAATGGCCCTTTTTGCAGGGTTATCCCCAAACGTTTTGCTTCTTCCTCCTTTGTTTTTACTGACCTGTGGTTGTTGGCCATAGGACTCTGGGCATTTTACCACTGCTGATCAGTGCTAAAGTGCATATGCTCTCTGTGTAAATTTTTATTTCGATTGGTTATCCATGACTGGCAAATTTGTTTTACCAGTAGGTCCCTAGTAAAATGCACTGAGTGTACCAGGGCTGGTAATTCAAATGCTTCTAGAGGGCTTGCAGCACTGATTGTGCCACCCACAGGAGTAGCCTTAAAATGATGTCTCAGGACTGCTACTGCAGTGCCTGTGTGCAGTTTGTTAACTGCCATGTTGACCTGGCCAGTGTACACACTTGCCAGGCCTGACCCTTCCCTTTTCCTACACATTGGATACCCCTATGGTATGCCCAAGGTACCCTCCTGGGCAGGGTGCAGTGTATGTGAAAGGTAGGACATGTACTAGTGTGGGTAACATTTCCTGATAGTGAAATATTGCTAATTTCGTTTTTCACTATTGAAAGGCTATCTTGCCCATAGGACAGAATGGGGAATGCTGTGTAAAATGTTTACCTGCATATCTTCCATTAGGAGCAAGATGGAAATTTGGAATCTGGTATCCCTCAACTCAGAATTTAATAACACATCTTTTAGTAAAGATGTTTTTTAAATACTGTGTTTGAAAATAGCACTTTCAGAAAGTGGCTATTTTCTTGTTCAACCTTTGTGTGTGCCTCTGCCTGTTTGTGGATTGACTGTCTGGTTTGAGAGTGACAGGGGCTGGGGTGGCTACAGGAGTCTGGGTGAGTCAGAACTAGGCTGAATATACCTATCTGCATTTGGAGTGGTGGGAGGAGTAGCACCTGGGCCTGAATAGGGCTGTGCCTGCCTTCCACAATGCAGGCTCCAACCCCTGCGGAGTGTCTGATTGCCCTGGCCCACACTCACAAAGGAAGAAGATGTGCACTGGCAGAGTGCCCCCAGAACTGGGTGCAGGACCCCTCACACATGGAGAACAAAGACTTTTGTGGTATAAATACTAGAGCTGAAACCCCTGAAAGTTATACTACTTCGTGATCAAGAGGAATCCCTGCCAAAGAAGATCACCTGAAGAGACTGAGGAGGAGTACCGCCCTTGCTGTGTGTCTGAGGTTGGCCTGCAGTTTGCTGTTTCTACTAAGGAGAGATCTAAAGGACTTTGCTGTGTGCTGTGTCCGCTGCTTGAAGAAGGACTTTGCTGTGTGCTGTGTCCCTCTGAAGAAAAAGTCTCCAAGAGCCTGAGAAGAGCTGGCCTCCTGTTTCTGAAGTCCCAGGCACAAAAGGACTTCACCCCCAGCTTCCATGAACTTCCTTGCTGGGAGTTCCAGTCTGCCAGGAGGGCCTATAACGGTGTGTGAGGCCTTTTCTTCTGCTGTCGGGAGCTGGAAGTGTGATGCAACGAGAGAGAAGCGTGACGCCGCCACAGCAGCTGCTGTTGCATCATCGAAGTAGCGTGTCGCCGCTGCCTCTGTTTGCTGTCGCATCACCGGAGAAGTGTGCCGCCACATCACTGGAGAAGCGCGTTGCATCGCTGAGGAAGCGTGCCGCCGCAACAACGGAGAAGCGTGTTGCCGTCACCAAGGGTGAGTCGCATCACCGGAGAAGCGTATCGCAGGGCCAGTTGCGGCTCAGGAAACCACAGAGTTTGCCGCACGGCCTTCGGGCGTGCACGCATCGCCTCTACGTTGTCGCATCGCAATAAATACGCCATTTTGTCGCATCGCACCGGATCGTCGCAACGCATCAAGGTACCATCTTGTCGCATCGGAACCGGAGCGCAGGTGAAATAAAATATTTGGCTAAGATCACACAATTCAAGTGGGGAAGTCAAAATTTATACAGGTTTTCTGGTTTCACTTTGTACAAATCAGCCACTACAAGTGCCAAAGATTAGTGTCAGACTGCGTGTTAGTCCATGTGGGGCCAGATGTACAAAGAACAGGAATTGGGATTTCAAAATAGCGATTTAATCCAAATCTCTATTTAGAAATTGCTAATCCTTATGTATGAAACTTTTTGTATCTTACATGCGATTCATTTTCCTTAAAGGAAAACAGGATGCGTTTTAGCAATAAAAAATGAAAAATTCTGCTTTAATTTTTTAACAGCAGGCAGTGGTCCTTGGGACCACTGCCTGCTCTTAAATTTTTTTTTCCAACATTCACAAAATGAGGACCCCTTTTTATTTGCAAATGCATTACCACCAACTTTGGGTAGGTGGTAATGTGCAAATGTTTTGCAACCGTATTTCAATCACAAAACAGTTGTACATTCCAATGCAATTCGGTATTTGGAAGGGATGCCCTAAAACGTGCCCCTTCCAAATACCGAATAAAAAAAAAAAAATGATTTGGCAACAAGTTACTGAATAGCAGTTTGGGTTTTGTACATTCCAAAAAGCATTTTTCCAGGAGTAAAAGGGACGATTGAGATTCGTCCCGCTTGCGACCGGAAATATGTTTCATACATACGGCCCTTATTCACTCGCTAATTTAGAAATGTAACGCTGTGGCATCAATCGTGTTCTCCCACTCATGCTCACAGTAGTGCTGTCATTGTATCGTAAAAACCACACACATATTTACTACTGGTAAGCAAGTGTATCCAAGTCGGAAGCCTGATCATGTAGTGCACCATGCTCTCCATCGCTTTAGGTGAATGTTTGGTTATCTACTGGATTCTATTCTGATATTAGATCGAGACTTCTTTCTATTCTATTGCAAGTCTGACTTGAGGGCCTCTTGGCTTGGTGTTTTGTGGAATAAAGGGAGTGCATCTTTTAACTGTCTCCTGCCATTCGACAGTCTTCACCCCAGCTGATTAGCCTCTTTTTTTTTTACAGGCCAGTCCATGCCTGCCTGTTGTGTGGCAACAATTAGCATTTCTTTTATTCAATATTGACTCTTAGTTTTTACCTCTTTGTGCAGTTTTTATATAGTGCAACCTAGACCCGAAGGTATTTAAGTTTTACACGAGCACCAGTTACATTACACAAGGTCACGTTCATTTTTATAGGGATGGGGAGAGTAAGTTGTTTTTCAGAATTGCAGGACGTTGAGGTGACTCAAACCTGGTGTCCAAGTTCTCAAGTCTGCAGTTTTGTCCGTAACGCCATATCTTGGGTAGTGGAAGGGTGGCAGGCAATAGCAACTTGAAAGCTCAGCTCGTTATGGGCTCAAAATTCCAACCGGACCTTGAACTCAGCCAGAGCCATCTTTAAGGCTCGAATCTGGCTCAAGCTTTAAGTGGTTCACCCGCCTCTAAAAGTTATTCTTAGGATTCTAGAGCATTTTTTCTAAGGCCTGTGCTTTGAAAACGTCAGCCATGCCACTGCAATGTTTGAACGCACGGTTGGATTGGGATCAAAAATAGGCCCGGGCACGCAAAAAAAAAAAGTGGCCCACTCCTGCGGATGTTTTTCTAATTTCACTTAGAAAAAACATGCGTGGATTAGTTCACACTGCTGAACCACACATGAATGCAAGTGAGACCACCTCTGCTCAGCCCTCCCTTGCCCACTCAATCTGCATACATTAATAGTCGGCCCAGTGAGAGAAATATGACACCTCCACCCATCTGCCTCCAGAAAGGCCACACAGGTACCCATTGGGCCGCTGGCGGCATGCAAACAGTACAGACAGCCCCCAGGCCCACAGATGAAACTCGGATACCGGCCCCTCGGCCATTGCCCGAGTGCCCGCCTTACCAATCCGACGCTGTTTGAACGCACAGGTTACTCTTACTCTGAGCACTTGATCGCTGAATCAAATAAAGTAAGTGTGGAGGAGCCTAGCGCTTGACCAAGATGGCCGCGTGAGCCTTGAGCTCCCGCTACCCTCGCGCCCTCCGGCAATCATCCTGTCCTAAATCCTGATTTTCATGCACGGAATCCTGCAGATGAGTCACAGCTGGGGCGATTGACGTTGTCCGGGCTAAGATCGCCCACCGGGGACCGAAGTTGTGCATGGCGGAAGATTGCAGCCTACCTCCGAAGGATGCCAGGGGCTTGCGTTAGCAGGATGCCCGGCCACTAATTGAACAACAGCGGCCTAGGGAGGTGTGAACTGACGGATGGATGCCGCTGCACTTTCACTTTCGCTTTCTCGCCCTTTGTTTGCTCTGGGTTGGGAGTGCTTCATGCAGATCCTCTGTTGTCTGGAAGACCTCCACTCGGTCCTGACTGGCTGCTGAAGTCCGAGTTGACCCTGTTTCCTCTAGCTGAGTGAGGGACGTCCCTTTGCGACTGACCGTCCCGCAGTTCGAGATGTCGACCAAATCGGAGGCAGACAGGTCGAAGTCTAAGACTACCAGGCGGGGAGGCTATACCCAATCCAACAATATGGATCGTTATGCCCAGCAGAAATGGTCGCCTGGTGGATTGGGACAGTCGCTGGAAGCACAGAAGGCCGATTCACCCCCAGCCTCGGAGTTATCATTGCAGGATATCAAGAGGGCGATAGATGGGATGCAATCTTCGATTGGGCGACAGTTCGAGACCCTGGCGCACAAGGTGGACACGATTTTGGTTGATGTCAACTTGATTCGCGCGGACCTGGGCAAAACCAATGAGCGGGTCAAGTCCCTGGACCTCAAGACTACTGGCCTCGCGGACGATGTCTCGGAACTCCAGGCTGAGGTTCGTAAGTTACGAACCGCGAATGACCTCTCCGCCCGCCGGCTCAAAGACTTTGAAGGTCGGGCCCGGCGCAACAATATGCGCCTTATTGGGGTCCCGGAAACTTCAGGGGAGCTCTCCGTGGATTTACTCGTCGAGGATTTGGTGGTGAATCATCTTGCGCCTAAGGGCCTCGGCAAGTTTTTTGCGGTGGAGCGGGCTCACCGTGTGCCTGGCGGACGGCCTAAGGTGGGAGCCCCCCCGCGGCCGATTGTCGCCCGGATCTTTAATTTTCGGGATCGAGATGCTATCCTGCAAGCATCGAGGGTGAAAGGCCCGGTGCCTTTTCAGAATGCCTCTGTGAGCTTTTATCCTGACTTCACCCAGATGGTGCAGAAACAGAGGCAAAGTTTCCTGGGGGTGAAGCGGCGGCTTAGGGAGATGGACCTGAAGTATGCCATGCTTTTCCCCGCCAGGCTACGTGTGGTGTATGAGGATCGGACTTTCTTCTTCGAATCACCGGACATGGCAGGGGACTGGTTGGATGCGCTCCCTCGGCGACAGCCCGGCCGGGACAGCGTGGATGGAGCGGAAGGCGAACGGGATGGCCAGAAGTGATACCTCCGGTGTCGGCCTGTTTTGACTCAGCCCCGGACAGTGACTCGCACCTTACTGCAGTAATGGGAGGGCGGCGGGGGGAAGATAGGAGCTCTTTCCTCCCTTGGGGTACTTTTTGTAGATTTGTTTTTGATAGGGCGACAGGCACACTGCAAGTTGGGGGGGCTTAGTAAGCTGACGCAGGGGTGCAGGGAGGGGGGGGGATTCGGGATGTTGGGGTTGTTGTTGGGGGTTGTTTTTTTCTTGCAAGGCGTAGCAATGGTTGTCAGTATTGTCCGAACGTGGTTCTCCGGGGGGGGGGTGGAGGTCTCTTTGTGTTCGGGGATGGGGGATAGGGGCTTAAACATAATTAGCTGGAATGTTAATGGCTTAGGGGATCGTATTAAACGGGGGATAGTCCTGCAATTCTTGAAACGGACTTCGCCAGATGTGGTCCTCCTGCAGGAGACCCACCTTATAGGGAATATGTGTTATGCACTTAACAGAAAGGGTTATAAATTAATTGCTCACTCGGGGTTCTCCTCGGGCTCCAGGGGTGCGGGCATACTCGTTAGAGCTTCCCTACCATTCGAGGTTGACTCCACCATTGCTGATGACAGGGGGCGCTTTGTGGCTGTGGCGGGGAGGTGGGAGGGCAGAACGTTGGTATTGGTTTCTGTTTATGTCCCTCCTGCCCTGCAGGCCTCCACGTTTGCTGATCTGGGCAAGGCCTTGTTGGAACTCCCCGAAGGGATGCTAGTGGTGGGAGGAGACTTCAATGCGGTTGGTTCTGGAATGCTCGATAGGTACCCGCCCAGAGACACCGGGGGTGCTCAGAAGTGGCTTCCCGACTTTATAGATACTTTTGGTCTGGTAGACTGTTGGAGGCTACGGCACCCCACTCAGAGACAATATACCTTTCATTCCGGGGCCCACGGGAGTCTTTCTCGGATTGATTACTTGCTCACTCTGGCTGCGCACGCCTCTTTGGTATCTGAGGCTAGGCACATGGCACGGGGCATATCTGATCATTCACCGGTGTGGGCCCGTCTGGATATTGGCCGTGTGTTGGGGGGCAGGGTGGCTCCCATTAACCTCTGGTACTTTCGTGACCCCAAGCTGCGCAGTGCGTTGCTGAAGACAGTTGACCACTATTTTCAAGATAATCAGGGTTCAGTTGAATCTGCGGTGTCCTTGTGGGAAGCTTTTAAGACTGTATTGAGAGGGGAGGCCCTTTCCTTGGTAGTGGCCGCCAAGCGGCGGAGAGACGCCGAGGTGATACAAGTAGAGGACGAGATAGCGGCTTTAGAAGCGGCCTTGGAAGAGGATGTTGCAACGGCCGCACTGCATAATTTGAGCTTGAAGCAATTGGAATATAGGGATCTGGTGACGAACGCTGCCAAGACCCTCAATAGGGAGCAGCAGGGTCGACTGTACGATGTTGGTGATAAGGCCGGGAAATTGCTGGCGTGGTTGGATAAAAAAGAGCGTGTTAATCGAGTGGTGCCGGAGTTGTCGACGGATGGGGGAGAGGTTGTCACTGACCCTGACGGTATAGTTCAGTGTTTCTCGGACTATTTTCGTACGGTATACACCTCGGTCTCGGATAGGCCGACTGAGGACTCGTGTGATCTTCTGCGTGATATCACTCTGCCCTGCCTTTCTGCCATTGATAGGGATGACCTCGATGGAGATATAACTGTAGACGAAGTGGCGTGTGCTATCCGTGCGCTGCGCTCCGGTAAGGCTTCGGGCCCAAATGGTTTGCCGATTGAACTGTATAAGCTTCGTCCGGATAAGTTGGCTCCTCACCTGCGCGCCATGTACGTGGAGGCGCGGGTGAATGGGTTTCTTCCGCTCGATCAACGGCTGGCGACAAATGTGGTAATACATAAAGACGGTAAGCCCCGGGACAAGTGTGGCTCCTATCGGCCGATATCGCTTCTCAACGCCGAGCCAAAAATCCTTGCTAAGATCCTTGCTAACCGCCTGGTCCGGGTGCTTGGTGACTTGATCCACCCGGATCAGTCGGGCTTTATCCCGCACAGTAACACTGCGCTGAATCTTAGACGCCTCCATGGAGTGATTGCTAGGACGGGCATGATGCGAGAGCCAGCTATTGTGGCGTCCCTCGATGCCACGATGGCCTCCGATACGGTGGAGTGGGCATACCTGTGGGCTGTGCTAGCCAAGTTCGGCTTTGGGCCTGGATTTGTAGGCTGGGTGAGGTTGCTCTATGAGGGGCCTCTTGCTAGCGTCGTGGTGAACGGGCGGGCGTCGGCACCGTTCGAGCTCGGGAGAGGCACCCGGCAGGGCTGTCCCCTGTCGCCGTTGTTGTTCGCCCTTGCTCTTGAGCCGCTGGCGGCATGGATACGATGGCACCCGGATATACGTGGGATCCGTTGGTCGCCTGACCACGAAGACCGTATTTCACTTTACGCCGACGATATTCTGCTATATCTCACCTCGCCTAAGAAATCTCTGATAGTGGTTTGTGACGTCTTGACCTCTTTCGGTAGGAACTCTGGTCTTGTCATTAATTGGGGGAAGTCATACTTGTATGTCCTGTGTGGGGATGTCCCGCCTGTCCCGCGCAACTGCTCGATCCAGATAGCCCAGCAGGGCTTTTTGTACTTGGGGATCTATATTTCCACCGACCCCATTTTACGATACGAGAAGAACTTGCTCCCTCCCTTGGCACGTCTGCGGCGAGACGTGGCGGGCTGGCGGCGGTTGCCGCTTTCCCTCCTTGGCCGTGCCGCTCTGTTCAAAATGATGTCCCTTCCCCGTTTCCTCTATGCCCTGCAGAATACCCTTGACTTGGTCCCGGCCAGTTACTTCCGTGAGGTCGAAAGCCACCAGCGCGCGCTATTGTGGGAAGGGCGTCCGCGTATCGCGATTGCTAAGTTGACGCTTCCATGGTACGACGGTGGTATCGCGCTTCCAGACATTCGACGTTATTACTGGGCCACCCAGTTGAGCGCGATTAACCATGGTGTATATGGTCCGGCGCTGAGCCCCGGCTTCGCCATGGACCGATGGTTGCTACGTGGGGGTAATTACCACAGAGCATTGTACTCGAAGTCATCGGACTTAACCCTTACGGGGCCCACCAGGGTGGCCGTGCATGTATGGAAAGTGGCGACGGATTCACTGGACTGGAAGGGTAAGCTTACCCTTGCCACCCCTCTGTTTGACTCCGATATTCTGGGAAAGCTTTGGCATACAAAAGGGTTTGTGAAGTGGGACCTGATCGGTATATCCAGGGTTGGAGACCTTTTGGTTAAGGGCAGGATAAAGTCATTCGAGGAGCTGCAGAAGGAATATGAGCTAGGGAGCACGGAGTTCTTCCGCTACGCTCAAGTGTGCCACGCCTTGCGGTCAGTCCTTGTAGAAGGGGAGAAGGTGCCTGAGTCCTCTCCGTTAGAGGAGCGTATCCTGGATGGCCATATGCCAGAGAGTACGATCTTGTTCATTTATAAGAAACTTATTAATGTTCGGGCGGATCTTCTTCTAGGGTTGCGCGATCAATGGACCAGGGATGGCCTTGAACTGGATGATGAGGATTGGCAGTATGCAGTTTCTTCTCCCAAAGAGGTCGCGATCCCCGCGCGCCTGCGGCTGGTGCAGCTTAAAATACTCCATAGGGTCTACGTGACGGGGCCCAGGCTGGTCCATATGGGTTTCTCTGAGGAGGGCTTATGTAAGAGAGGCTGTGGTATGGTGGGCACCTTCCTACATATTATTTGGGAATGCGGTGCGATTATGGAGTTTTGGAGGCGAGTCCACGAGGTGATGGGGGAGGTGACGGGCATCGCCATGCAGCCAGAGGCGCGGTGTTGTCTCCTGAATGTTTGGGGTCCTACTGACCACGACGCGGGTGACCCTAGGGAATATGGTAGCCAAGCGCGACATCGCTCGTCTGTGGGGCTCTAATAGGCCTCCTACATTGACAGCGTGGATGGAAAACATGGATTGGAGCATGTTTAGGGAGAAGACAGTGTATTGTGCTCGAGGGCGCCCTCGGAAATGGCACTCTGTATGGGGGCGATGGAACCAGTACAGAGGGGGCATATGCCTGCCCCCAGACCCGGACCCGCCTGAGGAGCAGCTCTCCCCTTAGCTTTCTTTCCGGCTTTGAATTCCTTGCTGGTATGTGTTTGTCTTCTTGAGTCTCTGATTTCCCCTCCTTTCCCTTACTATAGACCTGTGTCTGTTGGACGAAATGGGGCTCGCTCCCCCTGATAGGAACCCCTTTTGGCGCTTACAGTACTTATCGCCTTGCTTGTGTTTAGGTTTGGGTTTGTGTTCATTTAAAACAGAACCTTTGACTCTCCTGTCGGTGAAATGTGGACGCTCGCATGTGTTGTGTTTCTAAAGCTGCCGTACCTCCGGGTTGTCGGCTGAATAGCTGTGTCACTGATTTACAAGAATAAAGGTTTTGGAAAAAAAAATAAAAAAAATAAAAAATAAAGTAAGTGTGATTTAGGATAGAGGACAGAGAAATGATAAGAAATTATACTTACCTGTAACTCTATTTTCCTGTCAATGGTATCTTCATTATCAAGTGATAAAGCCCAGCTCATAGTTCCACTGATTAGAAAGTCTCGCCCAGGAGGCAGATCCTTTTTCCTACCTAGCCCCTCTGTACTGGAATGAGCTATCACTCCATATACATCAATGTACTGATCATCTTACATTTAGGAAACTCCTGAAGACAGAGCTGTTTGTGGCGTAATGGTTCTGAATATTTGTCTGTGATCTGCGCTACAAAACATGACATTCATATATACTGAACTGCCCTAGTCTTGTGCGGGATCTCAGAACACTTTTAAAAGCGGAAATAAAAAATTATCCAACAAATCAATAATGAAATGCCTATAAACAGCCAATATTATATTTCCCCCTACGTTTTTGAACTTTTAAAAACGAACTAAGGAGTAAAATCATCATAAAAACATAGGTTTTTAGATAGATTTATTATTTTCTCTTTTTAAAAGTGAGATACATGAAAAGAAAATGTTGTCACAGGCATAGAGCCTAGCATAAAGAGAAAATTATCACTCAGTTTAAGGCTAGTGTAGGACCACTAAAACCACAGCATATTAGACAGTGACCGTTAGTCTCCAAGTTCATTTAATGGTCTGAAAAACCTAAGGTCTTGTGACTAAACCCTAGCTCCCGTTCCCGTGATTTCACACAGAAGGAAGGAAGGTTGTATATGAAAAGAAGGAAGATACTGTTGTCAGAGAAGTTGTCTAATGAGTAAGTTATGTTTTATTTCCTAACAATTAGAATGGGTAGTGATGGTACTTTGATCGCACTTCGCTTGTCATGTGCCATTGTTTACATATCTAGGAGACCTTTGGTAACATATAGCAGGTGCAGAACACTTAGGAACATACTTTGCCCCAGTTACATTACACACACATCCAGTGACACTGAGGACTCCTGGCTACCGGGGAAACCTAATGGATTAACCCGGTGCACAAGTTGCAGTTTATGCCAAAAAAATGCTTTGAACAGGACTAGATGCTTCCAATATAACACCAGGACCACATATCAGATACAACAATTTCAATACAAAGCTTGTGATTTACTGTATAGTTTGCACATGTCAACTGATATATGTGAGTAGCACCGTAAGACCATTGAAGGAACGCATACAAGAACACATTAGGGCAATCAGGAACAATAACTGCAACTACCCGTTAGTAACACATTACAACACCATACATTCAGGTTCGTAAGTGATAAACTTCAGATTTCATGGACTGGCACACATTGCTGACATCCCGAGGGGTGGTGACAGAACATTAACCCTTAGAAAGGAGGAGACAAAATGGATAACAAAATTGAGGGCAGTAGAACCAGGGCTCAATACGGATAGGGAACTATATGTGTTCTTAAGAGACAAAAGAAACTGGGATTGGAAGCAATTCTGATTTAAATGTGACCCGACAATAATCTGCCTACGTAATATATGTCTCACATTTATTGTGGAAATCTGCATGTAACAACAGACATGTTATGGACTATGTGTTCATTTAATCCATCTATTTGGGCACGTGGGAACCACGTCCTAACTGTAACTCAATACTCTTACATATCTCAACAGGGCAGATCTTCTGAACTAGCAATGACCTGGCGATATTGTCTGTGTTGAATTTGATAACCACAACCAATAGGTACAAATATGTTTGTCACGGTTGCTCACATTTTACAAACCTCCTTTTATGTTCTCCCAACCACACACCTCCTCTCCTCCACCCCCCTTCCCTGTCGGTCACGTATGAGGATATGGACATCTAATGAATAGTGAGCACCAACCACAACTATTTGATCACTCATACACAATTTTAAATAAACTGTTGACTTTTATACAACTTGCTGACCAAGCAGGTTGCATGGATCAGGCTTGCCACTTTGTGACTGCTCTATTACTTCTTTGATACAATTAACTTATCCTCTTTTGGACTTATAACAGTATACATATCTAACATGGCGGCCACTCTTGACCGCCACCCGCGTACTGCAGTCTGTCTACTTTCTATTTTCACAATCTTCGCTGTACGTCACCGATCAGGGATCTCTTTATTAACCGGTGCGTGCACTTCCGGTTTCTTGAGACGCGTAGCAGAGATGTTGTACCGAATACAAGTAGGAACTGATACTAGGTCTAATATGGATTTTCAATGGGCACCTTAGGGTCGTTTCCGGGTCCCATAGCTGTCAGTTTGGTTTTATATGAGGAGGTTTTTCATAGGAATAAGAACAATCATTTTAACTGAGCTTACGTTGCTTTTATGAACACACTTGTTTTGGACTTCAAGAATTACGGGTAAACAATCCCATTTAAAATACTTGTTTTTCCTGTGCAACACTGACAAGATCATACATACCTACCAATGGATTTATCTTTTGAACAGATTTGGATGAGGGGAGTGATATTATCGATGATTTTTTGCCAACTATCATGATTGATGATTCACAAGTTGGGGCATCTACCAATATTTCAGATGCCTCCTACTATGACACGCACATTGATGTATGGCGGTCACAGATAGAGAATATCCTTCGGAGTGATCGACTACCGGGGTTCGTGATATCTACACTTGTTGATCAGTACTGAGGTCAGACATACATTGGATTTGAGCACTGTGTATGTCCGTAGAATATAAATTGGCTTTTGGACTTGGCTTAAACTCACTATTGGGGTGAATTTTAACATGATTGTTGTTTGCGAATTATTAAAACGTACAGTTTGTTATTTGCGAAAGCTTCTTGATGAGATCGAGAGAGCTTTCAAACACGATATTTCTTACTCTCTAATCCATCATCTCTGACCTACTGTTGTTTTTACACACAGGGGGCTTATCATGGTCCTTCTCTACTCCCCCCGAATATGATCTACAACAGTGGGACAAAATTGGATTCAATGAGGCTGATACAAAACTGTAACAGTCCCAAGAAGCACTCCCCAAATCAAATGAAAAAATCCTAAACCAAAGTTCATCCTTTTAAACAATTTTCTCTTTATTTGACTCTCTTTGCGTTATGTAGTGTGTAGACAAATAATCCCAATATTCAAGTGCTTGTATAATGCCGACTGGCCTTTTTACAGCATGTTGAAACAATCCATCCTTTAAATCACAGGAAGTCCTACAACCCAATGCATTTTTCAGGGGTAAATGTGAATGTTAGAAAAAATGCACATCAGAAACATCATTGTCACCATATAACAAATTACAAATAAAATGAAAATACCCTATGTCTGTAAAATATATATGAAAAAAAATATGAAAAAAACACCTCTCTCTCCTTGCAACCTGACGTTAAAAAACGAGGAATATAAGCATGCCCATTAAATCTTATCATCAAATGAAGCTGTGATCAACATGCTCAAAGTTGTGTTGCAAAAAGTGCTCAATAATTTATATCTCTGATTGAAACCCCATGCCCCCCATGTTTAAAATCATACAACACTTTGAACCCGAAAAAGTGATGCGAACATACTGATGTCAGACATTCAAAATTGTGCGGAAAAAAACGTGCTCAGTGACTCATGACTCCGATACAAGTCCCTAATAAGACTCCCTTATCCATCCCGTTCAAAAGCATACCGCACTTTAAACCCAAAACGTGAGATGCAACCACGTTTGTTAAAAATGTGCCTCTAATTAAAACCCTATAGCTCCCACACTCAGAACCACAACCCTCATGTCAAAAACCGCGATCTCCTCACCTTCAACGTTCAAATCAACTGAAAAGCCCCCTCCATGTTGATCCATTGTACGTGAACCAAATACGTGCCTCCCTTAATGATAATGGGAGTATTCATCGGTGGTATAAGCGTTAAATCCAATTGTTATTGAAAGCTAACAGTCGCCATTATACAAGCACTTGAATATTGGGATTATTTGTCTACACACTACATAACGCAAAGAGAATCAAATAAAGGGAAAATTGTTTAAAAGAATGAACTTTGGTTTGGGATTTTTTAATCTGATTTGGAGAGTGCTTCCTGGGACTGTTACTGTTTTGTATCAGCGTCATTGGATTTATACTTTGGTGCACAGGGATGGTGCACGCACCAGGACAGCACCCGGGAATGGGAAAAGAATTTAAGAAACGATGTGGAACAAACTTTACAAACTTCAAGAACCAGGAGTGTGGGCCACTAACTTTAAACAAAATTGGATTCCCCATAAAGGTGCGTTTTACACTTGTATATGGTCTTGTTTAGGAACTCACTAATCGCAGTCTTATATAAGGATGTCATATAACACTATGACTTCTCTTTAGGACTACCTTCTCGTTTGAATACGACACAATATTGAAAATATTCCCCTATAACCAGGACATTTATTCTGGAGAGCTATCCACACAGCAGAGGGCACATTGGCATTTACGACTTTATGTAAATCCTGACACATCTGTCATCCCCTCCCGGTTGTCGTTTGGCATTTTATTAATCACTTTTATCACTTTCTTTACACTAGCCTATGATAAATCGTGGTCTATCATTGGCCTTCGTACAGGACCAGCATTACTGAAACGCCTTTTTAGGTCAGTCTTGTGACATTCAACTTCTGGTCTCACAACTCTCACAAATTCACATCCTCTAGGCTAAGGCACTATTCTTTTTACACTATATATGGTTGCTGAATCACTGACTCTCGCGTAAGTGGGAATCTGCACTGGGACTACTGTTCTATTTTTTCACACCTATCGTTTATGATGTTCACATTTAAAAGCATGAAGAATAAGAATTGGCATGGGGCAGAGGGTCTCTTCTTTCCTTATTTCACAATATACGGATGCAATTACAATATAAATTTGATAAAGAATATCTCTAACAACAGACTAACATATAATGTATTGTTGACTGATATACTTGTGATTACAGCCTTGGAAAAAGTCACCTTTGTGACGAAACACATGTCAGCTGTTTTGCCAGACTGAAAATACAAGCTTCAATGAAAAAAAATACTTGGGTCTTTGCGTTTAACTGTTGGATCTGTGAACTACTAAGAGAGGTGGAAACACTTCATGTAGATTGCTGTAGGGAGTGCTGTGGTACTACTTGTTTCTCATGTTTTATTGCCTGTCAAACGATTATCATTATTATTCATAAACAGTGAATAGCAAGCTCATCCCTTGCTGCAGGCGTTGTGAAGGCCGTAAAAATTGGGAGTCAACCGAGAACATCCTTATGGCACTAAGACACCTAAGGTGTGTATACATTCAGGATTTAAAGACATTTCTGTGCCATTTCAGAAGTGAACAAGAAGGATAAAGAATCCAACAGGTTCTAGAATCCCTAGTGTCTCTATCTTTTCATTCATTTCAGTTGGTAAGAGCCAAAATTATTATTTTTCTGTTTTGTAGGGTCACAAATTGCTACAGAGCGTAAATTGCCGAAAATCACAACAAAACAGAAAATCCTAAAACTCGTTTTTTTTTCTAGATGTCACTAGGGAATGATAATATCCTTTTTAATAATACAACTCCAATACTTCACATTCTCCTCAGGGTCCAGTGATCAGGCTTTCAATATGGTGGATAAAAATAAAACAAAAGCACTCTGACAGCTTATTAATATTTGTAAAGAATTAGACGAGTGTACACACACACACACACACACACACACACACACTCATACACACACACTCACATACATGAAGTTGATGACCAAATATACTTGCATCCACATACAGGTATGTGTAGGTAGTCATACACAGCTATCCAAATAAGAAAATGCTATGCTGTGCACAAATTTGAGAAGGTGCACTTGAAAAAAACCTAGGGCCATATGTACTTTGAGGTAACAAATGACCCGATTTGAAGAATTGGGCATTTTGCGACCGCAAAAAGATTTTTAAAATGTACAATGGCCAAACAGCGATTTGTTAGCCTGTTACTGAATTGAAATTTGGATTTGTGATTCAGTATTTGGAAGGGGCATGTTTAGGACGTTCCTTCCTAATATCGAACCACAGTGCTATGTATGGATGTTTTGCGACAGAATTACGGTGGCAAAATGTTCTTTTTTACTGACACCTGAAGGGTGATGGTAACCGTTCACAAAGGGGAAGGGGTCCTATTGGCTGTGGGTGATAATGCCTGCAGCTCACTCGCCCTCCTGGCTGATGTAATGGCCACAAGAAATGCTGTTTTGATGGTGAGCAGTCTGAGGGGACAATTGTGTAAAGTTTTGAAGGGAGCACACATCAGAAATGCGAAATGTGAGAACGAAATTAAGGTCCCACCGAGGCATAATGAAAGGGGAAGGAGGGTACATATGTACAAGACCTTTGAGAAATCTATTTACAATGGAAGATTTAAAGAAGGAGGGTTGGTTAGGCAGCCGCAAGACGGCAGCCAAGGTAGAAATATACCCTTTCAGAGTGCCCAGAGCAGAGCCCTGATGGGCAAGGGTCAAAATAAAAAGTAAAATATCAGAGAGGGAGGCAGAAAGAGGGTCAATAGACTTTTCTATACAATATGATTCAAACGTTTTCCATCGTCGGGCGTATACCGTCTTCGTGTAGGGACACCTGGCTGCCAGAATACCACTACACACTTCGGAAGGAAGGTTGGAAGCTATCAACTCAATCTTCATGCAAGAAGGCGAAGAGTTGACAGGTTCAGGTGGAGGACCCACTCCTGCTGCTACGGCACAAGATCCCCCTGAAGGGGCAGCCTGATTGGAGGGTCAATGCTTATGTCCTGAAGCTCGGAATACCAGACTCTCCATGCCCAATCCAGAGCCACAAGGATGACTGATCATTCCTGATCTTCTTGAGAACTCTGGGCAGGAGTGGTATGGGCCGAAAGGAGAACAGGAGGCCTGAACTCCTCTTGAGATAAAAAGAATCTCTGAGCGAGAGCCGCCGTGGAAACTCCAGCATGCAAAACTGCTGACATTGTGCGTTCTTGAGGGAGGCAAACAGATCTAACCTAGGCCCTCCCCACTGTTGAAAGAGACATTGTGCTACCTCCTGGTGAAGATGCCTTTCACGATCCACTAGGCATCGACAGCCGAGTTTGTCCGGCCCTGGCGTTCAGGGAGCCTGCCAGGTGTAAAATCCACAGGGATATGCACTGCTGTTCAACCCATGTCCAGAGTTGCAGGGCCTCTTGAAAAAGGGTCCACAACCCCACCCCGCCCTGTTTGTTGCAGAACCACATGGCAGTGGTGTTGTCTGCAAAGTAACACTTGAACCAGCCTTTCCTTGATGGAGGGTAGAAAGGCTTTGAATGTCTATCGGATCCCTCAGAGCTGAAACAAGTTGATGTGGAGTCTGGATTCTGCTGGAGACCAGAGTCCTCTGATCCCCACCGCTCCCAGATGGTTTCCCCATCCCAGGAGTGACGCATCTGTCACTACTGTGAGATCTGGTTGGGGAAAGGAGAGGAGTCTGCCTCTGACCCAATCGTGGTTCGTTAGCCACTGGACCAATTCGGAGAGATCCCCCTGACAATGTGCCCATTTGAACTTCAGACCCCACTGCAGAGCCCGCATATGCCATCAGACATGTGTCACTAGCAGGATGGGGAGGCCATGAGGCCCAGCATCCTCAGAGTAAGTCTCCCTAAAAACCAGTATACAGGCTGAAATATCGTATCAGCCTGAATATCCTGGACTCGCCACTGGTAGGATAAGCCCAAAACTGCACTGTGTCCATTAGAGCTGCCAATGAAAGGGTGCGTCTAAGAGGGGGTCAGGTGTGACTTCGGCACGTTGCTAGTGAACCCCAGCGAATAAAGAAGGTCCACCATAGTCTGGAGGTGGGAGACGACAGCCTGGGATGATCCAGCTTTCAGCAGCCAGTCTTGGAGATAGGGGAAGACTGTCACCCCTATTCTATGAGCAGCGACCACCGCCTTCACCTTGATGAACACAGAGGGGTGCTGGTAGGGCCAAAAGGGAGCAAGGTGAACTGAAAATGCTTGTGGCCTACAGTAAACCGCAGGTAACGACGAAGGTCAGACAGGGCGGGGATATGAAAATAAGCGTCCTGCATGTTCAATGCTACCATCCAGTCTCCTGGGTTCAGGGCAGATAAAACTTGAGCCAATGTGAGCATCTTGAATTTCTCCTTTTAGAGGAAGCTGCTGATGGCTCTGAAATCTAGGATAGGATGAAGGCCCTTGTCCTTTTTCGGAACCAGAAAGTAGCGGGAATAGAAACCACAGCCTACTTCTGTCACTGGAACCCTCGGGAGCCATGATTTCCTCCCAGAGCAGTGACAGATGATCCTCCGGTTGTAAGATGGAGGCATGGAGGGAGGGTTAGTCTTCAAGGGCAGGGAATAGCCCTTTCGGATGATTTGCAGAACTCAACTGTCCGATGTTGGGTACTGCCAGTGGGGGAGTTGATGGTGAATCGTGCCATCAACTGGACACCTATGATCGAAGATGGCAAAATTAGGAAGCTGCAGTGGGGGTGGTGGCTGGGCCAGACCGCTGGCAACTCGACCCAGGAGCTGGTAGGAGCCACACCCATGTCCACGCAGAGGCTTGGAAGCTTTCATGGCTTAGTGGCTGGAATAGGGTGGCATGGACTCAAAAGGATTAAAAGGCAGACAGGAGACGTACGGTAGCCGAGAGGCCCTAAAACTTGCCCGTAGGTCAGGAGTCAAAGCGCTCCAGTCTGCCTTGTCTCCGAAGAGACGGGTTCCATCGAACGCATGTCCATAAGGGAAGTCCTGGACATCCCCCAAAAGGCCTGATATTCTCAGCCAGGTTTGGTGTCTGAGGGTGACCGTCACTGAAACCGCTCTGCCCAGTGAGTCGGACGAGGCCAGGTCACATCGTATTGTGAACTTCGCTGCGTCTCCCCCATCTGCTTTGGAGAGAATGGCTCGGGCCTCCTCTGTGTTGTGACAGCACTTGCTCAACAGGTTCCCACTGTATGTGGGAATAGCGGCCCAATAACCCTGTGGTGTTCACTAACCGCAATGCAAAGCTGGAAGAAGCAAACATTTTCTTACCCAAGTTGTCCAGCCACTTGAATTCCCTGTCTGGAGTAGCGGCAGGGAATGCCAATGGGAAGTAGAGGCTTGGACCATGAAGCTCTCCGGGGTAGGGTATTGGATGAGGAAATGTGGGTCCCCTGGAGTGGGGCGGTAGCTACGGGCATTCGCCCTATTCACAGGAGCCTTTGTGCTGGGTTTGGACCAGGTCCCCAGAAGGACGTCAGTGAAGGCTTTGTTGAACGGAAGTAGGGGTTCAGAAGAAAAGACTCCCGGTTGCAACACCTTTATCAAGATGTTAGTCTTAACTACCACCAAGGACAAACTAAGGTCAAGGAACTAAGCCGCCTTCCTCACCACCACTGCATATGTAGCTCCCTCCTTCGTAGCTGGCATCAGGAGATGTGTCCAGTCCACTGGCATTACCCAGTTCCTCACACCAGTCCATATCCTGCTTGTACTGGTACACTAAAGGGCCCAGTGACACCTTCCCTTCCTCTCCTAGGCCTAGCCCTTCAGAATAGAGCTCATGCTCCGACCTAGGACGCCGTGGTCTGGCCAGTGCCGGAATCAACGTCTGTAAACGCAACTCCTGCTCCATGTCGTTGGGTATCACAATGGGGCTGGTGGCACAGGTGGCACTGAGAGTTTGGCGTTGGGACCAGCACCGGGGAAGGTTGCATTGGCATGACTGGTGCCCGTCCAGATCCATGATTGGATCCATGGGGGCCCATTGGAGCCAGAGCAGCCGCCACGGAACCAGATGGGGCCCCCTTCGACTCCACGGAACCCGAAGGCACGCCATAGGCGTCCGGCCACTCAAAAATGAGGCGCATGGCCTCATAAAACTCTTATTTGAGCGGGGCCGCGCCAGCGCCTGGAAATCTTGGGAGGCCGGAGTTGGCCCAGGCGCAGGTTACAAGGAACCAGGCCTAGAACGCAGATGTTCCCTCATCGCATCGACAGACGAAGAGAAGTTGAAGCATGCTTTGACTTCATGTGTTTCTTGTACCTCTTACCTGTGTGCCCCGACCATCTTGAGTGGGACGAAGAGGATTTCGGACTCCTGGAACAGTCCTGAGCCCTTTCTCTCGAGAGGGACCGTGACCCGATTTGCAGGGGTACTGTTCACGAAAAATCTTCCGGATCCAGCCTGATACTTTGGGAAATTCAAAGGTAAGGGATCCATCTGCGGCTAGATTTCTCTCTCAGATCATCCTTCATAAGGGAAAAGAGTATAAATGGAGTTGTTTTTTTTTTTAAATCTTAACCTGACATAAACAAACACAACTCCACTAATTATAATCTCTCATCCAGTAAGGTAAAACTCTTCTGCGAACACTTGTTTTAGACTTTAGTTGATCATTTTTAGGTCTCGATTTGCTGTCTCTTCAAGACTGTTGTTATCTTACAGTGGGTTTAGATCGCGCCTGTTACTTACTCATTGGTTGGCTCATTCTCACTCTCATTTCTTTGCTTTTTATTGATTAGCTGCTGTAGGCGCCCTTCCCCTATGTGGGTTTATCCCTCCCTCTTCATGTGTGTATCCCTCCCAGGAGCATAGATGCATTCATTGTGTCCCTCCACTGCTCATTTTTGTAGCCACTACTTTTGTTTGTGTGTAAGCACTCAACCAGAGTGCATCTTTTTAAGCAGCCTCGTGTACTTCCCTACCTCCCTGTCCTCCTACCCGCCCATCCAATACGCAACTGAAGTAGACGGTGGAAGGTGACAGTGTGGGTGACCAGTATTCAGGGATGCAGAATGGCCATAGTCTTTCTAAACCCATGATTATGTTTGCTGGAAAAGGGGAGCCATGAGTATGTCAGGTACTTTAATTAAACCAATGATCTAGCTCGCGGTGTGAGCTAGAAGCTTGCTGGATGTGTTGAAGGGTCATCCATGGCGCTATACAGCACTGTGCGGCAGGGCATTATAGCACTATGGCTTGAAAGGATTGTTTTGTACAGATGTGAGTGCAGATTACATTAGAGGTGTGCTTCAGTGCTGAGCAGAGAGGAAGGACCGGTACATTTCGACACACAGTGGATATTTTGTTGTGCTGTGAAACAGTCTTTGAATGGCCTATGATCAGCTGTGTCAGGAGGCGCTTAAAACCAAACTGCTCACATGATGTTCTGATGGAGGGCACTGCCGTGGGGAGCAACCAAGGAATGTGAGAGGACATCGGTCTTGGCCAGGTGCAACCAGATTCGTACTGCCCTCCGTTCTTCATTGTTTTGAGGTGCAACTGAGTGCTCTGAAGCAACAGTACTGCGAAATGAGGTGCTTTGAATACCCAGATCAATTAGTAAACATGTGTATTCAATGCTTTCACGGATCAGAACAATTCTATGTTTTGTGTGCTTCTTTATAAGATTGTTGCTGTGTGATGTCAAATCTACAGTGTGCTATAAACAGTTCCCATCACAAGCATTCTGGTAGCAAGGTGGGATCAGCATAGGAAATGATGTGACACATTTGTTAACAAAAAGGGCTTGGAGCCCGCCTGTCACTTACCAATTGTTGACTTGGTGGCACTCTTCTTTGCAGCCTCGTAATTGGTCACTGCAGGCCTAGCATCATTTCCATTCCTTTCTGTGGAGCAGGGACCAAGCACTGATCGATTAAACTTAATTGAGGTACTATTTTGTTCTTTTTAATTTAAAGTGCCCTGCAAACAGAAGGTGTGTGACTGGCAAAAAAGTGTCCAGCAGAGCAAACAAAATTGCAAGGTTTTATTGTCTACAGTTAACTCTTTTCTTTTACTTTGCCATGTCTTTTCTCACTTCGCACTCCTTTTTTGTTTTTTCTGGTGAAAAAAGTATTGCAAAGCAGCATTGCTTCTTTCTTATGTGTAATTTCCAAAATTATGTTTTAACACATAATCCTGCAGTACACCTAAATCAACCCACTCCAATACAATCCGCCCCACTCCAATCCACCCCACCTTACCCCACACCAATTAACCCCTCTATCCAGTCCACCCCATACCAACTGAATCCACTCCACTCAATCCATCGAGCCCAATCCAATCCACTCCACCCTATTCAAATCCAATCTGCCACACTCCAATCAGCACCACTCAATCCAATCCACTTCATCCCACTCCATCCCAATTCACCCCACACCAATCAACCACAATCCTTCCCACTCCAATCCAATCCACCCACACCAATTCAATCCTTCGCACACCAATCCACCCCACACTATTCTAAAATCTCCCCACGCCAATCCAATCCACCCCAATCCAGACTAATGCAATCTACCCCATTTCAATTCACCAAACCCCAATCCAATTCACCCCACACCAATCAACCACAATCCTTCCCACTCCACTACTATCCACAACAATCAGCCAACAATCTGCCCCACTTTAATCCAAAACAATCTGCCTATTCTAATCCAAAACAATCTGCCTCACTCCAATCCAAAACATTCTGCCCACTCCAATCTGCCCCATTCCAATTAAAACCAACCTGCCCACTGCAATTCAAAACAATCTGCCACACTCCAATCCAAAACAATCTGTCCCACTTCAACCAAAAACAATGTGCCCCACTCCAACCAAAACAATCTGCACCACTCCAAACAAAAACAATGTGCCCCACTCTAATCAAACACAATCTGACCCACACCAATCAAACACAATCTGACCCACTCCAATATGCCCCACTTCAATCCAAAATAATCTGCACCACTCCAATCTAAAACAATCTGCTCCACTCAATCCAAAACAATCTGCCACACTCCAATCTACCCCATTCCAATTTGCCCACTCCAAACAAAACACAAAACCACCCCATTCCGATCCAAAACAATATGCCCCACTTCAATCAAAAACAATCTGCCCCCCTCCAATCCAAAACAATCTGCCCCACTCCAATCCAAAACAATCTGACCCACTTCAATCCAAAACAATCTGACCCACTCCAATCCAAAACAGTCTGCCCCACTCCAATCCAAAACAATCTGCCCCACTCCAATCAAAAACAATCTGCCCCACTCCAATCAAAAACAATCTGCCCCACTCCAATCAAAAACAATCTGCCCCATTCCAATCCAATACAATCTGCCCCACTCCAATCCAAAACAATCTGCCCCACTCCAATCCAAAACAATCTACCACACTCCAATCCAAAACAATCTGCCACACTCCAATCCAAAACAATGTGCCACGCTCCGATCCAAAACAAACAATCTGCCACACTCCAATCCAAAACAGGCTGCCACACTCCAATCCAAAACAGTCTGCCACACTCCAACCCAAAACAACCTGCCACGCTCCAGTCCAAAACAATCTGCCACGCTCCAATCCAAAACATTCTGCCATGCTCCAATCTAAAACAATCTGCCACACTCCAATCCAAAACAATCTGCCACACTCCAATGCAAAACAATCTGTCACACTCAAATCCAAAACAATCGGCCACACTCTAATCCAAAACAATCTGCCCCACTCCAACCAAATACAATCTGACCCACTCCAATCAAACACAATCTGACCCACTCCAATCAAACACAATCTGACCCACTTTTATATGCCCCACTGCAATCTAAACAATCTGCCTCACTCCAATTCACAGTATTCTGCCCCACCCCAAAACAATCTACCCACTCCAAACAAACTGCCCCTCTCTAATCCAAAATAATCTGCCACACACCAGTCTACCCCACTTCAATCCAAAGCAATCTGCCTTACTCCAAGCCACCCCACTCCAATCTGCTCCACTCCAATCCAAAACAACCTGCCCCACTCCAATCTACCCCACCCAATCTGCCCCACTCCAAACAAAAACACCCATCCACCTCATTCCAATCCATAACAATCTTCCCCACTCCAATCCAAAACAATCTGCCCCACTCCAATCCAAAACAATCTGTCCCACTTCATTCCAAAACAATCTGTCCCACTTCATTCCAAAACAATCTGCCCCATTCCAATCCAAAACAATCAGCCCCACTCCAATCCAAAACAATCTGCCCCACTACAATCCACCCCACAACAATCCAATTCACCTCACCCAAATCCAATCCACTCCACTCCATCCCAATTCGCCCCAATCCAATCTATGCTACACTCCAATACGCCCCACTCTAATCCAAAACAATATGCACCATTCCAATCCAAAACAATATGCACCATTCCAATCCAAAACAATCTGTCCCACTCCAATTTGCCCCACTGCAATCCAAAACATTCTGCACCACTCAAATCTGCCTTACTCCAATCCAAAATATTCTTCTCCACTCCAATTCAAAACAATCTGCCCCACTCCAATCTGCCCCATTCAAATCCAAAACAATCTGCCCACTTCAATCCAAAACAATCTGCCCCACTCCAATCCAAAACAATCTGCCACATTCCAATCCAAAACAATCTGCCCCTCTCCAATCCAAAACAATCTACCCCACTCCAAGCTGCCACACTTCAGTCCGAAACAATCTGCACACTCCAGTCCGAAACAATCTGCCACACTCCAGTCCAAAAAAATCTGCCACTCTCCAGTCCAAAAAAATCTGCCACACTCCAGTCCAAAACAATCTGCCACACTCCAATCCAAAACAATCTGTCACACTCAAATCCAAAACAATCGGCCACACTCCAATCCAAAACAATCTGCCCCACTCCAACCAAATACAATCTGACCCACTCCAATTAAACACAATCTGACCCACTCCAATCAAACACAATCTGACCCACTTTTATATGCCCCACTGCAATCTAAACAATCTGCCTCACTCCAATTCACAGTATTCTGCCCCACCCCAAAACAATCTACCCACTCCAAACAAACTGCCCCTCTCTAATCCAAAATAATTTGCTGCCACACACCAGTCTACCCCACTTCAATCCAAAGCAATCTGCCTTACTCCAAGCCACCCCACTCCAATCAGCTCCACTCCAATCCAAAACAACCTGCCCCACTCCAATCTACCACACCCAATCTGCCCCACTCCAAACAAAAACACCCATCCACCTCATTCCAATCCATAACAATCTGCCCCACTCCAATCCAAAACAATCTGCCCCACTCCAATCCAAAACAATCTGTCCCACTTCATTCCAAAACAATCTGTCCCACTTCATTCCAAAACAATCTGCCCCATTCCAATCCAAAACAATCAGCCCCACTCCAATCAAAAACAATCTGCCCCACTACAATCCACCCCACAACAATCCAATTCACCTCACCCAAATCCAATCCACTCCACTCCATCCCAATTCGCCCCAATCCAATCTATGCTACACTCCAATACGCCCCACTCTAATCCAAAACAATATGCACCATTCCAATCCAAAACAATATGCACCATTCCAATCCAAAACAATCTGTCCCACTCCAATTTGCCCCACTGCAATCCAAAACATTCTGCACCACTCAAATCTGCCTTACTCCAATCCAAAATATTCTTCTCCACTCCAATTCAAAACAATCTGCCCCACTCCAATCTGCCCCATTCAAATCCAAAACAATCTGCCCACTTCAATCCAAAACAATCTGCCCCACTTCAATCCAAAATAAATCTGCCACATTCCAATCCAAAACAATCTGCCCCTCTCCAATCCAAAACAATCTACCCCACTCCAAGCTGCCACACTTCAGTCCGAAACAATCTGCACACTCCAGTCCGAAACAATCTGCCACACTCCAGTCCAAAAAAATCTGCCACACTCCAGTCCAAAAAAATCTGCCACACTCCAGTCCAAAACAATCTGCCACACTCCAATCCAAAACAATCTGTCACACTCAAATCCAAAACAATCGGCCACACTCCAATCCAAAACAATCTGCCCCACTCCAACCAAATACAATCTGACCCACTCCAATCAAACACAATCTGACCCACTCCAATCAAACACAATCTGACCCACTTTTATATGCCCCACTGCAATCCAAAACAATCTGCCTCACTCCAATTCACAGTAGTCTGCCCCACCCCAAAACAATCTACCCACTCCAAACAAACTGCCCCTCTCTAATCCAAAATAATCTGCCACACACCAGTCTACCCCACTTTAATCCAAAGCAATCTGCTTTACTCCAAGCCACCACACTCCAATCTGCTCCACTCCAATCCAAAACAACCTGCCCCACTCCAATCTACCCCACCCAATCTGCCCCACTCCAAACAAAAACACCCATCCACCTCATTCCAATCCATAACAATCTGCCCCACTCCAATCCAAAACAATCTGCCCCACTCAAATCCAAAACAATCTGCCCACTCAAATCCAAAACAATCTGCCCCACTCCAATCTAAAACCATCTGCCCCACTCCAATCCAAAACAATCTGTCCCACTTCATTCCAAAACAATCTGTCCCACTTCATTCCAAAACAATCTGCCCCATTCCAATCCAAAACAATCTGCCCCACTCCAATCAAAAACAATCTGCCCCACTACAATCCACCCCACAACAATCCAATTCACCTCACCCAAATCCAATCCACTCCACTCCATCCCAATTCGCCCCAATCCAATCTATGCTACACTCCAATACGCCCCACTCTAATCCAAAACAATATGCACCATTCCAATCCAAAACAATATGCACCATTCCAATCCAAAACAATCTGTCCCACTCCAATTTGCCCCACTGCAATCCAAAACATTCTGCACCACTCAAATCTGCCTTACTCCAATCCAAAATATTCTTCTCCACTCCAATTCAAAACAATCTGCCCCACTCCCATCTGCCCCATTCCAATCCAAAACAATCTGCCCACTTCAATCCAAAACAATCTGCCCCATTCCAATCCAAAACAATCTGCCCCTCTCCAATCCAAAACAATCTACCCCACTCCAAGCTGCCACACTTCAGTCCGAAACAATCTGCACACTCCAGTCCGAAACAATCTGCCACACTCCAGTCCAAAACAATCTGCCACACTCCAGTCCAAAACAATCTGCCACACTCCAGTCCAAAACAATCTGCCACACTCCAGTCCAAAACAATCTGCCACACTCCAGATTATTTTGGATTAGAGTGGGGCAGATTGTTTTGGAGTGGGGTAGATTGTTTTAGAATGGGGCAGACTACTTTGGATTGTAGTGAGGCAGATTGTTTTTGATTGTAGTGCGGCATATAGGAGTGGATCAGATTGTGTTTGATTGGAGTGGGGCGGATTGTTTTTGGTTGGAGTGGAGCAGATTCTTTTGGATTGCAGTGTGGCAAATTGTTTTGGATTGGAGTGTGGCAGATTGTTTTGGATTGAGTGTGGCAGATTGTTTTGGATTAGTGTTGCAGATTGTTTTGGATTAGAGTGTTGCAGATTGTTTTGGATGGGAGTGTGGGAGACTGTTTTAGATTGGAGTGTAGGAGATTGTTTTGGAATGGAATGGGGCAGATTGTTTTGGACTGGAGTGTGGCAGATTGTTTTGGACTGGAGTGTGGCAGATTGTTTTGGACTGGAGTGTGGCAGATTGTTTTGGACTGGAGTGTGGCAGATTGTTTTGGACTGGAGTGTGGCACACTGTTTTGAGAGGTAGACTGTTTTAGATTGAAGTGGGGCAGATTGCAGTGAGGCAAATTGGAGTGGGCCAGATTGGAGTGGGACATTAATTTGGATTGAAGTGGGGCAGATTGGAGTGGGACAGTCCAAAACAATCTGCCACACTCCAATCCAAAACAATCTGCCACACTCCAATCCAAAACAATCTGCCACACTCCAAAACAATCAGCCACACTCCAAAACAATCAGCCACACTCCAAAACAATCAGCTACACTCCAAAACAATCAGCCACACTCCAAATCAATCTGCCACACTCCAAAACAATCGGTCACACTCCAATCCAAAACAATCTGTCATATTCCAATTCAAAACAATCTGCCACACTCCAATCCAAAACAATCTGCCACACTCCAAAACAATCGGTCACACTCCAATCCAAAACAATCTGTCATATTCCAATTCAAAACAATCTGCCACACTCCAATCCAAAATAATCTACCACACTCCAATTTGCCCCACTTCAATTCAAAACAATTTGACCCCCTCCAGTCTGTCCCACTCAAATCTAAAACAATCTGCCAAAATCCAACCCGCCCCACTCAAATCCAAAACAATCTGCCCCACTCCAATCCACAAAATTCTGTCCCACTCCATTCCAAAACACTCTGCCCCATTCCAATCCAAAGCAATCTGCTACACTCCAATCTGCCTCATTCCAATTCAAAACAATATACTACACTCCAATCTGCCCGACTCCAATCAAAAACAAGCTGCCTCACTACAATCAAGAACAATCTGCCCCACTCCAATCAACATCAACCTGTCCCACTCCAATTTGCCCCACTTCAATCCAAAATAAAGTCCCACACTCCAATCCAAAACAATCTGCAACACTCCAATCCAAATCAATCTCCAAGACTCCAATCCAAAACAATCTGCCACACTCAATCCAAAATAATCTGCCACACTCAATCCAATACAATTTGCCACACTGCAATCCAAAACAATCTGTCCCACTTCAATCAAACACAATCTGACCCACTCCTATATGCCGCACTACAATCCAAAACAATCTACCCCACTACAGTCCAAAGTAGTCTACCCCACTCCAAAACAATTTACCCCACTCCAAAACAGTCTGCCCCACTCTAATCCAAAATAATCTGCCCCACTCCAGTCTGCCCCACTTCAATCCAAAACAATCTGCCCCACTCCAATCTACCCCCTTCCAATCTGCCCCACTCCAAACAAAAACACCAATCCACTCCATTCCAATCCACAACAGTCTGCCCCACTCCAATCCAAACCAGTTTGCCCCACTCCAATAAAAAACACCCTGCCCCACTCCATTCCAAAACAATCTTTCCCATTCCAATCCAAAACACTCTGCCCCACTCCAATCAAAAACAATCTGTCCCACTCCAATGCGCACCACTCCAATCTGCTCCATCCCAATCCAAAACAACTAACCTCAATCCAATCTGCCCCATTCCAATCCAAAACAATCTGCCTACTTCAATATAAAACAATCTGCCCCACTCCAAACCAAAACAATCTGCCCACTCCAATCCAAAACATTCTGCCCCTCTCCATCCAAATGAATCTGGCCCACTCCAATCTAAAGCAATCTGCCTTACTCCAATCTGCCCCATTCCAATCTGCTCCACTCCATTCCAAACCAATCTGCCCCACTCCAATCTGCCCCATTCCAATCTGCCCCATTCCAATCTGCTCCACTCCAATCCAAAACAATCTGCCCCACTCCAATCCAAAACAATCTGCCCCACACCAATCCGTCCCATTCCAAGCCACCTCACCCCAATTCAATCCAAAACAATCCACACCACTCCATCCCAATTCTCTGTACTCCAATCCATCACAATACACTTGTCTGCAATCCACCCACATCCACACCAATCTAGTCCACCTCACCCCAATCAACCCCACTCCAATCCAATCCACCACAATCCACCCTAATCCAATCGAATCCACCCCACTCAAGTCCAATCCAGCCCACACCAATACAACCCACTTCAACCCAACCCATTCCAATTTTACCCAGCTCACTCCAATCCAATCCGACCCAATCCACCCACTTAAATCCATTTCAGTACATTGCAATCCACTTCACTCCAATCCAATCCAATGCAACCCAATCCACCCCACTCCAATCCAGTGCACCCACCCCAATCCAACCCAACCCACTCCAATCCTATCCACCTTAATCCACCCCACTCCAGTACAATGCAGTTCACCTTAATTCACCTCACTCCAATCTGTCCTCCCCACTCCAAACCCCCTTAAACCACCCACTCCACTCCAATCCACCCCACCCAACTCCACTCCAGTCCAACCCACCCCATCAAATCGAGTCCACTCTAATCCAAACCATCCCACCCCACTCCAAAACAACACCTCACTCCAAACCAATCAACCCCACCCCACCCCACTCCAATCCACCCTACCCCAATTCAACCCACCCCACCCCAATCAAAGTCACCTCAATCCAAACCACCCCAGCCCAATCCACCCTACCCCAATTCAATCACCCCACTGCAGCCCAATCCACTCCCACCCCACCGTAGCGTGATCCGATCCATCTCACCCAGTCCAACCCACCCCACCCTATCCATCATACTCAATCCAATTCACCCCACTCCAATCCAATCCACTCCAATCTTTTGCAACCCAGTCCAATTCCCCCTCTCCCCCCCCCCCCACTCCAATCCACCTTTTCCTCAAGAAGTTTGGTAATGGGTTCAGCAATAGATTTAAAATTTGGCAGACATTTATCATAGGATTCACACAACCCAACGAATAACATAAATTAACATCTTCTGTTAAAAAGGGTGTGGAGCTTCTATCAGCTTTGACTAATGATGGTTTATTACTTATCCCTTGCACCCTAACAACATGCCCCTGGTACTTAAGTTGATCTTGACTAAAACTACATTTGTCCAGTTTCAAACGAAGACCACTGACTGAGCTTTTTAAAAACAGTCCTCAAATTGCAGAAATGTTGCTTCAGATTCTCACTCACAACTAGTACATCACCTTCAAAAACTTAAACACCTTCTATATTGCCTACAATTTTATCCTTAACTCTTTGGAAGACAGAAACAGCAGACGCTAAACTAAAAGGCATCCTCTTGAATTGGAAAACACCATCTGGTGTAACAAAAGCTGTAAGATGGTGAGATGAATCTGAGAGGGCGATATGACGGTAGGCTGATCTTAAATCCAACATACTAAAACCTTTAGCACCATTAAGTTTGACTATCAAATCTTCAATTTTAGGCAGCGGGTGAGCATTGATCTAAATATTCTTACTAAGTGATCCAAGATCAATACATATGTGTAATTGTTTGTTCTTCTTCTTGGATATGGCAATGAGAGAAAGCCAAGTTGAACTATCAACTTGTTCAATAACACCCTGTTCTTTTAGGTATATTAAAGCCTTAGATAAATCATCCCTAATCCTTAAAGTAACACTCCTTAAATTATGCCTTCAAGGTATGACTCCTTCCTTTAGTTTCATGTTTAATTCAAAACCTTTCAATAATGCTAACGGATTTTCAAACAATTCTTGGTAATTCTCTAACAATTGTTGAATCTAGAAGTGAAAATGTTCATGATAGCTAAGATCAGAAACAGGGTTAATACTGTCAATGCTATTGGTAATGTAATGTACATTGTGCTGTTTCAGATATTCCTGTGAAAGTTCAGCGAATGACATTACTTTTTTTTAATTTTACCAAGTAATTAAACAATATCTAACATAGCCTGATGAAACCAACCTAGAATGTTCTTTCCTTTAAAAATTATTAAAATGACTAAAAGTAACAAATGCTTCCAGTAACACATTTGTTTTGGTAACAAATAGTAGGAAAAAATAACATAGGAGGTCAATTTTAGATCCTTAAAATCATTCAGTTCTGCTGTGAGGTTCCTCAGTAAGCTTGATTTTAAAATATTTTTCAAACGTATTATATGTGATGATGGTGGGTGGCTCTTGCTCCAGAATCCATTAGCAACTTGAGCACTTGTTTACCTATGTTTATGTTGGCTGTGGGTTTCCCATAAAAATAAGAATCCCTAAAATTAATATGTATTACTAAATCCTTTTAATTATTCTGGAATTAATTTTCTCTGACAAATATTCTACTCATTCACCTGAAAATTCCTTTTAATGCATACTTTAGCAAAATTACCCATGGAACCACACTGATTACATTTTCTTTACGGCAGAACGAAGTTTGCAGCATGGTGCGGAGATCCACAATGAAATCATGAACAGAATTTGTGGTTAGGGATATTGACCTCTCTAGTTTTTTAATTGAAGTGTAAAGACTTGTTGATTTGTAATTTTCTCTTGACATTACAAACAGCTTCTTCTGTATTTTTGTTAACTCCGCCTGTGATGATTCAATCATTGAAGAAGCTGCAATTGCTTCTGAAGTTGGCTTGAAAGTGTCTAACTACAATCATTTTTGCGTGTAAAAATGTTTCTCGAATCTCTGTACCGCTTCTTGAAATTCATCCAGTTCTGAACCTTCAGGTGGTGTACACAAAGGCAGATGCTCAAAAGTATGTTATGTTGTTATGTTAAGCCGCACTTATAACGCGCACGGATACTCAAGAGTGTCACGGCGCGAAAGCCAACTAGAGGAGACAGGAAAAGGGGCGTGAAAAAAAAGCTGTATATTAATTAAAAAGCAAGGTCTTTAACTGCTTTTTAAACAGCCTGGGGTCTTGAGTGTTTCGCAGTTTGTAAGGGAGGGCATTCCAAGCCTTGGCCGCCTTAAAAGAAAGAGAGCCACCCCCTATTCGAACAAGGCGAAAACCGGGGGTAACTGCGAGGCATTGGGCTGCTGATCGCAAATGTCTTTGGGGCGTATAGAAGTCAAAGCGTCTCCTTAGATAGGGTGGTCCAGACTTGTATAGGGCACCGTGGGCAAGGGTAAGGGCCTTAAACAGAACACGGTGCACCACAGCGAGCCAATGTAAATCCCAGAGATATTGTTTTATACTTGATCTACCAGGTATGCCAAGCAGCACTCTTGCGGCCGCGTTATGAATAGTTTGCAGCTCTTTCAGCTGGTATCTGGGAAGGCCAATATATAATGCATTGGCGTAATCAATGCGTGACAAGATAAAGGCACGAGTCACCATTTCCTTAGCCGATCTGGGCAGCAATGGCAGACATTTTCTAAGTGATTTCAGTGTGCCAAAGCACACTCCGTCTAATTTTTTTATCTCTGATGAGAATCTGAGGTCCTCACTGAACCAGATCCCCAGATTCTTCCCCGGACTGCCCGTTGAGTTAGGCCTGGGATAGTTAGCGGCCCAAAGATCTTCCCGGAAATGGGGAGGGAAGGACCCATATAGGAGAACCTCAGACTTGTCCTCATTGCATTTAAGCGGAGCCCTCATGAGCCAGTTAAAAAAGGCAGAAAAGCAATTTTTGGCTAAGTCTGGGGACAAATCTTTTTCCTTCCACGTAAAGAGGAGCTGAGTATCATCAGCATAAGCTATGATCTTAGCTCCAAGCTCCTCTGCCAGATAGATTAAATGCGTGATGTATACGTTAAAGAGAAGGGGGCTCAAAGTGGAACCTTGTGGGACTCCCGTGGACACCTTCCTTGGTGCCGAAGAGAACAGGGGCAGCCATACCTGCTGTGTTCTGTCCTCTAAAAATGATTTAATCCAATCCCACGCAAAGCCTGAGATTCCAATATTAGAGAGACGGGCCAATAGTTGACAATGAGGCACCGTATCGAAGGCGGTGGAGAGAACCAATAAAATCAGGGCTGCTCTGCCTCCTACATCCAAGCATTCTCTAATCGCCTCCGACATCTCAACAAGGGCAGTCTCAGTGCTGTATGTGGCCCTAAATCCCGACTGGGCTGGGTGGCGAGTACCGGAGGCCTCAACAAAATTGGAGAGTTGTTTGTGAACTGCCTTCTCACACACCTTCGCCACGGCCGGGAGGAGTGAAATAGGCCGGTAGCTTGCTAGCGTAGCAGGATTTAAGGAGGGCTTTTTTAACAGCTGGAGTATTTTAGCCTGTTTCCCCTCAGGTGGAACAGTGGCGGTTTGAAGCGATATATTATTAATATTATTAACTTCGGGGTTGACCACCTTCGCAACTGCTGCTAACTGCCTAGCTAAACATGGATCGGCTGGAGAACCCGATTTGAGGGATTTGAGAATGGTCAGTCAGTCCAGCAAGGAAATGGGTAAGAAACCCGTCAGAGAGGTGAGGACTGAGTCGGGGACTTGGGCACTCTGAGTAGAGTGCCCCGCCTGCCCTTGGATACTCGTCTCAAAACTGTCCTGGATTGCTTGGATCTAATCTATAAAGAAACCAGACAGCTTCTCACACCAAGAATTGGAGGCAGGGAAGGTAATAAGTTCCGCACACGGCTTCAGAAAACTCTGAACGATAGAAAAGATTTCTTTAGAGCTATTTTTAGACTGAATATTGCGCTCCATATAAAAGTTGCCTTTAGCATTCTTGATAGCTGCGTAGTACTCTTCCTGGGATTTTCTTAGCACAATTTTAGCCAATGGGCAGTAGGCCTGTCTCCAGCTACACTCCAGCTTTTTACATGATTGCTTTAGCTTCTTGAGCTCGCTGGAGAACCAGGGTTTGGACGGGGTGTTTCTCACTCGCTTATTGGCCAGAGGTGGGGAAAGATGTTACACAGCCTGTGAGAGCCAGTTATTAAAGCTCCCAACAGCGTCGGTCAAATCCATAGGAGCGATAGGGCAAGTGTCAGACAGGACTCTGCAAAGTGCAGCGGGCTCTATTCGTCGAGATTATCTGTCCTTAGGGGACTTTTGGCGGTATGAGGCACTTGAATGGTCCATGAAAAAGGAATAAAAAAATGATCCGACCAGGACACAGGAAGAGGTTCCTGAACACCTAGAGGGAAGTTGGAACAAACTGCATCTAAAGTATGCTCCCCCTATGAGATGGGAAACTAATCCATTGGGACAGTTCAGCCAGGTTCAGCGAGTCGCAAAATTCCCTCATGTCGGTGGCCTCAACACAGTTTAAATGAATTTTGAAGTCCCCTAGTAGTAAAAAATTAGAGTAGTGCAGAGCCCTTGGCACAATAAAATCATCTATAGCCTTCAAAAAGGTTCCAGAGGGACCAGGTGGACGGTATATCAAGTGAGGGGATATGGTGAAGGAGAAGTCAAGAGACTCCCCCTCATCAATGCCCTCGGTCTCAGCCTGCGTGAAAACCCAAGTTCCCCTAAACACTACTGCTACCCCTCCTCCTCTACCTACTTTGTGGTCCACCCTTGCTATTTAATACCCCACTGGGATGGCCGATGCAATAACCGGTGCGGAAAACTCGTTGAGCCATGTCTCGGATATGAATAATACATCCTGCTGACTATCCGATAGGAGCTCAAAGATGTCCAGGGCATGTTTCACCATGGAACGGGCATTTATTAGGGCAGCTCGTATGCCCTGGGAATTCCGAGAAGCTGTACGGGCGAGATTGCGGGAAATGCTAGATACCAATTTAGTGCTAAAACAGAACTTACACTGAAGGCACGTGCTGTAAAGATTGTCCAAAACCATCCAGTGTCTCTCACATTTACCCATGCAAGAGCCAATAGGCATAAGTTCAGCACGGCTAAAGGTTAGGCGCCAGTTAAACAGCTCCCGCGGGGATCGGACTGCATAGCTGGTGTTGGCTGCTTCCGGGACGCTGACGAGCGCAGACGGGCTTGCCTTAGGCGCACCCACTAAACCCGCCCGCCGCGCGTCCGCGCAGCGTGCATTATTTATGGGCGAATGTCCCCAACAATTAGAGCACGCCCTCAGCAAAATGGCAGCCTAGATTGCCCAACCGAGACTCCCTGTGATGCGTGGTGAGTGGGAGAAAGTGATTGTTCGCTTTTCAATTTTAAAAAACAGATTTAGCAGCAAAGTTAGTTAAAAATACAGATAGCAGCAGAAATGAAACTTTAAAACACTCCTGAAACAAGCTAAGTGTAGTATGAGTAAGAGAAAGCAGCGTACAAGCACCTCCTCGCTCCTAATGGCGCTGGCGTCCCCGCAGCACGCATTATTTATGCGCGATTGCCCCCAACAACTAGAGCGCGCCCTCAAAATAGCGGCCTAGATTGCCCAACCGGGACTCCTGGTGATACGTGGTGAGTGGGAGAAAGCGATCGTTTGCTTTTCAATTTTAAAAAACAGATTTAGCAGCAAAGTTAGGTAAAAATACAGATAGCAGCACAAATGAAACTTTAAAACACTCAAAGTGTAGTACGAGTAAGAGAAAGTAGCGTGCAAGCACCTCCTTGCGTACAAGCACCTTCATGTTCCTAATGGCACTGGCGTCCACGCAGCGCGCATTATTTATGCACGTATGCCCCCAACAACTAGAGCGCGCCCTCAACAAAATGTTAACCTTCTCTTCCCAAACAGTGTTCTAATATGATGTTTTTCATTTTACCCCTAAAACGTTGTGCAACAATTGCACCTAGATAAACATTAAATTATCTATACCAATAACTCCATTCAATAAGAGATTCACCCAGTAAATCCAAGAAGGGAGGAGGAGTATGCACAGCTTGCATTCTGGGCTAAGTAAAGGTGTAATGCTATAAAACCAACCCTTAAAATATCACTATAATGTTTATGTAGAATCTACTAAAGTGAAAATACGTGCAAAATATCAAGATGCACACTAGTAAATATGCCAGGAATTGTACAGATCACCATGCAAACGTAACCCAGCTAGATATACACAAAATAGACTGAATTGAAATTAATTTTGTCAGACTATAATTTTATATATTTGGTGGAGTGGTGTGCACATTACCGAATTTGCTACAGCCTTAGGCAAGAAAATTAAATTCACAGTACATTTGTGTGGAATAAACTTGCAAATAACATAGCATGAGCTGATGTTGTGAAAAAGGGTGATTTTCTCATATGCAAGAAAAAGGAAGAGAGATCAAACCAACTGTCTTAAAGTATGCCGGATGAGAGGCGAAGCTATGGAGAGCAACTCCTGCTGGTGGTATCTGAACCAGATATGAGAACTAAGTAGCTAAAGGCATGAAATTCTATAATGGGCTTGTCACCACCAAAAAGGTGCTTTAATCTCTTTACTATTAGGGCTTCCACCCACCCACCTACCCCGCAAATGGTGCTAAGTCCTTTTTTGGAGGTTTGAGCAACTTTGCGGTTAAACCTTCATAACTTTTTTCTACAAAAGGTATCCTTGCTAAATTTGCGCCCATTTTTCCAACATCCTGGGGATTCTTCTAGAAGTTACCCAGAGATAGTAGATTCCTCGAGAGGGAATCAAGAAAATAGCCAAAATATAGTTAATTTTTGTTTTTTCAGAGAAAAATTGGGAAAAAGTAATAAGCAAGAAAGCGTATTTTTTTAAATGGCTTCAATAAAAAGTTTGCAATGCTAGGATCACTATCATCCCAGCATTCAGCAACCAGCGAATTGCATTAAAACACTTTTTTACAACAGTTTTAGCATTTTCTACGCGGTAGTAAAATTTTCCTATTTTTTGTACTTTCAACCTACTTGCAGTTTATGGAGAAAACAGGCATCAAGCCCGTAGGTGATCCTGGAAAGATAAATATTTCAGAAAAGGAGCAAAAATACTGAATTCCACAAGGGGTAATTCGGAAAGATCCACAAAGCTAAAATTTTGGCAAAAACGCACATTATCCTCACATTTCTGTGAGGGAAAATGCTGGATCCACTGAGATCAACAAATTGTGTGGAAAGGGCCCAAAACACAACATAGACAGATCACATTTTTCCTCTCTAAACCAACGCTTTTTTTGTAATGGGGATAACTGTGGATTTTGGATTTTGGACCTGGGATCGGCTGCCTCCCAGGGAAACCTAAGAAACCCATACATTTCGGAAAACTAGATACCTGAAGGAATTAAAGGTGATATGACTTGCATGGATCCCAAAGAGTTTTTTTCACACCCAGAAAGCATTGCAAAACTCAAACTTTGGTTAAAAACTCACATGTTTCCTCATATTTTTGTGAAGAAAATGTCAGAAATTGTTAGGGATCCAAATATTTCCTACGACCCAGTGTTCCCACATGTCTTCTGATAAAACTAATATTCAACTTGAGTGGTTAGGCCTAGTGCCACAATAGGAAAGTCTCCAAAACACAATATAGACAGGTCACATTTTTCCACTTAAAACAGAATTTTTTGCAATGTAAGTAGCAGTGTAGTTTGGATTTTTGATTGGCTACCACCCAAGGTATGTACCAAACTCAGACATTATTAAAACGAGACACCCGGGAGAGTCTGGGGTGGTGTGTGTAGCATGGATCCCAGAACGTTTTCTTACCCACACTACCATGCAAAACTCAAACTTTGCCTACAATCACAAATGTTCCTTGCATTTCTTTCAAGGAAACTTCCAAAATCTAATGGGATCCACAAACTTCCTACCACCCAATTATTCTGATAAAAACGCTACCCCACTTGTGGGGCTGGGCCTAGTGCCTGTAACAGGAACAGAATTGTGTGGCTGGGCCAAGTGCCCCCAACAGGAATGGATGATGCGTGGTCCTTAGCCCCTAAACCTTGGAAGTCTACGGTAACAAGACAAGTTCAAAAATCCCAAAAGACATGTGTTTTATGGGTCATGGCATAGCTGTATGGCGTCTCCTTTAAATAGTTTACAAAAAAAGGAGCTTCCCTTTTGTATTTATTTAATATATCCAATTATGGACTCATATATTCTGTATTGTGAACCCGAGATAGAAAATCTACAGACTATTGCACTACAAGTATAGGGTATGATGTTTTTTATTAAAAACTTATTTCACAAATTTATTTAACAATATTACATCCAGGACTGCTTGGAGTTTTGCAGTCTCCATCAATGAATGAAATTCATATAATCCTAAACCATAAAAACACACATATTCAACATTTCTAATCAGTGATTGCACATAATTGGATTTAACATACAATAAATCATTTGAATAAAATAAACAAAACAGAAATATAAATATAAAAACAACAAATATAATTTTTGTCCTCTTGTCGACGCGTTTCGGTGTAATATCTAGTATGTGACACCTTCTTCAGGACCAACACATTAAAACAGCTCTCAATATCGATTAAAAACAATCTATAAAAAAAGGGAGGATACATACAATTAGTGCTTATAGTACTGTTTCCTTATCTTTGGTTCACAATATTGGATTCATGGATATCGCAATCCACCAGTGCAAAGCATTATGTTACATAATATGCTTAAAATGAAGATACGGGAACCTGTGCTGCATCTTAATTGTAAACGTTAGGTAGAAACAATGGATACTAATATCTATTTATTTACATTGTATCCTAATACAGCCCTTTGAATCAATAATCAAAAGTACCAGTACAAATACGAACTTAATATTGAGGATTAATCAGTATTAGACATTAGAGCAACAACCTGGGTAAGCGGTGTCCTTTTTTTTAAAAAAAAAAATAAAATATAATTTTCCAATAACAATCAGATAGGAATTATTGATATAGAATGGAGAAATTTAACTATGATAAAAATGTTCAGACTACATATATTTGTCTTGATAATTAGGATGCAGTGAATTGAGACACTCTCCTATGGCTATCTATGATATTGAAGTTGAAGCCCCAGTTTAGTGTAAGTATAATCACTGAATATGATTTAAACACGGGCCTTTTGACTGATACCCTTCTCACATAAGTAGAAATGCGTTCATCAGCATATTGCGTAGGATTTATATGATTGAGTACATCTAATCCATGAGACCCTCTTATATTTACCCTGAGGTTTCACTACGACCCCTAATAAAAATTTGTGGGCGGGAAATTATTCATAATCTTCTACCTAACATTTACAATTAAGATGCAGCACAGGTTCCCGTATCTTCATTTTAAGCATATTATGTAACATAATGCTTTGCACTGGTGGATTGCGATATCCATGAATCCAATATTGTGAACCAAAGATAAGGAAACAGTACTATAAGCACTAATTGTATGTATCCTCCCTTTTTTTATAGATTGTTTTTAATCGATATTGAGAGCTGTTTTAATGTGTTGGTCCTGAAGAAGGTGTCACATACTAGATATTACACCGAAACGCGTCGACAAGAGGACAAAAATTATATTTGTTGTTTTTATATTTATATTTCTGTTTTGTTTATTTTATTCAAATGATTTATTGTATGTTAAATCCAATTATGTGCAATCACTGATTAGAAATGTTGAATATGTGTGTTTTTATGGTTTAGGATTATATGAATTTCATTCATTGATGGAGACTGCAAAACTCCAAGCAGTCCTGGATGTAATATTGTTAAATAAATTTGTGAAATAAGTTTTTAATAAAAAACATCATACCCTATACTTGTAGTGCAATAGTCTGTAGATTTTCTATCTCGGGTTCACAATACAGAATATATGAGTCCATAATTGGATATATTAAATAAATACAAAAGGGAAGCTCCTTTTTTTGTAAACTTTGCATACCCGGTCCCTTTTGGTATACCTGGGAAACTCTCTTTTTTTGTGTCTCCTTTAAATAGGCCTGTCAACCTGTTAATTTATTAAGGGGTGTTGATCAGGGAAATACAGTTAGATGATTTAGTCCTCTGTCATAATAGATTCTCAGCAATTTTGTTTTTCACTGTCAGAAGTTTATTTAACATGGCTAAATCGGCCATTTTATTATCATATACGTATCTGGACATGTGATTCCTGAAGGTCCAATAGCCCCTCTACTGGGCATCCGTTTAAGGGAAGCACAATACCAAAGGGAAAAAAAGAGCAAAACTTGTCACACTCCCTACGAAGGGAGACAAGAATCACGCATGATAAAAACTCTGTATGATGTTTCATCCTGTAAAAAGGGTTTAAACAAAAACTGCCAGACTATAGGTATTTTCACCTGGTAATATGTGGCCTGCCAAATGAGTGTCCAAAGAAACTCTGAGGGAAACAGTGTGCGTAACATAGTAATCCATAGTGTTGGGCGTGTCTTCAACAATATGGATATTTTGGAGCATGGATGCCACTGTTCGATAGACCAGTGATGCTATGAATCTCTTGAAGAAGCTGAGAGCATCCATGATGTTGAAGGCCTCGCTTTGACGTTGAGTGCCTCTTCTTGGCATCCAGGGCCTCATGTGGGCGTCGAGGGCTTCACCAGGATGTCGAAGGCTTCACCAGGTCATCAAGGGCCTTACTAGGACATTGAGCTGAACCTGATGTCAAGGGTTCCTAATGATGCCAAAGCCCTCTCATAATCCATGACCTCAAAGTCCTCTTTATGATGTCAAGGATTTCTCAAAGATATAAAGGAACTCAGGCTGACAAAATGCCCCTGAAAGTAACTGGAGCGCAAAAGGAGAGCAAGTCAAAACACCACAGACAAAGACATCTTCATATCAGCCCTAAGACACTATCACCAGCAGATACGGAAGACCAAGCGCACTGCTCTTGCAGATCACATTGACCCCAGCAATAACAGCAGCAAGAAAATCTTCCTCATCATCTAAGATTTCACCCCCTCACAACACTTTAGCAACAAGCTCTCAGAATTCTTTTATAATAAAATCACCTTTTTCTTGTGGAGGGCTCTCCTAAAGTAATAGTTACCGACAATGGTACTCATTTTGTGTCTGAGAAAATGTGCTCATTTTTAAAAAATCTTGACATTAAGCAATTGAAGGTGGCATTATATTCACCTTCATCAAATGGTCTGGTGGAGAGAGGCAATAAAATAATCAAAGAAGGGATTCAGACTGCCTTGTCAGCAAAGATTAATGTGAAGGAGTTCATCAGACAGAAAGTCTGGAATTATAACACCTCCCCTCATTGCACCACTGGGGTTTCCCCCTTTACTTTGTTAAGAGGCAGGGAGGTACATTCCACGTTGTTGCCAACTTGGCTCCAAAATATGGCTGGGGTGAAAAAGGTTGATTTAGATGAAATCCGAAAAAGGGTAAATGTGAGACAAGAACAAATGAAATCTAATTTTGATAAAAAGAGCGGGTTTTGTGAGGATGTCCTAGTTGGGGATTGGGTCCTTATTAAGAAACCAAAGTGTGTGAGGAAGGGTGAGTCTATCTATTATGAACCAGTACAAGTTATGAAAGTTAGTAGAGGGGCTGCGTTTATTGATGGAAAAGGCTGGTGGAGTAAAAGACATTTGGCAAAAGTGTCTACACGTCAAGTTGAGATTATGCAGGGAAGGCGTGGAAGAGATGAGGAGGATCTCCATTGGAGTCACTGGTTGGAATCTTCTGGTGGGGTTATGGAATCTACTGGTAGGGTTGTGAACCAATCCACATCGGTTGCACCCTGTTCTCAACCTTCTAGGGTTTTTCCACGCTCTTCTCGAGGGCGTACGATTAAAGCACCGGCTAGGTTTAATTCATTTATTAGGTACTAAGAAAAAAAATATACTGTGTTTTTATATTTTTGTTTTATTTATTTATTTATTTTTTGCTTTTGTTCATTTTCATAAGGGGGAAGGTGATGTGGTGGCGGCTTGTGCCGGGTACTGACATGGTGTGATGTGTTATGCATCGCGCGGCAAGCACTCGATGCATCGGTCACATGGTGCGGTCCTCGCACGTCCGACTGTACGGGGTTCTCTGTGTATTGTTTCAAAGATGTGTTCTGTGCGACTCGGTTGAGACGAGTCAGTTACCGTTTGGATCTTGATTGAAAAGGGATACTCCGTGTCATGGGTGGAGTACGATCAATAAACTTCCATTTACAATCCACCTGTCTTCGCATGGATTAATTCAGCTTACCTCACCTCCATATACAGCAACTTCGATCCTTAATCGTGCCCGTTACAACTCGACTTCCCATCACGACTAATGAACGAACTCTAACCTTCTGGCCTGCCGTCACCACTGTTGAAATCGCTGCTACCATGAAGACAATCCACTCGGGGGCTCCGTACAACCTTTGACCCTCCACCATTCCTGGACACCTGGAAACATGCCATCGCCATGCCCTGGCTCAAGAAACCGTCTGCTGACCCAGCCACACTTTCCAACTAGAGACCCATCTCCACAATACTCAGCAAGGATCATAGAGAAACTCATCAACTGACACCTCACCAACCACCAGCTCCACAATGTCTGGATTCAGGCCCAACCACAGTACAGAAACAACACTCATTGCTGCCACAGACGAACAACCAAATGATCCACAACAGAGGAGACACAGTAGCCCTCAATCTCCTGGACCTCTATGCAGCATTTGACACAGTCTCAGACCACATCTTCACCAAGCGCCTGTACAAGATTGGCATCCAAAGACCCGCTTTCCACTGGATCTGCTCCTTCTTAACAGATAGAAAACAAGCCTCGTACCTTACTCCTTTGAACCTTACAAAATGACTGCGGAGTCCCTCAAGGTTAATTGCTGATCCCCACCCTCTTCAACGCATACACGGTCCTTCTGGCCAATGTCATCCATGCATACAACATCAACATCCTCTCCTAAGCAGATTGAACACAACTCATACTTTCCCTCTCGGATAAGACGCACAACACGAGAAACAAGTTCATCATCTGTATGGCGTCACTGATTGTATGAAAGCCAACTGCCTCAAGCTCAACACGAACAAGACAGAAGTAGTGTTCTTCGGCAAGAACAGCTCACCATGGGACTCCAACTGGTGGCCAGGCGAACTGGCAAACACATCAGTACCCATTGCAGGAACCTCGGAATAATCATTGTCACCAAACTGGACATGACTGCACAGGTCAACACTGTCACTGCATTCTGTGTCCACACCCTGAAGATGCTGAGGAAATCTTCAAATGACTCCCAAGGAGCAAAGGAAAAACTGTCGCTCAGCAAGTTGTACTATGGGAACACACTCTGCCCGGGGATCACCAAGCAACTCACTAGAAGACTACAGACCAGCTCCTCCTCCTCAACCTTCTACACAGAACTCACATTACACCACACCTCGGAACTACTCTGGCTCCCAATACACAAATGCACACAATTCAAACTCCTCAAGCACACATTCAAGGCGCTCCACAAACCAGGCTCCACCTCCTTGAAAAGTAGCATCTCTTTCCACCTCAACACCGCTGGACTCCTACTCGCCAACATCCCAGCCAAATATAGAACCTGATCAAGAGGACAAGCGTTCTCTTTCATCGGTCCTAACCTCCCTCTCCACATCAGAACATCCTCCTCTCTTCTTGAATTCTGCAAGAAGCAACAAACCTGGCTTTTCTATTAACCCATCTACCATAGGCAGAGCTAGGAACATACGACCACTCATTGCCAGGATGCCCTCACAGGTGATAGTGCTCTTTAGAAATACACATAACAAAGAACCTCTCCAAGATGTGAAAGAAAGAGGTCCTTGACATCGAGAGCCTTTCCATGACGCCAATGGCCTCTCCATAACGTAGAAGGCCTCTCCATGATGTTGATGACCTTCCCAAGATGTTGAAAGCAATTGGAGAAGGACAGGAAAATGCCTTCTAGATCCAGGGCATGGAGAAATATGATCACATCACCCACATTCTGATGGAACTCATTGGCTCCCGTCTGTAGTCCACACCATCATCAAAACCAGCTGCTTCATTTACGAAGCCATCACAGCTAGAACCCCAACTTATCTTGCAAACAAGTTCACCATTTTATCATCTCTGGTGCTCTTGGCACACCATCACCTTGCCAACCCTTCTCTAATTTAGGAAAGAGGTGAAGACACACCTCTTTAAAAACACTATGTCACAATGCAGTAACAAAACACACTGCTCCCAGAATCCAGCTATCTCCCTTATCACTTGTTGACTGCATGGTTCTGTTTGATCCTGTTCAGCTCTTCACTGCCTTTGGCTACATTTCCTCAATAGAAATAACACATACCTACATAGATACTATTTTATGTTTATGAAAATTAATGAGATGACAACACCTTAAAAAAATTGTGGTTTCTAAATTGCTTGTATTTCCTCCACTCAGTGGCAACTGTTGGTGCGCTACAAAAACCAGAAAACACAAAACATAACAAAGCCAGTGGCAGGAGACTGGATTGTTGTTGCATTTGTGGAACTGAAGCAACAGTGAACGGGATGGGAAGGTATTCCCTGAAGACAGCTGTAAGAAACTGGGATACTGGTTTTTGTTTTTGGGGGGGGGGGGGGGCAGAGGGGGTGGATGAAACCCAACTGAAGCAGCAACCCCAATTCTTGTCAGGGTGAAACACAAACAAACTCCAAATTAACCTGTGCTTAACATTCACCAAAGCAGTCAGGCTTGACTTAGTATCAAAGTGTAAAGTATTTTTGCAGCACTCAAAAAGTAATAAAGTGAAACCACAACACAAGAAAAATCCCACACCAATTCAGAAAAATAATGTAAAATGTAATACATTATTTGACACCAAAAGGACAAAAATCCAATAAGTAGAACCGGAGATATGCAAATATAACGGTTTAGGTAAAAATAGTGCTTAGAAGCACAAAGCGCCAACTGTGGTAATCTGGTCGTACCAGACGGAAAAAAGTCACGAGCTCAGGCTGACTAAGATGGAGTGCAGGCTGGATACAAGGATCACTGATCAAAGTACCTTAAATCCTGGTTAGGAGCATGGAAAGGATGCGTTGCGCAGTGCGGGTCGCGGTCCTGTGTTGAGGATGAGCTATGCAGCGGTGGTTCCAGAAGCTGTGGGACTGTGATGTGAGGTTCTTCATCGATGAATTGCTCCGCAGCGGCGGTTCTGAGGAGCAGTGAGATCCTGTGTCGGGGATGCGTAACGCTGTGGCAGTTCCAATACAGGGCTGTGAGGGGATGCATTGTGCTGTGGTGCTTTTGCTAGGACCACAGCTGGGCTGGCAGAGCACCTTCATCCCACTTTCAAGGGTCCAAGACTGGTATTGCACCACTTGAGGGGGTGGTAGGACTCACAGCAAGTAGAGTCTAGGTGCATTGTTCAAGGAGGTTGGAGCCTTTCCAGTCCCTGAGGCTCTGATCAGGAGGTCAGCCAACTAGCCCTCTGGTGGTCCTGGATTGAAGATACAGGTCCAGTCCTTGGCTCTCAAGCAGCAGAATGGCAGCAGGGCAGCAGAGTAGTAGTTCTACTTGCAGCAGAGCAGTCTTTCACAGCTCCAGAAGTGTCCTGAAGAGTTGGTTCTGATAGCCCACTATTTTTTCGTGGATCCAGCTTTGAAGTAGGAGAAGTTTCTAGAGATTTCCACCCTTAAAGGTATTTGGAATTTCCTTCCTCCCTGCCCCAGCTTGTCTGATGGCACAAAAGAATAGTGAAACCCTTTGTGAGTGTGCTCAAGCAGAGTATTTGTGATGTGCAAGCGAGGTGGGTGACAGCTCCGCCACCCTAACAAGTCTGAGATGGCCTATCCTGCCAACCCTTCTTCCTGCATTGTCTCACTGTCTGGGAGTAATACCCAAAGACTAACTGACAACTACACATAGTCGTGTTACTCAGGATACAGGCTGCAGACACCAAATGGGTGGACAAGAAAATGGCAATATTCTAAAAGTGGTCCCTGAAATCAAAAGGTAGTTAGTCATACAATGAATATAGCCAAGATTGGTACTATATTACAGCCAATGTCCAGCCGGACAAGGCACCTTTAATAAGTAGAAATGATTAACAATAATCCAGAGAATGTAAGTAGAGTCTTAGTGGGACACAAGCCTGTATCCTTAGACTTACATATCGCGAGGACAACATGTGAAAAACATGCAGGCAATTTCAATGATGTTTCTGTCTTGAAAAATATAAAGAGTAGCGAAACATCAAATACATATACAGTCACCTTCACAATACATTATATACAGAAATTCGAATGTGTAAGGTGGACAACTATGTCGACGGCGTTTCGATCCTTATCAGGGGGATATCGGATCATCATCAGGACTAATCAATTAAATTGCCCATATTCAAATGCCTGAATTTACATGAAATAAAAAGGCAAACAACGAAACACAAGAGTTTGGGAGAAAAATGCAGGGAGAAAGGGGAAGGAAAATAACAACATAGTAGTTATTAAATACGTTTTCAAAGTAAAGCACATGACGTAGAAAAGAACAGTCGCGTCAGATCAAGCGGCTATCTACATTTAAATGAATTCGAAATTAGATTCCATTGTGATAGTGGCATTGTGGGCACGAAGCGTCCGGATGGGTCTTTAAGAGGACATAGGAGAAAAGGTGAAGTTTTTGAAGTAAAAGGATCAAATACGAGTAAAGGCTTGGAAAACAGAGAGTGAGTGGTTGGTGATTATAACCACAATGGTTTAAAAATTTTAACTAGAAAGTGACAAATTGTGCATATAATTGTGTTGGTAAAAAGAAGAATAGTCTCGTAGTAAATAATTTGTGAGGCGGAGACATGCCGTTAAAATGCCCAGCAGTGTCATTGAGGGCAGGCGTGCGCTTGTCAGAATTACGCCGTGGTGAGAAAGCCGAGAATGTACCGTGGGGGGAGGGAATTACCTCAAGGTACCAATAGGTAAGCAGAGGGGGCGTCTGTGACGGGTAGCGAGCTCACAATACTCCAGACGAACACGTTTGTTAGGTACAATGCCTGTGAAGAGAAATGCTGGAGTGAGGTTGGCTATATTCATTGTATGACTAACTACCTTTTGATTTCAGGGACCACTGTTTCCTGTAATAGATAACTTCTGAAGGTCCCTGTCTAATTCATTTGGGTGCCCTTGCTGTTTTTTCACATATTCTAAAAGTGGCATTTTCACAATTGTGACTTAAAATCCAACTTTACCATTAAAGAGGGTTAAAATAACAATTCTTTAGAGACAAAACTCAACTTTCCTACCTGCTCCCACTTGAAAATGATCATTTATTAAATGGAATAAGTTACCCCAATGTCATCCTATTGGCAAGGCAGGCCCTGCAGTAGTGAAACACGAATGTAAGAGTTTTTCACAACCAGGACATGTAAGAGTTAAAAGTACATGTCCAATGTTTTAAATACACTACACCCTGCCCAATGGGCTGTTTAGGGCCTACCCTGTTGGTGAACTAGATGCATTAAAAAGGAAGGCTCAGGCCTGGCAAAAGGTGTATCTTGCCTGGTCGAAATGGCATTTTAAAACTGACACACGGGCTGCAATAGCAGGACTGAGCCAGGTTTAAGGGCTACTAAAATGGCTGGCAGAATCAGTGCTGCAGGCCAAATAGTAGGATGTAGTTTACAAGCCTCGGGTACATGTAACACCATTTTTCTAGTGACTTACAACTAAATTAAATGCACTTTGGCACTGATCAGCAGTGGTAAAGTGTGCAGAGTCATAAAAGAAAACAAAAACGGTTTCAGAAAACAGGAGGGTGAAGGCAAAAAACGTGTGGTGACTGTTGAGAGGGCCAAGCATAACAACAGTCAAATATGGTGTGAGTAAGAGGAGATAATCTCATAAAGGTGTTCACGATCTGCATACACTGAGTTTGGAAGGGAGGACTGAAGAGGTGGCTGTAGTAGCCAGAGACTCTGCTCCCTGTGCAGAACGGAAAGCTTACAAGGAGCTACCCTATACTGAATGTCTGTGTGTCTTTGCCATGTTTGTTGGCAGCTGGCTGCATGTGTAAATGCTGTGCTTAAGCAAGTCATATCCTATTGTGCCAACTTGGTTGCTTATGGAGTAAATTTACGAGACTATACTTTAAATTTACCACTGAAGTATGTGTAAATTCTTCTTGGGCTAGCCCTAAAAATTACTATGAATTTATAAATATCAGTCTCTAGAAAGGGCAAGAGACTGGCTGGTAGGTCTTAAAAACCAGCAAGAACAAGCACCTGCAGCAGTCCTCCCCAGAGCAAAGAGGGCACAGTTTGCTGGGAAGCAACCCCTGTGGGCTTGAAATGCTACGATGATTCCTGGGCCCCCATCAGTCCTCCACCCATATTTTATGGAACTATCGCCCTTGGGCCATGTCTTGACTCTGAACAGGGAGACACAAAAGGCAGTGGACTGATTTCGCACCTCCATCTTTAGGACCTTATATTTCAAAGTCAGTGGGCAACATGGCGAAGTGGGCTCTGGAGGGGCTTAGAAAATACATATAATTTGTGCTTCACTGACATATTTTAAAATGGATATTAACTAAGTATACAGTAGCGAAAATCTATGATTTTAGCAAAAACAAGCAGGGGAATCAGGATATCATATGCCTGGGCAATTGATGCAATGAACCCAGAAAATCCACGCCAGCTATCTCCCGAATACTTCTGGATGTTTGACATATTCAGGGGTACAGACTTTGTAGTCAGATGTTTATCTCTTTTCAAAATGATTTTTCCAACTGAGATTCAGAAAAAACTGCAGAAACAACAACCAGTAACGACAAGTAAAAATTCTTCTGCACAAAGCCAAGGCCACTCTACATTGTCGTACTAGATCTAGCACACAGTATGCACAACAAAAGATATTAATGCTCAAAAAACATTACATCACTATGGTGGATCATAAGATACATTGCAGGTATGATAAAATGTATGTACTACCCTTCTATTATGATTATGCAATGCAATCAGAATAGACATATTCCATTACATAAGGAGTATTTGTAAATCACACATTTGCCCTTGGGTCTGTTGGGGCTGAAATAACAGATGGTTATTGTTACCCAGCCAATTTGTACTCATTTTATCCACCGTGGAAGGATAAAAGGCTGAATGGACCTGATAAAATTCAAACCTGTGACCATGATGTCAAACCCAGATGTATTAGTCCACTGAAAAAGTGTTGGCGATGGAAAAGTCCCTCGCATGATGATGAAAGTGAATCCCAGACCTGAGTACCTCAACTGTAATGATGTTCAGATCCCTGATGCTGATTTTTTAGTCATGGGCGAACAAGGATTAGGCACGAGTGACATGACATAAGCTTGTTTCACGGATTATGGTCATTTTGGACTGGGAGGGGAGCACAAAGTGCTGCCCTTACGGTGCAAGACTACTGCCTTTGCCAGGAGTTAAGCATCATGAGCGTGGTGGTGGCATCATATTGTGTAGTGATCAGTAGGAGTGAACAGGCCTTTCTACCTATGTCACTGCATTGAAGCTTACAGGCTTACTTATTTAAAGTTCCGCTGTTGTGTGTTTAGCTCACCTTTGGCCTACATCGGTTTGGTGTGCAGTACTGCGCAGTGCATGTGTGTTATACATATGCTGAGTGTACGTGTTCCTGTGAATGGTACAATATAGGAATGATGCAGTGCTGTACCATGCATGCGTGTTATTTACATGTCCTGTGTATGAGTGCCTGAGAATAGTATAATACATGGGAGATGTAGTGCTGTGCAGAGCATGTGTGTTACAGGCATGTGTTAGGTGTATACACACCTGTGAACGGAGCAATACATAGAAGATTCTGTTATTCATTTTGGGAGACATCCCAGGGCTAATGGGAGGAACATGAGGGGGTAGAGAAATGCCCACCAGACCGACTTGTGGATTGCTGCAATCCTGTGAGCTTGGTAGGACACACTGGATGAAGGGAGAGACAGTTTCTTTAGTATACTTCAAAGGGTGCTCTTTGATTCAGAGAGCGGGCACTAGCAAGGGGGCTGGGAACATCTCATGAAGGAGAAGGGACTGGTGAGAGAATCATAAAAGGTAGGGCTGAGGCCCTGGGGTAACCTTTGATACACATATCACTGGGGCTAACATCCAGGTGTGAACCTCTAGCCACTTCTATGGCCTGTGTTGTGTGCCTATCAGATTTGGACTCGCGCCTGATGTGATAGACTGCTTTCAGGAGTAAGGACAGGGCAGAGGATAGGGCACTTCAAAAAGATGCAGACCTCCAACATAAACTTCAAACTCTCAGACTCTAAATCACATTTGGTGTCTGGAAATGGATTATAATAAGGGAAGCTCAAGGCTTCCAAAATTATCAGCTGTCAAGCAGCCAGTTGGACTGTGCAAGAAGGAGAAGCTCTGCAAGACTACTATCCATGACCAGGACTCGGGGCCAAGGCCTTCCAGCCTCGGAGCTGGGTGAGGGGATATCACCCAGGGAATCTAAAATCACATGCCGCTGAAACCTGGAGCACCAGTGCTTGTCAGCTTGGCAAGACCAGTGTGCCCTTTAAGGAAGAGCAGAGCGTTGGAGTCAGCAAGGTCCAGTGGTGGATATGGGCACCTGAATCCCTGCAGCGAGGTGTAAGGAGATGGTTGCTGCACAGATCGGGTCATTGTCCATGTGCAGGGTAAAGTCAGGAACCCCGAAATGCCAGAGGAGGGCCACTTTGAAGTGAGCCGTGAATGTTGCTGCAGTCATTGCTAGTGGTCATGTTTGAAGTAAGCAACCCCGTGTGCCAGGTGGGGTCCCCTTGAAGATTGCTGCTATGCTGATCGGACCATAGTCCGTGTACAGAGTGAGCACGGTGACCTCATATGCTGGTGGGCCACTGGGAAAAGGCAAGGAGTGCGGTCTTGTCGAGACAGTTGTTGAGAGGAGGAGGCCGCCGTTGTGATCGTGTAGGCCCAGGCCCCAACTGAGGACCAGCACTAGGAGCATTGCAGCCCCACTCGCCCACTTGTGGGGAGGATCCAGGAAAATGTCCAGCACCAGAGGAGAATCGAGGACCTCTGGGCTGGTGCCTCCACAGGTCGTTATGGGAGGAACTCGAGGACATCCGACAACTGCCCTTCCAGGACCGCATGTGATAAACTCACCGGAGACCGAGGCTGCAGCTTCAGCGTCACGCTCGGAGACTACAGTCAAGTGGGTGTTGCTGGTGTGGGTAAGACTGATTTACGGGCCAGACAGCCTCGGAGGAATTAGCCTGTCATATAGCACTTCTGCACAGGAACACTTTTGACATTAATAAGAATCTGAGGGGAACACCTGGCGCTCAGACAACTAGTAGTGCTTAATCTGAATGTTGCCTACAGTGCATGGAGCAAAACCACGACCACTGTTAAAGGAGAGTGGGATCAGGAACCCGCCTATTAAACCACTAGAGCCCTGACCTCACCTGTATTGTTTGTGAATGTCGTATTTGACATTGTGTTGGTACATAAATACTCTTTTCATAAAAGGGAGTTTTTGACTGGACAATCATTTATTGCGACTGGTGAACGTATTTTGAGTTGTGAGCCTGTGCTCACCCTCATGTCTAGCATCTCCCCCCCCCCCGCCCCCAAGAAGCCTTGGACTGTCCGACCCATCCTACTACTGAGAGTCAAGTGCTCAAGGCGTACTTAGCCCAATTGCGCAGAGCCTGTAGGAGGTCAAGCTCCGGGACATCTGGGGTAAAACGCCTCAATCCCTACGGTTGTGCCCAATAGCTCATGCTTGCCCAGTTGTCCTATGAATGGGGTTCTGACAAAAAGCATCTGTGAAACTCAGTTGTACCTATATAGCCTAGCCCTCGACAAAACACAGTGAAGCTACGTTTCAGGTAGATCATTGAATGTTGCCATGTACCTTACCCAATCTGCTACCTGGGGTACTGGAGCTTTCATCCACGTCATTGCTATTCTGTGTTTCGTCAACAATAAAGCCATTGCCATCAATTTCCTGACAGTCTTTGGTAAGCAAAGGGCATATGCCAGCAACGCATCAGTTACAATTAAGTAAGTGCATATATTAAGAATCTAAGAGACCTGTACAAAGGATGTCTATACTGCTGGACAGTTCAAGAAAAGATGACTAGACGTTGCATGTAAATAATTGCTCCTCCTGGACTCTGGATTAACTGAAGGATTCAGACTATGCAGCAATACATGTGTCTAATATCTGCAGTGCTGAAACTTAAAATGAATTACTTAATACCTATAATTTATAGATGCAGATGTCTGGATGCAGCAGTATAGCATGCATTGGCCAGTAAGCTCTCCCCCTACATCCATCTCCCATGCCCCTCTGATCTTAAGTATCACATCCACCCTCGAAGCTTACTATACAATCTCTAACACCCTCTTTGTTGCTGTCTGTGCTCTGCCGCAAAAATGTAGGCCAAACGTTTTTCATCAAGGCTATACCGATATGTACTTGGTACGCTGCACTTACATCTTAGACGTAAATTCTCCTAGTGGGACAAATTTGTCCCCTCTGAAAATGTCAGTCATTTTAAGTTTAGAAAGCTTTATTGAATATGATAAGCATAGTAAAACATCAGTACAGAAAAATATGGCATTAAAAAGAAAATGGAATGATATTAAAATAACATATATGCAACTCAATCCCAAAAAGGGATATAGAAACTAAACAAAGGAAAAAAGCTTTTGAAGTTTTTTGGGGAAGGAGGGGAAAGAAAGAGAGAAAGAGAAAGAAAGGGGGAAGGAGAGAGAAAGGGCAAACATGAAATACAGATACAATAATAAATATTCCATAAATAATTAAAAGTAAAATGATAATTATAACAATGGGACATTGAAAAGGAAAAAAAGAAAAATTCAAGGAACATGTCTAGAAAGAAAATCGGTTAGAGGTAACCATAACAAATCTTTTTTGATTAATAGAGGTACTGAGGTGCCAAAGGCACGGTCAAGCCTATGGTGATGACATAACAGGTTCCACCAGGCGCTGTACAAAAATTTTGAAGTATCTTTCCAGTTGGTTGTGATGAGCTGAAAAGAAATAGCTATATACAGATCTATACATTTACGTACATTACACTGAACATTCCATAAGGGTGAGGAGCCACCCAAAAAAATATGTACAATCTCAAAAGGAACATCTGTTGCTAAAATGTCGTTTAGATTTAACCAGATGCGAGACAAGGGATTTGACCAGCGGGCAATGAAAAAACATATGAAAAAAATCACTATCAACATATGAGCAGGACCAACATTTCTTGGACTCAAGTAATCTGAATTTATAGAGATCGGAAGGGGTAAAAAAGAGTCTGCTATAAAAAAATTATAAGGTCTGTGTGGTGCTGCCAGAGCGGAAAACGGTGTGTATTTTAGACCATATAGAGTCCCAAACCTGGAAGGAGAATTCCTGAGCTAAATTTTTTTCCCATAAGAGTTCTAGTTTAGACTTAGACCTATCGACAGACGGATGGGAAAGTAATTTATAAATGGCAGCAGCTTTGAGAGGAATAGAAGTCTGGTGGAGGGAAAAGGGTCGGAGCAGAAGTGATCAGGGGGCTGCTTTGAGAAAGAGTACAGGCTAGGGCGTTTTTCAGCAAGGGGAATGGGAAGAATGTGTGTTGGAAGTATCAAATGAGTCACGAATGTCTGGGAAATCCCTCTGGGAGTTATCGTTAAGTAAATGGTCATAAGTAATGATACCTTTATCAATCCATTCCTTCCAGAATAGCGCTCTATTATTAATCTTTAAGAATTTATTATACCAAATCGGAGTTTGAGAGTAAAGATCAGTATGTGAGAGAAAGGAACGAGACAATGAAAGAGCAAGTGCTTTGGAGTGTTTAAATATGGGGGTGGCAAAACGCTTCGGAGGCTGGGATAAGCAAGTAGCTGTGAGGAATGAAAAGGGTGAGAGTTGCGCAAGTTCGATTGAACTCCAAGCTGTTAAGGGAGGACAAAAAGAGTCTGTTAAAAAAGGCCAAATCTGTTTTAACTTGAAAGCAGAGTGATATCGGTTGAGGTTAGGAAAATTGATTCCACCTAAAACTTTGGGTTGTTGAAGACGGGAAAGAGAAATCCTAGCTTTGCGATTGTTCCATAAACATTTTGTTAGGAGGCGGTTTATAGTTCTAAAGAAAAAAAGCGGGAGCGATATAGGGAGCATCGAGAGATAAAAATTAACAATGGGGAGGAGCATAATTTTAATAGTTGCTAGCTTCCCCCGCCAGGATAAGAAAAGAGGGGACCAGCCTTCAATGAGTACAGAGAGCTTTTTAAGTACGTCCGCATGGTTGATTTTAATAGTTTCTCTAATAGTGTTAGCATAAAGGACGCCTAAATATTTGATATTCCTGGGATTCCATTCAAAGTCAGAATCATGAAACATATGGGAAAGGCAAAATTTGTTTAGAGGTAAAACTTCAGATTTGTCAATATTTAATTTGTAGCCAGAGACTAAGGAATATTCTTGTAATAAAGAGAAAAGAGAGGGTAAAGAGGTGGACGGATTAGAGATGTTGAGTAGGATATCATCAGCATAGACAGTAAATTTAATAACAATTTTCTGAAATTTGAAGCCTGTATAGGATGGTGAACGCATAATTTTTTCAAGGAAAGGTTTTAAAGCGAGAATAAAAAGAAGAGAGCGAAGGGGACAACCTTGTCTGGTACCTCTGCGGAGAGAAAAATATTTAGATTGAGAACTATTAACCCAAATAGAAGTAGAGGGGGCAGAATATAACAATTGAATATAATGAATAATAGGGGGGCTAAACCCCTGCCATCTCAACGCTCCAAACAAAACGTTCCAGTTTACCCTATCAAACGCTTTCTCAGCATCTAATGTGATAGCTGCAACTGGTAAATCCATTTTTGAGGCAAGGTGAATGATGTTGAGGAGAGTTCTCGAGTTATCAGTAATTGATCTACCTTTGACAAACCCATATTGATAGATATTGATGAGGTCAGGGATAACTTTGTTAATACGAATGGCTAATATTTTGGCATAAATTTTACAGTCTGTATTGATTAGGGAGATGGGCCTATAATTTTTGCAAAGGGAGGGATCCTTATCCTTTTTAGGGATTAAGCATCGCATTGTCTGGGTAAAAGATCCTCTGGACTCTCCATTGATAAGGAAATGGTTAATCAATGAGAGTAAGTGAGGTATTACATTTTTTTAAAAGTGGAGATAAAATCGAACAGTGAAGCCATCTGGACCAGGTGTTTTATCTTTGGGTAGGAGAGTAATGGCATTAATTATTTCCTTTCTGAGATTTGAATGTCTAGGGATGAAAGATCTGTAGAATTGTCAGGAGATTTAGGAATAGTTTGAAAGAAGGAGTCAATTTGTGCAGAGGAAGGACTGGACTCTGGAGTGTATAGGGAAGTGTAATATTGGATGAAACAGTCAAGAATGTTATCATCAGTGGATTTTCAAACTCCGTGGTTGTCAGTAATAGCTATAATAAGTCAGTAATTTTAAATAGATAATATCTCAGCTACCTTACAGTAGCTCTGCTACTTTGCACCATCCATTCACCACTAAATGCACTACCATGCCCAACATATCATCTTCCACTCCACAAACAACAGCATCAATATCCAATACATATGTAACACATTCCTCCAACACTTCATCCACATTCTCAAATTACACAGGCACTGGTAATAATGACCTCTAATCCTTCCACACTTCCTTTCAGCCAGGAATTTTCTGTACCTTCAAACTGGATTCTAACAACGAATTGGCTATTAAGGGTCCCCTCTTAATTGCCATTTGCAAAGATATACAATGGCTTTTGCTCAAAACGGCAACAAAGTTGAGGGTGTATCTGATTTGCAAAGGGGAAGATGTCGCAATGGAAAATGTGTCAGATGGCCTGGGGGAGCAGACAGTGGTGAGAGCAGGAAGGCACAGGGAAAATGGACTCCAGCGGTGTGGGGATTGAAAATTTCACAGACATGATAACATGGCTCTTACCTGCGTGCAGAGATGATAACACATGAGCAGTGAGTGGTATCTTAGTGGGAATGGTAAGCACCATTTGAAACTTCTTAACTTGGTGGAACTACAACCTAATACTATATCCCCCACCATATGGTCCACACACCCAATTTTGATTGTATCATTCTCCCTTGTAACTTTTTGTATCTCCAAAGATCTGCATGCTCTGTGATCTTATTTCCTGTGATTCTTTCATATATAGGAATAGCAGAAGAGCTGATAGAGTACCTGTGTCCAATACCAACAACTGCTATAGATGTTTGCATATCTCTGAGCACCTAGGAACTGAAAGTGTACCTGTCCCTCTTAATGTGCGATTGTATGTTCACATACCCTGCATATGTACTAAACCGAGTATAGATAGATAGGTAGATTTTCTCCATTTTGTTTTTAAAGATGTTGTGAGGTTGTGATTACCTACTCAATCAAAATCAAAACTTTCTCTATTCGGCCTTCCGAAGAAAGGTCATAAAAGATACAAGTAAAAATACATATTAAAATGTCACATAAAATCTCATTAAGTTAAAATTCATCACAGACAGGAATGATCACAGTGATTTCATTCACAAATTTAAAGTGGCAATGCATACAAAGTATCTGGGTAAAGAGCATCAAGTCGGTTTGACAGTAAAATCAGATGAATAAAATCAGCCTAAGTTCAGTCTATGTCGCATGATATTCAATAAGAAATTAGAAACAATGTAGACCAGCCCCTCCCCCTCCAGTGACTGTAAAAAGAGTAGGGCTGGGCGACAAGTACGAAAGCCCAAACGTTTTAATAAGGGAATTAGTAATTTTCTCAGTTGATCCATATAATATTTACAAAAAAGAATAGTATGGATTGTAGACTGGGAGGAACTCCCGTCACAGGGGCAAGGTGATAGAGTTTTAGCCCAATTGTTTTTCAACGGAAAAACCACCAAACGATGGAAAAGGTTCAGCCTAAACCTAACCAAAAGGAACAATTCATAAGAAGTGATATTATAAGTTAGGTAAGGCAGAATCCCAAATACCGTCTGGACTGTTAGACTATGCCTGACTGTTTGCTTCATAACCTCTGAGTTAAGTCGTAGGTCTTCAAGATGATTAAGACAAAGTTTATAAAAAATCTTCCTCGTTAACTCCTGAATCAGAGTAGGGTCGTGATAGTATTTTACTAACCCTAAGTCAGTTAAAAAAATTTGACATAGACTAACCATCTAGATCTGTGTACATTATCAAGGGCCTTACAGTCTTGGATAATTTTTTGGGTAAAGACTGTTCTTTCTGATGACCAGATTCGGTGCCACAATAACAAAGGCTGGATTCTCGCCAGGCCTATCACGTACGGAAGACCCAGTTCCAAATGGCAGGAATAATTTGCCGCTGTAGTTGGTAATGCGAGAAGGTATCTCAAAAAACCATTCTCTACTGCCTGAATGGGATCCACAGCTGCATGGCCCCATACACCCGCTCCATATAAAGCCACTGAGATACATTTGGCTTTATAAATTTTGACCATTTCCACAGGTGCTTTTCTCCCGAGTTTCCTAGAGAAATTTGCAAGTGCGGAAGTGGTTCTTACAAATTGGAGTTTTCTCACTTTGACTGCCGGTTTCCAGCTTAATTTTTCGTCGATCATTACGCCTAAATAGGGATATTTATCAGTAATCGATAGTCTTTCCTTATTCAAGTAAATGGACCTGATTTTATTTTTCTTGCCAACGCCCGCCTTCATAACGAAGGTTTTCCCAATATTGACTTTAAGGTCCAAACTGGCCATAAAAAGTGCATAACTACTTAGGGCCCTCTGAAGTTCGTTTGGGGTACGAGCCAATATCACCGCATCGTCTGCATACAGGAGAGCCGGTATGCGGCGATTGGCTACCATAGGAAGGTCCTGAGCTCCTCTCAGCATCGCCCTCTCTAAGCCATTTGTGTAAAGGGTGAATAGAAATGGAGCCAGGACACATCCTTGTCTAACACCCTTCTCCACCCCAAACGGCACAGTAAGTTCTCCACTGGTCCCATATCTAACCCTGGCAGTTGCGTGGGTATAAAGTTCCCTCATAAAGGTAACTGCAGTCCGATCCATCCCTAGATCTAATAAGATGGACCAGAGTTTAGAGTGACTAACACAGTCAAACGCGGCTGACAGGTCTACATAAACCATGTAGAGTGCTCCAGCCTTGATGTTTACATATTTATCGATCAGGAGTAATAAGTTCAAGGCTTGATCTATGGTCCCTAGACCTTCACGAAACCCATATTGTAGGTCGGATAAGATGTTATTTTCCTCTGCCCACTCCTGCAAACGATCAAGAATTATCCGCCACATCATTTTCCCCGTGGAATCCAATAGGGAGATAGTGCGGTAGCAGGAAACTGAGCTCCTGTCCCCCTTCTTGAAAATCGGAACTAATATAGATTTTTTCCAGGATTCCGGAATGCCGATGGTACACATTGCATTGAGGACACTGGTCAGAAGAGGGATCCAAAGCTCAGTATGGGTTTTAAAGAAGTCTATTGGGACCCCATCGGGGCCCGGGGCCCGGGGCCTTCCCTTTTTTACTTGCATTTAGAGCCCGAGTAACCTGGTCAAGTGAAATGGACAAGTCAATAGGAAAAGGCAAAGGCTGTTGACAATAGAAATCGTTATCCCTGACATTAATTGATAATGAATTAATCATAAAAATTTTAGAGAAGTGCTCCACCCAGTCCCTTTCATCTATGGCGACCTCTACTTTTGGAAAGCCACCCTCATCAATCAAAAAAGGTGACTTTACCACTTTCCAAAAGGCGGCACTATTATTGCTAAAACAACTCTCATGTAGTTGGTCCCAGAGTTGTTTTTTTAACTCCAATTTTCTTTCCTTTATGGCGGAGTTATAGGCCCTCCTCAGTTCGGATATTTCTGCAGGGACCCTGACTGTCTTGCGTAAAGCAGATTTTATTTAGAGTACGCTGCTGTGCATGTGTGATTGAACCAGCCCTGTCTATTCCTTGCGGAGCGATTCTTTTTTGCCATTAGGGCATTTTTGACGGCCTGAATCACAATGCCAAAATTAATAATAACGTCAGCGTCTGTGGTGATCAAGTCCAAACATTTCATAATGGACGAGTATACGTCAGTAACCACAGTGTTAACAATTTCAGTAGGATCAACTAGGGCCCAATTAAGAGAATAGCCATTAAGTCTGGTTAGTTCTAGGTTATTTTGGTCCAGAAGACTGGAGATTTTAGGGTTGGGCCTGTCGGGAAAATAAAAAGTAATACTAAGAGGATAATGATCACTCAATACGATCTGGTGGGTGTGGAAGATGGTATCCCTTTTTATGGCTCCATTGGAGATCAGGATGAAGTCAATGGTGGAATTACATCCCCTCCCATGGTAAGTTGGGGCCAGCATTGTGTTTGAATTGGCTAGATTATTGGCGATTCCCAGATCTAACTTAAACATAATTACGTTTAGGGAACTGCCTAAAATCGAGTGAGTGAAATGGGAAATAGGGTTATCATCCTCGTCGTTTAAACCACATAAAAATTGATTTAAAACGCGACAGGAAGTCTGGTTAAAATCACCACCACATATAATAGTCACCTCTCTGACTGATTTCTTGATAGTGGATAATATTAAAGATGAAATGGAATTGACTGTTTCCACTGCTTCTAGGTCAGAAAGATTATTATAATAATTGACCAGGAGAAAAGAGTTCTTCACGTTTAAACTGAAGCTAAGAAGCTGAAAACTAGGGTCAAGTTTTATGACCCTTATCTCATCCATTTTGATCAAATTTGATATATAGGTGGTTAATCCACCCTTAGCCCTACCAGACTTAGAAGGTTGGGCAGCTGAAAAGTACTTTCTATAGCCGTCCAAATGGATCACTGTTGTCAGCCATGTCTCCTGTAAGCACAAAATGTTAAAATTTGAGATAAAATTAATCCAAACATCGTTCCCTAATTTAGAGCGTAGACCAGCTACGTTCCAAAATGCAACCACTATCTTTGATTTGTTGGTCTCTTGATCATACATAGTTATGGGATTTAATGGAAGTGTCAGAGATGTCAGCGGTTCATCCGTCGATTGAGGGTCGGTGCTTAATACCAAAAATAGTGGGTTCTTAATATCAGGTACAGTATGAATTAAAGAGGGAAAACAAGAATCACTATTTGCTTGTACCTTTGTTGGACCATCAAAAGGGACCCGGGTATAATCTCCAATAGAAAGTCAATCGACGTCTTCTAACCCTCTGAGAGAAGAGAAACGATTGGAAGTAGATATATTAAAATTAGAGCACCCTAATTGGGGCCGTAAATAGATACTGGGCTGTGTTGAGTTCCTAAGTAATATCTGTGGGTAAAAGTAGGTCAAGTCATAGGTTCTAATAACACTCTGATCTTGACCTTGGAACCAATTAATTATATGCCTGGTTGCCCTGCGATCTCTGAAGTTAACAATAATCACATCGCCTTGAATTTCCTTCGGCCGTGAGCCAACCCAACCAAGTCTGCGGACATTCAGAATTTCTCCATTGATGTTAGGGGGTAAGGGTCTATTCTGTCCCAACCAGTGTATGACCTTATTTTTTAGGTCATAATAGCCCTCTTTTTTCCCTGTTTCTAGTGTTGGAACTCCTGTCAAAACTACAACATAAGGGACCGCCTCCGGGGGCAAATCTATGTGCTGCCAATTCGCGCCACCGCTTTTTCCCAGGCCAATGGCAGCAAATACGTTACGTGTTTTGGAGTCGGGCCCATTAGTTTGGGAGCTGGGAATTGTCTGACCACAATCTATCTCGGTGTTATTCCTTCGATTAGGTGACAGGTTTTTTAGGCTTGATGAAGATGGTAAAATTTTATTTGCCTCTAGATTAGGTTGTCTATCATCTATCGTTGAGGGTGGTTTGGAGTGAGTGGGACTGTTTAAAGATACCAATCTATTGGATGATAACTCTTTCAATTGATCAGTATTATTTAAGATCAGCTTTTCCATTGACCCAAGTTGTTTGGACATTCCCTTCATTCTTTCAAGGAGAGGAAGAAGAAGTGATTTAACAAGTAACTCCAATCGACCTGTGAGTTCATTCATTAAAGAGTCATAATTGTAAAGGTCCGAGTGGGTTACAGAGCCCTGTGTCTGTTTAACAGCTGGGGGAACGTGAGTCGCAGTATTTTCCACTTGGTTACACTTGTTATTACCAAGTGGAATAATTTTATTATGTTTCTTCCCTCCCCTCTTTCTTTTTTTCGGAGGAGGGCCTGCGTTAGTGGTTCCCCTGCCCTTCTTCTGCTGAGGACTAACGGCGACGGCCCTGGGGGACATTAAATCCAATGTGATACAATCAGAGGAAAGATCAGAAGGGGACTTAGAAACAAGCGATGTTAAATGGGTATGAGGTCTTAACGGGAGATTAGAGTCTCGAATGGGCGAAGAAAGTCTGGTAGCATTCTGAGAGTCATTTGTTAAACAAGGAACAAGTGGTGCAGGCGCCGGTGAAATGGCCGTCTGAATGGATCCAAGCGAAGAGCGTTTGCTATATAGATGTTCGGCCGATAGGCGCCGCTCTACCAGGGCAATCTCCTTCTCAAGGACTGAAGCGGCCCTTGTAATGAAGTTGTCCAATGTACCTCGCACTGACCCTCCCAACAATGAGGGTCTACTTTTGGGAGTACGTATTGACATGATAGTAGTTGGGTGGAGTAGCTCTCAAACAGCACTAGGAAATGTGATTGTCAATATCCAATTCACGTAGAATAAACGATCATTAACAGAAATAGGATGCGGGATGTGACAATCACGAAAGAGAATTTAGAAACAGTACCTTTTCGCAGCAATGTACAGGTATCAGAGAGTGGGCCCAGCCCTGCCTCCTCCTGCCCCGGGCGGCCACAGACGGCCCGCCCTTTGTCCGGGCTTAGCCCGCCGATGCCCGCGCGCGGTCCCGCGGCGCGGGGGTTGGTGCAGTCCTTTATGCGCCTCCTGGCGCGGAAACGGCGTCGGCGGCTCCCCTGCCGCTGGGGCAGCTGGGAATTGTGGTCCCTGTCTCCACTCCTCGGCCGCAATTGGTGGTAGAGCGGCGGCGGGAGACGGGAACGGAAACAAGGTGGGAGTGGAAGCACTGCGGGGTCCGCAATACGGAGGCACTAACAAGGTCCGGTGAGTGACAGCAGAAGCCCGCTCTGCCGGGGTTGGTGCAGTCCTTTATGCGCCTCCTGGCGCGGAAACGGCGTCGGCGGCTCCCCTGCCGCTGGGGCAGCTGGGAATTGTGGTCCCCGTCTCCACTCCGCGGCCGCAATTGGTGGTAGAGCGGCGGCGGGAGACGGGAACGGAAACAAGGTGGGAGTGGAAGCACTGCGGGGTCCGCAATACGGAGGCACTAACAAGGTCCGGTGAGTGACAGCAGAAGCCCGCTCTGCCGGGGTTGGTGCAGTCCTTTATGCGCCTCCTGGAGCGGAAACGGCGTCGGCGGCTCCCCTGCCGCTGGGGCTGCTGGGAATTGTGGTCCCCGTCTCCACTCCGCGGCCGCAATTGGTGGTAGAGCGGCGGCGGGAGACGGGAACGGAAACAAGGTGGGAGTGGAAGCACTGCGGGGTCCGCAATACGGAGGCACTAACAAGGTCCGGTGAGTGACAGCAGAAGCCCGCTCTGCCGGGGTTGGTGCAGTCCTTTATGCACCACCTGGCGCGGAAACGGCGTCGGCGGCTCCCCTGCCGCTGGGGCAGCTGGGAATTGTGGTCCCCGTCTCCACTCCGAGGCCGCAATTGGTGGTAGAGCGGCGGCGGGAGACGGGAACGGAAACAAGGTGGGAGTGGAAGCACTGCGGGGTCCGCAATACGGAGGCACTAACAAGGTCCGGTGAGTGACAGCAGAAGCCTACTCTTATCTCCTGATGAGCAGCACATAACAAAATGCATTGCGGCACTGCTGTAACATTTCACACTGTATTTATTGCATTATCATCGAATTAACAGAAAAATACAGTGGCGCTAAGGCGGAGGAGCCTCCCCCACTGCTTTTAGCAGTTTAAATAAAGGAGAAATAAAATGATAATACCTCGTCATTATCATTTTATTTATTTCTGCTGCGGCATCTTTTCGGGGCGGGGCGGGGCGGGGCTGCTCTGCTCTCAGAGCAGGGGGGAGAAGTGATGGACACTCTGTAAGTGTGCAATAACTGTTTGGCCGGTCCTCTCGGTCTGGCTAAACAGTCATGCGCACTTTGCATGTTCTCGAGAACATTCCCAGGCTCCCATTCCCTGGCTGAGCGCTGAACTACGGTGCTCAGACCAATCACAACGTTGCATTGAAGCATTGTGATTGGTATGGAGAGCCTGGGTGCTTCGTATTCTGGCCCAGCAGAGGGACAACGCAGAGAGACAAGGAGGAGAGACAAGACGTGGTGAGGAGGTAAGTATTTTTAGTTTTTTTTCTTTGGCAAGGAATTGATAAATATATCCTAGGATCCATTAGTAAACAAAATATTGCAGCAGTAGGGAAACGGATCGGTAAAAGAGGACCCATGAGCTGTGACTTTGATTTGAAAATTGTAATAGGGCTGTGGATCAGAAATCTAGACATTCAGCTTACACATCACATCCTTAAAAAAACGCTTTGCAGTCAATTGGTTCGCCAGCATCATACCCAGAAGCTACTTACCCCCCAAAAATTAAATAGCCTTGTTTTAGCAATCTATGTAGGCTGTGGAGGTAGGGAGTGTGTATGTGTGACGCACTGCACGTGTGAGGAATCTACAAGAAAAAGATACATTTTTCTTTAGAGACTGAGTGGTAGGTGGCTGGTCACTTGGCATGTTAACTTGCGGACAATTTTATGGCCCAGGATATCTGAGGTAATTGAAGATGATAGATAGCTTCTCTAGCCCCATGCACTGTGCAGGCTAAACCTGCAGGAGGCACTGCCGCAGCCTGAGCCAAATCTGTCATGACGTGTCAATGGGAGCTTCCATGGGAAATATTACTCTCTGTAATGGGTAGGCCACATTCAAAAGAGCAGGCTGGACCAGAAAGCACTAATACCAATCTCACAGAAGGGGATCTCATACATTGTCCTCTGCATACATTTTACACCGGTTACCATGGGTCAAGATCACCAGCTTCAAAATAAAGTCTCAGGGGCTGAGGAGCAAGAAGAATGCTGTTGTCACTAGATAAATGGGAAGTGGTAACTTAACAGTAACTATAACAATCTGTGATGTGGCGTTAACAGCTGTGGAAACAAGTGCTCTTTTGCAGATTTAACCTAGCAGACATTACCATTATTGGGGGTTTCTCTGGCTGAAGGCAGTGCCCTAAGTAATACCAATAATGAAGGGTAATATTAGCTGAAACCCAATGTCTGTGGTATCTTTAACTAATGCCTGCCGTTTTGAGTGGCAAATGCACCTTTTGGAAGCCATAATGTAAATTAATATTTTTAAAAAGATGGTGAATCCTCACCATATTGCCTGCATTATATCACATACAATCCATTGATCTAACCACTACATCACAAAGTCATAAAAGGTTAGTACAACATATGAATACAATAGTTAGTAGGGTTACCTAGGCAATATGCAAGAAGGAATAACAATAATAATATGCATAGATTGACGATGTAATGGTAGACGATGTCCCTGAAGCAATATAGTTAACACTGCTATTATAGACCTTGATATGCTGTCATACAATCTAAAATGTATTGTTAGGCATCTTGAGGGAGAAGGAACTCAGCAAATGTGGTGAAGCATGAGATGTGGTAAATCAGGATTCTCCAACTGGCAGCGCATGAGCTACAGGCAGCTCTCCAGCTACCTGCAAGTAACTCTCCTGTGTGCAGCCCAGTCTACCACATCAGAAAACTTTGTTTAGTTGCAGTATTATATTTATTTAAAAAAAATTGAAAAGCATGTAACCAAAAAGAAAAATGGTTGAGTTTTCAAAATATATTTAAAACTGCTATTTCCGTGATAAAGTATGTGGCGTTGGGGAGACTTATTAAAAATATTATTTCCTTGGTGTTTGGGGCATTGAAGCTATGGCTGTTATGTTATATTCACATTGAGGCATTCCACATTGACAAAGCCTATTTTACATTACTGCTGACAACCCTGCCTAAAGATCTGTCTGTGTTGATCACCGGTGGTGATATTGAATTTTGTGGCCCCTAATGTAATTTTTCTATTGTGGTTACAATTACAACTCTTACAATATTAGTATCTCAGGATGATTGCTATTCCACATAAATCGCTCTTCCTACAAAAAAGGTTGGAGACCCCGGTGTTAAATTACCGATATATAGAAACAAAAAATTGGAAAAGTTGAAAGGGATTGAGACTTAATCCTGAAAAAAACAAAGGCTTAATCTTTGGTCCCATCTCTCTCCCCTCCACCATTTATTCTCAATTGGACCAGGCCAGGCCGTCATGATAGTAATATTCATTAAATGGCTGTGTGCAAAACAGCGAGAGTTCATATAATTCCTGAAAGCTAATGGGAAAGTGAGAAGATGTCAGAAATGCAAAATTTAAGTGATTTTAATTACCAGGGTTTGCTCAGTATGGCCGAATGGTGAAGAAATAAAGTAGGCGATCGATGTGTCAATTGGAAAGGTACATTGTACAGAATGTTTGAACTTTGGGAACAAAAGAAAAAAACGTACTATTGGACCAGTAAGTGCATACATATACTGTAAGGAGTGACATCTTTAAATATAAAATACGAAGGGGGATGGGACCTTCGTACTTTGTGATATGGATATCATGATTTCTAAAACCACAGGATGTGATTTCCATTGGAGTTAATATCTTCCTAGGAAAGCTGATTATAAGGAAATCGTTTGATTGGCTTTAACACACTCTGCTCAAATAATAAAGATAGCTCCAGTACTTCAATAGGTTTCATTTATGTGCTACTGATTTATTACAGTGCTTAAAAACGTGTAACTGACACATGTTTTACTTAGGCTGATAATTTCCTTTTGAACTTTTTCAAGGCTATGTAGGTAAGTTTTAAGGTTCAACTAGACGATGTCCTTGTGCCCAAAAGTCAAACAGATGAGCTGGGTGTGCTAGTTGCAGTATGTTCCCGCCTAAACTCCAACAAGGGGTGTCCTTACTGCCCTGGAGAGGGTGAAGAATTGTTGTAGTTATGAAACGTGTTTTGGACTTGTCTTTTTAAATAATGTGTACTGAATGGGATACATGCTTTGGTCTAAAGAAATAGTTCTAGAGAAAAGTGCAACTACTTTATGTGGCTAGATTCCAAAGTCGGTATCCAACAAGTCACTGCATCAAGGCAACTCACTGAGTTCTTAGGCTCAAACCAGATCGATAATTTTGTTACCATTTATATAACTTACCTCATATAAATTCCGATCCTTTTGTGTTGTTGATGCTTTGCTCCTAGAAAATTAGATAAAAGAACAAAGCATAAATGATCATGATTTTCCAATGTATATTAACTAAGCTGATTATAAGTGTGCTTTATAATGGGAGATTCTAGGTGTTGGTAACAGTTGGTAAAATGGGTGTCAGGAGAATGGGCCAGGCAGCTTCAGAATATCTGTCAATGACCTGTTTGGAACCTCTGGGAACATTCTTAAATGAAGTTCTCTCCACTGAATCTCAAAAGAGAGATGAGGTGTCTTAATTCACCAGTATGCACACAACACCCAGTAGTGGCTCGTGGAGGGAGTGCTGCGGTGCGGGGGAGGAGCAGGGTGGGGGGTAGTAAACTACAACATACGGCCGATCAGATGTAAGTAAACAAATTAATAAATAAAACGAATTTCATTGCGGGTGCTACATTGTCAAATTCTGGTACATACTTTTTGCAATATTTTATCTTCCCAGTAGTCTGAGATCACTTATTCCTATTACAAGGAAAAAACCATCCCAGCTGCCTTTTACAGGTGTCACATATTGTTAGAGGATTAACCTAAAACCTTCCCCTCTGACATAAAACACAGCCTGATTTCATGTTGGTCTACCTTCTGTGCCTGGATAGCTTCCTGTACATAAGAAGTCTCATGAAATACTGGCACTAGCAAATTTCATCAATTGTGAAGGCAGAAACATCTATCTAAACTGCTATGCAGTGTAAGAGAGTTTAGGATTGGCCAAAAGCCCCAAGGATTTTGTTGTTCGTTTTGACTACTTAAATATATTTTTATGTGCAAACTATATTGTCGTAAAATAATTTGCCAGCATCAAATAGGATATCTAATATCTTAGATTGACGATCTAAATTCTCATAATCTAAGATATGAGAAGCATATTACTGCAAAGGAGATTACAGCTGAAGGGAAAATCAAGTGTACCACAGAGAGACAATAGTCCACGTTTTATCAGAATGAGCACAAGATAATCCATAAGGCTACGGAAAATAACTATACAAACTGGTTCGTCAAAGTCCCTAACCAAATTATAAAGAGTTGTTCAAAATCTCCATGGAAAGGAAACAAGAGAAACAGCTGCTTTGGAAATCGTCCCAATGGCATCTGTTCACTTATGTGAGAACTTGGTTTCTTTCATTGAGAGCAAGATCCTGAAGATCAGGGCAGATATCATCTGGAAGCCGGAACCTTCTCTTTTTAGCACATTGGAACCATGAGCCATTTATCACAATCTTTCAGCATTTACCTCAATTAACTTTGAACCAGCGAGAAAAGTAGTTAGAAAAACCAAATCCATGATCCTTGTTATGAGTCACCACAAGAAGACTAAATAGACACATTAGGCTAAGATATAATGTATTGCTCATTCCAACAAGGCAAAGTCTAAAAGCACAAAAACAAGCTATCATCAATATGTTTCTAAAGTAGCCTACAGCCAACGCCTTCCACTTGGCAAATTGCACTCTGTGAGGGTTGTGGTGTATTATATGGTGTGGCTGTGTGACCCCACTGTGTAATACACTCGTGAAACTATATTGGGTCCAATCAGGCTCGTTTGTAAAACCTCTAGTTCAACCCTGGGAAGCTGTGATTCTGAGCAGGAAGGCTTAAACTAAGGAACTAGTGTGAAGCATCTAGTAGTACCAAACAACAGAATAAGCAAAGTCACACAACACAAAAGAAATCAGAGACCAATTTACAAAAATATTTTAATGAATTTTCAGGCACCAAGATGAGCAAAATCCACCCGAAAGTTCTGGAGATATAGATTTTTTAGTAAAACATAAATCTCAGCTTTTCAGTCCATAGCTAAACCAAGCATTGGTAACCTGAACGTTTGGAAACTTTTGAAAATTATTAAAGAGTTATGTTTGACTATTCTGGCCCGGACTGGATGACCAATTCCAACTGAGAAAAGGTCAGGAGAGCCAATAAGCAGAATTTTGACAGTTATATGGTCGGAGAGGAGTTGGCCTAACAGCTAGGGCGGTCGACCTCGAATCTGGGGACCTAGGTTCGAGTCTCGGCAATGACACTGAACAAAAATGAATGTGTCCTCATGTAATGTAACTGGTGCTATGTAAAGCACTCTGATACCCAATTCGGGTCAAGTTCGCGCTATATAAAACTCTGGAGAAAAAAAAGCAGCCTCACGTCCAGTTCCACAGTTTATGCCAGGCCTGCCATTGACTTTAATGGAGTGGTCCTGATGCTGAGGATACTGGATTCTAAGGATGCTGAAAGATGCTTTGGGTGCTCTGTGGTCAATGGGAGTCTCCCTGGGGTTATGACTCGATTCACCATTGAGGGGTGGCGACTCTGGCAACAGGAGTCGGTGTCCCTCAAAGACATAGTTGAGCCCACAGAAGTTCAGTTACGACTGGGCTACTGAACTTTCTTCACAGCGGTCCAGCAGTTTCCTTTAGTGAGGGCTAGTGCCGGTCTTTGTCAACCAATCTGCACTCTGATGGCTCTCTTGGGTCGGCACACACTGGTGCAACATTTGAGCACCAAAGGTTGGCCTTCTTGGCTGCATGTTGGCGGCCAGAGGCGATTCGTTTGAAGTGGCTACAACTGGCCAGAACATGATACTTCAGATTTCTGGTCCTTGCGTTGGAACAATGAGTCAGTGGATTGACTCCTGGAGTTCCACATTTATGTCTGAGGTTCTGGAGTGGGTTTTCCAGGAACAGGGCACCACAGGCAGGGTCCTCTCAATGGTATTCCAAGGAGCAGCAAGTGCAGTCAAGCGGTTGGTGTAGTCTCTCTTGCCAGGTCAAAGGGTAAGCAGGACAGTACTTATTTGGTCTTCTCCCCAGTCCAGATGTGTTTTGAGGTTCAGGGTGCCATGGGTACCATATTTATGCACAGAAAGTACCCTGGGGGGCGGTAGTGGCCACTAGCCAGTGGGCTACCAGGTTCCCTCGCACGTTATGACAACTTCCAGCTATATGTGACACCTTAGCAATCCCAGAGTGCACAATTGTCCCCACTCTGGAGATGTCTGAACCCCTCTCTTGATGTGGGGCGCTTGGTAGCCCTCCCTAGAGGTGTGGCTACCTGAGGGCCACATGCCCATGGACAAAACAGTTTGGCCACTGGTTTCCCCTCTCTGTTCCCGCCGGCAGCCCGTCTACCTGAAAATGGAAGGGACCTCTTTCGAGTGTGGTTGCCATTTGCCCATCAATGGCGACTTCTTCTTTGAAGCTTGCCTTGTGGACTAACACATTGTGTGGCTTCCTGCAAGGATATGTAACACCTCCCTCTGAGGCAGGCCTCTATTTTTTCTGCATTTGGGACTCCTTCACACTCTTCCCCAAGAAAGCAGAAGGCTGTGAGGTGGTCAACATCTAGAAATAACCACTGGAAAACTGGGCAACAGAGTGTCAACTTTCTAAATGCTGCTTTTCCTTATAAGTGGTATTAAATTGGACGTGGGCATCAAGTCGGGTTTAATGCCAAAGTTAATTTGATACCTTGAAGTACCCATTTTAGTAGTCCCATTCAGAAGATATCAGGGCCGAGATGTCAGCCTGTAACTCTGTACTTACCAATGGGGCTACAAGCCTTTCCATACTAAAAACGATTGTTTGGGGATTTTACTGTTAGGACATAATAAAGTACATGTCCTACTTAATAATATATAGCTTCTTCCCAAAGGGCTCGAAATGTCTTCCTTAAAGGAGACTAATATATAGTGCTAAGGGAAGTGTGGGCTTTGGCGTTGGCTTAAATCGCAAAGTCGAACTAGAAGTTTAAAATTGCTCTTACAGGTTGCAGTGGCAGGCTGGAAGCCAGGTTGCACTTTGTCACACTCAGGGTGGCACAATCACAGCTGCAGCCCTGAGTGAGTACTTTAACTTACAGGCCCTGGGTAACCTTGAGACTATATCCTAGGGAATTATAAGTAAGTTAACTTATGGCATTTTGTAAAGTTATGGAAGACTGGCACTGGGGTCTGGTTAGTAGGCCTCAGTGCACTCTCAGAGTCATCAGTCAAAATCATGGGGGGGGTGGGGACACATTTTGTTTGCATGTAAAAGCTGCAATATCACCTTGCACCAGAAGAGGACTTCCCTGGGCTGTATCAGGCATGTTTCAGGCATGGACTGTCACAGCCCAGCCTTGCAAAGACAATACACATATGACATGCTGCACTAGCATCAGGTAGTGCAGCATGTCAGATAATTGTGATTTAGGGACTATCAGTCATGCACTCTTATGCCCCATCAGAGGCTTTGATAAAGGAAAAAGGACAGCCTCCCATCCTGTCTGAGCTTTTGATTGGGCATGTGAGCCTGTGAGCCTGGCTCTGGCGCCTTGTTTCTTGGATCTGAGAAGTTGGGAATCATCAAGTGCTTGAGGAGGAATGTTTATGTTGTTTGTCTGCCTGCAAGCGTGTTCCAGTGTGTGTTTATGTGTGTGTACGTATGAGTGTTTCGTTGCATGCTTGAGAAAAATTTGGCATGCAGTTTTTAGGGCCCAGCCTCTCAGACTCCTTCATGGACAAAGAAGCTGCAATTGCCTTTGCACAAGTGACCACCATCATACTGCATACCTTCTCCAGACACAGCACTTACAGGTACAGTCACCCATCACATGCTTTATGGGAGGTGAAGGTAGGAGTCCCAGACTTTCCATATTTTAACAATTGTCTGTGTGCAGCTCTCTGATGGCTTCCTGGGGGCTTGCAGCATGCACTGGAGAGCCCTAGGACTCCCTAATCACCAGTATAAAACCCTCTGTAGCAGTGGCGAGCTGGGGGCTAGGACGGAACCACTAATATGTGGCAAGCAGGGCAGCTCAGGATATGCTTAATACTCCTGATGGTGCACAGTGTGAGGAAATATAGATACCAGAAAGAGTGACTGCTGCCCTATAAAGCTGCACTGTATGAGGTGAGGAATAAGGTGGCCGAAGAGAAGCTGCCTTCCCCCTGAGGCTCCGGTGTAAGTAGTGTTAAGATGAACAGGACATGTCTCTTTGCTTACAGTTCCGTGCATAAAGCCAGGGGCCATGTGTATCTTATTTGTGGGCCAAATAGCTAAATACTCATTATGCAGGGAGCAAATTCAGAGGCTATTAAAATGAACAAATGACAGGTTTTTGTACAGCACACACCATGAAGTCATGTTTTGGAAGGTACTCTGATGTGTGATAGCGACCAAAAGGTGCCTTGGTGAAATAAAGTGTTTGCCTGGGATTACGCAAATTGGCCAAGTGGGGAAGCCGAGATGGATTCCAGATTTTCCATTTTCACACTGTGCAATCTAATTACTAGATGGGTATCTCTTTGACTCTTGCTGAATTCAAACGTTTAATGCTTTGTCATTAATCCTTGGGAGACTAAATTAAAAATTCAGGGACAGACAAAATTCACAATTTATATCTGGAAGCTTTAGATAGAGCGAACCTTGCTTAAAGACATAAGGGTACTTCACATAAGACACAGATTATGTTACATTGTTTGGCACAGGGAGATGTGTCAGGATTCAAAACTGCTTCCCCATATCACGTAGTTGGCAACTGGAGCCACTAGGCCACAACGCCTCCTGTGTTTTTGAACATTAATTTAGAACCACATACACACACACCCACAACGACAATGCCATTAGTGAAGTCAAATGTAAGTTTGTTGTAATGGGCACCCTATATGCCTATATGAGGCCTAGAATCTTATTCTACATGAAGCAACATTATGTTTTTTTAAATCAAACAAAAGAGAGATTTTTGTACAGCACACATCCTGAACTCACGTATGTATAGGCACTCTCATATGTGATAATGCAAGAAAAGGAGGCTAGATGAAATAAAATATTTTTCTAGGCACACACAATTTGTTCAAGTGGGAAAGCCGGGATTGATCTCAGGGTTTCTAGTTTCACAATTCAGCTACTAGATGGGCAACTCTTATTCCTGTTTTACATCACAGGTGAATGATTTGTCTTTAATTCTTGGTGTATGAATTTAGAGTGTGAGTGGCAGGCAGAAGCCATGGCTCGAGGGTCAAAGAAGATTTCAATTTGAACAAGGTATCTATCTCATGACTGTAGCGGCACGTCCAACATCTAGATTGAAATAACCATGATGCAAAATGCTCTATTTGGCTCCTTTCTTTTTTTCAACCTATTTTTTGGGCAGAGAACTCTCTGATCCCCGAACCCAACTTCTATTCATGGACTTGCTTATTCAGAAGCAAATACTTTTTTTTATGCGCACCACATTCTAAATTCACCAGCCGCCACTGCAAAACAATACCCTTTCAAGCTTAGAGTGCCACATAAATTATGCAAAAAGGAAGCAGAGAACTCTGGGTTGTTTCCAAGTTTAGGTGGTAAGCAGCTCCTGTATAAGAGCATACTACAACACCAGTGACACTCGGAATCTGCTCACATCAAAAGTCTGTTTTTCTAGCAAAGTTTTAAAGCAATGGATTAGCATAGTGCCATCCACATCATGCTAGAAAGGGACAATGTCTTTTGCCATTTCTACAAATAGGTCTTTAAGCAAAAGATCAGTACAATGCCTTCCACGCTGAACTGTAAAACTGACAAAAGCCTTTTACAACTCCAGGCACCCACTTTTTTTTTCAATACATTTATTTTATATTCATTGGGGGAACCCCTTCATATCCCCCTTTATTACTTACCCTAACCATCCTAAGCCCCCACACACCCCAAAACCCTAAAATACCCATACCACCCTATACCCCTAACCACCTCTAAACCCCAAAACACCCTTACAGCTCTATGCCCATACCCACACCTAAACCCTAAAATTCCTTTATCATCCTACATCCCTACCCACCTCTAAACCCTAAAACACCCTTATAACCCAAAGCTCTTACCCTCTCCTAAACCTTAAAAAATACTCTTTACACACAACTATGAGTGATGTCACTGACCATGTCATGAGTAATATGATATGTGAGGTCATAAGCAGTGCAGTGCAGAGGCGTAAGTTATAGCTAGCTCATAACTGCTGAATTTCTCTGGTTTTGTATGAGAAAAATTTGAGCCCAACTATAATGTCCCTGTAACCTTTGCTTTTTTCAGTGAATATATATATATATATATATACACAAAACCCTTGCTCCGACAGGAAAAAAGGCATGTACACGAAGCTTGTATGAATACAGCTTCTTTTAATGAAAAGGGTCCCCCGCAACCCTGCAGCTGAAAGAGAGACGCGTCTCGGCTGTTCAACAGCCATTATCAATCTGATGGACGCTATTTTTTACAAAACTTATATAGTGCCTAATGCATGGACATGATAAAAATACTGTGTGAGCTCCAAAAACATTTATAATACAGTTCCACATCTCACAGGACTGCTCAATCAAACAGAAATATCTTGCCAGGTGTGCAAACATGTAAATCTTAAGAATAAAATGCAGCTCTTTAATACATTGCCTCCACTTCTATTGAGTATCCAATGGCGTCAACCACCTCTCATAAAATTTAAAATGAACTGCGGGCTGGTTGTATATGGGTCATGTTCTCAACCGGAAATGCAGAGTTATCTTAGCAAGTTCTGCTTGCCTAATGGCTGCTGGGTAGTTTGTCCACATATTTGTCCCTTTAGAGCTGACGTGAAAAGTACAGTCTGTTATATATATATATATATATCTATCTATATATATCTATATATATATATATATACAAGCCGGAAATACGTACACCAAGAATCAGACACCCGAGTTTGCAGTCGGAGGACTCGCGAAGGTATACTGCGCATATTGGTGAGTAATACAGAATTTTCGTAGGTTGGGGAATTACGTTAGCTCACACAGGACTGTTTTCTCTTGAAAAACAACATTATTGGTTGTCTTCATATCGCTTAACTAGAATCCTTAAAACATGTCAAATGACGCGGTACAAGAACGCGAAGCAGCGGCAGATATACTGTTTGCAAATCTACCAAGAGTCAATCCAAACACTACGGTCAGCAGTGAATTAAATGGCAATACAGAAAGTGATGTTAACTTCTTGTTGAAAAATCTAGAGAAAAAGATGAGAAATGAAGTCACGAAGTGGTGGGAGCACAAATCCCTAACAAAGTATATGGAAGTAAACAGAATACCTCGTGGTCTAAGAATTCTTCTGGCTCCCAGTTTTGATAACCCTAACCCAGAAATGCTCAGAGAATGGGGTGAAAGTAACCTGACAGCATCCATGAATTTGGTACGCATATTAATTAAATATGCAGAAATAGATCGCCAAACATTACTAATGGAAATAGTGACAATCAATAAAGATCTAGATAAAATGGAAAATAAAAAAGATTTCATCTCAACGAAACGAAAAGAAATTGATGAGCGCTTAAAGAAACACGAAGAAAAGATAAAAGCAAGAAAAGCCCACAAGTTTGCCCGAGATCAAACTGACTATGAGTTGGGTCAAATCTACACATTTGCTCGTAAATATGACAATGCAAGAAAACTAAAGGCAAGCAACAGCAATAAACCCAATGCCATACGTCTTGCTCAAACAGGCAATATTGAAAATGAAAATAATACTATTGAAACAGATACTGCATCTCTCACAAGTGATTCTAGCATGGAGGGCAGAAATGTTGAAAGAACATCAAATGATGCAATAGTCACCCTGGGCGAAGAGGTTGATTTTTTAGCGGATGCACGGAGACAAACTCTGAGACCGCGAAACGAAAGGAACAATACAAGAAAAGACGCAACACAATCAGAAGAACGAGGCGCCGTAGGCGGAAACGTGAAGCGGAGAGGAAATCAGCGCAAATACTGGCGCAAAATGTAGAACCTGACGAAAAAACCATTATAAACCTATCGTCCACAACACTAACAAAGGCTGAGGAACAACTTCTAGCCCTCGGACTCAATTATTGCCCCGAAAGCAACTTTAATTATTCCACAACAAGAGTAGATATTTTTTGCTTTATACGAAAATTAAAATTGAAAAAATTCTTCATGATCAAAACAGGACTTGAAAAGAAAAAGAATACTTATGATATGACCAATCAGGCTGGATTACAAGCCTCGGATGTGCAAACATTATTGACAATGCATGAGTTGGAAAACAATGAGATCGAAGAACCATCACTGTCAACACAACAAAAATTACGCACTATTGATTTACTCCAAAAGGGTGCAGGAGAAAGCCCCTATAAAGCGAAATCTACATTTTTGCCAATCATGCCCAAGGACGCTGTGGATATCTTCCATGAACGTGTTACAGATGAAATAAAGAAACTTCATCGTCAAGTGAATTATAAAAAAAGCAAACCAAATTTGAATCAAAGACATTATCAAAACTTGATAAAAAAACTCAGAGATGACAATGAAGTTATTGTGAAAAAATCAGATAAAGGTGGCAACATTGTTCTATGGCCCAGATCACAATACACACAGGAAGCTATGCGACAATTAAACGACACAAGTTGCTATGAGAAATCCACAACACTAGCCTATAATAAAGCGAAAGAATCATTAAAGAAAGAATTGAAAAAATGGAAATACGAGGGACTCATTTCCCCAGATGAATACCAATTTGTGTTCAATGAACATCCGGTTCTTCCGTTTCTTTACCTATTGCCAAAAATACATAAGGGCAAGGTTCCAGTTCCCGGTCGCCCCATCATTTCAGCAATCAAAAGTATGACTGAACAAGTGGGACGATATGTCGATTTCTATCTACAAGACATAGTGAAGACATTGCCTTCCTTTGTCAAAGACACGGGAGATTTCATAAATAAGTTAAAGGATATTTCATGGAACAACGATTGGATTCTAGTAACTCTTGATATAGAATCGCTTTATACCAGTATTCAACATTCAAGTGGGATAAAGGCTATTGAACATTTTTTAAGCTCTAGGCCATGTGAATATGTGATGCACAACAAAATGCTGTCTTCTTTGATTACTTGGTGTTTGAACAACAAATACTTTATGTTTGGGAAAGATATTTACAGGCAAATACAAGGTGTCGCGATGGGGGCCTGCTTCTCCCCTAGCTACGCGTGTTTGCACGTGGGCTATTGGGAGGAGCAGGTCCTCAGAACGGAACATAAGGAAATGTTCAATACAAAAATCATGCACTGGTTGCGGTATATAGACGATGTTTTTATGATTTGGAATGGAGATTGCAAGAGTGCAGAGGATTTTATCAGCACCATCAATATGAATTGTTTTAACTTACATTTTACATCATGTATTAGTCCCATCAAAATTGAATTTTTGGATGTCTCCATTCAAATTAAGAATTGTGAATTAGTCACTACTGCGTTTAGAAAGCCTACAGCAGGAAACGCTACATTACACGCGACCAGTGCACACCCAAAACATTTAATCACCAGCATTCCTTATGGGGAAATTTTAAGACTCAAGCGTATTTGCAGCAGTTCAGAGGACTTTGAAAAATGCCAAAGTGAAGCCCTAATTAGATTAGGGAAAAGGGGTTATTCTAACAAAATACTAACAGAAGCAGTTGTAAAAGCCAGTAAGAAATCCAGGGCATCTCTTTTACCAAATGCCCCAGACAATGAAGGACAGAACACTTCATCGGAAGAATCACCAAGACTTATTACGACATTTAGTCGTCAGGAAAGAAAAATCAGAGCCATTGTGAATAAAAATTGGCCCATTGTTCTTACCGATAACGTCCTCAAAAACACACTGCCAGATAAACCGACCATCACATTTAGAAAAAACCAGTCAACAGCAGGTAGACTATCTAAAAACTGTCCTGAACTTGCACAGTCCACTTCATGGCTAAAACCCAGAAAAGGTTTTTTCAGATGCACAAGTTGTCGTGCATGCAAATTTGGTGTGAACACTACCAAATACCATTCCCCATTTAGGGAAAATGAGGCACAAATCAATGGCAATTACAACTGCCGTACTGATTTCGCGATATATGTACTCACATGCACCTGTGGGCTTCGGTATGTGGGAAGTACCAAGCTCCAGGTGCATGTGAGAATCCTACAACACCTTCGTGCTATCATCAACAGCGATCCAGCATATCCGGTCGCTCGTCACTTCAAAGAAGTCCACAACAAAGATATCAATTGCCTTTCTTATTTTGTGATTGACTCAGTTTTAGCTTCACGCAGAGGAGGAAATCGAGAAAAAATACTAAGGCAGCGAGAAACAAAATACATTTTAGAACTTGATAGTAAATTTCCCAACGGTCTTAATAACACAGAGGACATGCATACCTTTTTATAGTTTTTTAACTGGGCTCAGTTTTTAAACATGCACGACATCATTAGACCTTTGTAAACCTTGTTGTATCTCATAACATTTTATGTAGCTGCAATTGGAAATATGATCATTGTATTATCAGGTTCATTTATATTGCTGTCACCACTCGTATTTCCTTAACCTTAATCTGTGCCATTCGCTTCTGAACAATATTTGTTGAATTATTATTTTGTTCCCAATCAATAATTCTTATCGATAATAGATTTTTTTTAAATGCATTTGCACTTGACACTTTAATTCACTAGGAACAACAATTTCTTTATACATCTAGGCTTTCATAAACATCAAAAGACACTTCTTAATATTTAACTTACGTTTTTAACATTGACAGTTAGCTTCACTTATAACAGCACCATTTTGCACAAGCGGATCCACATTTATGTGGTGATTTGCACATCTTAAAATAACTTGCACTAATCATAGCCTAATTTGCACATGCGTATTTTGCACACATATAATGTGACATTATTTTATACATTATAAATAATGTATGTAAATTGCATGTACAGTTGTATTAAGACACATCATGTCAATTATTAAAATGAAGATGCATCATTATTAATTGTTTACAGCGTAGTATTGCACATGCATAATTTGCACACTCAAGGTTGCTTAATATACATTACTTGTTGCATATTTATTATTGCTGCTATATAAGTTTTTGTGAGATGTTTAATATTTGTGACGCTAAATACTGTCATGCAATAAGACAACGTATTGGTATTCATACTAGTGATTTGAAAACGAGTGAGAAGAAAAAGGAAAAAAGCCTACATGTATAGTATGTTGTCACTTTTCATTATCACGTGGTGCAAACGTAAAAAAACAAAGGGAAAAAAAGAAAGAATATATATACCTGAATTGTACCGCCATTTCATTATGTGATCAAGGGCACTAGATGCCCGAAACGGGTCGTGAGGAACGATAAGCGATGTAATGAGCAAATAAATCACCTGTGATTGACGAGCTTTCGTGTGGGACGTTGCTTTTCTTGTTCGCCGCCAGGAGGTACAGGAAGGTTTGTGATATATATATGTATGTATATATATATATATATATAGAAACAAAGGTAGGAGCACACACGGGTCTTTTTCCTCGATTTATTGAGCCAACAGACGCGTTTCAGCACATTTGCCTTTCTCAATGTTGATTTGCTCAAAGTTGAATGAACACATGACCGGACTTTTTAAATGCGTGCTGGCTGTCTTTTAATTGGATGACTGCTAAAGTGAGTACCAATGAGAAAGTTCGATGTTCCAACATTATTTTAACATTTTTCCGTCAGCACACACTGATTTGCTCGCAGCAGTTTCAATCTTTCAGTGGATATTCTTGCTCCAATAGCCTGCGGGCACGACAGATTCTTTCCACAAAACGGCCATCATGTCTTTTAAATCACAGTTCAATGACCCTCGTTTGCCGCTATTGCCGTTTCAACATCACATACCTGCTGGCAATGGTTTCGTAACCGTAATGCTCCTCATTTGGTAATGAATTACTCCGTGGTAAAACAGGTATGTATAGCTTGCAGGCTGCGGCGGTTCTGGCAGTAAAATGAAAATGTACTTCAATGGCCACTGAATGCTGCCGAACACTTCATAACGGGTGCTTCCTCAGTGAGAGTGGCTTTCACGATAAAATCTTATAGAAACAAAGGTAGGAGCACACACGGGTCTTTTTCCTCGATTTATTGAGCCAACAGACGCGTTTCAGCACATTTGCCTTTCTCAATGTTGATTTGCTCAAAGTTGAATGAACACATGACCGGACTTTTTAAATGCGTGCTGGCTGTCTTTTAATTGGATGACTGCTAAAGTGAGTACCAATGAGAAAGTTCGATGTTCCAACATTATTTTAACATTTTTCCGTCAGCACACACTGATTTGCTCGCAGCAGTTTCAATCTTTCAGTGGATATTCTTGTTATGTTATGTTATGTTAAGTGTTGCTTGTAAAGCGCACTGACACCGAAGCTTCCTGGCGCTGGTAGACAGAACAGAGCAGAGTGAGGAGGAAGTAGAGGTAACAGAATCTACATGGGGGTAGGGAAAAGAAAAGTTTTTAGCATTTTCCTAAAGTTGAAAAAGGAAGAGCAGGATTTGATAGAAAGAGGGAGGGTGTTCCAGAGTCCAGGGGCCAACTGGGAGAACCGGCGTCCGCCGAATCTCTTGGTTTTGCCCCTGGGGATGATCAACAAGTCAAGGTGGGCGGATCGAAGATGGCGTATGGGACAGTAAGGGTGGATGGTGGATTTCAGGAAAGCAGGGGAAGGGCAATGAAGTGCCTTGAAGGTAAGACAAGCCACCTTGAAGGCAGCCCTTCGCTCGACCGGGAGCCAGTGCAAATTCACAAGCAAAGGTTTGGCTGATTGCCATCTGGGTGTTCCATGGATCAGGCGGGCAGCCTGGTTCTGGACAATTTGGAGGCGTTGAGTCAAGTATTGTGGAAGACCGTGATAAATAGCGTTAGAAAAATCCAGGCGGGAGAGTACCAGCGAGATAACAGTTTGGGTGAGTGCTGCCGGGGGGAGAAAATGGCGGATTTTGCGGATCCTCCGAAGTTGAAACATACAGGAGGAAACCACCGCTCCCACCTGAGCCCTAAGAGAAAGCTCGGTGTCAATGATGACACCTAAACTTTTTACTGTTTTTGCAGGAACGGGGGGGGGAGCCGAACTCTGGAGGCCAGAACTGTGGACCCCAGTAGGTGGAGCTGAGTCCAGGAAGTAGAAGCTCAGTTTTACCGGGGTTCAGCTTCAATTGGTTCTGGTTCATCCAGAGTTGGATATGAGTCATGGCTCCATGAAAAGTTTTGATGGCATTTGGTGTGTTGAGGGGGAAGATGATCTGGAGATCGTCAGCGTAGTTATAAGTGACGATGTCCCATTTCAAGAGTGATTGGATAAGTGGTCGGAGGTAAAGATTAAAGAGAAGCGGGGAAAGAGAAGAGCCTTGGGGAACACCACAGGATGTGAGAGTTTTTTTAGCAGTGTAGGGACCAAGGCGGACCGCCTGTGTTCTCCCCGTGAGAAAGGAACTGACCCACTCAAAAGCAATGCCCTGGATGCCCGCCTGCCCGACACGGTGGAGAAGGATGTCATGATCCACCGTGTCGAACGCGGCCGACAGATCCAGTAGGACGAGGGCTTGGGGTTTTCCTGCGTCCGCGTTGCCTCTGAGTGTGTCAAGGGCTGCCAGGATAACGGCTTCAGTAGAATGGGCGGGTCTGAAGCCGGCCTGAGTTGGTACAAGGTAGCCAGAGGATTCTTGCTCCAATAGCCTGCGGGCACGACAGATTCTTTCCACAAAACGGCCATCATGTCTTTTAAATCACAGTTCAATGACCCTCGTTTGCCGCTATTGCCGTTTCAACATCACATACCTGCTGGCAATGGTTTCGTAACCGTAATGCTCCTCATTTGGTAATGAATTACTCCGTGGTAAAACAGGTATGTATAGCTTGCAGGCTGCGGCGGTTCTGGCAGTAAAATGAAAATGTACTTCAATGGCCACTGAATGCTGCCGAACACTTCATAACGGGTGCTTCCTCAGTGAGAGTGGCTTTCACGATAAAATCTTATAGAAACAAAGGTAGGAGCACACACGGGTCTTTTTCCTCGATTTATTGAGCCAACAGACGCGTTTCAGCACATTTGCCTTTCTCAATGTTGATTTGCTCAAAGTTGAATGAACACATGACCGGACTTTTTAAATGCGTGCTGGCTGTCTTTTAATTGGATGACTGCTAAAGTGAGTACCAATGAGAAAGTTCGATGTTCCAACATTATTTTAACATTTTTCCGTCAGCACACACTGATTTGCTCGCAGCAGTTTCAATCTTTCAGTGGATATTCTTGCTCCAATAGCCTGCGGGCACGACAGATTCTTTCCACAAAACGGCCATCATGTCTTTTAAATCACAGTTCAATGACCCTCGTTTGCCGCTATTGCCGTTTCAACATCACATACCTGCTGGCAATGGTTTCGTAACCGTAATGCTCCTCATTTGGTAATGAATTACTCCGTGGTAAAACAGGTATGTATAGCTTGCAGGCTGCGGCGGTTCTGGCAGTAAAATGAAAATGTACTTCAATGGCCACTGAATGCTGCCGAACACTTCATAACGGGTGCTTCCTCAGTGAGAGTGGCTTTCACGATAAAATCTTATAGAAACAAAGGTAGGAGCACACACGGGTCTTTTTCCTCGATTTATTGAGCCAACAGACGCGTTTCAGCACATTTGCCTTTCTCAATGTTGATTTGCTCAAAGTTGAATGAACACATGACCGGACTTTTTAAATGCGTGCTGGCTGTCTTTTAATTGGATGACTGCTAAAGTGAGTACCAATGAGAAAGTTCGATGTTCCAACATTATTTTAACATTTTTCCGTCAGCACACACTGATTTGCTCGCAGCAGTTTCAATCTTTCAGTGGATATTCTTGCTCCAATAGCCTGCGGGCACGACAGATTCTTACCACAAAACGGCCATCATGTCTTTTAAATCACAGTTCAATGACCCTCGTTTGCCGCTATTGCCGTTTCAACATCACATACCTGCTGGCAATGGTTTCGTAACCGTAATGCTCCTCATTTGGTAATGAATTACTCCGTGGTAAAACAGGTATGTATAGCTTGCAGGCTGCGGCGGTTCTGGCAGTAAAATGAAAATGTACTTCAATGGCCACTGAATGCTGCCGAACACTTCATAACGGGTGCTTCCTCAGTGAGAGTGGCTTTCACGATAAAATCTTATAGAAACAAAGGTAGGAGCACACACGGGTCTTTTTCCTCGATTTATTGAGCCAACAGACGCGTTTCAGCACATTTGCCTTTCTCAATGTTGATTTGCTCAAAGTTGAATGAACACATGACCGGACTTTTTAAATGCGTGCTGGCTGTCTTTTAATTGGATGACTGCTAAAGTGAGTACCAATGAGAAAGTTCGATGTTCCAACATTATTTTAACATTTTTCCGTCAGCACACACTGATTTGCTCGCAGCAGTTTCAATCTTTCAGTGGATATTCTTGCTCCAATAGCCTGCGGGCACGACAGATTCTTTCCACAAAACGGCCATCATGTCTTTTAAATCACAGTTCAATGACCCTCGTTTGCCGCTATTGCCGTTTCAACATCACATACCTGCTGGCAATGGTTTCGTAACCGTAATGCTCCTCATTTGGTAATGAATTACTCCGTGGTAAAACAGGTATGTATAGCTTGCAGGCTGCGGCGGTTCTGGCAGTAAAATGAAAATGTACTTCAATGGCCACTGAATGCTGCCGAACACTTCATAACGGGTGCTTCCTCAGTGAGAGTGGCTTTCACGATAAAATCTTATAGAAACAAAGGTAGGAGCACACACGGGTCTTTTTCCTCGATTTATTGAGCCAACAGACGCGTTTCAGCACATTTGCCTTTCTCAATGTTGATTTGCTCAAAGTTGAATGAACACATGACCGGACTTTTTAAATGCGTGCTGGCTGTCTTTTAATTGGATGACTGCTAAAGTGAGTACCAATGAGAAAGTTCGATGTTCCAACATTATTTTAACATTTTTCCGTCAGCACACACTGATTTGCTCGCAGCAGTTTCAATCTTTCAGTGGATATTCTTGCTCCAATAGCCTGCGGGCACGACAGATTCTTTCCACAAAACGGCCATCATGTCTTTTAAATCACAGTTCAATGACCCTCGTTTGCCGCTATTGCCGTTTCAACATCACATACCTGCTGGCAATGGTTTCGTAACCGTAATGCTCCTCATTTGGTAATGAATTACTCCGTGGTAAAACAGGTATGTATAGCTTGCAGGCTGCGGCGGTTCTGGCAGTAAAATGAAAATGTACTTCAATGGCCACTGAATGCTGCCGAACACTTCATAACGGGTGCTTCCTCAGTGAGAGTGGCTTTCACGATAAAATCTTATAGAAACAAAGGTAGGAGCACACACGGGTCTTTTTCCTCGATTTATTGAGCCAACAGACGCGTTTCAGCACATTTGCCTTTCTCAATGTTGATTTGCTCAAAGTTGAATGAACACATGACCGGACTTTTTAAATGCGTGCTGGCTGTCTTTTAATTGGATGACTGCTAAAGTGAGTACCAATGAGAAAGTTCGATGTTCCAACATTATTTTAACATTTTTCCGTCAGCACACACTGATTTGCTCGCAGCAGTTTCAATCTTTCAGTGGATATTCTTGCTCCAATAGCCTGCGGGCACGACAGATTCTTTCCACAAAACGGCCATCATGTCTTTTAAATCACAGTTCAATGACCCTCGTTTGCCGCTATTGCCGTTTCAACATCACATACCTGCTGGCAATGGTTTCGTAACCGTAATGCTCCTCATTTGGTAATGAATTACTCCGTGGTAAAACAGGTATGTATAGCTTGCAGGCTGCGGCGGTTCTGGCAGTAAAATGAAAATGTACTTCAATGGCCACTGAATGCTGCCGAACACTTCATAACGGGTGCTTCCTCAGTGAGAGTGGCTTTCACGATAAAATCTTATAGAAACAAAGGTAGGAGCACACACGGGTCTTTTTCCTCGATTTATTGAGCCAACAGACGCGTTTCAGCACATTTGCCTTTCTCAATGTTGATTTGCTCAAAGTTGAATGAACACATGACCGGACTTTTTAAATGCGTGCTGGCTGTCTTTTAATTGGATGACTGCTAAAGTGAGTACCAATGAGAAAGTTCGATGTTCCAACATTATTTTAACATTTTTCCGTCAGCACACACTGATTTGCTCGCAGCAGTTTCAATCTTTCAGTGGATATTCTTGCTCCAATAGCCTGCGGGCACGACAGATTCTTTCCACAAAACGGCCATCATGTCTTTTAAATCACAGTTCAATGACCCTCGTTTGCCGCTATTGCCGTTTCAACATCACATACCTGCTGGCAATGGTTTCGTAACCGTAATGCTCCTCATTTGGTAATGAATTACTCCGTGGTAAAACAGGTATGTATAGCTTGCAGGCTGCGGCGGTTCTGGCAGTAAAATGAAAATGTACTTCAATGGCCACTGAATGCTGCCGAACACTTCATAACGGGTGCTTCCTCAGTGAGAGTGGCTTTCACGATAAAATCTTATAGAAACAAAGGTAGGAGCACACACGGGTCTTTTTCCTCGATTTATTGAGCCAACAGACGCGTTTCAGCACATTTGCCTTTCTCAATGTTGATTTGCTCAAAGTTGAATGAACACATGACCGGACTTTTTAAATGCGTGCTGGCTGTCTTTTAATTGGATGACTGCTAAAGTGAGTACCAATGAGAAAGTTCGATGTTCCAACATTATTTTAACATTTTTCCGTCAGCACACACTGATTTGCTCGCAGCAGTTTCAATCTTTCAGTGGATATTCTTGCTCCAATAGCCTGCGGGCACGACAGATTCTTTCCACAAAACGGCCATCATGTCTTTTAAATCACAGTTCAATGACCCTCGTTTGCCGCTATTGCCGTTTCAACATCACATACCTGCTGGCAATGGTTTCGTAACCGTAATGCTCCTCATTTGGTAATGAATTACTCCGTGGTAAAACAGGTATGTATAGCTTGCAGGCTGCGGCGGTTCTGGCAGTAAAATGAAAATGTACTTCAATGGCCACTGAATGCTGCCGAACACTTCATAACGGGTGCTTCCTCAGTGAGAGTGGCTTTCACGATAAAATCTTATAGAAACAAAGGTAGGAGCACACACGGGTCTTTTTCCTCGATTTATTGAGCCAACAGACGCGTTTCAGCACATTTGCCTTTCTCAATGTTGATTTGCTCAAAGTTGAATGAACACATGACCGGACTTTTTAAATGCGTGCTGGCTGTCTTTTAATTGGATGACTGCTAAAGTGAGTACCAATGAGAAAGTTCGATGTTCCAACATTATTTTAACATTTTTCCGTCAGCACACACTGATTTGCTCGCAGCAGTTTCAATCTTTCAGTGGATATTCTTGCTCCAATAGCCTGCGGGCACGACAGATTCTTTCCACAAAAAAGTCCGGTCATGTGTTCATTCAACTTTGAGCAAATCAACATTGAGGAAGCACCCGTTATGAAGTGTTCGGCAGCATTCAGTGGCCATTGAAGTACATATATATATATATATATATATTATTTTTTTTCACTGAAAAAAACAAAGGTTTCAGGGGTGTTATAGTTAGTTGGACATTTCACACGTACATAACCAGAGAAATTCAGTGATCAGTGAGGTCATTTGAGATGCCATCAGTAATGTCATCAGTAATGTCACTGACCATGTCATGAATGATGTAATATGTGACGTCATTAGGGCTGGGCGGAATTTGCGAAATTAACTTTCGCAAATTATCGCGAAAATGTTTAAAATTATCGCAAACAAGCGGAAATATCGCGAAGATGCGGAAGTTTTTTTCCGGCATGTTCGCGAGATTTACTGCATGGTTGCGGGTCGCCAACTTACCCATGTGGTTGCTTGCGGGCGCGGCCATCTTGTTTTGAGTTGTCTCGCGGTGCATGATCGCGAGAAGAAAGACATGATCGCGTGACGCATGACGTCACTGCGGGCGCGAACTGTCGCGAGACAGCGCAAATGGCTAAAAACAATACAACATCTCATGGAGAACGCGACCGGATCAAGAAAACTTGTCGGCGAACGCAGGGATTCAGGTAAGGCGATCGCGCGTGCGCGTGAGAATGTATTATTTTACAGCGCGAGCAAGAAACAAATTATCGCCAAGCTGCGGAAACCGGAAATTTTGACATTTTCGCGCTCTCTGCGGAACGCAAAAATGTCAAATTATCGCAATTTCCGCGAACGGAACGAAATTTTCGCCCAGGCCTAGACGTCATCAGCAGTGCATTGCGGGGGCGTGAGTTATAGTTAGCTGCACTAACTATAACAGCTGCATTTCTCTGGTTTTGTACGATTGAAATGTCCAACTAACTAGAACGTCCCTAAAACCTGTGTTTTTTTCAGGAAATTTCAAAGTTTTTTAAAATGCTCATTTCTAACTATAACATCCCTGAAACCTATGGTTTTTTCAGTGAATTTCAAAGGTTTTTTAAATGCTAATTTCTAACCATAACGTCCCTGAAACCTATGGTTTTTTCAGTGAATATCAAAGGTTTTTTAAATACTAATTTCTAACTATGCCTACAGAGGTAGGACATATACAGAAAGAGAAAGAAAGGTGCAGAAATAAGCAAGAGAAATACAGAAAGAAGTAACAAAAGTCCAAAAAGACAAAGAAAGGTGCAGAAAGAAGCAAGAGATATGCAGAAAGAACCAACAGAGGTGCAGAAAGAGGCCTTGTTGCAAAGTCATCCTGTGCCCCCAACTTTTTGCTCACTGGTACTGGTGGTAACTGACTCTGACTAACCAGGCCCGGAGCCAGTGCTATGCTAAAAGACACTTAGAATACAGTGAAAACACCTACATACACTAGGGTACACTATGGGTTGGGGTACGCCTGTGATTGGCATGACTTCCTCTGTAAGGCCCTAGTATATATTAGGGAAGGGGGATTAAAACTACCTCTAAGTCAGAGGTGCAGAAAGATGCTTCTTTAAGTAGTAGTCACGTTTGCAGAGTGGTGGAGAAAGGGTGCTGGGCCTCTGACCAGCACTCAGGAATTCCACTGCGTACGATTTACAGGAGGTACCAGGAGGGCTTCTTGGCCCCCAAACTCCCTCAGGAGTAAATGAGACTTCATTACCCATCCCGTAGTCTGCCAGGAGGCGCATTTGCAGAGTGGTGGTGAAAGGGGGGCATGGCCTCCAAAGACGTCTTAGCAATCCCACTGTGTGGGATGTACTGGAGGTAACAAGAGGGATAGTTGGACCCCAAGGACATCCTGGGGATTAAGTCCCCAGGATTAAATTGGGGGATTAAGTCCCCTTAAATACTGAGGGTCCCTGGGGGCCAACTAGCCCACCAGGTATCTCCAGTAAGCGCCTCACAGCTGGATTGCAGAGAGGTGGTCCAAGGCCACGCCCCCTTTTTACACCACTCTGCAAACACACGTCTTGGTGCACTGCTGCTCAGGTGATGAAGTCCACTTGGGTCCTGAGGTCCTCAGGCTCCCCTTGTGCAAAAGCAATCCTGCTTTGCTTGACTGAAGCGAGAGCAGGTTTACCCGCTCTCGCTTCAATCAAGCAAAGCAGAGTTTGCTAGCAAACGGCAATGTCCCGGGAGTGGGCACCCCGGGACATTGCAGGAGCTGTCCCTGGGTGGTGGCGGTCCCCTGGGCCATCAAGGTCTTCAGGAGGAGGGCCATGTGGCCCCCTCCCTTAATTTCTAAAGTCCCGGGGAGGTGGTGGTCCCAGGGGCCGGGGGGCCGTAACGGACCCCCGAATTTGATTATTTAGTGCCCCGGGGAGGTGGAGGTCCCCGAGGTGTGTGGGGAGCTCGAGCCACCCCACACACGTTTTAAATAAAAAAACAGAGCCCCGGGGAGGTGGCAGTCACCGGGGCTGCGTACCCCCGCGTTTAATTGGCAATGCCTCAGGGAGGTGGCGGTCCCCGGGGCTGGCCCACCCGGGGGCTTAACAATAACGAAGCGCAGGAGTCCAGCGCTTTGTTTTTTTTTTTTTAAATTTTCAGCAGGATTCGCACACCCAGCGCGAATTCTGCTGTTTTTTAAAAATAAAAAAACAGCTTTCTTTGGCCCTGGGGGCCCCTGTGGGGACCCCCTCAGCAGGCCTAGGGGTTCAGGGTGTTTCTACCCTGCCTCCTTTTCTTGTTTTTTAATGTTTTTTTCACTGTTTTCTTGTAACTCGGTTACCAAGTCACAAGAAGGCTGCCAACACTTCCTAATTTGGAGTGTTGGCAGCCAATCAGAAGTCAGCTTGTGCTCGGGAGGACTCAGATATCGATATTTTTCTTTTTTTATTTTCTCAGGAACTACTGAACAGATTTACACCATTTAAAAAAAGGGCTCTTTCTGAACCAAGACCTACCTTTTTGCCAAATTTGGTATAATTCCGTTCAGCAGTTCGGGCTGTAGCTTTGTATAAAATTTCTATGGAAATAAGCATGGGGAAAATGCATTTTGCGACCCCCCTTTTTTCTCATGAATGATGAATCACCCCGAAACTTTCAAGACAGGGGCTGACCGGAGCGCCCCATTAGTATTTAAAATTTCACGAAGATTCGTCAACTGGCACCAAAGATATTGGCAAAAGAAAAAAAGCTTATTGAATAGAAACGAGGTCCTAACTATAACTACCTACTGGTGACCGCAGACACACACACATTTATAGGTTTAGGGGTGGGTAGGGATATAGGGTGGTATATGACTGCACATATGCGTAACTGTTGAACCTGCACCAATCTGAAAATGCAATAAAATGTGTTTAAAAAAGGGTATTGGGTAGTAAGGTTATTTTAAGGATTTAGGAGTGGGTAAAGGTATTTTGTGATAAGGGTATTTTTAGGGTTTAGGGCTGGGTAAGGGTATTGGTTGTAAGGGTGGTTTTAGGGCTTAGGGGTGGGTAAGGGTATTGTGTGGAAAGGGTATTTTTAGCGTTTAGGAGAGGGTAAGGGTATTGGGATACAAGGATGTTTTAGAGTTTAGAGGTGTGTAGGGTGGTAAAGGTTAGTAATAAAGGGGGGTTTATGGGCTTCCCCCATAAATATAAAATACATTTATTGAAAAAAATGGGGGATTCTTTAGATTGTTTTTTCTCCAACTTTCAGTCTCTCTAAGTTAAACCCTGACACTGATTGAAGATTCATTTTGCCCCGGACACAGGACGCTAAGCTAAGTTTTGTGTTGCCTATGTGGAAATATTCCAATAGGAAATTTAACTTAGAGAATCTGAAAGTTGCCCCCGATATTAAAGTGGGACTGAAAGGGTGTTGTATGTTTACCCTTGAAGGACAAGATGTGATTATTTCATCCTATTGGAGTCTCTGAAAATATCCGAAGGCCAACACAGATGTATTAAAAGCAGTTTTTATGCTCTTCGTTTTAAAGAAAATGAACTAAGTGGTATGCATCAATTTGAAAATATTTCACTTGTTCTTTGCTGCAGAGGACTTAAATTATACTTCAGTCTGAATTTTACAAATGCTGTTATGGCGGTTTCTGGATATATAAGCAGGAGAGCCGTCACAACTGCGCTAAAGTAGTAATAAGACCCTAAGTCTTTTCTAATTGTACTTCATGTACTTCATGGTTGCTATTCACCTACCACAACATGCTATGCCTTTCCTAATGTCCTCTTTCATTGCAGTTACATTAAAGTATCATAAACCTCTTTTTTTAAAGATATCACTGCACTGTCTCAACATTGTCTTTCCTCTTTCTCTACAGTCTCCTAACTTAAGTAATCTTTTATTACTTGACTTGCATAGGACAGCTTCCCTCCGCCAAATCACTGATCTTGCCTCAGGAACAGAATTTCACTGATAGTCAGTCCTACCCATTGAGGTCTCCCCGTCAGGATGTATTGTGCAGATGATCTCCCATTTACTTCACAAGAGTCCCAAACTTCTCCACAGCGGATTTTCCAGCAGGGCACTGCCGCAAAATTCACCTAGGTGCATAAAAGCTAAAATAGTGCTTTTGTTTTAATCTCAGCTTAGAAACTGCTAAGACCTTCTTCATTTTGTGTTTATCATTAGTTTAACCTCCCTAAATCTTTTACTGATAAATAAACATCTATTTTATCCACGGATATAGCTCTGGCTTGGTACGGAGTGTACATATTGTAATTACCTAGGCACTGGATTAAACTTTAACAACGCAACAAAAGCAATCACTGTATTATCAAACTGGAGTCTCACAGTTCACTAGGATCTGATATGAATTAGATAAATGACAGTACCTACCAAGAAAAGTGACAGCAACCAGTGCAAGTGCTTGCTACAGGAGCCACAGAAAAGTGTTTATAGATGGGTCCTCAATTACTATTAAGGGCCTGATTCAGATGCGGCTAGGAAGGCCTCCTAATGGCATTTTCTCCATCCGAATTGGATCGGGAACATGTCTTTCCAACCGCCTCGGAAAGGTTTCCGACCGACCAAGTATGATGCGAGTTAGGCATTAGGGAGATCCCAATCCGAACCAGATGGCATTCGGAACGACTGAGCCTTAAGGAGCAGAATCATACGTCTCTACGGCCGCATTTCCAAACGACCGAGTACGATGCTGGATTCTGATATCCTATCCGAATTGTTCCTTCGGACTCGATTGGCAGTCGGAATCTGACTTTGGGGATCCAAAGCGGGCCCCCCTGCACCTGGATCCTTCCTAATCACGCCCGTAAAGGTACCAATGGTTCCCCCCTTACCAGCCATGCACAGTATGGCAGGCACCAGGGGGTGCCCGCCACAGGGTGCCCGATTTTCCTCAGCCACCCCTTTCTTCAATTGGAGCCTATGCATTCAGTCGGAACAAAGGCTTCCATTGAAGTCAATGGGAGTCAGACCGAATTGTATCTGGAAGCATCCGGATGCATCGTACTCAGTCAGTCGGACTCTACAGGTCCGAATGGGCCGGAAACCATTCCCAAACCCATTCAGTCAGGAAGATTTCCTAACCGCATCTGGATCGGGCCCTTAGTGGTAATTCCCAGCATTGGTGTAGGAAATTAAGTTATTAGTTCTGCAGGATGTGAGGCCTACACAAGAAATAGGTCAACAATTTACCCTTACTGGGAACCAAGCACCCCATTGGAGCTCTAGACTCTCTCAGGGTACCGAAACACAGCAGTCCAAGGCCTACTCGGGGGACGTGGTGTGGGCTAGTAATCACCAATCGCCGGGACGCAATAATAACCCTGAATAAATGATTGTTGAGTCTGTGCTTTTTTGGGGGAAAAGGAAAAGTACATTTATAACACACTACTAAATACTATGCATTAATTTACAAATATATACATCAGGCAGATTGAAAATACCTTAGATGACATTCTGCAAGCACTTTGATCCCTAAAGGGTCATGACCCCCAAAATAACAGTTCTCTCCACCTACACCAGACAGGCAATCACTACATAGGGTGGACTATCACCATAAATAAAATATAGGCCTTTTGGCATCTCATCACAACATATATACCGGTAAACCTATTGGCTTTGGCAGAGGTTCACCACATTAAAATAAACCAATAACCACATGCTGAAAATCATCGTCATTTCACTATAATAAATAAACATATGTAAATGTCATTATTAATGTGAATAAAGCATTCCATCATTGAACAAAAAACATTGACAGTATTACACTAGTAATAAAGCATGTGAAATTAACATAACATACCGGTTTTTTTTTTAACACTTTCACGCCACATAAAATTCAGCATTAGAACCAGCCCCTAGAGGGTGCTGCACTCCCAGCTGAAAAGAAAAAGTTCCAGCTGTGAGAGTGCATTAAAATCAGTGCTGAAAAGCCAAAGGGATCATTGTTTTTCTGACCCAAGCAACTCAGGGTCAGTTTTTAGAAATCACAGGGGGTGGCTGCTGTGCTTCCTGATGCCCGCACAACATTGCTGGTGGTGCCCGTGCCTGTTTTGGGCCACCACAAAGCATCAAAAAACATACAGAAGTAAGCCCCACAGGGCATTAGGAGGCTCTCTTTTGAGGGGAGCAGTTATTATTAATTAGACAGCTAGGTCTGCATTCCTTTGTTCCTGCGTGCCCTCATGCCATTCTGTATCTTTCTTTTTTTGGGGGTGCCTGGTCCCATCCAGACTTTCTTTTAGGTTGTGGGCAGCTCAAGGAGCCCACCCAAGGCTGCCCTAGCATGCGCTTCACCTGGCTGGCATCCACCTCTGCCAGTGTGGGAGCTGGCTGCCTGCTTCTTCAATTGCCCACTCTATTACAGCTTGGTGCCTTTGTATGGTGGCCACCTTGTTTCCCCCAGAAATGGGCAAGGGGAGCGAGGGCAAGCAAACCACTGTTGTGGGGAGGGAAAAGGCGCTACCATTTGCTGGATCTCATCGGGGGCCGGGGGATGGAGTCTTGGGCCCCGTTTCCTCTGGTTTGGTGGGGGGACACTACAGTGCTCTCCCTTCTTGCGGGGGCTAGGAGATAGGGTCCCGGGGCCCCTTCTTTTGCATGGACTGGCCGGGTTTGGGAGCTTGAGGAGCCCTGGGGGTGGGGTCCCACATACACCCCTCCCTGGCTCATTAATTATTTATTAAACACCCCCGGGCACTAGCCCATCCCGGGAGAAAATTTAGTGCACTCAGTTTCCCCACAGGGGGTCAAAGGTAAGGTCCTTTAAAAGGCCATAACTTTCAGCAGGCGTCCTAGCCTAGAAAGGGTACACTCTGCGAGGAGCTGGCTGTACTGGCTCCCTGCGCCAGCTTTCGTCCTGAGCTTAGTCTCTTGTGCTCCTCTCCTCCTATGGGGAGCAGATGTCCAGATCTTCCCCCAACTGGTCCTCAAGGGGCGTAAGGGGTGCCAGCCTCACTGGGCCTTGGAGAGACCCGTTGGTTCTGGGGTCATTTGAGGGCACTGTCCTAAGTCCTTTAGGTCATCAGGGGGCTTGTCCTTTCAGTTGTCAATGGCTGCTGCGGCCGTCACTGTCCCAGTGTCCAGAGTCCAACAGCAAAAAGCACCCGCTCTCTGTTGTGTAAGAGTATTTAAATGAGGGGGGGCTCTAGAAGATAGGAACCCCTGGCAATCCCTTCAGAATAGCATACTGGAACAGTTCAAGATGGCACCATCCAGAAGTCACTCGTCACATCTCCTCTGAGAGCCTCAGCTCTGCACTTAGCTGACATCACTGCCAGGCTCTTAACCACCACAACTTCAAAGGGGACCCCCTCCTGTGTTGGCTCAAGTTGTCTAGGCTTCTTTCTTTGTTCAGTGGGCTGACCAGCCCTCAGTACAGTGTGACAGTTAATTAACAGATGCAGATTTTCAACCCCACCCCTTTCTTCTCAGGAGCTGAGAGAAGCACTGTTACTTACTCCTTTTTTATGGGGAGGTCTTTGTTCCCTCTGCTGGCGGGCATAGTAATTAACTTGTCCCAGCAGAGTGACAAAAAGCCTGGGCTATAATCCTGTGCAGAGCCAGAGAAATATGAAAATTCTGGATGACCCATAAAGTGTTTATACACGAGCTTGGGACCAGCGTAGTCAGACTGGGCACATATGTTTCACCACACTTTCACACCTCACAGGACTTTGTAAGCCTAAGGGAAGCAAAGCTGTACTCTAAGGCAGATTTCCCCCTATATGTATCATACAGTGTCACTGCAGATAAAACAGTAATTCATACCGACTTTACCCATGAGTGCCCACTAATATTATAATGCAAAAAGGAACAAATGATGGGCGGAATGCTGAACAATGCAAACATTCACCCCCAGTCACAAGTATCTGGGTTCAATCCATCGTTCTTTTGGTCACCACGCCACTCCAGTTTCGACCCAGCCATATGCAAATCAGTCTTGACCCTGTTCCTCATGGGAACAGTCCAACCCGAACTGCCAAGCCAGGTCCCCCCTGGACCGGAAACAAGCATCCTGGGAACGGTTTCGGGACATTACCCCTCATCAGCCATGTTAGCTTGAATTCAGTGGTGCAGTGGGCATGGGACCCGAGTCTGGGCATATCCTTCCCACTTAGGATGACAAATGCAAAAAGAAACAAAAAATGGGCAGAATGCGGAACAATACAAACATTCACCCCAGTTACAAGGATCTGGGTTTAATCCCTCATTCTTTTGCTCACCACGCCAGCTCAATTTGGACCCAACCATATGCAAATCAGTCTTGACCAAGGTTCTCTCTAAAACCTTTTCTCTGTGAGCGGCAGTGGTGGGTGTCTGTGTGCTGCAACCATGGTTATGTGTGGCAGGAACCAGACCGCCTGTGAGTGCAACGCTAAATATCACTCCAAACGTTTACATAAAAAAGTGAAATGATGGTGCATTTCCACACATACAGCGCCACATTAAGGGTCTTAAGGCAGGTTTGCAATTTGGATAAATACGCCATGACATGAATTGGTTACACAAGCAAGTACGCTTCAGGTTTAGAAAAGCACAAGACTCCAACAGTGGTACCATCATAAGATTTTACTAAATATTCTTAACTGGAGCACTGTTCATTGGGTGGGGAAATGTTGAGAGCCTATACAAGATCACATATACCAAATAAGTTACACATTACATAACATATTTACAATTTGGTGTGAAAGCTACTGAGTAATGTTGGGCTATCCCGCCCAAGATAGTTTGTAAAAGTGTGACATCCAGGCAAACATGGACTGTGGGAGAGAGCCGTTCACACAAGTCAAGTGCCATCACTAGATGGGTGACATGGTTGCTTCTCACAGTGATCCTTGCCATTTTTCCAGTGCTGATAGAATCTTTTGAGGTCAACTTTCCCATTCAGGAGGTAGGCCTTTGTCCTCATCAGCATATACAAATACTTTTGCTCTAGTCTATTTCTCAGTTCACTCTTTATAGTATTCATGAGTCTGAATCCTCGTTCACAATCTGCACTAGATGCTTGAAATGTTGCGCAGACATCAACAAGCTGGGACACCACACTATACTGAGCAGCATTGCGTACAGTGAAATTCACTATGTCTTGAAAGGTGGTAAATAACCCACCCTTTACATATTCTGCCACCACATATTTATAGTCTCTGTATTGTCAAACAACATCTTCCAGTGTTTCACAATTACCCAGGACCTAGACATTTTTATACTTTACAACAAGTCTTTGTATATTCTCAGTCCAAAAATCAAAATGTGATTGTGTTGCTATTGCCTGGAATTCAAAACGTGCCCATTATTTCAGTTCATCTTCAGGGATCCTTTTTTGCATGTGCTCACAAAGAAGGGAAACAAAAGACAAAATAGGCCCACTGTCAAACTCTTGCCTTTCTTAATACAACACCATCAGATCGCTTACATTGCTGCTCCAAAAGACAGTGTCCCCCAAATACTGTTCCGTGATTTGGCCAGTCTTTGCTCTTGCATACTGCACAGCTTCAACAGTAGTCAAATGACTTTTTTGGAATAGTTTGCACAAAGATGCAAATTCACCCAGAATGTCATGAAGTACGGCAAGGGAAATATGGTAGTTGGAGTCAGATAGCGTTTTGTAACAATATTAAGCAACTGAATCATTCTCCTCAACTTTCTCATGCTCAAAGTATTTAAGAACAGCCTCGTAATTACAAATTAGTGCACCAAAAGCAAAATGCCTTGAAAGCCACCGGACTTCATTCAGTGGTCAAAATGAGACCACTTCACATTCAGTGACCGATGCATCCAGCTTGGACTTCCTTGCAGGAGATCGGGAGAACACAGTGTAGACAGTCCTCAATAATGTCTCAATCTCTTTAATCATTGGAACCCTCTTCCAGGCATCATCAATTCCCAAATCTTCTCGATGGGCGACACAATGCTGCTCAACTAGATGAGGAATGGATTGTTTAGGGCGAGTAGCAACATCATTATTCTTACCCGGCATCACAGACGCACCATCGGATGTGAACATGACATTTTCATGAGGTCCAGTTCATTGGCAGTGTAGAATTCTTTCACAGCAGTAGTGATAGCCTCAGCATTACAACTAGTCAGCTTCACTAAGCGCCCAAACAGTGTTTTGTGCTCTGTTGATGTTACAGGTCGGAACTTGAAGTAAAGGATGAGCATTTTTGTAACAGAAATATCTGGGCTCTCATCAATTATCAATGTGTGATACAAAGCGTGACGAAGTTCTGCCATAGTTTCACAGTGTATCACGCTATTATTGATGGCCTCAAAGAACTCAAAGGCATAGTTCTTGCTCCTTCAGCTGTCTAGTATCTTCACATACAAAGCTAGGTGGTCATGGATGTCTTGTACTGATAACATTGAAGTATTCATCTTGACTGCCAGATGCACGTTGTTGATGAGAATCTTTATCTCCTCAGGCATAGATCTTTGTCATTCAATTACTTCCATTCTATTTGCTTTGTCAGTGGCAGTTTCTGTTAGCATTGCCCGCACTCAATAACTAAACCTGGCAGCAGCACTACTGTTTCTTATTATCATCATGGTAGACTTGTGAACTTTGCTAATTAGATGGCGTTTCATGTAATCCAGTTTCTAGCCATCTCTCCATTTTTTCCCTGTAGAAAAGTCCCCAACAATCTTGGCTTCGGCACATGCTTTGCAAAGCAAGCCCACGTCTGGACTGTATTGAAATAGTTCCCCGAGTTGCACGCGAACCTTGCTTCGTGATTTCTGTGTCTCAGTCTGCACAATTTCTTTCATCCACTCTTCCTTGAATATAAGGCCACATTTCTTCCTTTGTGGTGAAGTACCGCACTATCCCAAAGTTACAGCTTTGCGCTTGAACATTTCCGTGCCCGCCGGTTTGAACCTGCTGTGCCACGAAGCCTGCAAAATAAAGGAACATGGCTTACATTGACGCCTATGCTCATGAATGCAATCTGTCACGCAGTACTGAGGCATCGGCGGCAAAAGTGTAATTACCTGGATTTTGCAGTTCTCTGCCCTGCCCTTCCAAACTTATATGTAGCACTGTCCGCAGAGCCTTCAAAAGAAGTAAAGATTGTTATGGCACAGTGTGATACAGCAATACACCATGTGCACCATAAGGGAACTCGACAAAAACAATTACCTGTTCTGCTTGTACTCACGTACACCCGTTTAAATGTATGGGGTACTGTCTGTGAAACCTGCAACAGAAGAAAACATGGGTAAGTATATCATACTACAATGTACAAGATGCACCACAATATAACTCTACCAAACAATTACCTGTTCAGCTTGTACTGACATACACCTGTTTAAATGTGTGGGATACGGTCTGCGAAACCTGCAACAGAAGAAAACATGGGTAAGTATATTATACTACAATGTACAAGATGCACCACAGTTTAATTCTACCAAACAATTACCTGTTCTGCTTGTACTCACGTACACCCGTTTAAATGTGTGTGGTACTGTCTGCAAAACCTGCAACACAAAAAAACATGGGTACGGTATGTTGTTATACTACAATGTACAAGATGCACCACAGTTTAACTCTACAAAACAATTACCTGTTCTGCTTGATCTCACGTACACCGATTTAAATGTGTGGTGTACTATCTGCAAAACCTGCAACACAGGAAAACATGGGTAAGTATGTTATACTATAATGTACAAGATGCACCACAGTTTAAATCTAACAAACAATTACCCGTTTTCCTTGTACTCATGTACGCCTGTTTAAATGTGTGGGGTTCTGTCTGCGAAACCTGCAACAGAAGAAAACATGGGTAAGTATATTATACTACAATGTACAAGATGCACAACAGTTTAACTCTACCAAACAATTACCTGTTCTGCTTGTACTCACGTAAGCCCGTTTAAATGCGTGGGGTACTGTCTGCGAAACCTGCAACAGAAGAAAACATGGGTAAGGTATGTTGTTATACTAAAATGTACAAGATGCACCAGTTTAACTCTACCAAACAATTACCTGTTTGTTCTGCCTGTACTCACGTCTGCCTGTGCAATTGTATTCGTAGTACGGTCTCACAAACCTGCAAAAGAAAAGGGGTGCAGATTGTGAATCTATTTACCCATCAACTCCCCAACCTAACGAGGAACGTAAACAGAATCACCTTGTCTTTATGGGTACTCACACCTGACCACTCAAATCCAAATACCTTACAGACTGGAAACCTGCAATTGAAGACAAGATCTTTAGCAGACGAGACCCCAATAGGAAAAATGACCAAATAATTACCTGGGATTCCAGTTTAGGCCAAACAGGCACGTGCCCATGTGCTTCATTATTAGCATCCATTATCTTAAACTGGTCTATAAATCTGTATTTTGTATTACACCTTCTGTGATGCAGCTTTTCCCTGGCATTCAAACTGCGCAAATGGTTGAGTTTGGTTGAACAAGGAAATTCACAAGGAGGACTGAGCAGCACACAAGCCTTCAAAAGATCCCTTCTCAAGATGATGCAGTGACGTGCAAAAAATATGATAAAGACATTCTAGCAATTTTCAGGCAACCATAAAAATGTCAAGATAACTCTGAAGATTGATAGACCTGCTGCAGAAAGATCTGAGTTTTGTCTAGTGGAAGTTGACTCATCATAAAGTAGCCAAGGAGGTTAAACGCCTCATGTAAAGAAGCTGGTGAACCATGCAGATCACCAATTGCATGCAATGTAAATAGGTCAGTGCATTACTGCTTCTGTCAGACAGCCCCTTTAGTTACTTGCAGTTTATAAGTTTAAATCCTAATATAGAACAGTGAGCTATTAACAATCAAAGAGCTGCATTTCCATTCATTGCAATGGCAGAAAACTTGCGACAGACCACCCGAGCGGAAGAGTAACATAGCTTTTGATTGTAAGAACTTAAGGGTGTTTTTGAACAGTAAATAAAAAAATAAAAAGATTTAGCCTTAATTTTAAAAATCAGGAGCAATAACCTTCAATCATGTTTTACTTGCAGATAAGTTTAACCAAAACACAGAACAAGGCACAGTCGGGCGGCCTATTCAAGAGAGTTCCTCAAATACTAAAATAGATGCTTTGATCTTATTTTGCCATAGAAAACAGCTCAAGAAATGCGTGCCTTCGCCCAAGTAGCTCACTCACCATGGGGTTTCCTTCTGATTGCTTTGGCTTTCCTGCTGCCAATTTCCCCTTATGCTAAGGAAGCTCCACTAATGAGTAACAGTTCTTATGTATTTAAAAGTCATCGACACACTGCACTTGTTAGTCACACATGCAAGAGGACACAACAGGAATTTTAGGCACTTCTCTACAGAGTGTGCTTTAACATGAATAGCAATGCAAAAAAAACGGAAATACATTTTGATCGGTATTCTCTTTAGCTGGAGGGGTATAAGCAGACCGCAGACCTTTTATATTTCATCTTGTTCATGTAATTCAGATACAAATACATGCTGCCTATCTTCGCCAGATGGAACTGAAGGGCCGTTTATAGAAATAAGGCCAAAATACGGAAAACCGATAGATGAATCTGAACTAATACTGTAGTCAAAAAGGCAGAGACTGCTATACTGCAAGAACATTCAATATTCGCACAGAAAGATTGCAGAGGTGAATCTCAAATGGGGAGAAGTCAATTACTCCCTTCAGTGCATCAGATGGTGTGAAGTAATAACTGCCCAATGCTGTTTAGCCAGTGACTTTTGCGTATTCATGTTGATGAGAGCACAGATATTTCTGTTACAGCTTGTGGACACCTGGGAGATGCTAAGTATCTCTATTGTGGTCTCCTGGACTGCAGCTTTCTAATTGCACCAGAACTGTATGCCTTTGGACTTGGTTTGGTTGGTGGATGGATGGAGGTCAGGTCCCGGACAGTGGAGGCTATGGCAGGATGTTTCATTTCAATTTCCTGCCTGCCTGGCCTGCCCCCCAGGAGTTGCTGCTGCCGCCCTGGAGTGTTTGACCTCCTGTCCTACACGTGCAGCTTCCCGTCCCCGGGAGATGTATCTCCAAGACTCCTGACAGTGGGCTGAATTCCTTGTGTGTTCGGGAGTTTTCAGTCAACAATAATGCCAAGATAACTAGTGAATAATGTTTCTTGTTAAGGAAAATCAGGATTTAGTTTGGTGACAGTTTTCACTCATTATAAAGTAGCACAGAGGGCTAATATGCTGATTCACCCTGATCTCTGAAGTCAAGCATTTATGGGCCATATTAAACAGAAACACAGCTCGTTACTGACTGTACTCAGTAGCCTAGAGCATTGGCTGTTCATTAGTTGGGGTCCGGGGTCTGCAGCTATGGTGCACAGCATCACAGGCTTTTTACTTCAATAAACAGCTTAAATTTTACCAGCATGTGGTATATATTTATTACTTCAGGGCCTCCTGCAAAGTTAATGCCCTCCCATTTATTGTGCTTTGCAGCAGTTTTAAGTTGTTCTTAGAGTTTCTCATTGCTCAAATAGTTGATATTTCTGATTTTTGTATATTTCCCACATCTTCGTTGCTTTGCTTTTGTTCACAACAAAGTGTCACTCTTAGCCATCGAATGTTACTCATCATAAGTACATTGAAATTATGAAAATGTCACACATAAGAAATCTGAAACCTTGGCAGCTATGCGTGCTTTACTAACAAAAGAGTACAGCAAGTTTAAAAACAGGGCATGTGCTTTCAGAATAAATTGAAAGTACATGCTGTGTTTTTAAACTTGCTGCACTATTTTGTTAGTAAAGCACGGCCGCGAGGCAGATTGTGTGCTTTTGTTTAAGTATTCATGTTAATCACAGCTCGTGAAGGGGCTGTGATTAACATGAATACTTAAACAAAAGCCCACAATCTGCCCCGCACCGCGCTTTACTAACTTACGAGTACAGTAAGTTTAAAAACAGAGCATGTGCTTTCTGAGTAAATTGAAAGTACACGCTGTGATTAAATACCAGCATTGGCTAAGCATCCTGTGATCTTGGGCAAACAACTTAAACGTCCTGTGCTAGTCTCACCTTTTCTATCATTTCGCCCTTACTCTTAAATCTCCTTGTCCTTCACATTTAGAGGTGGGGGAACTCCAAGATTGCTTTGTATATTTTGAAACACTTTTTTTTAAGTAACAGTAACAAAAACATGGCATGATGTCATGTAGACTATATCACCGTAATCCCCCTGGACCCTGCAGGAGCGGCTTAACCAGGCTGTGTTCGGGTTGTGGGGCCCCAAAGAGACCCACTTGTAGCACCATCGTCGGAGTTAGTGCAACAAGCCTTGACACCTAGAACTCTCAGCTTAGAGGATAAGCCAGTGGCCCATAGGAACATGTTCTAACAACTCCAAATTTGTTAAAAAAAATAAAAAAACAGGTGGCACCAGCAAGATTTGAGAGGGCTTCCATTGGCAAGCCAGCGTTGGCCCCCTAGAACTACTGACTGTATTAACCCTGCCCCCATAGAGCGTACAGAACCTAGGGCAACTAACTATGGGCCAGATGTAGGAAGCAAAATAACGATCGCAAACACTGAAATTCGCCGAATTTCAATGTTTGCGACCGCAAAATAGCCATGTCCAATGTCGAGAGGAAAAAAGTCAAGCGCAAAATAAGGATTCGCTAAAAACAAGAGAAGTCAGTTAGCGAATCCTTATTTTGTGAATATGACCCACCGACTCTCAAATTGTGACTCTCAAATTGCGAAATCGCAAAAATAAATTCGCAAAGAAATGTATGAAAAATCGCAAATAGCGATTTCTGGTAAAACCGCTATTTGCGAGTCGCAATTTACTACCAACTCAAAGCAGGTGGTAACCAGGTGCACTGCATATAAAAAGCCCCAGAATGCATCAGTTTCAACATAATGGCATCCCTCTATGTAATTGCAAGGCGGATGCAAGCAGCAGCACAGAGGATCAGGAGGCGACAGGAACGCATATACAGAGCACGCATCACCCTTTTCCAACTCACTGCAGAAATACATGAGAGGTACAGGCTTCACTCCACTACCATCCTAGACCTGATACGTGACCTGCACCCAATCCTGGAGCATCAGACATGCAGGGCGCACACAATTCCACCACATGTGCAAGTCCTTTGTTCCCTGCACCTACTTGCATCAGGTAGTTACCAGGGGGTGATAGCTGTAGCTGGAGGTGTCTCACAAAGTTGCCTGTCACGCTTCTTCAACACTCCTGGATGCCATGCTTCAAAGAATGCACCATTATATCCGGTTTCCCACCACGCAAATGGAACTGCATAAGGCCACGATGGATTTCTATCAGATGGCCCAATTCCCACATATCATTGGGTGCATCGATGGGACACATATTGCAATCTGCCCCCTCCCCCCCCCCCCCCCTGCTACTGAGTACGTATATCGGAACAGAAAATCATATCATTTAATCAACGTCCAGGTAATTTGTCATGCGTCACACATCATAGCTGATATAGTAGCAAAATTCCCAGGAAGCATGCATGACTCCTACATCTTCAGGCACAGTGGAATCTATACACGTCTGGCTGGGGGCGAATTTGGAGAAGGATACCTGCTAGGTAAATGCATGTGACACACCCTGATGTATACCTTCGATGTATCGGTTGTTGCCTGTGATTAACGTTTCATCCTTTCCCACTTAAGTGACAGCGCATATGTAGTGCGTGCATTCATACTCACCTCATTCCTCAACTCATCCACCCCAAGTGAGAGGAGATACATGCTGCCCATAAGTCGACGCGGAATGTGGTGGAGCGGACATTTGGACTCCTGAAGAGCAGGTTCCGCTGCCTCCACAAAAGTGGATGTGCACGGCAGTACCGCCCCGAGATATGCTGCAAAATCATTGCTACCTGTGCCATACTACACACCCTGGCCACAAAGAAGGGAACCCCAGTTGAAATCAACGATTCAGACTCAGAGGATGAGGAATGTCCACGGCCACATCATAGCGCAGCAGGTGTTGTAGGAGCGGCAGATGGGAGACACAGACGTGCTGAGATCACACGCAACTATTTCTAAGTAAGTAATGACACCAAGTGATAATTGTTTAACGGTGTTTTATTGTCCTTACATCAGGCAATATGTATGCACACCGCTTCACCATACTGGCCTCTGTGTGCCTTGAGTTGCCTAGCTTGGCATGTCTACACTGCATGCACACTGTCATCCACTCTCACTGGGTCACATGGGTTACCTCACCCATCAGCGAATGTCAGCAACTGCATTGACTTATGCCTTGCACTACGCTGTCTGGGCTCAGCAACAGGTGGAGTTATGCTGCTGCGGCTGGTGACCTCCTCACTGTCTCCACCATCCCAAGACCCTGTGGCAGCTATGTTTGCGGTCTGGAGCAGTTCAACAGCAGTGGTGATCTGCACCAACCCCCTAGTAACATTCTGGCTGCAGTGGGCCATTTCCAACTGCTTGGCAACTGTGCGTCTGCTCAGGACAGATGTAGCATTGCATAGGCGGTGGACCGCCTTTGTGTATCCCTCCATGCGCTGTTTTTCCCTGCGCCTTGCACCACGTTCACTGTCCAATTTGCTGAATAACTGCCATACTGCCTCAGTCATGTCCCTCATGCACTCTGCATTGGCCCTATTGCCCTCAGCAACAGTGGTGTTCAGTCCATTGATGCCCTCCTTAATGTCCCTCATGTTCTTGTTCAGGGACACCAGCTGCCGTTGCATTCATCGCATTGTCTTCATTTGCAGCTGCTGCACCTTCACCATGGTGCCCTCAAGACCTGCGAAGACACTGGCTTCCTCACCCTGCTCAGACGGACTGTGCGCCCTTGGTCTGCAGCGGAGACCACTGGTGTGGCTACGCTGCATGGATGACTGTGTTTTGGGAGACTGTGCTGGCTCTACGGGCATGGTCTCTGGAGCTCCTGTGGTCTTCTACTCTGCTCCTCCATCTCCTGCAGTGTTTCCACTGTGTTCCTCCCAGGTCTGGGTGTCTGAGACTCTTCCTCTAGAATATCTTGTTGCCCAGGTGCCTAATGTGTCTCCCTCTCTTCTGTCTATGGTGCAGGTTCGCCTGTGGATACAAGATATCCATTTACTGACTTTCCTTGCAGCCTTTGTGTTACATTAAATTACATGAGTTGCTATTCACAATAACAGTCCTCCGCTTGGTTATTGACTGATGTGAGGTGCCTGCAATTGTGCTCACAAATCTCACTGATATGCTATATGGGTTTTGGGACCATCTCCCATGATGCATTGCTGGTTGTTTGCAAAATATGGACTGGAGTGGAATTCTAACTTGCTCATGGGGCATTGGGGATTGGGGAGGGGGTGGGTTTAGGCCATGCTGTGCATGCATCTTACCTTGTCTGGTGTTGTCTCGGGCTGAGGTGTTCACGTCTCCTATGCCACTGATGGTCTCAGGCTGGAGGGTAGACTCCACCAAATCATCCAGGTGTGTGGTTGCAGGCGCTGTGGATGGTCCGCCACCTGTCTTTTTTGCTTGTTTCAGCCTGTCTGCTACCCTCTCCTTCGCCCTGGAGCGCATGTCATACCAGCGCTTCTTCAGGTCGTCGAAGGAGCGCTGGGTGACACCAATGGCATTGATCTTGCCTTGTATTTCGAGCCAGATCTTTCTCTTCTGGGATTCTGGTACATGCAAGGATTTCTTTTCATATAACTGGTCATGTGTCTTAACCACCTCTTCAATAAGGACCTCCAACTCCTTCTCACTAAACTTGTGCTTCCTTTTCCTTTCTGCAGGCTCCTTTCCCTTCTCCTGTGTGTCCATCCTGTCAGTTGGTGTCTGCCTGAACACTCCTGGATATGTGCTCCTGCTCTCTGCCTCTCCCACAGCCTCAGGCACTCAGAAACAGCATGGGTGTGGCCACTTCCTGTGTGTGATTTCAGCAGAAAGCACCTGAATGGCAGATTCTCAAATTAGCGATTTTTTAAAATTGCGATTTGGCTAATTCCGAATCGGCAATACCGATTCGGTATGAGGGTCTGCGAGTTTTAGAGAATCACAATTTATTTGCGATTTTTTATCTAAATGGCGGTTTGCGATTTCTTAATAGCGATTCGGTAAAAATCGCTATTAAGAACTCGCAAATATCATTTTACCTACATCTGCACCAATGATTCATATTTAACTTACTCGTACTTTCAATATTGTGTGAGAGCAACACTAAATAGTGTGAGCAAATAAAAATATTTTTTATTTAGAACACATAAAAACAGCATCAAAAGTATTACATATTGATTCACATTCACACTCCAATCATGTCTACATTCACACTCAATTCATCCTCATAATTAAAACCAGGTACACAGACAAGAGTTGAACCAAGTTCTAAGGTATGTGCTTATATCATATAATACTATAATGTTAAATAAAAGCTGATGATATGTAATAAAACAATACAAGTTATTTAATCTAGGAGCAATCGGTGGCTTAACAATGAACTCTCATTTGTCATCTACACACATTTCGGCACTGAAGGACAAGTAACTTACCTTCGGTAATGCCTTATCTGGAAGCGACATGATCTAGCCACAGATTCCTTACCTTTGAACTTCCAGGCATCAGGCTGGATCCAGAAGATTTTTGGTAGCAGTACCCATGCGTGCCGGTAGGTGGCATCAGTCGACTCCTCGTGACATCATAGGCGTCGTGTGTTCGTCGTCGTCGTGATGTTCACGCCATCAATATAACTACAAATCCGGCACGCTGACGTCAGTACTTTTCACGACTTTCCATGCCAGAAGTACAAAGCCATGAAATGACTTACAGTGGTGTGTTAAAAAAGGCAACTAGGGCCCTTAAGGGAAAAGCCCTCGACCTTAGAATCAATCCGCAGTGCGGGGAATAGGTAGGTCAGTAAGGAATCTGTGGCTAGATCATGTCACTAGCCGCAGATTCCTTACCTTTGAACAGATACCCAAGCAATGCCATCATTGAAGGAGGGACGGCGAAAAGGTTTAGACCAGGAAGTCCCGCAAGACAGAGCAACCAAACAGTCCTTCTCTGCGAACCTCAGAATACAGGCAGTAGTGTCTGGCAGACGTGTGCAACGAAGCCCATGTGGCTGCTTGGCAAATATCCAAAACAGGAAAACCACGCTGGAGAGCTGGGGTGGCTGCTTTTGCCTTGGTAGAATGAGCTCTAAGCCCTTCAGGAGGATCCTTCTTCGCTAAGGCGTAACAGATTTTGATACAGAGGATAACCCAGCGGGATATAGTCCTCTTTTGGACTGCACATTCTTTCTTTGCACCCATGTACCCTATAAATAGTTGGTCATCCACCCGGAACTCTTTGGTTCAATCGAGACAGAATGATAATGTTCTTTTTGGGTCCAGACAATGGTTACTCTCCTCTTCCTTGGAAGGGTGCGGAGGTGCATAGAAAGTGGGTAGAGTAACAGACTGCCCCATATTAAAAGGTGTTACCACCTTATGTAGAAAAAATGCCCTTGTGTGGAGCACCACTTTTATCCGGAACAACTGTCAGGTAAGGAGGCTGTGATGACAATGCCTGCAGTTCGCTCACCCTCCTGGCAGAGGTTATTGCCACTAAGAAGGCTGTTTTGATGGTGAGCAGCCGTAGAGAGCAGCTGTGCAGAGGCTCAAACGGTGCACTCAACAGAAAGGTGAGAACCAAATTAAGGTCCCAATGTGGCATAATAAAGGGTGAAGGGGCAAACAAGTGGGTTAACCCCTTCAAGAATCTCTGTACCAGAGGGGATTTGAAAAGAGAATGCTGATTAGGTAGCTGAAGAAAAGAGAAAAGGGCCAAAAGATAGCCCTTCAAGGTGCCCAGAGCAAAGTTCTGCTGAGCCAAGGAAAGTATGAACAGGAGGATGGCAGATAAAGATGCATCTATGAGGGTCAATAGACCGGTCTGTACAATATTTACAAAATTTTGACCATTTGCAGGCGTATACCAACTTCGTGGAGGGATGCCTGGCTCTCAGAATAACCTTACAGATTTCAGGAGGAAGGTCGAAAGCTGTCAGCGGTCGCCACTCAATCTTCACGCAAGGAGGCGGAGAGTGGACAGGTTCGAGTTGAGGACCCTCCCCTGCTGCTGCGACAGGAAATCTTCCCGAAGGGGTAGGCTGATCGGAGCATCGATGATCATTGCCCGAAGCTCTAGATACTAGACTCTCCATGCACAGTCCGGAGCCACAAGAATGACTTGTGCCCGGTCGCTCCTGATCTTCTTAAGCACCCGGGGTAGGAGTGGCATGGGCGGACAGGCATAGAGGAGAACTGAGCTCCACTCGAGATGAAAAGTGTCACCGAGCGAGAGCTGCCCTGGAAACTCCAGCGCGCAAAACTGCTGACATTGTGCGTTCTCTACGGAGGCTCTCTCCACTGTTGTAAGAGTCCTTGCACCACCTACGGATGGAAATGCCACTCATGATCCGCTAGGCACCTTCAGCTGAGTTTGTCCGCTCTGGCATTCAGAGAACCAGCCAGATACTGAACCACCAGGGAAATGTCCTGCTGTTCCAGCCAAGTCCAGAGACGCAAAGCCCCTTGATACAGGGTCCGCCTCCCCACCCCACCTTGCTTGTTGCAGTACCACATGTTGGTTGTGTTATCTGTGAACACCTGAACTAACCTCCCCTTGATGGATGGCAAGAAGGCTTTTAGTGCCAGTCAGATCGCACAAAGGTCCAACAGGTTTATATGGAGCCAGGCCACCGCCGGAGACAAGTATCCTCTGATCTTAACTTCTACCAGTTGGCCGTCCCATCCCAGAAGGGACGCATCCGTCACTACTGTGAGGTCTGGATGGGGAAGGGAGAGGGGTCTGCCTCTGACCCAATCACAGTTTGAAAGCCACCACTGCAGGTCTTTCGCAGTGTCCTCAGAGATCTGGACCAGGTCGTGAGATTTCCCCGATGCTGCGCCCATTGGAACTTCAGGTCCAATTGCAGAGCCCACATGTGCCATCTGGCATGGTCCACAAGAAGGATGCAAGAGGCAATGAGGCCCAAAACCCTCAGAGTCATTCTCACCGAAATGCAGGATAGAGGCTGAAATATCTGTATCATAGCCCGAATATGCTGGACTCGCCGCTTGGGAGGGTAAGCACGAAACTGCACCGTGCCCAAAACTGCTCCAATGAAAGGGACTATCTGAGAGGGAAATCAGGTGTGACTTTGGCACATTGATAGTGAACCCCAGTGAATACAAGAGGCTCGCCATAGTCTGGATATGGGAGATGACTGCTTGGGACCAGCCCGCCTTCAAACAACCAGTCGTCGAGATAGAGGAAGATTGGAACCCCTGATCTCCGCGGATGGGCTGCGACCACCGTCATCACCTTGGTGAACACCCACGGGCACTGGTGAGGACAAAGGGGAGCACAGCAAACTGAAAGCGCACCTGGCCCACTGTAAACCGCAGGTAGCGGTGATGGGCCGGAAGGACAGGAATGTGGCATCCTGCAAGTCCAACGTTACCATCCAGTCTCCCAGGTCTAAGGCAGACAGTACCTGAGCCAGAGTGAGCATCTTGAATTTCTCCTTCTTGAGGAAGTTGTTGAGGGCTCTGAGGTCAAGGATAGGACGTAGGCCTCAGTCCTTCTTTGGAATCAGGAAGTAGCGGGAATAGCAACCACAACCTATTTCTTTCCCGGGAACCCTCTATGTAGCTACCTTGGCCAAGAGAGCCTTCACTTACTCGTGGAGTAGCGTGAGATGATCCCCCATCAGGCGTTTGTGATTTGAAGGTATAGAAGGAGAGGTAACCTCGAAGGGGAGGGAGTATACCCTTCGGACTATCTGCAACACCTACCTGTCCAAGGCGATGTCGCACCAGTGGTGGAGGTGATGGTGTATCCTGCCACCCACTGGATGCTCGTGATCCCAAAGGACCGGACTTGGAAGGTTTTGTGGTGGAGGAGGGAATGGTGGCTTGGTTTGATTTCTGGCATCCCGACCCTCGAGGGCGAGATGAACCGTGGCCACAGCCCCATAGAGGTTGCTGGACTTGCTGAGCCCGCTGCCTGGAATAGGGTTGGCATGATTGGAAGCCACTTCCGTAGCCACAAAGGGAGCGAAAAGCAGATGCAGGCCGGGGTGTAGTACTGATGCCGTAGTCCGTGAATCCTTGAAGCACTCAAGCGCAGTGTCAGCCTTGTTTCCAAAGATACATGAGCCATCAAAAGGCATGTCCATGAGGTTTGCTTGGGCATCCCCCGAAAAGCCAGAGATCCTGAGCCAGACGTGGGGCCTTATGGACACCGCCGAAGAAATCGCTCTGTCCAGCGAGTTCGTCGTGTTCAAGCCACAGGGAATGGCGAACTTCGCTTCATCTCTCCCGCCTGATATTACTTGGGAAAGCAGGATCTGGTCCTCCTCCGAGAACCTAGGCACCACCTGCACAACCGAATCCCATATAGAATGGGAGTAACAACACAAAAGGCATGCAGTGTTCACCGACCGCAATGCGAGGCTGGTGGAAGAGAACATTTTCTATCCAAAGTTCTCCAGCCATTTGGATTCCCTGTCCGGAGCGGCGGAAGGGTACACGTCACGGGAAGTGGAAGCCTGGATCACCAAGCTTTTGCAGTGGTGTTTAGGGCAGTGAGGAAAAACTGGGTCGCCTGGTACAGGGCGATGGCGGCGGGCAATTGTTCTATTCACAGGAGCACCTGTGCTGGGTTTGGACCAGGTGCCCAGAAAAACGTCCATTATGGCCTTGTTAAAAGGCAGTAAGGTTCCGATGAGGAGACACCAGGCTGCAGGACCTCTGTCAGGACATTAATCTCGACCGCCACTATAGGAAGCTGCAGGTCCAGGACCTCTGCAGCACTACGCACCACCATAGCAAACTACGCCCCTCCTCCGTAGTCCGGTTAGGGGGAGACAGCATGCCGGATTCTGAGTAGGTGTCCAGGCCACTGGCATCACCCAGTTCCTCATACCAGTCCATGTCCTGGGGCTGCAGGATTTCTAAGGGATCCTGCTCCCCCTCCCAATCCTCTTCGTCCAACACTAAACATTCAGAAAGGGGCTTCTTAGACGGTATGAAGCCGTACGGCTCATTCGGCGCCAACCTCTGCGTCAATGAACGCCATACCGGCTCCGTATCATCTGGAATGAGGATCTGCTACCGGCGGGCGACGGCTGCACCGGAGATCTCGGTGTTGGATGTGCCACTGGGGAAGGTCGCTGTGGAGGTGTGACAGGCACCGGTCCAGACCCAGGAATGGGTCCAACAGGAGGCCGTGGCACCGGGGCCGGAGCCAAAGGCACGGGATCCCCTTCACCTGGGCCTGCGTGGCCTGAAGTCGCGCCGGCAGGGTCAGGCAACCCAAACACGGCACACATGGCATCGTAAAACTCTTTGAGTTGGGCGAGGTTCGCTCCCTGCCACGGAAAGGGAGGGAGATGGGGAGTCGACCCCAGTGCCCGCTCCACAGAACGGTGCCTAGGAAGCGAGGCTCCTCCATCTCGCCGCGTGGCGGATGGGGCGAAGTGGAAGCACGCTTCAACTTCTTGTGGTGCCTCTTACCTGAAAACTTTGACGAAGAGGACTTCGAGCACCAGAAGCGATGCTCAGACCTTCCTCTCGACTGAGACCGGCCCGCGGGAGCAAGTTTGACGAGGAGACCTCAGCAGTGCATGCCGGACCACGAGCAGCTTCAGAGGCCCCTCCCTCAATGGTCCGGCAATCGGAGCATGAATTTACGTAGTGGTCGTGATCCAGGCACCAGAGACACATGAGGTGGGGGTCTGTTACCAACTTGACGTGGTGACAGGCGCCCATTGGCTTGAACCCCGAAGTCTTCCTACTGGACATCCTAACACACCAAAAGGAGTTGACAAAAAGTCAAAAAAATTCTGTCTGGTGTGGGAAGAAAAGAACTGACGTCAGCGCGCCGGAATGGCGGTCAAATTGACGCAGATGTCACAAAGACGACAAACCCAACGCCTATGACATCACACGGAGTTGACCGATGCCACCTACCGGCCCGCTGGGGCACTGCTATCAAAAATCTTCCAGATCAAGCCTGACGCCTGGAAATCCAAAGGTAAAGAATCTGCGGCTAGATGTATCCATCAGATGTGCCTTCTTCAGAAAAGCCACTGGAAACCCTTGTGTGGTACTTGTAAATATAGAGAGATTGTTGTTCACAGGTTTACAATTTGAAACACTAACTTTACTCTTCTTTATACTTAGCACTGGTCTTTTCCCTTAGCACTTACATCTTGTTACCTTATGGCTTGCACAGGATCTGAGGTGTATCCATACTGGAATTGGAATCGACAGCTATCATTTCTACATATATCTATTGTAAATTCTTTTTTGGTACATGTGGATCTACATCTTATCTTTCTTGTTTCCTAATTTTCCCTCACTGTTGGCCTAGAGACACAAACATTGTAAATAGCACTTTAAGAAAATGTGTTTGTTGGATAATTCCGCTTAAGGGCAACAATCTCTCTATATAGTAACAAAAACAGGGCATTATGACATTTAGACTATATCACAGTTATTACCCCGGACCCTGCAGGAGCGACTTAACCAGGCTGGGTTTGGGTTGTGGGGTCCACGAGAGCGCCACTTGCAGCACCATCATTGGAGTTAGTGCAACAAGCCTTGACACCTAGAGCTCTGAGATTATAGGACAATCCAGAGGCCCATAGGATCACATTCTGACAGCCCCAAATGTGTTTTAAAAAACCCTAAAAAAACTGGTGGCACCAGCAAGACTTGAGAGGGCTTCAATTGGAAAACCAGCGTTGGCCCCTCCTACTACTGACTGTATTAAACCCACCCATAGAGCGTACAGAACCTAGGGCAACTAACAATGATTCTTGTTTGACATACTCAGGCTTTCAATAATGTGTGAGTGCAACACTAAATAGTGTGAGCAAATACAAATACTTTTTATTTAGAACACATAAAAATAGTATCAAAATTATTACATATTGATTCGAATCCACACTCCAATCATGTCTACATTCAAACTCAATTCATCCTCATAATTAAAACGAGGTACACGAACAAGAGACGAACCAAGGTCTAAGGTATGTGCTTATATCATATGATACAATAATGTTACATAAAAACTGTTGAAATGTAACAAAACAATATAAGTTATTTACTTGGTGATAATTTCAAAAGGTTGGAAGTGCCACAAAAATGTGGAGGTGACATAGCGGTACAGGTTTACAATATGTTTTGCTAACTTTACTCTTCTTTATCCTTATCACTGGTCTTTTCCCTGAGCACTTGCATCTCTTGCCTTATAAAATGTACAGGATCAGTGGTGTATCTATACTGGAATTGGAATCAACAGCTATCATTTCTACATATATCTTTTATAATGTATTCTTTTGGTACATGTGAGTCTACATGTTATCTTTCTTGTTTCCTAATCTTCCCTAACTGTTGGCCTAGAGACACAAACATTGCAAATAGCACATTAGGAAATTGTGCTTGTTGAATCATTCCGCTTAGGGGCAACAATCTCTCTACATATTTACAGGCACTACACAAGGGTTTCCAGTGGCTTTCCTGAAGAAGGCACTTCAGTGTCGAAACGTGCGTAGATGACAGAAGAAAGTTAATTGTTAAGCCACCGATTGCTCCTTGATTAAATAACTTGTATTGTTTTGTTACATGTCACGAGCTTTTATGTAATATTATTGTATCATCGTGTACCTGGTTTTGATTATGAGGATGAATTGAGTGTGAATGTTGACATTATTGGAGAGTGGATGTGAAACAATATGCAATACTTTTGATTCTGTCTTTATGTGTTCTAAATAAAAAATATTTGTATTTGCTTGCACTATTTAGTGTTGCCTTCACACATTATTGAAAGCCTGAGTATGTCTAATATGATTCATTGCTGGTTGCCCTAGGTTCTGTTCGCTTTGTGTATTTCCCTGCCTAATGCAACTTCTACCCAACCTGGGGGCCCTTGTCTTCACATTAACCTCCCCCCATAGCTACAGTATGATGGGGCCCAAAAAGAGACCTGCCTTTCGCTCTAACACGCTTTGGACTGCATTCAGGCAGGGCAGCAGGCGCTAGCTGTCAACTCCACTCGATCTCCCCAAAGGCATCAAAGGCATCAAAAAAATCGCTTAGCGGTAATTTTAATTGCGCTGCCTAATAGATTGTTAACAGCCTATAGCTTTTATCCTAATTGGAATTTCGCGCTTTTAACTTTTAAAACTCCACACTCACCCCTCGCTGTCTCTCCTGAGCCGTCTCCTCGGTCCACCACGGGATATCCTGGTTGTGTGGAGGGAGGTACTTTCGGCGGAAGGAGGTCACCGCACCAGCTTTTTTCCCACTGCTCACTACAAAACTCATGGGCAACGGAGCGCGCAGCGGACGCGCGCAGCGGGCGCGCCGATGGTGCGCCAAAGGCAAACCCGTCTGCGCCCGTCCGCGCCCCACAGCCGCCTGCCGCCGGAACCCCTGCGCAATTCACCCTAGACCATGACGTCCACGCCAAACCTATCTATTCTAGCAATGAGTTGATATTGGTTAGCAGAAACTCCCTTCTCCCCCCCCCTCCACTGCCACAGCAAAGGGTCAACTCTGCCGCCTTCCCTGGAAGGCTTCTTCTCCTGCCCCCATTGTAAATTTCAAAGCACACTCTGCACCACAGATCACTGCAACACCCCTCTATCCCCCTCCCCGCCCTCCTCACACCACCCAGAGAACACTAGGCGGGCTGCCTCCCCCAAACTCCATGGAAATACTCCCCCTACTCGGTGCCACTGGAAAGGCTTCTTAGGAAATGTCAGATCCCTCCCCAAACACGCTGTAGAACTTTGGGATCTCCTGGACAATGAGTCACCGGACATTGGCTTTCTCACTGAGACATGGTTGAAACCCTCGAGCACTCCTGCAATCACTATTGCCTAACCCGAAGGATATAAAATCCTCAGGCTCGATAGACAACCCAGGACCGGTGGTGGAATTGCAATCATTCACAATGATCGAGCAAAGGTATCCATACTGGAACAACACTCCAACAATTCGATCGAAATCCTGATTTTCAAACTCGACCTCTCCCCTCATATAAACTGGAAGGGAGCCCTGGTCTACCGACCCCTGGGCCCCCTAGCCAATTTCTCTCTCTTGCTACTAGAATTAATTGCCCCCCATGTGATCTCCTCCAACAAATTTGTGCTAATGGGTGATTTCAACATCCATAGCGAAATAACAACCAACACTGATACCGCATCTTTCCTCAATGACCTTCCCACCCTTAATCTCAATAAAATTAACCATGGCCCCACCCACTCAGCGGGCTACACACTGGACATCATCTTCTCCAACTCCCCCCTCCTCACTTGTAATGCCCCCAAGACAATCACCTGGTCTGATCATGCCATCATCAATTTCCAGATACAAGAACTTATCCCGACCCAACGATCTGCCACTCAAAATCGTCCCTGCTATAGACATTGGCATAAGATCAACTCTGACACCTTTACCGCCACTTTCACCGCACCATTAATCACTCCCCACAATCAACTAGAAGACAACCTAACACTCCTCAATCAATCTGCCTTGGCAGCCATAAATAAAATCGCCCCTTTAAAACAGAGATCTCCCAAACCCACATCTCCCAGGGCAGCATGGTTCTCCCCGGAACTCCATATAGAAAAAACCAGCTGCAAAAATCTTGAAAGGAAATGGCGTCGCACCAATCTCGAAGCTCATAAAGAAAAATACAGAACAGCCTTGTCCATCTACCATAAAAATATTAAGCGCACACGCAAGTACTACATAGCCCTTTAATTCAGCACAGCTAAAAACACTCCCAAAGCTATGTACCAACTTCTGAAAACCTTCACACACCCCACAGCTTGTGTAACTACAGAAGCCCCCTCTCAAACACTCTGCGATAAAATTAGCGACCACTTCATACAAAAAAATCGACACCATCTATAACAAAATTATCTCCTCTGTGAACCCCCCCTCTACAGATATCAACCCGGACATCCCCCCGCACTTCCCACCCAACCCCTCCACTCTCCTAAAATTCCCATCACTCACACAAGAAGACACCGAGTCCATAATGGCCACAATCACCTCCGGCTCTCCCCTAGACATACTTCCGGCCAAGATCATGGCATCCTTAGCAAAACAACTTTCTCACCCAGTCTGCTCCATTCTAAACCAATCTCTGGAGGAAGGTCTCCTACCTGTCGATTGGAAAGCGGCCCAAGTCATCCCCATCAGAAAAAACACCAACTTACCCTCAGACAACCTGTCCAACCTTCGCCCCATCTCCCTCCTGCCTTACCTAAGTAAAACAATTGAAAAACATGTGAATAAACATCTCTCCGACCACATCGAAGCTATAGGTTACCTTGACCCGACTCAATCTGGCTTCCACCCAAATTATAGCACTGAGTCTGCCCTCATAGCTGTCACCGACAACATCAGACTCACCTTAGACCAAAACCTACCCACTCTCCTCGGACCTCTCAGCAGTGTTCGATACGGTCGATCATCAGATTCTGCTTACAAGAATCAGAGAGACAGGAATCGGGGGAACAGCCCTGAAATGGATAAACAGCTTCCTTACTAATCGCTCCCAGACCATCAATCTTGGGCCTTTCCGGTCTAAGCCTCAAAATCTGACTAAGGGAGTCCCACAGGGTTCGTGCCTAAGCCCGACCATGTTCAACATCTACATCTCCCCCCTGGCTTCCTTATTGCGTCACCTTGGATTCGTCCCATTATTCTACGCAGATGATACTCAACTTACCTTTTCCTTCAATAAAACCTCCCAGACAGCTGAACACACTTTCTCCTCCAGCATGCTGGCGATCTCCCGTTGGACGGAAGACAACTTCCTCCAGCTGAATGCTGGAAAAACGGAAGTCATGCTCTTCGGTGACGCCCCCCTTCTGTGGTCCCCGCAGTGGTGGCCCCCAGAACTGGGCTCCCCCCTTCCACCCCGGCTACATCAGTAAAAAACCTCGGGATGTTTCTCGAACAGGCCCTTACCTTGAAAAAACACATGTCACACACTGTAGGCTCATGCTTCCACATCCTAAGCATCAGCGCTACTCCGGTTAGAACAGATTGGCTGTTGCTCTTAGCCTTTAATCATTGCCTTTGAAATCGCTATACTTTTAAAAATAAAAGCTGTGTTTTAAATATATGTTTACTGCCCTGACTGATTGCACTATTTCTCGCTACACCCTGCACTTTGCACATTTTTAGAAAATCGTAAAGGTCACTTGTTGTAAAAATCTAATTACTTGAAAAGTCATTATTATCGCTGTTTTATCGTTTTAATCTTACCTGTTCCGATTTCCCGCCTCCTGTTAATGCAAGCCCGACCCCGTTCCGTCACGGCGTGTGCCGATTGCATGGAGGGTCAGTTGGGCTTGTTCATACTTCCTGCTTCTTGCGGAAGTCTAGGGACGCGCTCTAGTCTTTCTGGCTCAATTCCTACTTAAACAGGGCGAGGGCGCGGACGCGCGCAGCGCTACTCCGGTTAAAACAGATTGGCTGTTGCTCTTAGCCTTTAATCATTGCCTTTGAAATCGCTATACTTTTAAAAATAAAAGCTGTGTTTTAAATATATGTTTACTGCCCTGACTGTTTGCACTATTTCTCGGTACACCCTGCACTTTGCACATTTTTAGAAAATCGTAAAGGTCACTTGTTGTAAAAATCTAATTACTTGAAAAGTCATTATTATCGCTGTTTTATCGTTTTAATCTTACCTGTTCCAATTTCCCGCCTCCTGTTAATGCTAGCCCGACCCCGTTCCGTCACGGCGTGTGCCAATTGCACGGAGGGTCAGCTGGGCTTGTTCATACTTCCTGCTTCTTGCGGAAGTCTAGGGACGCGCTCTAGTCTTTCTGGCTCAATTCCTACTTAAACAGGGCGAGGGCGCGGACGCGCGCAGCGCTACTCCGGTTAGAACAGATTGGCTGTTGCTCTTAGCCTTTAATCATTGCCTTTGAAATCGCTATACTTTTAAAAATAAAAGCTGTGTTGTAAATATATGTTTACTGCCCTGACTGTTTGCACTATTTCTCGGTACACCCTGCACTTTGCACATTTTTAGAAAATCGTAAAGGTCACTTGTTGTAAAAATCTAATTACTTGAAAAGTCATTATTATCGCTGTTTTATCGTTTTAATCTTACCTGTTCCCATTTCCCGCCTCCTTTTAATGCTAGCCCGACCCCGTTCCGTCACGGCGTGTGCCGATTGCACGGAGGGTCAGCTGGGCTTGTTCATACTTCCTGCTTCTTGCGGAAGTCTAGGGACGCGCTCTAGTCTTTCTGGCTCAATTCCTACGTAAACAGGGCGAGGGCGCGGACGCGCGCAGCGCTACTCCGGTTAGAACAGATTGGCTGTTGCTCTTAGCCTTTAATCATTGCCTTTGAAATCGCTATACTTTTAAAAATAAAAGCTGTGTTTTAAATATATGTTTACTGCCCTGACTGTTTGCACTATTTCTCGGTACACCCTGCACTTTGCACATTTTTAGAAAATCGTAAAGGTCACTTGTTGTAAAAATCTAATTACTTGAAAAGTCATTATTATCGCTGTTTTATCGTTTTAATCTTACCTGTTCCAATTTCCCGCCTCCTGTTAATGCTAGCCCGACCCCGTTCCGTCACGGCGTGTGCCGATTGCACGGAGGGTCAGCTGGGCTTGTTCATACTTCCTGCTTCTTGCGGAAGTCTAGGGACGCGCTCTAGTCTTTCTGGCTCAATTCCTACTTAAACAGGGCGAGGGCGCGGACGCACGCAGCGCTACTCCGGTTAGAACAGATTGGCTGTTGCTCTTAGCCTTTAATCATTGCCTTTGAAATCGCTATACTTTTAAAAATAAAAGCTGTGTTTTAAATATATGTTTACTGCCCTGACTGTTTGCACTATTTCTCGGTACACCCTGCACTTTGCACATTTTTAGAAAATCGTAAAGGTCACTTGTTGTAAAAATCTAATTACTTGAAAAGTCATTATTATCGCTGTTTTATCGTTTTAATCTTACCTGTTCCAATTTCCCGCCTCCTGTTAATGCTAGCCCGACCCCGTTCCGTCACGGCGTGTGCCAATTGCACGGAGGGTCAGCTGGGCTTGTTCATACTTCCTGCTTCTTGCGGAAGTCTAGGGACGCGCTCTAGTCTTTCTGGCTCAATTCCTACTTAAACAGGGCGAGGGCGCGGACGCGCGCAGCGCTACTCCGGTTAGAACAGATTGGCTGTTGCTCTTAGCCTTTAATCATTGCCTTTGAAATCGCTATACTTTTAAAAATAAAAGCTGTGTTTTAAATATATGTTTACTGCCCTGACTGTTTGCACTATTTCTCGGTACACCCTGCACATTTTTAGAAAATCGTAAAGGTCACTTGTTGTAAAAATCTAATTACTTGAAAAGTCATTATTATCGCTGTTTTATCGTTTTAATCTTACCTGTTCCCATTTCCCGCCTCCTGTTAATGCTAGCCCGACCCCGTTCCGTCACGGCGTGTGCCGATTGCACGGAGGGTCAGCTGGGCTTGTTCATACTTCCTGCTTCTTGCGGAAGTCTAGGGACGCGCTCTAGTCTTTCTGGCTCAATTCCTACTTAAACAGGGCAAGGGCGCGGACGCGCGCAGCGCTACTCCGGTTAGAACAGATTGGCTGTTGCTCTTAGCCTTTAATCATTGCCTTTGAAATCGCTATACTTTTAAAAATAAAAGCTGTGTTATAAATATATGTTTACTGCCCTGACTGTTTGCACTATTTCTCGCTACACCCTGCACTTTGCAAATTTTTAGAAAATCGTAAAGGTCACTTGTTGTAAAAATCTAATTACTTGAAAAGTCATTATTATCGCTGTTTTATCGTTTTAATTTTACCTGTTCCGATTTCCCGCCTCCTGTTAATGCTAGCCCGACCCCGTTCCGTCACGGCGTGTGCCAATTGCACGGAGGGTCAGCTGGGCTTGTTCATACTTCCTGCTTCTTGCGGAAGTCTAGGGACGCGCTCTAGTCTTTCTGGCTCAATTCCTACTTAAACAGGGCGAGGGCGCGGACGCGCGCAGCGCTACTCCGGTTAGAACAGATTGGCTGTTGCTCTTAGCCTTTAATCATTGCCTTTGAAATCGCTATACTTTTAAAAATAAAAGCTGTGTTTTAAATATATTTTTACTGCCCTGACTGTTTGCACTATTTCTCGGTACACCCTGCACTTTGCACATTTTTAGAAAATCGTAAAGGTCACTTGTTGTAAAAGTCTAATTACTTGAAAAGTCATTATTATCGCTGTTTAACGTTTTAATCTTACCTGTTCCAATTTCCCGCCTCCTGTTAATGCTAGCCCGACCCCGTTCCGTCACGGCGTGTGCCGATTGCACGGAGGGTTAGCTGGGCTTGTTCATACTTCCTGCTTCTTGCGGAAGTCTAGGGACGCGCTCTAGTCTTTCTGGCTCAATTCCTACTTTAACAGGGCAAGGGCGCGGACGCGCGCAGCGGCGCGCCAAAGGCAAGCCCGTCTGCGCCCGTCCGCGACCGGTCGCGTCCAGCGGCCATAAAACCCTGCTCTGACCAGGTTTGCTCTTTCTGGTTTTTTGGCATTCTGCTCCCACATATTTCTTCCTGTTATTACCGGGAGCTTTTGTTAAAATGGGCTTAATACAATACTCCAGTTCCCAATTGAATTGCCTCAAAATCCCGCTCACTGCTAACTCGGGCTCTTATGAAACTGGCATGTTTCAGTGCCCAGAAATTAGGCGTCCTCACGACCAGATTTGTCGTATCCCATCTGCCAGATCAAAACTTCTCAACAAAAATAATGCTCTTTCTATTTCACTGACTGCCATCTATTTTAACGCTCGCTCTATTTCTAAACATGCCCTGGACGTATGGGATCTTCTGACTCTCATGGACCCAGACATCTGTTTCATCACTGAAACCTGGTTACATGAGCATTCTTGTTCTGATTTACATGTGGCCCTTCCCCCCGAATATAAAATTATTCGAATTGATAGAAAGGAGAAAAGAGGGGGTGGGCTACTTATCATATACAAAGGAGCGTTTACTATAAGCATCCTGGACTCTGTATCTTGTAGCACCATTAAAATCTGCTCCTTTAACTCCTTCAGTGCCCATGACGAGATGGTCTCGTCATGGAGCGCGGTTGCGCTGTGCCCATGACGAGACTATCTCGTCATGAACCCCGCCCGCTAATGAAAGGGCCGGCACAGGGCGGGGAAAGGGCGGGGCACTGAAGGGGTTAAAATTGTCGGTCTTTTAAATGGTTCCTGGAGAGGAGCCCTGGTCTACCGCCCACCTGGCTCAAAGGGCAATTTTTCCGACCAGCTAGTCGAAATCATCGCCCCTCATGTTCTGGCCTCAGATAAATTCCTGCTTATTGGGGACTTTAATCATCATGCGGAACTATCTGCCAATCCTGACACAGATAAACTACTCTCAGATATGAGCACCCTTGGTCTAGGCCAACTGGTAAATGGGCCCACCCATTGTGCGGGCCATACGCTTGACCTTCTGTTCACTAATGTATTGGATCTGACAGTTGAAACTCCAGTACCATTAATATGGACAGATCATCACCTATTGAAGTTTGCCATCCCCTCCGCACCTAAAAAGAAATCTCATCCGGATAATGAGTCTGTATTTTGTAGACCCTGGCGTAAAGTTACCACTCCACTATTCAAAGATAACTTCAGCTTTTATCCCCTAAACCACGAATCGAGTGTCGACTACGATGTATTACAACTAAATAATGCTATCGTAACCACTCTAGATCTAATTGCCCCGGTTCAGAACATTAGGCCCAAGATCAGAAACTCTCCTTGGTTCACTGATACACTTAAGGCCACTAAACGTTTGTGCCGTACTGCAGAAAAACTGTGGAGGAAAACTAGAAATCTCGTTGACCGCGACAACTATAAAAAGATGCATAATGGTTATATGCTCGACATTAAACTAGCTAAAAAAACATATTTGGTCGATAGATTAAATATGGTAGAAAATTCCTCTAAGGAGTTATACCATATCCTTAAAGAGTTCACAACCACTACCAACGCATCCACAGCGCCCGTCTCTCAAACATGGACGGACTCCCTTTCCGACTTCTTCGAGGCCAAAATCATGAATATCCATCGTACCTTTCCGCCTACCCCTGCACATATTGACACTGACCTGGAAGTACTCTCCCAGATTCCACTGAGCTCAGGTGACCTTTTATTGAATTTTAAGGAATGCGACCTCAAGTCGGTCACTGAGGCCATTACAAAAATCAAATCTGGCTCCCCTGATGACCCTTTCCCTCCTAAAATATTCTCCTCACTGGCCCCTACAGTCCTGACCAGACTTGTAGAAATTTTCAATAAGTCCTTAGTAAAAGCTGACTTTCCAGTGTGCTGGAAAAAAGCGAGAATTAGGCCTATTCTAAAAAAACCTTCGGCGGATCCAGAAACATCGGCCAATTTCCCTGCTACCCTATTTTGGAAAAATATTGGAGTCTCTAGTAAATAAGCAGCTCGTAAATCATCTCGAGAGCCATGATCTTTTGGATCCCTCCCAATCCGGTTTTCGTGCGGCACATAGCACAGAGACGGCACTGATTGAGATCCCGGACAATATCAGATTAGCCTTGGATAAGCAGCAGTCAGCCATCCTCATTCTGCTTGATTTGTCGGCGGCCTTCGACACCATCTCCCATCATATACTTGAACGCCGACTTTGGGAGATGGGGGTCAGGGGGCCGGCCCTAAACTGGTTTAGCAGTTATTTGAGGGATCGCAAAACCATGGTCCAGATGGGCAACATCACGTCTAGTAAACGAACGGTAAAGATGGGTGTTCCTCAGGGCTCTATATTGAGCCCCACCCTTTTTAATCTTTATATGACCCCGCTGGCCGCTGTGATTAGACAATATGGCTTTGATGTCATATCTTACGCGGATGATACTCAGATTCTAATCACCTTGGGCCCTGACCCCGGGGAAACTAGGCAGCGTTTTAAAGATTGTCTGATCCAGGTGAATGAATGGATGTCATCAAACCATCTCCAATTAAATGGAACTAAAACAGAGATCATACTGTTTGGCAAAGCAGCTGACTATTGGACGCATGACTGGTGGCCGTCTAGGCTCGGCCCATGCCCTTCACACAAGAACGTGGTCCGGAACTTGGGCTTCTACATCGACAATAACCTGTCTATGAGTGGCCACGTAAAGCATGTGATTAGCACATGTTATGGTGTTATGCGGAGCCTGCGTAAAGTGTTTAAGTGGCTTCCTCTCGAGGCCCGTAGACCTCTAATACAAGGCCTTATCATGAACAGAGTGGATTATGGCAATTCGCTTCTGCATGCTATTAATTCAGATCTCTTGGCTAAACTTCAAGTCCTTCAAAATACGGCCGCCAGGTTAGTCCTGGACTGTCCATACAGGACCTCGGCCCGCTTCTGCTTAAACACCCTTCATTGGCTCCCAGTAAGAAAACGAACTCTTTTTAAAACACTATGCTTAACTCACAAGCAAATGTATGGAAACGGTCCCAAGTATTGGCTGCCGAAACTTCGTTGGTACCAACCCTATAGGGCTCTGCGCTCCAGTGATGCTGCCCTGCTTACCCCCTTCAGGATTCACACTGCTAGGTAGGGTGGCCGTGCCTTCTCTTATTTGGCACCCTTTTCATGGAACAAGATGCCTTATCATCTCCGTAACATGCCTGATCACGGTGATTTCCGTAAGAAGTTAAAGACCTGGCTCTTTGGCAATTAATCTGTGGCCCTCTTTTCTTTTCGGAGTGTTTCTGCAAGCGCCATGAGACTCTCTGAGTGATATGTGTGCGATGTAAGTAACTCTGACTTGACTTGACTTAAGTCTCCTGAGGAAAGCACTTCCCTATCTCCCTGATTCCATCAGAAAGTCCCTCACTTAGACTCTAGTGATGAGTAAATTAGATTATTGCAATGCTCTTCTAATAGCAGTCAACGAGTCTTCATTGGACCGCCTGCAGGTAATACAGAACACAGCTGCACGTTTGATCTTAAATGTCCCAAACAGATCTGCTTCTCGCCCCCTCCTCCATCAACTACACTGGCTCCCCATACGTCTTCGCATAAAATGTAAGATCTGCTGCCTCGCCCACAAAGCAATCTGGAGAAAAAGCCCTCCCTATCTAGCGGAGAAACTTCACCTCTACACCCCCATCCGATCCCTCCGATCTAGCTCCCAGTTACTCCTTCAAATCCCTAAGATTAAGAAAGCACGCACAGGAGGAAAATGCTTTTCCTACCAGGCCCCCCGCATTTGGAACCAGCTTCCGCTGGCCCTAAGACAATGCCCCGATTACTGGGAATTTAGGAAAGCACTCAAAACCGTCTTGTTCCCAGCCTGAGTACCTCTTCTCCTCCACTGCCGTATCCGAGCGCTGCGATACTCCCCCGGGGGTGATTCACTGCGCTTGATAGATAACAAAATCAAATCAAATCAAATCAAACACAGACCCTGAGGAGAAAGTCATTTCACCGGCAGTGGCCAAAAGGGTAACACGGAGCACTATACAGCTGCAGTCACCAAACAAACCTCCTTCTAAATCCCCTCAAACAGGCCTCATCAGTTTTTTCAAATATCCACAAGTTCAAGTTCCACTCTGGCTTCCTCTATTGCCAGGGAAGCAGAAGGATCAGAAGCAATCATCTCTATGGCTGGTCCAAACCCGAGCATGACTAATACTCTCCCTTCTAGTAAGCTCAATTTGAGGCGCAGATCGCATTCTTGTCCTGGGGAGCAGGATGCGCCTAAGTTTGGCTCAAATAAGGTCCATTAAGAGCCTAAAGATTTCAACATCTCTCTCATAAGTAAAGAGAGGGAGTCTGTGACGTCAATTCCAACGATTGCACACAACTCTGTGCGCACCAGGGAGGTCTTAAAAAAGAGGTTGGCATTGAAGACATTTCAGCGCAAATTCATTATCATAGCGCAACTGGATCAGAAGATATAAAGTGGGAAATCCCCTCAGCTAACCTGAGGCTCATTCCACCCGTAACTGACTCGACGACCGATTACATTGACATAGGTGATCTCACATCCTCCTTCCTACAAAACTTGTAGTCAAAAATAAAAAGAACACTAGAACTAACCCCATAGCTGTTCAGAATGTTGTAAGGGGCAGGGGAATCAGCCTCTGAGACACAAGACTCCAATGGCAATGAAGACATGCATTCGACAGCCATAAGCATGGCACAAAACACTGTAGCAAGAGCCTTAATATGGCAGTCCACAAAAATAGAGGTTCAAATAGATCTTTTACAATTGATCGCGCAGTGCCTGGTGAACCTAAGCTCCAGGATGGAGGCAATGGAAGAGAAAATTCTCAGCAATCTGGCCATAATGTCCTGCTCCTCTTTATGTGCAGCAATTGTAGATAGGTGGGCCACTCTTCCAGAGATTCTCGGGGAAATTGTAGCGACACTTGGGGGGCGTGAGGGTACACCGGCAACCACCAGACCAGCAATTACTGGATTATTTCTTGCAGGCCCCAACAGGTGTAGATGGGCCTCCCCCAAGCTCAATAACAAATTCAAGCAAGAGCCACAATCCCACACAGGGTCTTTTGAGCACAGTGTCACACAGTGTCACAGCTAGAATCCCCAACCATCAAACTGGGGGCCAAGCCCGGTGGCGTGGTTGAGTTCAAAAGGAACAGTCACAATACAGTGTCACCAGCCAGCCCAGTGCCGCTAGATGTCCCTCTATCTAGGAGAGCCAAGAAAAAACTGAAGCAAAAAAAAAAGTCAAAGCTAATAGGACGATATTGCCACCTACTTTGAACAGATGAACCCTAGGAAACAACAACGAAAAGCCACTATATCCAATATTTACTCTTAAACAGAGGGCTAAACTAGGGGCAACAAGAGAAGGAGCAATTCTAAGGCATAAGAAACTCACTTTATCCTAGTAACACACAGGATCCCCAGGCTCTACATAGGGCAAAACCTGGCCCGAGTTCAAAGTATCACAGGTGCCAAATCTTCCAAAGATGGATGCCAGTACTTAGGCCTCTGCAGCTAATGCTTGAAGCGTCATGGAGTCCATATGCCCGGTAGGATCTCCCATCATTTTACAGATGAAGCCCTTGATGCCAGAGAGGCAGGCCCTTATTTCAGGAAGGTCAGACAGCTGTCAAACAGGAAAAATACTGAGGTGCCCATCCGGCCTTGGCTCCCCAATCACCAACCAAAGAAGTGGCCTAGGAACAGCAGAATCATCAGCCTCCAATGAAACCACCTGTATCTATGAGGATGTGCTTACTCCCAGTTATCACATCAAGGACCCTCATGATATCCTGAATAGGAGTAACATTCTTCGCCTATTTAAACAAATAATATCTCTTGCTCATATACATTCAGATGATTTGGAGCGGGTAAGATTCCTGAACCTTCCTGGAGACACTCATGGAGACCCAATTCTGGTGGGATTCCACCAACAGCGACTTCAACTCGCAGTACTTGGGTAAATGTCACAGTTGGTCGACTGGGGTATAGATGTCCAATCTCCTCGCTCGGAGAAATTTCCGTATGTCCTCAACCCCATCAATGGGGCGATGGGGGCCTCCTCAGTTCTGCAGGGCACTAACACTAACACCAACATCAAAGGTAGCATAATCAGTCAGATACGATCCTCCGGTTGCCCCACAGAGGCAGTATTCCTAACAACAGACACAGTCAGATGACTAGGGACAGGGAAATGCAGAAATCCCCCGGCCAACAATAACTGTAAATTATCTCCTGGAGCATAGAAGATTGCAGGGATTATGAAAGTCTTAGAGGATAAGTTTATTCATGATTATCTATCCAACGGCAACATAGTGTGCCTCCAGAAAACTTGAGTCATAAGAATCACATCACGTGCTGGCTAATATGAATTCCACGTCGCAGCTTCAAAACTGAATATATAGGGACGACCATCAGGATGTATATCAGTAATTTTAAAGCATGCCCGAAAAATTGCCGATCCTGAAATAACCACTAATTCCTGTGCTATCCAAGCCCTACTCATAAAAGGCCTGAGGGTTAATTCCCAAGCCCTTCATCGCTATAAATGTATTTCTATTTTAATCCCACACAGCCTCAGAAGAAAGATACTTTGAACCCCTAACAAGAATGATAGGTGAATTACTGATTAAATACGACTCTCACCAAGCAATCATAGTTGGGGATTTCAATACGAGGGACCTGGACAAGATACCTAACCTCCTCAGGCAAACAGGTGGGGCAGCTCCTCTTCATGCCTTATTTTACAATCATAAGCTTAGCTCGACCCAATCATTAAAGGGAGCCAGCTTTGCTTCCTAGCGCCCTAAACCTACTTTTATGAATATATCTACAATAGACTACATCCTAGTAAGCGATAAGATTGCTTCCACGCTTGAAGATTTTGAAATTGATGACGGGGTGAACGTGACCACAGACCCTTCGTGCCATTTTACAACTAGCGGTCCCCACAGCAACACCATTTCCACCAGCAGGAGAAAAGCGCCACACGGTTCTCCAAAGAATAAAATGGTTTGCTAAATTGTCCGCCTGAATGGAGAAGAGAAACTCTGGCCTTAAGTCACCTAACCCAAATTCAGAGAGATTCGTAAGCTCTTGTTGCCAACCTACAAAAGGCACTGGGGAACGGCTGATGCACACTACTGAGTAATAGCCCTGCAATGACATTACATATTCCCTGTCTTCCCATGGATCTAATCAACAGTAAATGTGCTCTTCGCAGGGCCTTAGATGCCAGGAAAAGAGGCAGTAAATCAACTGATGGCCATTCTATTACTGCGCTTAGGATAGCTCACCAAAAAAAACATGGGAGCTTAAAAGGGAGCACATTGAATTGGAATGGCTCAAAGTCTTTAATATATTGGAAGAGAAGAACCACTCCCATCTGTGGATGCATATAAATCGGCTTGCTAACCCAGGAATGACAAAGGAGAACCGAGTTGCCAAACAAGTTTGGATGTGGTATGTCGAATAACTATACTCAACTGATTCATTGGCAGTGGTAGCCGCTCCAACACGCTACTCGGAGCCAGCCACTGACACCTCTCAAGGTTTTCTAATTACCGAAGGAGCAGTAATAGTGACCATCAAAAGAAAATGAGGAACAATGGCACCCCGGGCCGAAGGGGATTCCCGCCCCTGTTTTTAAATCAGCATAAGATTTTTGGGCGACAACTCTAACGCCTCTCCTTAATCACGTCTTTGCCACTGCAATGACGTTGTGTTCTTGGAGAGGTTCGATACTCTTTCCCATCCACAAAACAGTTGACTCCAATTCGGCAAACTACAGGCTTGTTGCCCTGCTTGATATAGAAGCCAAGGCTTATGCTCAAATTCTTTTGAAGGAGCTGGAGACATGGGCAAAGGAAAAATAAATCCTTCTGTTTTTTCAGTCAGGAATCAGGCCAGGCTGCTCAACTATGGACAAAATCATAGCAATGGCCTACATGTCTACATAAGCTGTTAGGAGGAAGCAACCTTCCTTGTTTTGCTGCTTCATCGATTACAGCAACAACTTTGATAGGGTGGATCGCGGATGACTATGTGTGAAACCGTCCCTATGGAGGATTCCGCCCATGCTCTTCAAGGCAATTATATCATTATACTAGGGGACATGGGTTTGGGTTAAAACTAGTCCCACAAAAGTAACCCCCAGATTTGCCACAAACAACAAACAACGAGATTAAACAGGGCTGCGTTTTGGCCCCCATTCACTTTAATCTCTACACTGCAGATCTGGGGGCTGCCCACCAAGGAGCTAGTTTAGTCACCCCAAGACTGAGCAGGGTGCGACTCCCCATCCTGCAATATGCAGATGACACTGTAATTATGGACCACACCAGGGCTGGCCTACAAAGAGCCCCTCACTGCACTCCATCATTACAATCAGGAGAACAATCTACAGGTTAATCAGAGCAAAACCAAGGTAGTAGTTTTCGGTAAATATCCCCATAAAAAGCAATCTCAGTGGCAATTGGGAGACCTGCCAATAGGAACAGCGCCAGCTTACAACTACCTTGAAGTATGGTTTTCTGAGGGAGTCAAACCGGCCGCTCATTTAAGGCTCCTCAGTATAAAGTCCATCAGTGTCATCCACGCATTGAAGCGCCTAAGCAATCGTCTACTAAGTTGAACAGAACCCATGCTGACAGTCTTGAAAGCAAAGCTGATCCCGACCCTCAACTGCAACCAACTGGCCTTTCCAGGTGCGTTGGACAGGCTTTCAACAGCCGCTCAGATTAAGTCATACAAGGCAGTGTTGTTAGCCCCGCGGCAAACTAGAAGCACAAGGTTGAGGTTGAGGTTTGGTCCCCTTGAGTCTTGGCAACTCAAGGGGACCAAATAAAGTTTTTCATCAAGGTTTTGGAGCCTCAGAAGGCTCACTCAAATACCAACTGTTGAGGATCTTTGAGAAGGAGCGTTCCCCCCTGGGAAACTGAGCAATCACCTTCTTGAAGATCAAGGCTGAACGTTTACGCTCTCTCGGCATTCCACTGTCTGCCTGGAAAAAAGAGGTGAATAGGCAAGTGGCAGAAACCTCATTTGAAAAGGATCATCAAAATCTATGTGCTAAGCCCATCACAGTAGCATTGGACGCATCATACATCTATCGGAAAGCTCAACCTTATTTTTATCATGCCCTAACAGTCCAAGCTCGTAGGAAAATATTCTGCATGTGGCTCATCGCTTTACCATCCTCTGACTTCAATCTCACCTAGGCACGCAAGAAGGAGGCAGTTTCATTCAGGCTATGTAGGTATTGCAAAGAATCCTGGCTGCCATTGCTGTGCTGTTGCCCTAAATTAGCTAACGATGGACACCGCCTGCTTTGCCCTATTTTTAGGGCAAGGGGAGTTTGGACTTGCAGGGAGGCCTCAGACTTGTGCTTCACAGAGAACACAGCATGCAGTCTGGCAAGATTGGGGAAGTTCACAAATTCTATCAGGTTTGCACTCACCGAGTTGCCACAGATTAATACCAGTCCCTAACTGGCCAGTACACCGCACTTTATCCTTCTCCTCCCTTATGCCTTAAAGTTCTTGGTATACCCGAAGGAATCTTCTCCAGTAACTGAGAGATAAACTTAATAATAAGAAGCTAACAGGATCGCACTTTGCACTTTACCCCTTCCATGTTATATTACAGTATGCTCCGTCTCCCACTAGAAGGAGCTTATAGTAAAGGCCTTAATTGACAATTTGTTTTAAATGGCCCTATTTAATCGTTTTAGAATGTGATATACTCCTATTTATGTCATACAACTGATTGTACACGAGAACATGCCCATATTAACAGAGTCTGCATCTTCATTTGCAGACTTTGACATCTGCAAGCGTAACTCATACCATCTCATGGGTACGCTTGAGGAAGGGCAGGTGCCTTAGGGTGAGGCAAGAAAGCCCAGTGCAAATAAACCCCAGAGGTACAGTAATCTTGAGGAAATGCTTATTTCTTAATAGAAGGGATGTCAATGGGTACGAGAGAGAACTGGAAAGCGCCCCCGGGCGCCACAGAAAATAAAGTGCAATAACAGGCTCTGTGTAATACCTATTGAAAGCTCACTTCTTCCTTTTGACATTTTAGGCACGAGGAAAGAAAGCTTGAAATGAATTGTGGAAAAAAGTTTAATTCTGGATCACTTGCATATTGTAGGATGAAGATGAGGGGGTTGTATATATTTTACTGTAATGATTTTTTAATTGATCGAACAGTTGAGAAATAACATAAAAATAAATAAATATATGTCACGGTAATCCAAACTCCAGTAAATGATGTCAAATGTGTACTCACAAAGTCACAGTGAACCACAAGCAGGAAATGCATAATGACAAACTGAGACGAAATATCTCAAAGTACCATTTGTAAAGATTATCAGAGCTTGTGAATAGTCCAGAATATAAGACATGACTTATCGGTCCACTGTACATTTGTGACATGGAGCATAGGAAATACGTAAGAATGGATGAGAATAAAGGATGTCGAAACAAACCAACTTGACAAGGTCAAAGGCGGGGAAGGCCAAATAAAGCAGGAAGAGAGAGGAACATTATATTAAAATACAAGAGGAGCTGCAAAGAAATGGACCGGGCAGGGAGGTGGGGGTGGGGGTGGTGGGATTGACATGAAGAAAAGCAGAGGTGAACTCTAGTTTACGACAGTAGAGCCTCATCTGGTTCCACCATCAGAAAAATTTGATTGGCAACCTATCTGATGCAGGGCTCCAAGCTGATGAATGGTGGAATAACTTCCGTATTTAGGGCAGACTTTCCTACATTGATTACCCTAGGGTAGCACTCACAGGAAGGAAACAATGGAAACATCTCAACCCAGCATGGCAGGTTGCTGCAGTATGGATGGATGGGGTTCTTCGCCAACCAAGTGTTTTGGGTGCCAACTTGTCCAAGCATAAATAAAGCCCCATAGTTGGAGGATAACTGATTACATAATCATAATTAAAAGCTATACACCTAACAATACCAAAGAAAGGCTTTGTGAGAGAAAAAGAGAAAGTGTTTCTTGGAAATAGTTATAATCAATGAAGCTTTACAATCTTTATACAATTTAGAGGTTTTGAAAGAAAAATCACAACATTCACAGACAGAACTCTTGGTAAATTTTCACATTCCTATACTAAAATGTACAGTTCACTGCAATACATTTTCCTACCTGCCACAAGCCATATGATGCAGCTCAGGATTTCCTGCTCCCAGAACAAGAATACAGTACATGTGAGCGAAGTGTTTCTCAGCTAGTTCCGTCTTAGTTAAAACCTCATCCATCTCTTCCATTTCTAGTCGGCTGATGTTCCTGTAATAAAGGCAAAATCCTGTTAGATGACCATCACACTGGAAATCATAATCCCAACTTTTCATAATGGATTGCTCTACATGAAGGTTTAGTGTGTTTTGGTATATCTTGTGCTAGTATAAAATCAGAAGCATTGCTTGGATTAGAAGTACTAACAGTTTGCATATAATTAAGAAGAGGATTTGTTAAAGGATTATAAGGTATCAAAAATGATTCAACCAGTTTGTATTTGCTGACCTTCTTGAAGATCCTGCAGATGGTATTCAAGTTTTCAATTATAAGAAGAATATATCTTCACAGAGTGTTTGGAAGTTAATCAACGTGACTCAGTGTCCCTCTAAGATATATACACGGGGAGCTTTAAAAATGGTTTAGATGTGTTCATGTCATTATCTGCGGGGATTTCCTCCATACCGATTCAACTTTCTAACACTGGTGTTTCATGGAGTTAGCTTATCATAAACCATATTAAGGAACATCAGTACTTAATTGCTAATATTGTGGAATAAGTCAGAAATGCACTCATTTTCACATATCTTTGGAGTGCAATTCTTGAGGTTTCACAAAAATCTATGATAGTTTTTGTGCATTTTGTTTTATAGCTCATCTACAGTGCACATACACCTGGGTGGGTTTTCGGAGCTTGCTCTTTAAGACAGGACCAGTTACGAGGGAAGACAGAACTGAGTCTAATCAGCATGGCTATAGAATGACCATAATTTAAACTATTTCCTGACAATGAATTAGTCTGTAGCTGAATTGGTGGCTTGGTACATAGGGATGGTCAAAATTAAGAGAAACTCAATCCACCCTTGCCCTTCTCTATATCCTGAGACATTCACAGGAATAACTGATTAGCAGAAAGAAGAGTTTATATTGGCAGATACAGATGAAATCTGTTATCCAGAAATGTAAGGTCGAAAATACATAGTCCGACGGACAATGTAATAAATCTTAAACAAAAATTTGAGCTGATACCAGCAAGGGGCTTGAAGCCTATGGGCTGTTGTGGTAGTCATAATCCAGGAGTACTCCTCTTCTGTATTAGCTCACATGGCTTGCCAACAAGGCAGGCAACCCAAATGAGTAAGTGTGATGGAAATGTGCAGTTGTACACAAGACGTGTGTTTCCTTCTTTACAGGGAAATCATTATTCCTACAGGAGAAATCCTTTGTCCTACAAACATTGTGATTAAGGCACTTTTATCCAAAGTTTGTTTAGCCAGATTTAGGTGTGTGTATCTAGCGAGGAAAATGTAATTGTAAATATTTGTGAAAACTAATAAATATATAGATTTGTATTTGTTCACATAATTTCCAATAGCCACCACATTACCCTAATCCAAATCCTAACGCTAAATATACAGACTTAAAATCAGCAATCAGAAGTATTTTTTATTGTCTTTAGAATACAATGCAGCATATACAACTGTAATCGTATTTTACCTACACCCAAGTAGCAAACAAGTTTTGAAACGGGGTCATAATGTAGTACTAGGGCAAGGGGGCAAGTTTTCTTGTTGGGATTCGGATGGTATTTATTTTTGCTTATGACATCTGCTCATACCCATGCTATTGCCCTAAATTTGTATATTATCATCATACCAATACAGTTGAAAAGTAAACTGGCTGGTCAAAAACACTAGGGAATACTTTTGCTACTCACGTCATTAAGGGGTTTGGCTTCTTATCCAAAAGCATTCTTTCTAAATAACAATTTAAGTAGTAGAGTAACGCCATGAGGAAGTCATCTAGCTGCTGGTTCCTTAAGGAAAACAAATCAATGTATTTAATTTGGGTTCCACAAGTGAAAAATGAAGGCATTAAAATCAACACATATTGATACTGTAATGTTCAACAACGTGGTAGGCTACTTGTGTATATAGCTTCTGTCTGTACATATTCCTTTTTATTAGAAACCATACATTGCAACTGTATTATCCTGATTCAGAACATGTGAGCAAAGATATTTTTAGCTAAAACATGTTTCCCTCAGGCTTAACCTGCCTTCATGCGTTGTCAATGCAAATGTATGAGTTACACGAACAGGACCGTATAGCTTGATGCGGTCACTCGATCTTGGACCACTTTTATATGTATCAAAGCTCTCAAGCACCAAACAAAAAGACATTAATACTTTCATATGCAAATGCCTTGAAAAGGCTTGGAGGCAAAGTAAGCCTCAGCTAAGAAATACATGTATTCATAGATCTTTGTTTAGGACAATATCAAAAGAATGTATGTAATAGAAAGGAAAATATAACTTGAATAAGACTCGAAAATGGAATCTTTATAATTCTGAGAGGAGAGTGCTTGTAACATTAATCTGGCTTACTTTATGCACATAATAGCATAGCACAATTGCATATGCACTCTCCTTTCTATTCTGCTAAATTGGGTGCTGCATGCCCCTATCACTTCCTCCTCTGTTAGCTGTGACTATCATGCTGGGGTTGAGAGTTGAAAAGGAAGGGAGGAAGGGAAGAGCTATATAGGACATCCTATCCTCCCATCCTACACCCCCTCCTATAAGACAGTAAAAAAGGAGTGAGAGGTAGGGGTAGGCACAGTGATATCTGTTTTCACTCTTTATCCTGGCAGACAGAGCGAGCGAGGGCAGGAGAAAGCGCACAAGAGAGAGAGAGAGATCTTAGCAGGGGAAAGATCTGAACGAGTTCACATGGGTGAGAAAGACAGTAGTGTTTTTTTATGTTCAAAATATTTTATTGAGTTTTCATATTAAGCAATAAACAAAGACAATACAGAAAAAGTATTATTGAGAGAAAATACCTAATCACAATATAAAGATACAAGAACATCAAATAAATTACAGTAGGTAACATCGGTAAATATATTCATTGAAAAATAAAAGGGAAGGGAAGGAAACAGCTATAAAAACAATGCATTAACTATAAAATAGAGCTACTATAGCTTGGATATTGGTCTACTATAATAGCAATAAAATACTAGATATAAATATATAATTAAGAAGATAAATATATATCAACAGGTTTCCAAAAAGAGTGAAAGGAGTTAGAATTATGATTAATACCAGACAGGGATAACTGTTCTTGTAAAAATAACCCATGACCACCAAGCATGAACTGACAATAGCGAAACATCTTTCCAACAGAATGTAATAGATTTTAAAGCAGCTGATATTAAACAATGAAATAGTTTACATTCTAAATCATTTATGTATTTCGAGAGAACAGCAGATTTGCAGATTAATATTTTGAATGAAACATCATCATGCATATTTCATATCTTTTTTACAATATCCCAAACTTCAGTCCAAAATTAAAACCTAAAGGACAATCAAAAAGCATATGTTGTAATGTACCAGGATGTAATTTACAGTGCCAACAAGTTGAAGACTGAAGAAGTTTAGTTTGAAATAAACGTAATGGAGTCCATAACCAGTTGAATAAAATATAAGAATTAGTTTGATAAAGCGAGACAGGTAACCAACCAGAAATACTATTAAGCCAAATATCTTTCCATGCATCAGTAGAAAAGGAGGTTGAAAGTTCATTATTCCAAAATACCGAAATCATATTAATGTTGGTTACTAGAGAACTAGATAATATTTTATACAAAATAGAAACACCATGAGATAAAGTAGAAACAGTTTGAATATAAATTGATAAATCAGATTTAACATTAGAAGGAATAACATTAGGAAATGAATCTAAAATCGAATTACACAAATATTCATATTTGGAAAGGTCCGACTGAGGTAAACTAAATTTTGTTTGTAAAACCTCAAATGATATGAAAGCATTGTTGTAATAGACATCTTTAAGATAAAAATACCAGCATTAATCCATGAATACCAGAAACTGACATTTCTATTTAATTTAATGACTGGGCTATGCCATAATGACATGTCTTCTGTATTGAATATGGGTGACAGAAAAATGTAATCTAAATCATTAAAAATCAGTTTAGTAGATTTAAGAATAACAGATTTATGAAAAAATTGTGATTTATTAGACATGGTTAACAAAGTAGTGGAAATGGTTTTACTAATGTTTCTCGATAAGAAGCCAAATAGGTGGATTACTTAAAAAGGAATGGTTAAACCATATGGAACTTTGTTTTAAAATAAAAGCTTTATGGTGATGAAAAATGTCAGGTAATCCAAAACCTGCATTACATTTGGGCATTTTTAATTTTTTATAAATAATACGAGGTGACTTGTAATTTCAAAGAAATTTGGAGAGAAGTTTGTCAACATCTTTATAAAACTTTAATGAAAATTGAGTAGGAATCATGGCAAGGGTGTAAAAGATTTTAGGCGCATTAGTCATTTTAATAGAGTCCATTCTTCCCCACCATGAAAGGTGAAGTGAAGACCATTTGGATATTTTATCTTTAATATAATTTAAGATAAAGTCACAGTTCAATGTTATTGTTGATTTTATGGATGAAGAGAACAGAATCCCAAGATATTTCAATTTATCCGTTTGCCAAATAATTTCATTCATAGGTATCATATCAGGAGTACAATAAATATTTAAAGGAAAAAAATCAGTTTTATTAGTATTTAACCTATATCCAGAAACTGTGGAATACTTCTAAATAATCTCTAATAAGGAAGGGAATGAGGATATAGGATCACTAATAAATAAAAGTACATCATCAGCATAAGTTAAGGTTTTAATAATAGCGTCCTTAATATTGATTCCTTTAATTTTAGCACATTTTCTTATAGAAGTAACTAAAGGTTCAAAACCTATAAGAAACAAAAGCGGGGAAAGGGGGCAACCTTGTCTTGTACCTCTAAAAAGAGAGCATTGGTTTGAAACTTGGCCATTGATAAATAAACAAGCAGTAGGAGCAGAGTACAAAGCAGAAATCATGCGGATAAATATGTCACCAAAATTAAATGATAATAACGTATGGAATAAAAATTGCCAGTGAATTTTATCAAATGCTTTCTCAGCATCAAAGGCGAGAATTCCTGATGGTAAAGTTAAAGTGGAACCTAGTTCAATAACATGTAACAAAGTTCTTGTATTGTTGGCAGAGTATCTATTCTTCATAAAACCAGATTGATCTGGATGAATAATAGAATCTAACACAGGGGATAATCTAGAAGCAAGTATTTTAGCATACAATTTACAATCTTGGTTAATTAAAAAGATAGGATGATAATTTGACACAAGTGTGGGGTCCTTATCAGGTTTGAGAAGTACAATAATTAAAGCCTCAGTAAAAGAACCTGAGGTAATTCCTGTAGAACCAAAAAGCTAAAATGTTGAAATAAAAAAGGAATAAGCTGTAATTGAAATTCTTTATAAAACTCAGCAGGAATGCCATCGGGACCAGAAGACTTATTTTTTTAAATAGATTTTATGGCTGATAGAATTTCATCTTGAGTAATTGGTTAGTCAAGCCCAATTTTATCTGATTGTGAAATCTTGGGTAATCCACATTTAGTCAAAAAAGAATCAATTAAGGAAACATAATCAAAATTGGGTTTGTCATAGAGAGTAGAGTAAAAAATCCCAAAATTCATTAACGATATCATTTTGGGATAAAGCAATTTTACCATTAGGGCCATGAAGGGCCATGAATTGAATTTATTTGAGTTTTATCTTTTTTTATACGCAAATAATTTGCTAAATGTCTTCCAGTTCTGTTGTCATTAAAACTAAATTTGGCTTTAGAATTTGAAATCTGAATGCCAGCTCTTTTGCTAAGGATTGAGTTAAACTCATATCGAAGTTTTTGTAATTTGACTCTATATTGAGGATCATTAGACTTAATAAAAAGTCTCTCAAACTTTGCAATTTGCTTTTCTATATTTTTAATATTTGCATTAAAGGTTTTATTTTCATGGGCCTAAGAGAAATAGTTACACCTCTAAGCTTTAAAAGCGTCCCATCTATTGACCATAGAAGTAGAAGCTTCAGGGTTAAAAAGGAAATAATCCTGAATGGCATTTAAGAGCTTAGGTTTATTATTTTCATTAAGAGCAATACCTATATTCATTCGCCATCTAGATTGCGTTGTAAAAGTTGAATTTAAATTCACAACAAAAGAAATCAAAGCATGATCCGAAAGGTCAATGTTACCGATCATAGGAGTATTCACAAAGTTAATTAGTTGCTTGGAAACTAATAATCAAGCCTAGAATGAGAATTGTGTGGGTTGGAAAAGAATGTAAAACTTTTTTATGTAGGGAAGTGTAGTCGCCAAATATCAACTAACTTTGTGGTTTGAATAAATTATTTGAAAGCAAAAAAAACTTTAGGAGGACGAAATTTAGTAAGAGATAATCTATTTAATAAGGAATCAGAAATAACAAGAAAATCACCTCCAACTATTAGAGGAACTTTACCCAACTTTAGAACTTCAGTTTAGACCAAAAGGCAGGATCATCAGCAGTAGGACCATAAACATTTAGTAAAAACATGACTGAATCATGAACTTTAATTTTAACTATGACATATCTCCCATCAGTATCTGAAAATTTACTCAAAATGTGGCAATGTAATTTTTTTTGCAAAAAGATTAGCCACTCCATTTTTTTGCCATTTGCAGGAGAAGAAACAATATTATCAACCCACTTTTTTTCATATAATCTAAGATGTTGTCAACCATATGAGTTTCCTGTATAAGACAAACATCTGCTTTGCAACTGCCTAAATAATCTAAAATCGTTGTACGCTTAACAGGATGACGTAAACCTTTAACATTTAATGAACATTAGGCATAATAGAAGAGAAAGAGAAAAAAAGGTCAAGAGGACGAGAATAAAAAGTAAGGAAAGAATAAGAAAAATAGTAGCTCCAGAACAGGCGAAAAGGAAAGAAGAGGTAAAAGAATAGACAAACTAACATACAAAAGACGACAACAAAGAAACATCAATAACAAAAGTGAAATGCACACGCGCTTTACAAGCATGACCGACCCGTTGGAGCCCACATGAAAAGGACTGCAAAATTAGTCAGTAATACATATTAAACAATAATCAAGTAGCACAATCATGCGTATCCATAGAATGCTGTGAATGTTGATCCAGGAATACTTTTAAATCTTCTGGACGTTGGAAGGACTTAGAAAAATTAGCTTTCCAGATGCGCTTTGTTGAGGGATCAAATAGGCCATATTTGAATCCAATACTTCTCATTTGAGGACGCATATCAGTAAATTCTTTCCGAATCCGAACAGTCTCCTTGGGAAAGTCTTGGTGACTAAAGATTTTATTGCCATTAACCATTAAGGATGGAATTTTGCGTGCAGCCTTTCTTATTAAGACCAAATGGTGATGACATAGGACCTTAAAAATCATTTGTCTCGGCTTAGTATGATGAGGATTGCGATGGGATGGAATCCTATGCACCTTATCTATTTTAAATTCCTCTGAAAATGTAATGTTTTAAAGACCAGGAATCAAATTTTCTAGATACAGTCGGCAATTGGGACCTTCAACATCATATGGAAAATTAAAAATACATAGATTGTATTGCCTATTGCGATTTTCTATATCCAGAAGATGGGCAGACATAGGAGACATTTTTGCCAGAAGAGGTGCAAAGGCTTCGTTTTTAACTTTCTTATCCTGTATTTTAATGGAATTATCAGAAACTTTCATTGACATACTGGACATATCTTTACGTACGTTTTTAATCTCTGACGCAATGGTGTCTGTGTTGGCTCGAAGCGCATGAATTTCATCCAGAATTAATGCCAAAGAAGGCTCACTAGATTCCACCACTTTAGATTTAATAGGGGGAGGAGAAATCGGTTGCTTCCTCTTATTGGAGTTTTGCGCATTTTTATACTCCATTTTCACAATAAATAAAATGCCAGGAGTAAATAAATAATAAAGTATAGAAAGATAAAATGATTCCAGTGAAAATATAGCAAGGAAAAGCTGATGCAGCAGCTAAGACTGATTGTGGGAGTGGTTAGTGGTTAGGCCAAAGCCAAGCCTTTTCCTGAATCTATGCTCCGCCCCCCTGAGAGGTAATCTGGGCAGTACCTCAAGCAGAGTTCCCAGTAGAAGCAGGAGGACTAAAAAATACCCCCACTGACATTCAAAGTCCCAGAAACAAGCACCACAGCAGTAATCCAAGCTTCACAAGACTGCTAAGGTATTTTTAAACCAATTCATACTATAATGCACTGTTTCATCGATAAACAACGGGCTCCTCGTCATGGAGCTCACCGGGAGGCGGCCATCTTGTTTTCGCACGCTCGCGTGAAAGCCAAAACAGTAGTGTTTAAGAGAAACCCAGGCATGTTCAATTAACACAGGCACAAATGCAGGTGAGATAGAAACGAAAAGCCCAGATGTAATTCAGGAGAGGTAGAGACGCAAAGATAAAAAAGAGGCATACACAAAAGGCATTAGAAACAAAAACACCTAATTTGCATACAAGTGAGAGAAAGGATGGATGATCATAGACAGATAGAGGTGTGGAACAAAACAAAAAAAAGGGCAGATGCAAGAAGTATAAGGAAGATGTCAAATAAACAATTATGAGAGACAAACAGAACACTTAAAAAGAGGTCAGAAGCACATCAAGAACAGGGACGACACTTTTGCTGAGATATATGTAAGAATAGAGACAGGCATTTTTTGTGTGAATGTGCGCATGTGTGTGTGTGCACATGTATGCAGTGAATGTGTGTGTGCACATGTATGCAGTGAATGTGTGTATGCATGTGTATCCAGTGAACATTTGAAAAGCGTAAGAAATAAAGTGAGAGACATTATAGTCACAAAACAAAGACATTTAAGAAACACCTGGGCAACGGGTGAGTAAGAGATAGATAGCAAGAAGGCGACAAATTTTAGGTAGAGATCTGGTTAGAGACATCAGAGGAACTTGGGAGGAGGTATGGACAAAATACAAATAAGGGAATATGTGAAGGATCAGGGACAGAAAGGAAGTTGACAATTCACCAACAGACTCAAACACATAAAGCCACTTTCATTTTAAAGTTAATCGCACTAAACATGGTAACTACAGTTGTTAACACACAAAAACACTCCAGCACCATGAAAATTCTCAAGAAGCCACCATATTGAAAACCACACCGAAAACGAAAACATAAATTCATGTAGATATACGTCTAGGTTTAACTGTCTACATCATCTGTAGGTCTGTCTGATGCAAACACAAATATATATCTAAAACACACATACATCCCCATTCCACAAACGTTCGGTACATAACCAGACAGGTTTAAGGAGTGTGGTGTGTGTGTGTGTGTGTGTGTGTGGTGTGTGTGTGTGTGTGTGGGTATGTGTCCTCTCGGACTTGAAAATTCCACCTCACCTATTAACCATTATCAGGCACCTATACTCCTACAACTTTACACAGATGCATTGTGGCCCTAATGGGGAAGCCTTGGGGAAATTAGAAACTCAAAAAGGAGTTTACCACAGCGGTGTACTAGCCCCAACTCGACTTTTCTCCTTTTTTTAAATAAACGGTTGCATAGAATTCTTGTCAAACTGTGAGAATGACTCCCCTACACTGGCAGGCACAAAGGTGCCTACACTGCTCTTTGCTGGTGACACTCTGCTAATCTCTAAAACCCAAAAAGGCCTCCAGAGTCTGATTGATAAATTCTGCTTATTTGATACCACATTGGGCGAGAGATAAGTGCTCCAAAAACCAAAGTCATGGTATTTAACCCTAACTGGTTGTTGCGGTGCAGGATAACTCCGGGTGACAAAGGGCTCAAAAGAGTCAATGAATTTTATTATTTGGGCGTTAGGATGTCCGACTGATGCATGGGGTGAGCAAGTTGCAAAGAGCAAGCTGTTGCTAACACAGGGCTGCTGTCGTAGTTCAGTTTACCAGGAGAGCTTCAACTTACCCAGTGTCTCCTTTGCTGGAGATTTACAGAGCACAGACATAATGGGGCACTATCTGGAGCAGCAGTGCGGGGCTACTGTGTAACCGGAGGCCTTTCAATTGTAGAGAATAATTTGCTAAGATCGCTGCTCAGACTGTCCCAGAGCACTCCACTTCTCCCCTTTGTGCTTAGATTACTGATCAAACGTAGGCTCAATTCCATTGAATGCACCTTTCACTATGAAGAAAAGATTCCAGTGTTGCACACAGGAAAAACGAATGAATTCAGCAATAAAGTGGAGGCTAACAAACTCTTCCTTAATCATAAAAACAGACTACAATTTCGAAGAATTTCTAGATAATCTGGAACCCCCCCACCTGCACGAAATTACAGGTACAAATTAGACTGGGTGCGCTGCCACTGCCTTGTTCATGGGTAGTTGGCCTGTGAAGTGGCGGCTCATCCGCAATGGCCGACCAAAACACACATGGGCACTTAGGTTTCTCCAGCCTGGCTGCATTCAGCAGCAGGGCAGGAGAAACCCCTCACAGACTCCCTGGTCTGAGCAGGGTGTCTTTTCAGCCCGCTCAGACCAATCCCCGCGCTGCTTTGCAGCACTTGGATTGGCTGGGAGTCTATCCCAGGGGCTGATGGGACCCAGGAAGAGGCCAGCAGGAGCAACGATACGCAGGAGGCGGCGTCAGGTAAGGTTTCTAAATTATTATTACCCCGTCGTCGTGACCTTCCCCCCCGCTTGCTCTCCCCCCGCGCTCACCCTACCCACCCCACCTCCCTTGGTTAGTGGCGGCCGCCACTGGCCCTGTGTCCAACTCCATGTCCAGCTTGTGTCCTGTATGTAATACCAGCTATGGAAATGACGAGCATGTTCTGTTTTTCTGCCCAGCATATAAAGAGACTAGCCTTAAATAGATGAAACCACTATGCTTAAATTTGGTAATCGGACACTTTTTGGAAGCTCTTAGGATTTGAAATACAGATGCCAGGCCTATTGTTGTGTCTATTGCTGTGCATACTGTGTCTAAATGTTTGGAAGCAGTCTGATAAATAAAACGTTTAAATTCTGTGACTGATTTGCATGTTTTGCACTAACATTTGCACAAGTTCGCTGCTTGGTTAAACCACAAGATTTTATTCTAAGAGCTAAATAGTCTAGTCACCTGGAGCTGTATATCAATTATTTTTCTAATTTAATATCACTTGCTTTATTGTTCAATGTTGGTCTTTGAATGTGTAATTATGACTTTTTTGTATGTATTGTTGATAGATTTTTATGGATTCAAACAGACACTATATTGAAATTGAATTGAGTGTATCATATGCATAAACTGATCACTTCCATGCATAATCAACCACACAGGTCACACAAACACTGAATAAAGCAGAACTCCGCCAAAACATGCAAATAAAACATCCACGCCCAAGTGAGCATGACCACAGACAACACAAACTTCCCTGCAAAATAGAAAGTAGCATCAATTTTACCTCTGTTAAAAAAACTGCATCTTAACTCATTAGTTGCAATCAATTATCGTCCCATCTCGCGTCTTCCTTTTCCATCAAAAATTGTGGACAGACCTATCTAATGGAACCAACTTATTACCTGGAATCCAATAGCCTACTGGACCACTCGAAATTTGGCTTTCATGGTCAGCACTGCACCGAGTCGGCTTGGATCACTGCCTCAGAAGAACGGAGGGCAACGTTGGATAATGGAAACCTTGCAGCACTTATTTCACTTGATCTCTCGGCCGCTTTTGACATGGTCAATCACAAAGTTCTGATTGATCGTTTTGAATCCTTAGGTATAGGCAACACTGCCCTAGCTTTGCTGTCATCCTTTTTTTTTGTTTAGAAAGAGGACAATTTGTTTCTATGGATGGATTTGTCTCTAGCTCATTCTCTCTACCCTGTGAGGTACCACAGGTTTCATCTTTAAGTCCTACTCTTTTTAACTTATAAGTCACCTCCTTAGCCACTCTGATAAAAAAAAATAGTTTTTTCAGTTGTCAGCTGAGGACACCCAAATTGTTGCCTCTGTATCTGGAAATCAGCAGGAATCGGGTGCTGATTGTCTCAGCTGTGTGCAACACATTAACAAATGAATGCAAAATAATTGGCCAAAACTAAATTCCGAAAAAACAGAAGTTTTGTTGTTAGGCAACAATGTATCCTTCTGGTCTCCAATTTGGTGCCCCGTTGACTTAGGAAACGTCCCTACATGTGAGTACCATTTGCCATTTGACAAACAGATGAATGTAGTCACTTCTTCTGACTTTCTTACTTTAAAAATCCTGAGAAAGATCGTGCCTTTAGTCTGCTTGAGTTGAAGAAACTAGTGGTAACCGCCCTCACTCTCGCTAAAATAGATTCTTGCAATGCCCTGTACATTAATCTCCAGAAACCCTTACAGATCCTGAAGAATTATGCTGCTTGGATCGCCTATGCACTTGATTGGGAAACAAGGAGACCCTACCCACAAGGAGCCTGGGTATTATGTGCTGTAAGGAAACAATAGCTCATGCGGATTAATACTTAACAATATAGTATGTATTCTAAAATAATGATCAAAAAAGAAAAGGGGATTGCGAGAGATGTCAGAAGAAAAGGCAAAGCCATACACGTTAGGTCTTTTTGTGAAGAATGTTCTTCGTTTATATTACTAGAATATTTACACAGAAAGTAGACATAAATACACAATACAAAATGACATTAAACATACAAATTACAAATTACAAATTAGTGTCCCAATGAAAAAAACCTAAACAAACAAATAACATAAAATGCGACATACAAACAAGGTTTCCATTTCTCTTTACAAAGGCAATCACAAACACTTAATAATTCAAATTAGCAACACTTAAATATTATAAGTGTTGATTTAGTGATTTGCCTATCGCGTCAACGGCGTTTCGACCCTATTCCAATTTAAAGGGTCTCGTCAGGACTGTCTAATATAGGGACACCTAAAAAGGGGGATAAGGAAAATATGTGTCAAAAAAAAAAAAAAGAAAAAAAAGGGGGAGATCAAGTGTCTCAAAGAAAGAAATATGGGTAATGAGCCTATCTACCTTATCGTCCAGGACAGGTCTAGCGTGTAAGTGTACAGTGACACCGTGCTCAAAGTGAACGGATAAACTACTCACAGGTACCCAGCCGGGTGCTGCGTGAGGACGAAAAAAACCATTATTGTCACCACCATAATCCAATCACTTACTTATCAAGTAAATATGCAAGTTTCTATTTACCCCTGTGAGAGAGGACTCACACGGAGGCAGTTGCCCACTGTTATTCTGTACGCTTTTGATTTAGCGCGATGTGAGGGTCTATCAATATACAACACCTACGGAAGCTCCAGACTGCTGTATAGCTGTCGCTTCGTATTCACGAGTCCAGTCGACTATTCCAAAAATATAAAAACGGAGGACGATGATATAGTAAACTCATGCGAGGGAAATAACCTCTTAAGTCTATAAATGACCTATACCAAAGAAATGAAAATAAAATAAAAACGCTGCTCCTACCTCTTTTCCTGCTTCCGGGTTTGCGGATATCCCAAGAAGTGCTGCAGCAGGCAACCAAAGTCCTGTCTGCTTGGTACAATCACAGCAGTTGGTCGGGATAATGGGATACTTAAACCTGATTCGCTAGGGAATGGCCAATCGAAAGTGTGCAACAATAATATACCGGTGGAGCGAGCGTAACGTTGCCTAGTAACCAGCTACTACAGTCGATCTTCGTAACGTGATTTCAAAGGTTGTGAATAAAGTTATTTGTGTTCAAGGACATTGAATTAAGTGAGAGCTGAACTATGTCCTACAACGCTATGTTATTAATAATGTTTATGTTAATGGAAAAACGGGACTGTCGGTGTGAATATCATGATTTCAGAGGCGGTAGATAGACTTGTTAGTGTTCATAGTCATTAAACTTGATAGGAACAGTGCTGCGTTCTACGACGGTGAGCGATCAGTTGTGTTTCTGTCAAGGGATTTGCGGTACTTGAAACAAATATCATGACAATTACATGATTTCATTAACAATAAACACAGAAATATCAGTGGTTGCTAATATCAGGTTTTTTCGTTCGTTCATCGGTTATGGCATATAACAGTGGCAATTACTTCGATTATTTGAACAATGTACAGTGAACATAACGGTCCAGCGCCAAGACAATGGTGAGAGTATATTACTTACTATTTTGAAAAAATAACAATGTAAATGCATGACATATACTACAAGAAGGATTAAATTCGTTTTCTTATCAAAGACAATATGTGCCTCCAACAGTGGTTAACTCTTCAATCAAAAACATTATATTACTGTACATTCGTTTTTTCATAGTCCATATGGCAATAGATCTCTAACCCTATAGATTATACAACACCCATTGTTACACATGTACAATTTGGGCTAATCATAGGAAAGCACGACGGACCATCTTAGAAATTTTAATCAGAGCTGTATTGGAAATGGTGTGTTGGGAGACATACTGGGTACGCAAGCAACACTGATTAGGTGAGAGTAGTAATAAACCCACGCCATTCCTCAGCTGAATTCAGCCCCTGCAGTATGGAATTGGTACGTTCAATCCAACGACACTCTAGTCGTTGCAATATCTGCGATAAATCTCCACCCCTTTTCGGAGCAATCACTTTATCTATTACTTGCCAGCGGATGTCATTTGCCGTGTGGCCTTTCTCTTCAAAGTGATTAACCAATGGGGCATTGGGAACAGAATTCCTAATCCTACTGCGATGTTGTCCTATGCGTGCTTTAACAATTTGTTGGGTTTGTCCAATATATGGTAGCCCACAAGGACACAGTATACAATATACCACATTTTTTGTATTGCAGTTGGCAAAGAAATTTAGTTGTTGATCGACCTTTCCATGAGTGAATTTTTTGGTATTTGCTGTAAATTCACAGGCGACACAGTTGCCACACTTGTAGTGACCTTTAACATCTGGTAGGCCCCAGGTCGATTCCAATGATCTCACATTTTGGCATGGACTCTCCATTGATGATCTTACAAGGTGATCTTTAATATTTTTGCCTCTTTTAAAGGCAATCATTGGTGTGTCAATGCTGGAGTCTATGTTTTGAATAATGTGCCAATTTTTCGTGACCAATTTTCGAATGGCATTCGTGTGTATACCAAACGTGGTGACACAGATTAATTTGTCAACCTTGGTTTTTTCTTTTGGAATGAGTAGTGTCTCTCTGGGGCAAAACCAAGCTCTTTTCAGAGAGTTCTTCACTAATTTTTTCGGATATCCCCTAGACAACAGTTTGTCTCGCAGAATGCACGCCTCTCTCATATAGTCATCTTTTTTGGTACAATTGCGACGTATTCGCAAGAATTGTCCATGAGGCAATCCATCTCTCAGGGCACGAGAATGATGACTATTATAAGCGAGTAACGTATTACGCTCAGTTGGTTTCCTGTGCAATGAAGTATAGAGTTTCCCGTCATCATGTGAGATGTTAAGATCTAAAAAGGCGATGCAAGAATCATGTATGGTGGATGTGAACTTCAGGTGTGGTTGAACTGAATTTAAATAAGAAACAAAATTATTAAACTCAGGAACTGTGTCAGACCAAATCAAAAAAATGTCATCGATATATCTTTTCCAACAGTTGATTTTTGAGTGATATATGTTTACGTCATTGAGGACAAATTTGTGCTCTAGGTTATCCATAAAGATATTTGCCAGATTCGGCGCAAAAATTGCACCCATGCTGGTCCCGGAGCATTGTTGATAGTATTTGCCTTCTGACATAAAATAATTGTGTGTCAATGCAATCTGTAGAAGTGTGATAATAAACGAAGTGGGGACCTGATGAGGTTTTGGTCTAGTTTCAAGTAAATCTTGGATCACCTGTATACATTCCTGCTGTGGTATATTTGTGTATAGTGAGGTGATGTCCAGAGTTGCTAATCGATCTTTAGTGATGTCGTATGGTCGGTCTTCCAATAGATTGATCATATGCATCGAATCTCTTACATAGGTCTCTTGAAGAGGAACATAGTCTTTGATAAAAAAGTCTATAAATTGACCGATGGGTTCAAGGACTGAACCACATCCTGATAGTATAGGACGTCCTGGGGGATGAGTGATGTTCTTGTGTATTTTCGGGAGGGTGTACAGAACCGGAGTCCTAGGACAATCGATATTTAGGAATTCAAACTCTTTCTTGCTTAAAAAACCTTCTTCCAGGCCTTCTGTCGTTATTTTTAGTATCTCTTTCTTAATACCCACCAGGGGATTTATATCCAATATTTTGGAGTGTTTTTCTTCTCCTATTTGTTTTCTGATCTCGATGTCATAGTCGTCCCTGTTCTGTACAACAATCCCGCCGCCTTTATCAGCAGGTTTCAAAACGATTGACTTGTCATTTTTTAATGCCAGTAAGGCTTTACGCTCATCTAGGCTGATGTTATATGGAATGAATTTTGTATTCTCTTTCAATTTATCGATCCCTGTTAGAATTACTTTTTCGAAGGTCAACAACTCAGGTGGCATCATCCCATTACTGGGATAGAAAGTTGATGGGGGTTTGAGGTTTGTGCTGGAATACTTCATGGGGATATCCTTATCTGCAAAAAATAATTTTAAACGAATCTTTCTGAAGAACTGGTAAAGCTCTGTTTTCAAATTGAAAAAATTCGTACGTTCTGTGATTACAAATGATAGTCCCTTACTCAGTAGTGAAATTTCTGAGGAAGATAGGAGGTGGTGAGACAGGTTAAAGATGGGAATACTCTCTGCCCCTGCACCCACTAATAGGGTTGAGGTCCCCATTGGTAGTGTTTGTTGCGGGTCTGACGTTCTCCTGCATATTGATGCCATGTTCTCCCTCTTCCTATCCTCTTGTTGCCTCGATCTAAAAAAGGCTGACCAGGGTGGTTATCAATACGGCTAGGGCCAGGTTGTACGTCGGAATCACTGGATCCTCCAGATGATTCTGAGAAGTTGATAGGTTGATTTCTTCTAAACCTACCCCAGGTATTCTGCCTATTAAGGGTACCAGTCGTACTATAGTAATCTTCTTTTAAATAGGGATAAATCCTTTCTTTTGAAAAGCTTTTAATGTCCTTAGACACTTTATCAGCTTTTTTCTTTATTTCAAATGAATTGAATTCGTCTATTGATTTATTGATCTTATCTAGAATATTCTTGGTTTCTTCCAGATTATCACCCAATAGTTCTTTCTCCAATTCCTCAATTTCTTTCAATTCAGTCTTAGCGTGGTCAAGTGCTGTTTCCACCCCCAACACCATCCAATGGCGGGAGCAGGTTGTGGAAATTCCACTGAAGCCACCTTTAAATTTGGGATCGTCACGAAAGATGCCAGGAATGTTTCTAACTACCAATCCTTGGGGGATTATCCCTGCCTTCAAGTATTCAGTCAGCATACGTGCGTGTAATTCTGTTCTTACATGCTTTTTCTTAGCTTTATCTATTTTTTCACATAAAACTTGGCGCGGACTCAAGGTAGAGGAGACTTGGTTGGAGAATAAGGAAGGCCCACTTGTCAATTTAGCAATATATTCTTCCGTGTAGAGGGGTGCTTCTCCCTCTGACATCTTACCCCAAAACAAAAAATATAAACCCTATGTATCATAGGGTGTAGGAAAAAAATCCTGTGTAAGGATAGTATCCTTGCGGTGCCACCACCGCTCTAACTACTTGATTGGGAAACAAGGAGACCCTACCCACAAGGAGCCTGGGTATTATGTGCTGTAAGGAAACAATAGCTCATGCGGATTAATACTTAACAATATAGTATCGCCTATGCACCAGTCGGCTTCTAAGGCGTTGGTTCATCTTCATTGGCTACCAGTACACAAGCGTATCGACTTCAAGGCTTTGTGTATCACCTTCAAAGCCTTGTATGATGAGGGGCCGGACTACTTTAAAAAGAAATTCAATTGATGTGTTTCCCCCAGGGCACTGCATTCTTCATCAGCCTTCAATCTAATTGTTCGTAAATTTAAACGAGCACTTTAAAAAACCTATTTTCATTTAATTTCATATGCACATACAAACATATCACTATAACACATAAGTGTAGCATTTCCTATACAAAGATGTATTCCCTAAACTTAACCCTTCTTAAAACTTGACCCACATGCACACACATCCCACCCCCAACCCCCCCCCCCCCCGCCCATGAGTTAGAAGATTTTCATAGATCACTATAGAAGTCCTTAACATCCTGGTTCCTTTTCTTTTGATTTTGTCCAACCTTAAAAACTCCAAAAAGCATTTAACTGAACCTATGGCCACAATCATGAAAACACAAAGATAAATAGACAGCCACAACCATTTGTTTCGTCATATGTTGGTCATTAGTCAGGTTAGTTTCATGACAATCATACTGGATGCACTACACGTACCATTCTTCTAACCAAGCTGGCATATGCCCGACTAGTTAAAGCACCATACGTTGTCAACTCCAAAGATAAAGTATATATGCCTAGAAGACCCAAGGGAAATATATTTTGGTCTACCCTACCCACTGACATCTTCATCATGTTAACAGTGGCTGAAGGCAAGTTCCAATTTTTTTTTAAATATGATGCAAAAAAAAAACTCCACAAAATACAAAGACTCCCAAATTGTCTAGGCAAATCAATCAGAGGTAAGGAAGGCCCAAGCCCGAGTGACTGATTTGACAGGATGGACTGAATCTATTTGTAGTTATTATTGCTTTCTTTGCTTACTAGTCTGTGCTATTAGATGACTGGAGCCTGTAAAAGTATCTGAAGAAATATTAGGACAGAACCCTGATGAACACCTATGCGTTACTGTTTGTTGTCCCATAAGCAGAGACCTACGGGCAGTGCTTTAAATGGGCCGGTACTCACCGGTACTGAGTACCGGCACTTCTTAGATTTTTCACTCAGTGTACCGGCACTTCTCTACTGCCGAGGAGACTACCGGTACTCATGAAACGCTGGCGGCCTTTTTTATAGCTAAGGCACTTCTATAGACCTGCGCTGAGCCCAGCTGAACAATTCAGCGTGGGCTCATTTGCATAACATCTGGGTGTTCACAGACATCGAGGCAGCCCAGTGATAGCGTAATTAAGAAAGCCATGGGAGGTAACCAGGTTCAAATGGCTTTAAAGCGTACCGATTCTTTTGTTAAGTGTCTGCTTATGTTTGCTTGCCTGTGATTGTTGAGGAAAACGAGAGAAAGGGGGGGGGGGGGAGACAATAGAGACACTCTTGGAAGTTATATTAGCGGAAATGTGTGGAATGTTTTGTGGGTGCATGTCTGCTTGTTTCTTTCTGTGTCACTCGAGAACAGCAAGAATGTATGTTGCACATTTTACAAAACAACGAAAAGTTGAAATATCGCCTCCTTTGGGTTTCGTGTTTTTTGTTATAAGTAAACAAACCTGCTTTGTTCATTGAAAGACATTTCCCATGTGTTTTGGTATGTGCTGCAAGTAGTATCGAAGTCAATAAGTATCGGCATGATTGCCCTAAGCCCCGCCCCCAAGCCCCGCCCACTCGCCACATTTAAATGAGTGCCTGCACTATTTTGCCCCCATTTATAGCACTGCCTACGGGAATACACAATTGTGTTGACATTGGCCATATGCCAGAAATCCATACACAAAATATGCTGTTTTGCCATGAGATTACATAAAAAGTGCTTCAAAGCTCTCTGGGAGGCAAGTACTGGGAGCAGGATGGACTAATTTTACAATTTATGAATACCTTATGTCGGTTGAAAATAACACCATATGTTGTCTTTCGTGTTCTTCTAGCAAATCTAGAGCCACAGCTGGAAAGAAAATCAAAAAGAGCCGTAAATAATTTCACATGTAAGCCAGATAAAACCTGCAGCAATCAGAATTTATTGGGGCTTTCCAAATGTACTCACATTTTACATCGTCCAGCGTGACGTATTTATGGGCCTGTTTAGTTATTGATCTCCTTCCGTGGAAAGTCAGATCGAGGGCTCTTCTGTTAAGCAGAGATCTGAAGCGGGATGGGGTGGATACGGTGGCAGCATTTATATACTGTACGCTTCCTGCTCTGTTGACAGAAATACAAGTAATATACAATTATTTTTGTTTCATAGTCTTTGTGTGTATCCAATATTACTAACCATGGCCCGCTAAAATGCGTTTCAGAAGCAATATCACTACATTTCACTTTTATATAAAATGATAATATTTACATATTGCCATGGTGATGGACATAGCTCAAGTTTATCGATAATGGGTCCGAGCAGAAGGCAAACAAGTGAAAGCAAGAGTGATTAGGCAAGAAGAGGGAGGGTCATAAAATTAGGAGGACAAAGTAAGACAAGCAAGTTGCAAAGGAAGGAAGAATAGATGAATGAGAGCAAGGACATTATCTAGAAGAACAGGAGGTGCAAGTGAGAGACAGAGGCATAAGGAGGAGGTCTGGTAATAAAGTGGAACATGGTAGGGGCAGGAGTGAACGATAGGAGAGAGGGAGGAAGGAGGGAGAGCACAATTCAAAGACATTCTGACATGGTGCCCAGCAGACAAAATGAGGACTGAGATAAAGAGGCGGAGAGAATCAGAATGTGGTAGAAAAATATGGGGAACAGGAAAGTGGCAGAGTGACATCAAGAGAAAGAATGAGAAAGAAAGTAAGAGAGAAAGAGAGACAAAAAGAGAAAGAAAGAAAAAGAAAGTGAGAAATGAGTGAGACTGTAACAAAGTGCTGTAGAGCAGAAAGATTTGTAACGATAAAGCATATGAGAAAGAGATAGGTAATTGATGACATAATGAAGTGTCATGGTGAGATGGGGATGAAGAGAGAAAGAGATAGAGGGGTTTAAAATGATGGGAAAGATATTAAGAGAGAGAGAGATAGAAACGTGAGAGATAAAGTAGAGACTGAAAGCAATTATTTTTGAGAGAGAGACTGAAGAGAAGGCACACAATAGAGAATGTGGATAAAGAGAGAGGAACAGGAAGAGAGGAACAGGAAGAGAATGAGAAAGAAGGAGAAAGACATTATATATATATATATATATATATATATATATATATATATATATATATGTATATATATATATATATAGAGAGAGAGAGAGAGAAAGAGAAAGAGACAGGAATATCAAAGTGGATCGAGAAGAAATAAGGGAGGAAGAACTTATACTGACCTATCCTCTAAACGTATCTAAGCGAATCAAAAAATAGCAAATTGTGGGTTGATGTAAATAGAATGAATAGTAGAATTGAGAAAACAAACCCGTTCAATTATTCTAATTTAAACTGTTTGGGTTACTTTAAAAACATGTTTTCGTTATAGAGTTAGACTGTGAGCTGAGTCTGGAAGAAATATGTTTATATATAATGTAAATGAAAGAAGAGCATGACATAAACCATACATGCAGACGTACAGTGAGTAACATGCTATCTATTACTATTGTTGAGGCAAGGGAGGGGCATTATGATTCACTCAGGGCTTTAGCTCTTGTAAGTCATGGCCCCTCCCTATAGTTAACACTGTAACAATGGTAATGCATGTCATATTGCAGTATGGACATACATGTAAATATATATATATATATATATACATATATATATATATATATTTTTATTTTTTATTTTTTTTCCCCATAAAATTCACTGAAAAAAACACAGGTTTCAGGGACGTTATAGTTAGTTGGATATTTCACTCGTGCAAAACCAGAGAAATTCGGCCATTATAGTTAGTTCAGCTAACTATAACTCGTGCACCCGCAATGCACTGCTGATGACGTCACATATTACATCATTCATGACATGGTCAGTGACATCACTAATGACATCACTGATGACATCATCCAGTAACTGTGTGTTTCTATAAAGTTTAAATATGTTTTATATATATACCAAGGTGTATTAAAGAATGAGTGGGTGTATAAGTGTCTGAATGGATGATTTAGTAGGTGCGTGACTGACTGTATAAGTGAGTGACTAAATGTATCTTACTGAATGCATGGATTAGTGACTGATACAGACATTCACACAGTTTAGTTTGTCAGTTGGTGTGTAAGCGGTTGCATGGGTTGGTGAGTAGCTAAATGAGGATCTATATGGGTTATTGATTGGGTGTCTGTGTATCTGTATGGGTGCCTGAGTGTCTGTGTGGGTGGAGGGTGGGACTCTGTGCATAGATGTGTGAGTGGATGATTCACTGGGTGTATGGGTTCAAGAGTGCATCTGTGAAGGGCTGTATGGGTGGGTGAGTGTGTATATGGGTGTATTGGTGAGTGAATGGATGCCTCAGTGGTACATGTGTGAGTAACTGCATATGTGAAAGGCAGTATATGTGAGTGTTGGAGTGTATAAATGACTGTATGTGAGAGTGAGTGATTGTGAGAGTGGCTGTATGGGTCAGTGTGTGCTTGTATTAGTTATTGTATAAGAGTGTAAGTATGTGTTAGTATATGTTTGAATAAGTGAGGTGGTGTGTACATATCTGTATAGGTGAGTAAATGCGAGTGTGATTGATTCTTTGCATGACTGACTAGGTGTGTTAGTAACTCTATGGATGAGTGGCAGTGTGTGAGTGTCTGTATAGATATGTGAGTGCATATGATAATGCCGTATTGATGGTTGACTGCATGTATGAGTGCCTGTATGGGTGAATGAGTGGATGTGTGTGTAGACCTAGGAATTCGTGAGTGGGTATGCACTAACTGGTATTGGTGTCTCTAGGAATTAGTGAGTGGGTATGTACTAACTGGTATGGTGTGTCTATGCATCAGATTATCACGTGGATGATGGCGCGAGTTATAGTTAGCTGAACTAACTATAGTGGCCGAATTTCTCTGGTTTTGTACCAGTGAAATATCCAACTAACTATAACGTCCCTGAAACCTGTGGTTTTTTCAGTGAATTTCTAAGTTTATTTTAAAGACTAATTTCTAACTATAACGCCCGTGAAACCTATGTTTTTTTCAGTGAATTTCAAAGGTTTTTTAAAAGCTAATTTCTAACTATCACATCCCTGAAACCTATGTTTTTTCAGTGAATTTCAAAGGCTTTTTAAATGCTAATTTCTAACTATGCCTACAAAGGTAGGACATGTGAAGAAAGAGGAAGAAAAGCGCAGAAAGAAGCAAGACAAATGCAGAAAGAGGCAACAGAAGTCCAGAAAGACGAAGAAAAGTGCAGGAAGAAGCAAGAGATGTGCAAAAAGAACCAACAGAGGAGCAGAAAGTTCTCCTCTGCCCCCAACATTTTGCTGACGGGTACTGGTGATAACTGACTCTGACTAACCAGGCCTAGAGCCAGTGCTATGCTAAAAGACACTTAGAATACAGTGAAAACACCTACATACACTATGGACCACTATGCGTTGGGGTACCCCTGTGATTAGCATGACCTCCTCTGTATTTGTCATGAGTTAGTGCCTGGGTCATTGCATGAGTACATGGATACTGACTGGAGTATTGCAAGGAGAGTGCATGGTGAATTTATAAGTGCTTGGGTTTTGGTGGAGTGATTGGATAAGTACATGATGCTGGATGGGTGATTGGAGGAGTGCATGGGTAGTGACAAGGAGATGGCTGGTCTGCATGAGTAGTGCTCAGGTAATTGTAGCAGTGCATGTGTTAGTTCATGGGTCATTGCATGAGTACATGGGTAGTGACTGGATGATTAGAGTACTGCAAGGAGAGTGCATGGTGAATTTATAAGTGCTTGTATTTTGGCGCAGTGATTACATAAGGACATGGAACTGGCTGGGTGATTGGAGGAGTGCATGAGTAGTGACAAGGAAATGGCTGGACTGCATCAGTAGTGCTCAGGGGATTGTAGCAGTGCATGTGTTAGTGTCTGGGCCATTGCTTGAGTACATGAGTCGTGACTGGATGATTACAGTACTGCAAGGAGAGTGCATGGTGAATTTATAAGTGCTTGTGTTTTGGCGCAGTGATTAGATAAGGACATGGAACTGGCTGGGTGATTGGAGGAGTGCATGGGTAGTGACAAGGAGATGGCTCGACTGCATCAGTAGTGCTCAGGGGATTTTAGCAGTGCATGTGTTAGTGTGTGGGTCATTGCATAAGTACATGGGTACTGACTGGATGATTTGAGTACTGCAAGGAGTGTGCATGGTGAATTTATAAGTGCTTGTGTTTTGGTGCAGTGATTAGATAAGTACACACGTCACATCAGGCTTGCCCCGTCCCTTCACCCCTGTGCAAACGTGCCCCCTGGCGGGTTTTAAGTTGGGGGATTAATTCCCTTTGAATCCTGAGGGTCCCTTGGGTCCAACTAGCCCACTAGGTACCTACAGTAAGCGCCACAGAGCTGCGTTGCAGAGAAGTTGCCCAGGCCACGCCCCTTTTTACACCTCTCTACAACGCAGCACTTTGGCGCTTACTGGAGGTACCTGGTGGGCTAATTGGCCCTAAAGGACCCTCAGGATTCAAGGGGGACGTAATCCCCCAACTTACAATGCGCCAAAGGGCCCGTTTGCACAGTGGTGAAGGGAGGGGCCTGATGCGACAAGTGTGCAAACGCGCCCGTGGCGCATTTTAAGTTGGGGGATTAAGTCCCCTTGAATCCCGAGGGTCCCTGGGGCCCAACTAGCCCACCAGATACCTTCAGTAAGCACCACAGAGCTGCGTTTCAGAGAGGTGGTCCGAGGCCATGCCCCTTTTTACACTTCTCTGCAACACAACTCTGTTGCGCATACTGGCGGTCCCCGGGGCAGCGGGCGGGTCGTGTGCCCCCGTGAATATTTAAGAAAAGCCCCGGGGGGCTGGTGGTCCCCGGGGCTTGGGGGGCCTTGGAGGCCCCCCACAGATTCATTAAAAAGATGCCCCGGGGAGATGGCGGTCCTCCGGGCTGCGTGCTCTCCCGCATATTATTAACATAGCCCCGGGGAGGTGGCGGTCGCAATTTTTTAATTATGAATTGGGCAATGCACCCGGGACCTGGTCCACCCGGGGGCCTCATTTATATGAAGGCGAGGCAGCCCGCGCTTCATTTTATTTTCTAATTTTGGCAGATTTCACGACCCCAGCACAAATTCTGGCGAAATTGAAAATAAAAATGCTTTTTTTGGTCCTGGGCCCTAGGGGGTCAGGGTGTTTCTACCCTGCCCCCTTTTCTTGTTTTTTTAATCTTTTTTCTACTGTTTTCTTGTGCCTCGGTTCTCCCGAGTCACAAGATGGCTGCCAACACTTCCTGGTTTGGAGTGTTGGCAGCCAATCAGAACGAAGCTCGTGCCTGGGAGGGTTCGCGAACCCACCGCGGCCATAGATATCAAAACTTTTTGTTTTTCAAATTTCTCAGCAAGTACTGAACGAATTTACACCATTTAAAAAAAAAGGACTCTTTCTGAACCAAGGGCTACCTTTTTGCCAAACTTGGTGTAATTCCATTCAGCAGTTCGGGCTGTAGCTTTGTCCAAAGTTTCCTATGGAAAATTACCAGGGGAAATTCTGATTTTGGGACCCCCTTTTTTCTCGGCCCCCGCTTGACGAATCACCCTGAAACTTTCAAGACAGGAGCTGACCGGAGCGTGCCACTAGTTTAGAACATTTCGCGAAGATTCGTCAACCGGCTCCAAAGTTATGGGAAAACAAAACACGATTTTCCTACGGAAACTAGATCCTAACTATATCTATATATATCTATATCTATATCTATATATATATATATATACACACACACACACATACTCACACACATATACATATACACATATACATATAAAGAAACAAAACATCACATTTTCCGATTGTGGTTAGTTCTGCAAACCATAGTTCATGCATCTGCGATAAAGTTGCAATGCTCATGACTTTATCCTGGATTAACATAAATAGTTAAGTTGCTGCCCTCACACACATACCCCTGGAAACGCTCTGGGCAGAGAACCATACCAGCATACATTTTGATGGTGACCACCTTCGGCTAATAATAAGGGCAGCAGTGAACAGACAGAGAACTCAGTATGTGTGATACTCTCACAGTGCACTGTATTGGAGTCAGTGGGGGCCTGTCTCCGGAACCCTCTCAACAGTGACTGCTGCATCATGCCATATATGGGCTTGTCCACAGAAGACACTTACACGCTTTAGAGAATGCCCTAAGTAACTAATTTGTACATAATCTACTCTCTGTGCCCGCTACCCCCAAATTCGGCGAGCCCCTATGAGAAAGCTCCCAGAGACAAGCTACCAGACAGGCGCCCAGGACCTGGATAAGCGAATGCTGGTATGCCAATGGAGGCTGCAGGACCCAGTTGGCCTCTACTTGCCAGACTGCTGTTTGCCCCCCATAGGGCACTCTGATCCAGTTGCAGTCCTCATATTGTAATCCCCACCAACTACTACGTCGGTACTGCTACCCTGATCACGCCAATTCCTTCAAGATGGTGAAGAGCAAGCCAAACAGGACTCAGGCCCTGGCCGGTGGCGCACAAGGGACTGAAGAATATCCGGCGGTTGGTGCTCTAACGGACAAGATGCTAGTGGCTACACTATCTCACCACTCCTGCCGATTCGATGAACCTCTCTCAGCAGTTCTATACATCAAATCTACCCTGGGGCCAACGCTGGACTCCCTATGCTTTGAGGTGGACCACCTCTGAGATGATCATAAAAAATTAAAGGACTAGGTCGAAAACTGAATTCATGCTGGCTACCCTCAGACCCACAGTACTAGACTCTAACAAACGCCTTTGGGCCATGCAGGAGGAGATACTTACGAGGCCAGCTTGAAGACCAATGAAGGTCACGAAGAAACAACGTGCGCATAGTAGGCCTCCCCGAACGAGCAGAAGGCCCAAACAAGGAACTCTAGTTGGAAGACTGGCTCGTTCACATAATCCTACAGGGAAAACAGTCCACCTTCTTCTGAGTGGAGAGGGCCCACAGGGTACCGGGGGGATCAACCCGCCTAGGCATCCCCACCGCGTCCGGTGGTGTGTGCTTATTCAATTATCAAGACAGAGATTACATATTGCAGGCAAGGAGAGCAAGGGGTCAATGGGCAGTTGAGAACACCCCGGTACATATCTATCTGGACTACACTCTATAGATTCAGAGAGGCAGGTCATCCTTCCTCAAGGTGAAACAATGCCCACGTGAACACAACGTGCAATACGTCATACAGTTTCTGGCTACCCTACGAGTGCAGCATGAGGGCACCACCACCTTTTACGCTACTCCAGGAGAGGCCTGAACCTAGCTTGAACATAAAGGACTTGCACCATCACATGGAGACAAACCTGTCTCCTCCCCGTGACAACCACAGAGACAATGCAGGACACACTTCAGGCGCCGACTGCGGGGTCCCACCAAAGAGCACGCAGCAAAGGAGAGGGCCCAAGCAGTAAAGAACTCACAGAAGCATGCTACTTAACGGTCTATATCTCTGTCAGCCTTAGAAGCGGAGAGCCTGTCTGATGTCTCACTAATGATATCAGACTCTCAGATCACAGCGGTGCTGGGTAGGGCCCAGCTGTCCCCGCAAACATCCAAAGACCTGATGTGATGAACTTCAAATAGGTTTGCAGGGGGTTTGAATGGGTGGATAAGTGTGTTATATGGTTGGGTACGCACTGCCGCCTAATTATTTGACATAGACCAGGTCACAAGAGGTGTTGTCTATCATGCAGGCCTACCGCAGCTGCTGAACCAGTCTCCCCCCCCAATTACCCTGTACCTCCTCGATAAACACTTTGCTTGGTCAGTTATTATTGCATTTAAGTGTCAATGTCCGTCCGTCCGTCCGTCCTTCCGTTGGCGTACTGGCCCGGGAGTTAGGAGTTGGAAATTGTTATTATTCGGTTTTCATTGCACAAAACAAAAAGGAGGACTATTCAACTATCTTAAGTGGGGGGCCTTGAATGCTGTGCGAGTGGGTGGATGTAAACAGTGGGTGGGGGGTATGTTGTTATTACTTGTGGGGCTGCTTCTGCTTGCAACAGTATGCCTTTGATGGCATGTGAACAGGGCTCCCCCATACTGTTACTAAGTTGGTATTTCTGTGGCCTTGCAGGATATACTAATCGCCACCTCGTATACCAATACCTTCGAAGGTGTAGGATCACTATAGCACTCCTGCACGAAACCCATCTTACCTCACAAACACTTAACTCCATGCGCAAGCTTTGGAGGGGGACTCTGGTGGGGACCACATACTCGAGCAATGCTAGGGGTGCACTGATCTGGATGGCCCCTTGGACACCGTTATAATTCTTACATACTCTTGTTGAAACTTAGGGCCCTATGTGGTGCTGGAAGGGCTATTGGACGGCCTCCCGATTTATCTGGCGTCGCTGTATGCGCCTAATACTAACCAGTCCTCCTTCCTGCAGTGCCTGAATCCAGTACTGCTCCGAAACCCACTGGCACCGGCCGACTGAGGTGGGGATTTTAACTGCACTCCTGAATTAGACAGAGACTGGTCATACACCCCCCCTCCCGGGCGCCAAACCAATTACTCTTGCACAACACTTCCAGTCATGAGCATCCAACCTCCAAAAACAGGAAGCATCGCGTGGCTTACACCTAGACATTAGGGAATACTCACATTATTCCAGATTACATGATCTACACACCAGGATAGACTTATTGTACTGTTCATGAGACACTATTGCCAGGGTGTCCCAAGCTAAATATCTCGGACGCACTCCGGCAGACCACTGTCCTCTGAGGTTGCGGTTGTCCTGGGGGAGCAATAAACCCAAAATCCCAACATGGCGACTACCCTTAGAGGCGCTCCGTTATGCCCCGCTTCTCTCTTTCCTTTCAGAGACTATTACTTCTTACTTTCAAGACAATTAGGTGCCGATTCGGATCCTGGAAAAAATTTCCCCGTACGACTCGTATCCGGTCTTTTTACGTACAAGTGCCGTACAAACTGCCAAGTACGATTCGTATGGGAAAAAGTCCATACGAATCGCATTGGGAATAATTCCCCACACGTCCTCGGGTCGGAAAATGTGTCCGACACGTCCCCGGACGATTTACCGTACAAATGTGAAAAGTGAAGTCCGACCGCGCAAGTACGATCCATCCCGTGCGTTCGATGTTACAACCGTATGGAAAAAACACCGTCCACACCGAACTCCCATAGCAAACATGGAGACATGTGCCCGCATACGCGCCGAACACCCCCCCAGCCCCGGTATGTACGCGCCGAACCACCACCCCAGCCCTCGTATGTACGCGCCGAACCCCCACCCGTGCATGTACACTCCCGTACGTACGGACCGTACACCCACCCGTGTATATACACCCGTGTACGTACGGCCCGTACCCTCACCCGTGTATGTATGGAGCGTACCCCCACCCCAACAGTGGATGTACGGACCGTACCCCCACCCGCGTATGTATGGAGCGTACCCCCACCCCAACAGTGGATGTACGGACCGTACCCCCACCCACGTATGTATGGAGCGTACCCCCACCCCAACAGTGTATGTACGGACCGTACCCCCACCCGTGTATGTACACCAGTGTATGTACGAAGCGTACCCCCACCCGCGTATGTATGGAGCGTACCCCCACCCCAACAGTGGATGTACAGACCGTACCCCCACCCGCGTATGTACACCAGTGTATGTACGAACCGTACCCCCACCCGCGTATGTATGGAGCGTACCCCCACCCCAACAGTGTATGTACGGACCGTACCCCCACCCGCGTATGTACACCAGTGTATGTACGAACCGTACCCCCACCCGCGTATGTATGGAGCGTACCCCCACCCCTGCAGTGTATGTACAGACCGTACCCCCACCCGCGTATGTACACCAGTGTATGTACGAACCGTACCCCCCACCCGCCTATGTATGGAGCGTACCCCCACCCGTGTATGTACACCAGTGTACGTACGGACCGTACCCCCACCCGTGTATGTACGGAGCAAACACACACCCCACCAGTCTAAGTACGGAGCGCACCCCAGGCTCCAACACCAGCACCCTCACCCAACATCGCGCATGTACGAGTCGTACCAAGCCAGAGACAAGGACAGCACTGTACAACAAAATGGCCGATGTACGCACCGTACAGACGCTAAAAACACACGTACACAACCAGGACAAAGAAAAACAACACAAGAAGACTCCATTCGAATCGCACAAAGCCACAAAACATGTCCAACAAGCACAAATACAACCTATTCACTGACCTGCAACTGCCAAACTCCCAAACAGAGGCCCAAAACACAACCACTCCTTATAACACACCCACCCAAAGTTCAAACACAGCCACACCCACCAATGGACCAATAAAAAGGCCCAACACACACAAACCATGATCCTTTGCAACAGACCCACTGCTGCCAGACCACACAGAGAAACAACTGCACCATACTACAACCTCCACTACACCTTACACCTGCACACCTTCACACAACCACCTTCACAAACACCCCCTCATCACATTCACACACACACCTGCACAACCACACCCACACACCCACAACCATCCACACCCACACCCCCACAACCATCCACACCCACACCCCTCACCATGCCCACTAACAAGAATCCAAAGTTCAGTAGCCGAGAGTTGGAGGTCCTTGTCGACGAAATCATCAGAGTCGAGCCACACCTCTTTGGAACATTGGTCAGACAGACCAGCATTTCCGAAAAATCATCCATGTGGCAGACGATTGTCGATGCTGTGAATGCGGTTGGGGCCACCAGAAGGACCAGGCATGAATGCCAAGCCAGGTGGTACGATCTGCGGAGGACGGTCCGCCGCAAAATGACCGACGACCACAACCAGGCCAACACCACTGGAGGAGGGCCGCCCCGCAGACGCATACAATACCATCCCTGGGAGGAGAAGGTGATGGCCACGCTGCCGCTGGTGGGAGTGGAGGGAGTAGAAGGACTCCGAGAGCCTGGTGAGTACACAAACAACTCACCTCACATGGGGGGAACGCCATCCACAACCAAACTCACAATCATGCACGCAACCACCCCAAAGCTATCGCATGACTCAACCACACTCCATAAACACGCACATGCCACTATTGCCACCATGCCCCATGCACCCAGCTAGACAATGCCAAGTCACAGGCCACAGAAAACACCAACACAAGACACGGTAACCCGGATGGCGGGAGTGTGGGCCTCAAAAATCACATAGTGCAACTCAGAAGCAGACAACAATGCCCTCAGCCCATATGGCCTAGGTCACAGCCAGACAAACAGTAGGTCCCCACACAGGAAAGACTTGCCTGCAAATGGCGGACGCCTTGCATGAAGACATGGCACTTTTTGCACATGACAGCAGCTAATGAACAGCCAACACTGTGAAAGAGTGGCAGCACACACCACCACAGCAGCAGCGCAGACACAGACACTACACCCAATGGGTGCCTGGAGATCAGAAACAAACTCACATGAACAAGCCAAGGGCCATTCAAAGATCTGCAAACAGTGTGTGCCTAGGAAGCTGGGCTGAGGTGACAGAGTGTGACAGACAGAGGGAGGGAGAGGGGGAGAGAGAGGGAGGGAGACACAGGGAGACGGACAGAGGGAGGAGGCTGACACAGGGAGGGAGGGAGAGGGGGACAGAGAGGGAGTGAGAAAGGGAGACACAGGGAGACCAATTCACCCTTGGGTGGTGTGGGAATGTCTGCTCGTCAGCAGGTGGACTGCGTGCATGTAGACAAGGGTGGCCAGTGCCTGAATCCCCCTCTCTTCTCCATGGCAAAACACTGGGCCATGTGTCAACCTGTGCACGAGCACAACGCCAGCTACCTGCATTATATAAGTGTGTGGAACAACTCCATTTGCCCACGTACAGTGCAACACGGAAGGCGCCAATGCATGGCTCGCCACACCTGCTCACTCCACTGCTGACTGCAGTCACAATTGACGCAGCAAGTAAGACTGTGTCACACATAGGTAAAGTCTCAAAAGCTGTGGCAAAGGGACATACCCATGCACAAGTGCACTGTGAGTGGAAGGCAAGACATATCCAAATACCCAGAGGAAATGTGCCAACTTTGAAACGAATGAAACATGGATGTTGCATGGAACAAAAATAACATTGTCTCTCTCACACACAGGTCAACGTCGTGGATCACCCCCCAACACTGGGGGGGAAGACTCACAGGACCTGGCTCTGCGGGATGACGATCCCACCGGCAGCGACGACTCTCGCCACTCTGTGGAGGACCCCGACCAACCTGGCCCCTCTGGTGTCCAACCACCTGCAGCACCTGCGTCAGGTACAACTGGGCCAACCACCACCCCCACTCCTGCCACATCCCAGGAGACACCCAGGATCCCTGCCCCACCACCACAACGCAGCCAGTCTGACCAGGAGGGACACGGTGTACCGGGCACCCAGGAGGAGGCAGGCGACAACGCAAATGCCACCCCTCAGGGGTCCCGGAGACCCGATGTGCCCACAAGGGCAGGCCAGGCGCAAGCGGGCAGGGGTGGTGGGAGTGGAGGACGGCGGAGGCGTGAGCCTGACCAGTTGGCTGCGGAACCGGTATATTCCCATGTAAGAAACATCCTGGACACATACCGGCGTGACACCACGGGCATGAGCCAGGTTGTGTCCACCCTCAACGAGATGAAGGGGACCCTCGAGGAGATCAAGACCCAGCAGGCCCAGCAACATGCGGAGCAACATGCCTGTCAACAGCGACACCAAGGACGGATGGAGGACAGACAGGCTGAGCTTGTGACGGTGCCCACGGGAATTAACCGTTCACTCCGTCGGATAGCCGACAACATGGGCAACCCTCCCTGTGCCACCAGGAGAAGAACATCACCACCCACAGGGAGGGATCAGGAGGAGGAGGATACATCCGACGGAGCATCCCAAGCATCGTCACGGCCTGCTTCTGAGGGTTCCCGCAGGAGGGCGGGTCGTCCACGGAAAAGACCGTGAGGGTCGGCGCAACAGCACCATCTCCCAGGACACCTGGCCTGGCACCTGGCCCACTGGCCCAACAGCAGCACATCAGCAAATGACATTCTCTGCCACATGGACTTGCTGGTCACTGTCTGACCAATGTTGACAAAGACTGTGGCATGGACTCTGATGATTTCCAATGGCAAGGATACCAACTCCCCCAGTGAACTTTGGATTCTACACACCCGGAAAGCCCTTCTTGTCATACCCCCCCCCCCCAACACGTACCCCAACACAAATAAAAACGTACACAATCAAGAGACGATGCCTACATTTTGCATTATTACATTACATGTGTCTTGTAAAGTCTAACCATGCCTGAGTTCTCATATGACTTCAACCATCCATACCCTGGGGCCTGAGTCTGGCACAGGACACACATGGATCACAATGTATTAGCCAAGACAGACATGGAGCACCATACACACCCGTGATGGGCCCAACCAGCTGCGGGGGTGGCCGCACAACCGTGCCGACAGACATATTGAGTACAGCAACAGTCATGCGCAGAGGTCAGGGATCATGTAGAGTGTCCTGGGGGGCACCCAGGTATGTGTAGACAGGTGGCAGAATCATGTCCTGCAAGCTTGAGTCAGGTGGATGCAGAGAATGGTGGCCTGGCCAACGTTGGATGCATGGGGATGGCACATGTCACAATACCCACACAGTCATGGACATCATGCACAATACAGAGTCTAATCCCAGACAAACAGCTTGCATCTTGCTACTCTACACATAGACACATAGCCACTATCACTGAGAACCATGCCAGACATGCCGTATGCACCGTGGCAACACACCAGCATTGACTGAGAAGAGGCACCTTTGAGGCATAGGGACACCTTTATTAGTCATGTATTCCGGAATGCAGAGGCAACTCGGAGTACACATACACAGGTCATGTGGAGTAACATGTGGGTCCAACACTGGCACCCCCCTTCTGCACCACAAATGCTTGATATCCATGGAACTGGCACACAAGTGTCAGGTAACAGCTAAACACCCCCTGCTGCTCACGGAGAGGCTGCCATACACCATTGATCCTCTGATGTGGAAGTCCCACACCATGTCAAGCCAATGCAAACCGTATGTGTCCGAGGGCAGTGTTACACACATTGATGCCTTCATCACAATCCACTATCCCATTACAGATGACTGTCAACAAGTCTGACCATCTATTCAGGTGAATCCAGCTACATGTCATGTGTCCCATGGTGATGCGACATGTCTGCAGAGGAACCAAACATCGACAGGGGCAGTGTGCACACATCGTAAACAACTGTCACACCCAATACACCCCTGATGCATCCCTTACCCTAAGGAGACTTCCAAACTTGTCCGTGCGTGTAACGCTGAGTCGGCACACGATGACGTGTCCATGAGGAATAGCAGTGCCACAACAATGTAACCAGCAGACGGCATGCGCAAGTACCTGGGGATGAGAGACACACAAGAAGTCAGCCACAAAAAGCTCATCCACTTGGATGTGCATGTACTCGACACATATAAGGATGACAACATGCTAGGTCACAATTATGACTGCGGAAATACACTCATCACTGGCACCATCACTCGAGTGACACATCCACACACACCTCTGACTCACGTGGCATACATGCAGATGGACACACACATTGCAACACATGCCACACAAGGACCAATGCGTGCACACTCAGACATGGTACTCACCACTAAGCAAAGAAGTCGCGTATGAGCCGACTCCGGTTGTCCTCTTGCGGCTCCACATCCTCCACATCACTAGCCCCATTGCCAAGCCCTTCGTCCTCCACGGGTGGATGGTCCTGATCATCTTGATCCAGGATGAGTGGCACAGCTTTCTCAACTGCCATGTTGTGCAGCATGCAGCAGACCATGAAGATTTTGCAGACCTTCACCGGGGCATATGGGAGGGCGCCGCCGGTCTTGTGTAGGCACCTGAATCGGCTCTTCAGGAGGCCAAATGTCCTCTCTATCACTCGCCTTGTCCGGCCATGGGCGGTGTTGTAGCGGAGCTGGGCTGGCGTGCTGGGGTTGCGGAGAGGTGTGATCAGCCATGGCATGTTGGGATAGCCAGCGTCCCCTACATGGAAACCACATGGACAAAAGTAGGACAGGAGAAGCAGTCGGGCAGGAAGTCTACGCAAAATACAGGACAGACAGAGTGTACCCACCAACAACACATGCTCATTCGTTGCGCAGCTGCGTCATCATTTCAGGCACCCTGCTACGCCTCATGATGTAGGCATCGTGTGCTGATCCTGGAAAACGAGCACAGACATGTGAAATCACCATGTTGGACAGACACACCACAATGGCATTGATGGAGTGGTAGTGCTTGCGATTCCTGTACGCTACCTCCTGTGCCTGTGGTGGTACCAAAGCCACATGTGTCCCATCTATGGACCCAATGACATGGGGCATCCCTCCCAGGGCATAGAATCCACGCTTGACACCTGTCAACTGTTTAGGAGTTGGGAAAAGGATAAACTCATCCAGGTGAAGCAACATGGCCTCTAAAAAATCATGCAGCACACGGCTGAACATGGTCTGGGACGTGCCACCAACATGAGCTATGGTATATTGAAAGGTACCCGTGGCAAAAAAATGTAGGGCTGCCATTACCTTCAGCTTGGGTGTCAGTGCCGTAGGATACCTGTGCAGCGGTTGCAGGTGTGGTGCCAGCCTTGCCGTCAACTCCTCAATCAACGGTTGGGGGAAGCGGTAGCAGCGTATACAGTCATTCTCCCGCATGTCAGCCAAGTCCGGAATTGGTCGGGGAAGAGGCGGCGCTCTGCAGTAATTTGGAAGTGACAAGGAAGAGTGAGTGCACTACAACAACAATTTATATGTACTGAGCACAAGTTAATCTGTCAATACACATATGCTACATACGGAGTCAGGTATGTGCTACATGCCCTGGACACGTATGGCTGCCAGGTGACACTCCTACCAAGACCCAGCTACACACGGGGATTGTGAACCTCCACATCCCATGGCATGGGACTAGCTGTGTCCCAGTGTAAGTGAACCGTCAGATGCAATACAGGAGTGACATACATCAACATATCAGCAGATGTAGGATGTTGATTGCAGAGACAGGTAGCAGAACACTAGAGCCACAGGTCACATGACATAACACTAGGACAGCCCACACACCTTGCCATGAAGGTGTACATGTCATGACTGATCACACATACATTGAGAGTATGCAGACAGGTCCTTGTTACGCTACTCCGTGTCCCATGCATACATACACACCTTACATCCGATACCACATGTGGCCTGGTGTGCGTAACAGTGTGCCATGGCCATCTACACACAGACACATGTTGGTTGCAGCAACTGCAGATGCATTTGAGGGAACACCAACATCAAGCTAATGGGAACACACCACACATACATGACATAGTCACATCGTGCAACGTGGGTAGTCACATGTCAGGTGTGGTAACCCCTGTAGCGGGCATCAGGGGACACTTGCGTGTGTTGTTGACTGTGCCATGCCAGTGACGCTTATCTCAAGTGTTCTGTATGACATGCACACATGTCAAAGGAGTGAAGGGCATGTCTGGCACATAGTGCACCATCACACATAACATCTGTACACATCTCATCATACATCTATTGCCTTCACAACTCAGGAGTAATGTGCCACATCACAGCCTTTCACACCTGTGCCCCACACATGTAGTACTGCACAGACAATGCCTTGATGTCCATCCATGGACAAGTATGTCAGCTCTATTCCTTTCTGTGTGCTGCCTGTCACCACTGTTACGTGTGAAAGGCACCGTACATTCGCTCTGAGGGCGTGTGTACGTTCCCTATCACTATGGGAGTGCTGCCATAGGCCTACCCATAGTGATAGTGAGCGTACACGCGTGGGTACGGTCCGTATCACTATGGGTACGCATACGCGAGCAAACCCATAGTGAAAGTGAGCGTACACATGTGTGTACGATCCGTATCACTATGGGTAAGCATACGCGAGCAAACCCATAGTGAAAGTGAGCGTACACGCGTGTGTACGGTCCGTATCACTATGGGTACGCATACGCGAGCACACCCATAGTGATAGTGAGCGTACACGCGTGTGTACGGTCCGTATCACTATGGGTACGCATACGCGAGCACACCCATAGTGATAGTGAGCGTACACACGTGTGTACGGTCTGTATCACTATGGGTTTGCTCGCGTATGCGTACCCATAGTGATACGGACCGTACACACGCCTGTACGGCCCGTTGCTATGCATTTGGGGTGCCCTAGGGCCCCGGAACGCACCGTACCTGTGTGTGAATCTCCAAATTACATAGGGGACACATGAGGGACAAGTATAAAGCCAGAGATGCATGCTGGTTGCCATGGAGACCGAGTTTAAACTTTGAATTTGTTTAATCAGGTGGCCTGCAAAAGTCGGTTTGAAATAATCTACTTTGTTGCAAAGTTGTTGTTGAAATGACATCATGTTGAATTCTAAAAAAATCTAACCCCCTCACAGGGGTAGGTTTAAATGGATTGGAGGAAACATAGGATGCAAATGTGAGTGACCAATCACTCTGTACTCCTGTGCATGAAACAGGCCAGCAAGGCAGATATAAGGCAGCCAGGTCCCATGAGAGAGCACTTGCCTGCACATCTTTTGATTCCACAACACTGCTGCTGCTCGTGATTCCCTGGCACCATGTCAAGGTCTGTGGAGAGGGCCCAGCCTTTCACCCTGGAGGAGAATGTGGCATTGCTGGATGTCATCCTCCCACAGTACCCCATGCTGTATGGCCAACCAGGGTTTAAGGTGAGTGCTGAGTCCACTAGCACAGACTGTGGCCCTTTTTTGTGACTGTGACTTCTGGCATTGTGTCCAGGTGTGACACACATGCATTGTACTGTAGAGTGGGTCCCGGGGGGGGGATGCCTAATGTCTCCCAGCCAGAGCATGCTGTGGTGCATGTCTGCCGTCCTCACTTGCATTGTGTTTACTGTGACAATCACTGCATGGTGCATGCCACATTCTGCCTGTCTAATCCTCCTGGGAATGTTGTTTCTACAGTCCTCATGTGATTCTGTGGTCACCCCAGTGTGACAGGTGACTGTACCCACAGATGTGTGTTTGTTCAGTGTACCTGTGCTGAGAGTGTCCACATGATGTGTTCGTACCCTGGACATCGGTGTGTGTGTAAGTCCCCTGTCATGTGGGTGGGTGCATATGTGGAGTGTAGCACCCCAGCTGCATGAGGGATGGATATACCCTGCCCATCTGATGTGAGCAGGGAGCAGTGCTGTGTGTCTGACGTGCAGAGCCAGCCCCACACCTGTGAGCCCCCCCAGTCTAGTAGCACATGTGCAGAGTGAGGTTTGTAGCTGCAGTTGGCAATGGCAGGTGAATGTCCTGTGCCTGTGTGTGTCTGTGTACTCTGCTGAGGTAGCGTCAGTGGCCTGTGGCATGTGACTGCTTTGAGGTGCTGCACATAATCCTGGTGTACCTTCTGATGCACAGTGTGAGTCTGGATCATTTATTGTGTCGTACCCCTCATGCCACCTGTGTACTTTCAATGGCACGTGGTGCATTTGCCCTTACACAGAGAAAAATGTCCCTATGACAAAGGTGCAATGCTTTGGCTGCATACTATGCCTTGTTGAAACCAGCAAAATTGTTCTAATGTGTGTCTCTGTGACATGTGGCAGGTGTATTGATGTAGTCTCACTTTTTCATCCTCACAGGTAGGCGCCTCTGCCAAGGAGCAGATCTGGAGGGACGCCGTCAGTGCCGTGAGGAGGACGGATGGTCGCAAGCGGCGCCTGGCCCAGGTGAGAAAACGCTGGCAGGATATCCGGTGCTGGACGCGGAGGATCGCACGGGTCCTGCTGGGGGACTCACCTGTGGGCCCTAAGAACCATGGGCGTCGCCGTCTGACCCACATCCACAAGCGTGTGCTGGCGGTGGTCTTTCCTGATATGGACAGGCGCTTACGGGAGAAGCAGCAGCAGGAAGGGGGTAGGTACATGTGTGTTTGTTGTGTGTCACCAGCATTTGTAAGTGCGCAGTTGCATGGATACACTGCCAGTGTTTAAATGTGCGGTGCAGGTCCTGTCACCCACAGTATAGCGGTGCTGTCCCTCCTCCCTTCCCCTCCTTGCCATGTGTTCCCTGGTCTGTGTGTAGTCACTCTTTCACAAGATCATCTGGGCTGGCAGTTTATCCACGTGACCAATGCTTGCAGCATCATGTGTGGGGGTGGTGTGTAACAGGTTTTGGGACCTTGCCTGTGTCCTGTCCAGTTCTGTACTTGTGGGGTCCATGTCAATTGGCACTGATGCTGAGTCCAGACATAGGAGTATGTCTCTGAAGTGTAATGCCTAACAGCAAGCATGTCCTATGTTGTGGCCTGTGACATGATGTGCATGAGTGTGCGATACGCAGAGTGCAGGGATGGTGGCCTGTGTTGCAGTCATTACCATTCAGGACCATGGAATATTGTGGCCAATACTGTCCCCTGGGGCATATTTTGCTAGGTATCATGTGTGTCATCACAATATGTGGACACTTTCAGTGTCTACAGCATAGGATGTGCTCTGTGCCATTGTCCCCTGGCACCATGTATATTTACGTAACGTGTTCTACAAGTGTCCACTGTACAGCCTGACCTAATTTTCCTCGTTCATACTCACGGTGGCCAGTGCCTGTGTGTCTTGTTACAATTATCTGATGATGGCCATTTGTAAATGAGATCGTTGTACAGGCGCACATGGGGTATTTTGGGTCCAATATGGGTTTCTTGCAGCCCATGTGTATTTCTCCCAGACTAAGAGATGCAAGTGCTTCCTGTGTCTCATCAAATTGTCTCATGTAGGGGGTGGTTGGTGCGGGCAAGGCCTACATGTCAACACCTGAAATCTCCTTGCTCGGTCTGGCCAGTGTGTGATGTTTGTCTGGACATACACTCAAGGTGCAGTGACCCATTCATGTTGGGCATGTCTTTCAGTATTACCTTTGCAGCATGTGCCTCAAGTTCATGGAGATGGTCCCTGCTCATCCCTAGTTACGGCAACGCTGTGTGGTGCAGATGCAGTGCTGGATTGTCCCCAGAGCCTGGCTCCTCTGTCCAAATCCATATCATGTCATTTGCAAATGTGTCATGCTCTCCATAGTTTCTCAGTGGCATGGTGGGTGAACCAACTGTGTGTTGCAGGGCCTACATATGTACCTTGTATTGTAGATGTTACTCATCTTTCTTTTCAGGCTATGCACTGTAACCTATGTAGATTTGACTCATGTGACATATGTATACAGGTGTCTGATTAATTCCTGTTTCTTCACCTTGCCCACAGCATCGTCGGGGGACACGGATGGAGACACCGGCACGGACCGTGCGGAGGGAATGAGCACCAGTGCCAGCAGTGACATCTTGGCTGGCACATCGAGTGGAACTGAGGCCGAGGGGAGTGAGCCGGAGGACCTGTCCACTGCCACCACAGAATATGAAGCTGACGGGTCCGAGGCTGAGCTCTCCGAGGGGGCGGAGGCTGCTCCAACAGCTGACAGCAGCACAACATCTCTCCCCGCCCCCTCCATTGCCATCACCGGCCTCCCACTTGCTCGTGTCCCTTCCCGGCGTGCTAGGTCACCACGTGTCTCCTTCCTGCCAGGCACCGCACCCCCTGCCCCTGTCTCCACTGCTGCCGCCAATGCCGAGTCTGTGGACATCCTGCGGCAGTTGCAGGTTGGTCAGGCTGCGATGCTTAATGTCCTCCATGGCCACAGCCGAGTGCTCAACAACATGGAGGCATACTTGGAGGGCATTTCAGCATCGCAGGCTGACCAACGCAACTTGCTGAGGTCTATTGACTCGACACTGACTGCAGCAGTGGGTCTCCTGCAGCACTTCGTCCCACCCCCTACCCATGCCCCATCCACACTTCCCACTCCCATGCCTGTCCCACGTACACCCAGACGTCAGCATGCACACACCCCACCAGACACAGGCACCACACCAGCAGGGAAGGACAAGCGCACACCTCCTGGCACGCACACACAGGGTGAAGTAGGCACACCCACTGGGTCGGGGGGCAAACGTAAGACACGCAGCCAGAGTGGGAGTCCGCATTCTGCAAAATCCACTCCCTCCAAATCCACTCCCCTCAGCTCTCCTGGCCACAAATCCAGCAAAGACTCCTTCATGGCCACTCTGTCCCTGAACCCAAAGGTGTCACCACCCCGCAAGCGGTCAAAGGAGTCCCCGGTCAGGGTAGTTGAGTGCACCCCCTGTCCACACCCTCCCCCAGTAGCGCTGCGACCCATTCCTCCGACCCCCCCCCCCTCCTTGGGGCCTGTGGTTCCTTCGGGTGCAGGGAAAACGCTGGAGGACCTTGCAACCGTGTGCAGCGCCATCCTCACCACCACCTTTGGCGCTGCCCCACCCCTGTGGTGGAGTCCTCCGTCCCTGCACCCACGACACCTACCCTTGCCCCTCCTGTCCCTGCGGTGCCTGGTCCTTCCCCCCAACATGATGCCCCCCACCTGTGGAAGACAAAGGAGTCTGACTGTGCAGGCAAGCTAGGGGACACACGTCCCACTGTGTCCCCCATCCGGATTTGAGTCATGGACTGCCCTATGGGCCTTGTATATATTGACATTTATGATGAATATTACTTACATCCTGCTGAATAAAGCAATTAGTTTTTTCCATAGAACACTACTGTTTATCTGGTATTGCTGTTGGTGGACCTGCTCCATGATTTTGGGTGGTGATAATGTGTTGGGTGTGTGGGAAATGTAGTCTTGTGCTGGTCATAGGGTGGACCCTGGTATCTGTGTGCCATCACAAGCTGTTGGCTAAATTACTTTGTTCATGTAAGCAGTTATTGCATGGTGACATCGTCCCAAGGAGTGTTCCTTCCTCTGTGTAACCTGACATCTTCCCTGCAGGGTGTTTCCAATATGTGGTGCTGAGCTGTGTCTACATCAGCTGGGTGTGTGACGGACTCCTTCAACTTTGCACATGCATGCTGAGGGATGTCTCCACCTGCATCATTCGTGGCATCCTTGGTGGTCACTGTACTTGTGTATGTAGACTGTTGACATGACTTCATGTGGACATGTTCTCTTTTAGGCGCTATGCATGTGTGTACTCCCAGCCTCGCACACATGTGGTACATGTACTGCAGGGTCTTTGTGCACCTGACAGACATTTGTGGGCATTGTATCTGTGGGTACTCCACCCTTTGCGTTCCATGGGCACTGCTGGGAGGACTCTGCACCCACCCCTCCTGTGTCTGTGCACTGCTGGGAGGACTCTGCACCCACCCCTCCTGTGTCTGGGCACTGCTGGGAGTGATAGGCACCCACCCCTCCTGTGTCTGGGCACTGCTGGGAGTACTCTACACCCACCCCTCCTGCGTCTGGGCACTGCTGGGAGGACTCTGCACCCACCCCTCCTGTGTCTGGGCACTGCTGGGAGTGATAGGCACCCACCCCTCCACCCCTCCTGCGTCTGGGCACTGCTGGGAGTACTCTACACCCACCCCTCCTGCGTCTGGGCACTGCTGGGAGGACTCTGCACCCACCCCTCCTGTGTCTGTGCACTGCTGGGAGGACTCTGCACCCACCCCTCCTGTGTCTGGGCACTGCTGGGAGTGATAGGCACCCACCCCTCCTGTGTCTGGGCACTGCTGGGAGTACTCTACACCCACCCCTCCTGCGTCTGGGCACTGCTGGGAGGACTCTGCACCCACCCCTCCTGTGTCTGGGCACTGCTGGGAGTGAAAGGCACCCACCCCTCCTGCGTCTGGGCACTGCTGGGAGTACTCTACACCCACCCCTCCTGCGTCTGGGCACTGCTGGGAGGACTCTGTACCCACCCCTCCTGTGTCTGGGCACTGCTGGGAGTGATAGGCACCCACCCCTCCTGTGTCTGGGCACTGCTGGGAGTACTCTACACCCACGCCTCCTGCGTCTGGGCACTGCTGGGAGGACTCTGCACCCACCCCTCCTGTGTCTGGGCACTGCTGGGAGTGAAAGGCACCGACCCCTCCTGTGTCTGGGCACTGCTGGGAGTACTCTACACCCACCCCTCCTGCGTCTGGGCACTGCTGGGAGGACTCTGCACCCACCCCTCTTGTGTCTGGGCACTGCTGGGAGTGATAGGCACCCACCCCTCCTGTGTCTGGGCACTGCTGGGAGTACTCTACACCCACCCCTCCTGCGTCTGGGCACTGCTTGGAGGACTCTGCACCCACCTCTCCTGTGTCTGGGCACTGCTGGGAGTGATAGGCACCCACCCCTCCTGCGTCTGTGCACTGCTGGGAGGACTCTGCACACACCCCTCCTGTGTCTGGGCACTGCTGGGAGGACTCTACACCCACCCCTCCTGCGTCTGGGCACTGCTGGGAGGACTCTGCACCCACCCCTCCTGTGTCTGGGCACTGCTGGGAGTACTCTACACCCACCCCTCCTGCGTCTGGGCACTGCTGGGAGGACTCTGCACCCACCCCTCCTGTGTCTGGGCACTGCTGGGAGTGATAGGCACCCACCCCTCCTGAGTCTGGGCACTGCTGGGAGGACTCTGCACCCACCCCTCCTGTGTCTGGGCACTGCTGGGAGTGATAGGCACCCACCCCTCCTGCGTCTGGGCACTGCTGGGAGGACTCTGCACACACCCCTCCTGTGTCTGGGCACTGCTGGGAGGGCTCTACACCCACCCCTCCTGCGTCCAGGCACTGCTGGGAGGACTCTGCACACACCCCTCCTGTGTCTGGGCACTGCTGGGAGGACTCTACACCCACCCCTCCTGCATCTGGGCACTGCTGGGAGGACTCTGCACCCACCCCTCCTGTGTCTGGGCACTGCTGGGAGGACTCTACACCCACCCCTCCTGCATCTGGGCACTGCTGGGAGTGATACGCGGTGAAGGTGTTTCTACCGTGTTTGAAGCCGTTCTGGTCACTGTGCACAAGAAGTTGAGTTACTGCAAACAATCTATTAACCAGAACTCTGCCAAGAGTCTTATAATCCGAGTTCAAGAGGGACAATGTGCGGCAGGACCTGAGAAGTAATGGATCCCTATCCGGCTTAGGCAGGTCCACCAGCATGGCCTCCCGGAGAGAGGAGGTCAATACCCTTCTCTCATAAGCATCAATGTGCATACGAAACAGGTGAGGGGCCAGTTGCATGTGGAAGGTCATGTAAAAGTCTAAGGGCCAACTCTCCGCCCCGGGGGCCTTACCTCTTGCCATCTGCTGGATGGCGTCTACTATTTCTGTTTCAGTAATAGGGGATTCCAGCACCGCGTACTACATAGGCGAAATTCAAGGGAGAGTGACGCCCTCAAGAAAAAGTTGTATCTCGGTTGGGTTACACTCTTGAGGGGCTTTATAAAGAGAGGCATAGTCCAATCAGAAAGTGGTATTGAGGGGCTTTATAAAGAGAGGCATAGTCCAATCAGAAAGTGGTATTAATTTCGTCCAGTGTATTAACGATGTGTCCCTGTTTGTTATTAATGGCTGTAATCTTTTTCCTGGGCAAGTCCGATCGTAGGAGCCGTGCCAGCAACTTACTGGCCTTGTCTCCTGTGTGTTGTCTGGCCTAGTATTACATGTGATCGAGAGCGCCCAATTGTTACAGTGTTGTTTTATGTTTCAATCTAGCTTGGGCCAGTGTAGCTGCGGCCAATGTGGTGGTGGGAGATGCTTGTTTATACCGACGTAACAGAGTCCAGGGTGCCTAGCTCCCTGAGGAGGGTCAAGCGAGCACCTTATAGTGCTTTAATCATGTGCCGGCGGAGCACGACCTTAAGCACGTCTCATTCCATCCCAACACCGGATGCGGTATACTTAGGTGCCGATTCGGATCCTGGAGAAACCGGGTACGAACCGTCGGTCGGAGGGTTTTCTCCGTCCGACTCGTACCCGGTTGTAAAACTTTACAAACATGCAAGTACGATTCGCACGGAAACACCATTTCCGTACGATTCGTACAAAACACCAACTGAGGAAAATAAACATACAAATGACATCCGGAAAAGCGGCGACGTGACGTCGGGACGCATGCAGCCTGCGTTTCACGAACCAGGAAGTACGATTCGTACCGACGTCATCCCGCACGGAGAATATTTCCCGGCAGCCAAAAACTGCCGGGAAATCAGGACGACGCGCACAAGGAGCACCTGTACGCGACGGACAGACATGGACCCGAACCTACGTGTCATCCCGGCCCTCATAGCAGTCGACCTCCTCTACAGGTACCGACGCAGACGCCGCAGAAGGTCAGAACAACACCCAGGGGCAAAGGGGGGGGGGCAGGGGCAGGACACAAAACCCCCACCCAAGTCACACAGCACACATGCCCTGGACATACCTGACCTCCAGGCCCTGGTCACTTCGAGGGGGGGGGGCGTGTCCAGCAACGCCAGCGTCCGCCACAACGGAAGTGGGCGACGACGCGAACCGGCAACACAACAATACAGGTACGTACCGTACCCACGCCTTAAGAGCGTGGGTACGAGTCGTACCACGCCCACACCTACGTCACCCCAACAATGGCGGTACGGCCCGTACCCATGTGCCAAAGGCCTGGGTACGGGCCGCACAAGCATTCCACAGCGTGGGCACGGGTACGTACGGACCGTACCCCCACCCGCGTATGTATGGAGCGTACCCCCACCCCAACAGTGTATGTACGGACCGTACCCCCACCCGCGTATGTATGGAGCGTACCCCCACCCCAACAGTGTATGTACGGACCGTACCCCCACCCGCGTACGTATGGAGCGTACCCCCACCCCAACAGTGTATGTACGGACCATACCCCCACCCGCCTATGTATGGAGCGTACCCCCACCCCAATAGTGCATGTACGAACCGTACCCCCACCCGTGTATGTATGGAGCATACCCCCACCCCAACAGTGTATGTACGGACCGTACCCCCACCCGCCTATGTATGGAGCGTACCCCCACCCCAACAGTGTATGTACGGACCGTACCCTCACCCGCGTATGTATGGAGCGTACCCCCACCCCAACAGTGTATGTACGGACCGTACCCCCACCCGTTCTCTGACTCAATTCTCAGTATGTTCGAGAACTTGATGGATGATTATGGGATCCCCCCAGATCCTTTCTTCTGTATGCATCTCTCACACACCAATTACACAAGGTATGGGACAGGTCACACGATGTGTCTAAGGGATCACTGACAGAATATCGAGGAGCAAAATATCGACATGCCAAAATATCGATGACAAAATACAGAATGACAGAATATCGACTTCCTATCTACAAACAGGTAAGTACAAAAATATCAAATCCAAAATATCGTTGTAAATAATATAGTTTGTTAAAATATCGAATTTTTTAAATGTCTTAAAACTAATGTAAAATAATGAAATATTAAATATAATTAAGTAAAACATACTTAAATAACCTTAAAAGTAATAAATAATTAATGTAAATAAAAAAAACATGCATTTTTATTTTTTAATACATATATATGTCAACTTAATATTATTAAAAAATATTCAATATTTTTAGTGTTGGATAGCGGTAGGGTAAAATTGACTATTCCCACTCCAGTGAGAGCAACAGTAGGGAAAGTGTTGGATAGCGGGAGGGTAAAAATTACTATTCCAACTCCAGTGAGTGCAACAGTAGGGAAAGTGTTGAATAGCGGTAGGGTAAAAATTACTATTCCCACTCCAGTGAGTGCAAAAGTAAGGAAAGCGTTGGATAGCGGGAGGGTAAAAATTACTACTCACTCCAGTGAGTGCAACAGTAGGGTAAGCGTTGGATAGCGGGTAGGTAAAAATTACTATTCCCACTCCAGTGAGTGCAACAATAGGGAAAGCATTGGATAGCGGGAGGGTAAAAATTACTATTCCCACTCCAGTGAGTGCAACAGTAGGGAAAGCGTTGGATAGCGGGTAGGTAAAAATTACTATTCCCACTCCAGTGAGTGCAACAGTAGGGAAAGCATTGGATAGCGGGAGGGTAAAAATTACTATTCCCACTCCAGTGAGTGCAACAGTAGGGAAAGCGTTGGATAGCGTAAGGGGTAAAAATTACTATTCCCACTCCAGAGAGTGCAACAGTAGGGAAAGCGTTGGATAGCAGGTAGGTAAAAATTATTATTCCCACTCCAGTGAGTGCAACAGTAGGAAAAGCGTTGGATAGCATGGGGGTAAAAATTACTATTCCCACTCCAGTGAGTGCAACAGTAGGGAAAGCATTGGATAGTGTAGGGGTAAAAATTACTATTCTCACTCCAGAGAGGGCAACAGTAGGGAAAGCGTTGGATATCGTAGGGGTAAAAATTACTATTCCCACTCCAGTGAGTGCAACAGTAGGGAAAGCGTTGGATAGTGTAGGGGTAAAAATTACTATTCCCACTCCAGTGAGGGCAACAGAAGGGAAAGCGTTGGATAGCGTAAGGGGTAAAAATTACTATTCCCACTCCAGAGAGTGCAACAGTAGGGAAAGCGTTGGATAGCAGGTAGGTAAAAATTATTATTCCCACTCCAGTGAGTGCAACAGTAGGAAAAGTGTTGGATAGCATAGGGGTAAAAATTACTATTCCCACTCCAGTGAGTGCAACCGTAGGGAAAGCATTGGATAGTGTAGGGGTAAAAATTACTATTCTCACTCCAGTGAGTGCAACAGTAGGGAAAGTGTTGGATAGCGTAGGGGTAAAAAAATACTATTCCCACTCCAGTGAGTGCAACAGTAGGGAAAGTGTTGGATAGCGGGAGGGTAAAAATTTCTATTCCCCCTCCAGTGAGTGAAACAGTAGGGAAAATAACGATTTATTAATTAAATATATATAAATTAATTATCAATACCAATAAACTTGTATAAAAAATTAATTCCCAACGATAAATTATTTAATAATTAATTAATTATAAATACCAATAAATATTAATTATTAAAAATTATTTACCTATTAATAATTAATCAAACACAAACTATTTTTCAATACCAAAAATTAATAAGTAATACAAAATGTGTACCAATTAATAATTAATTAGCAGTAAATTAATTATCAATACACAAAAATATTTTCAATAATTATTTAATTACAATTAAATTACTTCCCACCCTATTCCCCTATCAACCCACCCGCTTCGAATAATACATTAATACAATATAATTATCAATTATAAAATTAATAAAAATGAATTACGAATTAATAAAAATGAATTACCAATTAATAATTCACAATAAATTATTTATCAATACCAATAAATAAAAGTAAATAATTGCTTGATTACAATTAAATTACTTCCCACCCTATTCCCCTATAAACCCACAACCCGCTACAGAACTAAAACACAAAATTAAATTAAAAATAATTAATGATTCCTAAAAATTGATATTTAATTTACTATAATTAAATTACTTCCCACCCTATTCCCCTATAAACCCACAACCCGCTACGGAATTAAATTACGCAAAAATTAAATAACATAAAATTCATTACTTTAAAAAAATTAAAACATACATTACAAAAATAATACATACTTTTAACACTACAATTTTTTTTGATATTTTTAACTATATTATGAACGTCGATATTATGACAATCGATATTTCTTACCTGAATTTCGATATTCTGCACCACAATATTTTGTCAATTCGATATTCTGTCCATTCTATATAAAAAACTCGATATTTTGGCAATGCGATATTAAAAATTTGATATTATGTCTGTTCACCGTGCCTAAGACATGTCCTTCAAACACTACTCGTACACGACTCTGGCCGATGAGCTATAACAATGCTGTACAATTCAATACAACAGGATGGCGCGACCCCTCTCACGGTACTCAGGGCTTATAGGGATGGCGCACTCTCGACAACATTAACTGACAAACAATTGGAGCAATGTTTGGGAATCCCCAAAATTATCTTGGTTAATGCCAGACTCAAATACACACAATTTAATCATCTCCACCACATATATCTCAATCGCCCCCCCTAAAGACTTGCACAGATGTATGCTGTTTCCCCGATCATTGGTCCTCACTGTGATGACACTGAGGCCACATTCTTGCACATGGTGTGGTCGTGCCCACAATTGCTGACATACTGGGCCGTATTAGCCGACACACTCATGGAGGCAGCAGGCAGGACGACTTCGCTGGACAGGTCGCACTTTTTGTTGGGGATCACATCACAAAAGGCAAAACATAAGACCCTAAATAAGATCTTGGATCTGGCAATGGTAATAGCTAAGCAGAGGTTAGCTATGTGCTGGAAGTCACACTTAGCGCCCCACTCAAACATGGCCCGCTGATCTGCAAAGAACCCTCATAGCCGAACTTGAGATTTCCCATGGGAATATACCAGGCCGCCCAATTACACCCAACTCCCCCTATTGGAAAGCTTACCACATGCCAATTGAGACAAAACTAACAGGCACTCTAAACATTACTGCCGGTTTTGCAGCGCGCTTCTGCAGGAATGTAAATTAGGCAGGGAACGCAAATCATCTGGAACTGCCCTGTCACTCTACCATACTCTCCACCTCGAGCGCCTAACATCACCCCTCCCCCCACTCAAGGCATAATCATGATCCGTCAATGCTTTAGTGCTCTTACACCCTGCACATGCATAGCGACGGTCCGTAGCTACCCACTTGGAAAAAGAGGACACGTAGATGCCGATTACGATCCTGGAAAAAAATTCCCCGTACGACTCGTATCCGGTCTTTTTACCGTACGAATCGTACAAGTGCCGTACAAACTGCCAAGTACGATTCGCATGGGAAAAAGTCCATACGAATCGCATTGGGAATAATTCCCCACACGTCCTCGGGTCGGAAAATGTGTCCAACACATCCTCGGACGATTTACCGTACAAATGTGAAAAGTGAAGTCCGACCGCGCAAGTACGATCCATCCCGTGCGTCCGATGTTACAACCGTATGGAAAAAACACCGTCCGCACCGAACTCACATAGCTACCATGGAGACATGTGCCCACATACGCGCCGTACCCCCCCCAGCCCCCGCATGTACGCGCCGTACCCCCCCCAGCCCCGCATGTACGTGCCGTACCAGCCCCCGCATGTACGTGCCGTACCAGCCCCCGCATGTACGCGCCATACCCCCCCAGCCGCCGCATGTACGCGCCGTACCCCCCCAGCCCCCGCATGTACGCACCGTACTCCCCCCAGCCCCCGCATGTACCCATGTAACCCTCCCAGCCCCCGCATGTACGCACCGTACCCCCCCAGCCCCCGCATGTACGCGCCGTACCCCCCGTGTATGTACACCAGTGTACGTACGCACCGTACCCCCACCTGTGTATGTACACCAGTGTACGTACGAGTCGTACCCCCACCTGTGTATGTACACCAGTGTACGTACGCACCGTACCCCTGCGAACCCCCAGCGCGTAGCGCTGGGGGTTTGCGCCGTACATACACGGGTGGGGGTAGGGTGCGTACGTATACTGGTGTACATACACAGTTGGGGGTACGACTCGTACGTACACTGGTGTACATACACGGGTGGGGGTACGGTGCGTACATGCGGGGGCTGGGGGGTACAGTGCGTACATGCGGGGGCTGGGGGGGTACGGTGCGTACATGCGGGGGCTGGGGGGGATACGGTGCATACATGTGGGGGCTGGGGGGGTACGGCGCGTACTTACGGGGGCTGGGGGGGGGTACGGCGCGTACCGGGCCCCCTAATCTGGTCGTTTCGTGGCGTACTTCGCTTTCCCGGCACTTTTTGGGTGCCGTAAAAATATTGCCGTCCGGACTGCTGTGGGTTTGATTTGTACTTCCTGGTTCGTGAAACGCAGGCTGCATGCGTCACGACGTCACGTCGGCGCTTTCCCGGATCACATTTGTATGTATATTTGCGTCGGTCGGTGTTTTGTACGATTCGTACGGAAATGGTATTTCCGTGCGAATCGTACTTCCATGTTTGTATATTGTTCCGACCGGGTACGCGTCGGACGGAGAATATGCTCCGTCCGACGGTTCGTACCCGGTTTTTACAGGATCGTAATCGGCACCACGATGTACACTATGACCCTCACCCTACAATACCTGTTTGGAATATTTCTTGATGTGCATTGCAGTGACTGCAATTTCTGCCCCTGAAAACTTAATGTATTGAATGTACAGAGTAGCACTGAACACTGTACTGTTACTGTATTCATGCTCCTGACAACATTATTACAGGGTTATATATTGTATTGATGTTATGCGATATTAGATGCTACCACTGTAAACGGAGTTCCGTATGTTTATTTGAAAATCAAAGAAATATTCACCAAAAAAAACCCATAAATGTAATGTAATAGATGCTTGTGTGTTTTATTATGTGCACTTTGTTGCAACTAACCTCTGCTGCAGAAGTCCTTTATCTATTTCCATTGAGTGTGGGCCACAGGACCTGGCATCGCACCTTTCTTATATACACACATTGAAATAACCACTGATATCTAGTCCTTGGCCATTATAAGAACATGTAGCATTAAATATACAGAAATAATTCAAAAGAGAAAAGGTCAGCGCACAACAGACGAAGGCAAAAAGGCTTTATAAATTATGCAAAACCTAGAAATACCTTCTGGATTCTTGAAAATGTATTGCTTTAACCTTCCTTGCTTTTTCTCTAAAATCTGCTCCAGCACCATAACTGTTAAAAAGAAAGAGATTAATTAAAAAAAAAAAACACAAACCCAAAGAAACTATAGCAGAGCTAATAAGGTTTCTTAAGTGCATCAGTATCACATCAGTTAGTTACATTGCATGTATTTGTGTTTAGTTGTGAACTTGTTTCTATTCTTTTTTCTGATGTTATATTATATTATGTAACAGCTGGTGTGCATAGTGCATGTGTCTGATGATATCTATGGATGGTTGATATTCTGTGTGTGCATCTTACAATGTATTATATATCTATATCTATATTATCTACTGGCGGTCGCCAGTAGATAGTTATAGTTAGGACCGAGTTCCCATAGGAAATCTGAAAATTCTATTTTGAATAACTTTGGCGCCGGTTGACTTATCTTCGTGAAATTTTCTAAACTAATGGGGCGCTCCGCTCAGCTCCTACCCTGAAAGTCTCGGGGTGATTCGTCAAGCGGGGACTGAGAAAAAAGGGGGGTCCCAAAACGCGTTTTCCCCATGCATTTTCCCATAGGACCTTTAGTCGAAGGTACAGCCTGAACGGCTGAACAGAATTACTTGAAATTTGGCAAAGAGGTAGTCCTCAGGTCAAGCATGTGCCTTTTGCATATATGGTGTAAATCCGTTCAGTAGTTCCTGAGAAAATCAAAAGTAAAATCACATATATATCTGGGCGGAGCCTAACCACACAATTTATCGTGAGATCTGATTGGCTGTCAGTACTTCATCCAAGAAGTGTTGGCAGCCATCTTGGGACCAATATACATGATAGCACCTCATTAAAAAGCATTGCAGTTAATAGAAGGTTTTAAGACTTTAGTTACATTATACATCATTTGTTGATGGTACCATACTCATTTTAGGAATTGTGGTGTGTTCTAAGGTGATTTTACCATGTGAAAAAGCCTTCTGCTGTGATATCATGAATCATGTTTGAGAGAAAACTATTTTCTCATGCTTTTCCCACAGAGGTTCGGAAGGTGATCTATAAGCTAAACTGAGAGCATATTTTCTGTAAATTCACATTATCTTTCTCAGTCATGTGAGAATGAAGTCTGACATTCTCAGTAAAACATGTACATCCAACAAGGGCAGAGACTGTCAGTTGATTCCTTTGTGTTCTACTGCAGCTTCCCAGAGTGTTCTAAAGAAAAACTAGAGCGCTAACAGTCCTACTTATGACAAACGTATAGCACACCTGAAGCCATCTTGGTTGGCATAAAGTGGTAACTCTTAAAACATTTAATTTAAAAAGGAACAACATGAGGGGGTTCATTTTGCCATAGAAAGTATGATTAGTGCTGCAGAAAGAAAAATTAGGGCACATTTTGAGTGACTTCTCAAATCCTCTTCTATTTCATTAAAAAATTCTGATTGCAGACTGAAACATGCACTTTCAATACCAGCAGCAGACTTCCCTGGTGAGCAGTAGCTTTACTACAGTGATCTAATAAGCAAGTAGAGTGCTACCATTCTGAATTTATGGCAAATGTGTGACACATCTGAATGCCTTCTTGATGGAATCAAAGTAAAAAACTGAAAGTATTTCCTACTGAGGAGACTGCTGGAAATTAGGAAACTTCATAACAAATAAATCTCCCAAGATGGCCACCAGAGACAAAAGAGCCCAAATGTAGCCCAAATATCACCCAGATGTAGCCCAAGTATAGCCCAATGACAGAATGTCCCAGAGTGTTCTAACGAACAACTAGAGCGCTAACAGTCTTACTTATGACAAAGGTATGGCACACCTGAAGCCATCTTGATTGGAATAAAGTGGTAACACTTAAAACATTTAATTTACAAAGGAACAAAATGAGGGGGTTCATTTCGCCATAGAAATTATGATTAGTTCTGCAGAAAGAAAAATTAGGGCACATTTTGACTTCTCAAATCCTCTTCTATTTCATAAAAAAATTCTGACATGCAGACTGAAACATGCACTTTGAATACCAGCAGCAGACTTCCCTGGTGAGCAGTAGTTTTACTACAGTGATCTAAGGAGCAACTAGAGTGCTAACATTCAGAATTTATGGCAAATGTGTGACACATCTGAATGCCTTCTTGATTGAACCAAAATAAAAAACTGAAAGTATTCCCACTGAGGAGACTGCAGTAAATGAGGAAATTAGGAAACTTCATAACAAATAAATCTCCCAAGATGGCCACCAGAGACAAAAGAGCCCAAATGTAGCCCAAATATCACCCAGATGTAGCCCAAGTATAGCCCAATGACAGAATGTCCCAGAGTGTTCTTAAGAACAACTAGAGCGCTTACTGTCTTACTTATGACAAAAGTATGGCACACCTGAAGCCATCTTGATTGGAAAAAAACTGGTAACACTTAAAACATTTAATTTAAAAAGGAACACAATGAAGGGGTTCATTTTGCCATAGAAACTATGATTAGTGCTGAAGAAAGAAAAATTAGGGCACATTTTGAGTGACTTCTCAAATCCTCTTCTATTTCATTAAAAACTTCTGATATGCAGACTGAAACATGCACTTTTAATACCAGCAGCAGACTTCCGTGGTGAGCAGTAGCTTTACTACAGTGATCTAATGAGCAACTAGAGTGCTAACATTCAGAATTTATGGCAAATGTGTGACATATCTGAATACCTTCTTGATGGAATCAAAGTAAAAAACTGAAAGCATTTCCTACTGAGGAGACTGTAGTAAATGAGGAAATTAGGAAACTTCATAACAAATAAATCTCCCAAGATGGCCACCAGAGACAAAGAGCCCAAATGCAGCACAAATATCACCCAGATGTAGCCCACATGTAGCCCAATGACAGAAGTGTGCAAAACACTTATTTTTTGAGTATTTGCAGTTTTATATAGTGCAGACTTGTCAGGTATTGGAGTGCTTTACATGAGCATTGGTTACATCACACAAGACCAAATTCATTTTGGTTGTAGACATGAGGAGATTAAGTGATTTGACCAGAATCACAGAATGTTGAGCTGAAGCAGAAACTCCAACCTGGTTCCCCAGTTGCAAAGTCTGCAGCTTTGGAAGTAACACCACATCCTCTCCCCTAGGTGCAACATTTAATCAAGTGGTCAACTGGATAAAAAAACATAAAGAATATAAATAATGTAAAAGTTCTTTGTCGCTATTTGAAAACTCAGAAAATATGTCCTCATTTTAGTTTTTTAGAGCACTAACCATAATTTTGATGCAAATAAGACCCTCTCATATATGTAATTTCTAAAGGAAATACTCTAGGTATTACAGTTTTGATTACATCAAGATGACGTCAGGCGTTCCACACTTTTGTAATAAATATAGAATGTTAGCAATCTAGTTGTTCATTGGGATACTGTTGAGAGGCAGAGGCCAGGGGCACGGACTCTGAAAATTGAAGGCAGGTAGGAGAGTGCAGATGCAACAATTTGACCACACTGGGCAGGCAGGAAGGGCAGTGGCAGCACAACAGACTATGGAGGGCAGTGGAAAGGGGGGCAGGGGCAACAAACCAACAATACAGGACTGGCAAGAGAGGCTGTGGCAATATAATACACCATTGTGGGCAGAAGGAAGAGGCAGTGGTAGTACAACCATACATGCCAACAGACCCGTTTCAGCCAGGAAACGTCCAATGTTTTTAAGCTCAAATGGGCTTTATTTGATCTCTCTCCTGTCTACAATCTCCTCTTTTTCAATGTAACTCAAAGGGGAAATTCAATACCCCAGTTTTTTTTCAAAATCTCCCTCTTACCAAGTTCAAAATGTTCGCAAGTATGGTACATTGGATCATGGTAGGCAGGAGGAATTGGGGTAGGGACATGGACTCGGATAACAGAGGACAGGAGGGACATGGAGAGGTGCACCAAACTGACCCTACAGGGCAGGCATCAGGGTTTGCAGCAGCACAATACACCACACAGCGCATGCGGGACAGGAGTGCAGCACAACAATCCATAGAAAGCAATAGGGAGGGGACAGGACCATGCACATGGCCAACAGAGAACAGAGGGGAAAGAGGCAATGGTAGCTAGCTGACCATAATGGGCAGACAGGAGAGAAAGATGCAGCATAACAGACCATAAAGGGCAGGAGGGACGGATCAGGGGCATTACAATGGAACAGACAAGCCAGGAGGGAGGGAATAGGGGTCTGCACATGGAAACAGAGGGCTGGGGGCAAGGGGGCAAGGCAGGAGCAGCAAGATGACCATGGAGGTCAGGCAGGTTGGTCACTAGAAACAAAACACACCATGGAGAGCAACAATGAGACTATGATGGCATACACAGAGACCATGGAGGGAAGGTGGGAGGGGGTCAGGGGCAGCTAGCTGACCACACAGGGAAGGTGGGAGGGGCCATGGCAGCACAGAAGACCATGCATGGCAAGCGGGAGGGTTAGTGGCAGCACAATGGCTATGATGGGCAAGAAGGAGAGTGCAGGGGCATGCACAAAGGACCATGGAGGATAGAAGGGAGGGTCAAGACCTGGGCACAGACAAGAGAGTTCAGGGGAAGGGGCCTCACAACAGACCACGCGGGCAGGCATCAGGAGCAGTTGCAGCACAACAGACCAGGGAGGGCAGAAGGGTGTGGCAGTAAAATTGACCATGGAGTACAGGAGGAAGGGGATAGGGGCATGGCATGTGGACAGGCAGGGTGGAGGTGGCAGGGACAGGTTACAGTCATCTGACAATGCTAGGCAGGTGGGAGGGGAGTGGCAGCTCAACAGAACACTCAGAGTAGATAGGAGTGGCAGGTCCATGGAACATGGTGGGCAAAAAGGATGGAGCAGGGGCATGCACAGAGACATCGGAGGGCAGGGGGAAGGAGAATAGGGGCAGCAAGCTAAGCACAGAGGCTAATCAGGAGGTCAATGATGGGCCATAGCATTGGGCAATGGAGGGCAGGAGGAGTGGACTGGTACATCATGCTAAATGGAGGGCAGTGGCAGTGCTCCAGCGCGGAGTGCAAAATCCCTCCCTACCGTTGCGGACCAAAAAATCTCACACACGCACACTATCCATACATTCGCTGGTGGGGCCCATCACACCAACACACACTCACCATCAGTCCGTACGAGAGGCGATTATCCTTCCAAGTGCTGGATAATGAGGGAGGAAGATACCACTTTACCCTAATGAGCAACAAACCTACAAACCCTTCTTATACTCATTAGGCCCTAGATTCTACATTTGGTATTCCCCTCATGACCGGGATGGATCTGTTAGTTGTAGATTTAAGTGAATTTCTAATACTCTAATTAACCTTTTCATTAACACATTTCAATGAATAAACAACCCAACTCATTTCTGTAGATGTTCAAATCCAAATTTATATTAATATTGCAGATTAAATCATTCATTTGATCAAGTTGCCATTCATATTTACCTATTCTGGCTAAAGTCGTCCTCTATGTCAAATCTGGCAATCTCGCAAATCTATGCCCATCAATTTAGCAGGTTAAGTTCATCAGGATTTTGGGCATTAATTCAGTCCGTCAAAGATTCAGGCTAACAGCTGTCCTGCAGTGTCACCGTCCTCTTCGTCAGCATATCATCAGGAAATCGAAGGAGCGACCCTCCAACCTCTCTATTCTATGGGTTTTATAATAATTTCAATAGCAAAATGTAACAATATTGAGTTTTAAACTGTTCTGATTGGCTGATCAGGGGTCAACCTCTCCGTTCCCATAAGGTTTAGTCCATGTTGTCAGCATACTTGCTGGTTTCGGTTCTTTAATAAAGCCTTTTGTCTGTAGCGCTGGCACCTTTCCCAGTGGCCTTGATAAGTACAGCTTGCCTGGGGTCAAAACAGGGCCATTGTTGCTCATTTTTTAGCGCAGGCGCACTTCACCCAAGCCTGGTTCAGCGTCGGCAGTTGGGTTAGGCACCAAAAGCAGCCATCATTTGATAGGCCAGAATAGTCATTTTAAGCAAAGAAACACAAAAACGTAATTAATACATAGAAACGACTAATTAAGTGTTATTCTCTCGCTAATACCCATATGTGTGTGTATTTATCTAGCCAAAAGCAACACTCAATGCGGTTTATACTTACTAAATAAAGCGCGAATCACAATTTCATCACCAAAGCGACATATATCATGCAATGTTCTAATTATCTATCATTAATATGCGTACAAAATTTAGTTCACGTCATTAATTAGGCCATGCAGATGCAAATCCCACGTGTATTTCGGTCATTAATAAGGTTGATTAGTTATTTCCACATCACTCCAAACCATTAGTACGATTATGATTAATGAATTAATCTAATTAAAAAAACGACATGCAAAATGGGATGGGTATACAAACATTTTGCATAACCCGCTCCAGCAGCAGCACATCAGACCATGCATGGCAGGAGCGAGGAGGCTAGTCCATGGATTCAGACAACAGAGGATAGGGAGGAGGTGGATGGGGCAGCAAGCTTACTGTTCAGAGAAGGTGGGTATTAGGAACTTTATTGTTTTTAAAATGTGTGTCTGTGCAAACTACTTAAAATATGAACAAGTATGCAGCATAATCTCACTTTTATTCAGGAAGAAGAGGACGTTTGTGACTGTGACTCTGGGCTCACTTGGCAGAAACACCCCCTGACCCTCTACCCCCCCATCGCAAAATGTAATGCCTGTGAAAAGGGTAGGTGGACGCAGTGTTAAATAGAACATAGTCCTGAGAGCACGATTGAAAATGAAAACTAGATATAGTATATGGTATAAACTATGCACCAAAAAGTGTGATATAAGATGAACCGGGGCGTGAAATATAATATGCAATACATTGTGCGCAATGACAGATTCATTGGAGAGCGCGAGATAGCACAGGCACTAGCGCGTGCTATGGGATATGCGCCTTGGAGTGTAATATGCACAGGGCAGTGTTGTGTAACCTAACTAGTCTCTAAAGTTGTAATATAAAATATGTGCTGGGGAGTGTAACGTTGCATATGCACTGTGACAAAGATATGGATCCCAGATTGTAATATGTATGGCATAGCGCTGTGCGTTATAACATAGGCATCGAGGAAGGCACGTTAGATGGGGCAATATAACCCGTGCGAAGGCAAGTGTGGCATGACATATTCACGGGGTGGTGTTACAGTGCACTTGGGCTAGAGAGTGTCATAGCATACGCACTAGCTGCTGGAATACAACACAGAGGTGTGAGGCACTCGGCGGGCACTGGTGGGTGTAACATAGCATTGGGCTCAGCCAGGAGCACGCTGTGACTCTCAAGTGAGGTTCGTCTCCTTTCCAGAGAGTAAAATAAAAAGTATTACACATCCGGCGGTGGATGTGTGTTTTATTAACCGTGAGGGGGATTTCTTGCATAGTTTGGTCGAATTTTTGTCGATTCCCCTTTGAATGGCTTGGTGTGCGTGTATATTAAATGTGCCTGTCAATAGCTACCCATGCTTGTATAAATAAACGAGAAGGGAGTCTACTTGGAGAGTACCCACCGGCGGGGGTGCCGAGATTAGGCACGGTAGGGTGTCAGACACGTCAGAGCTTCACTAGCGGTGTAAATACATTCCATGTGAATTCATTCTATGCATAGTCGCCTTTTAATGAATATCACGCAAATCGTCATGGTGATAGGTACATACGGTTTGTCCAGCATGTCCTAGGTGTTTCTATAAATATATATTTTTTTTTTAAATAATAAAAAACAAAGGCCGGCCCCGGGGGATGGGGTCCCCGGGGCCATAAGTGGCCTGAGGAGGGGGGCAACGCAGCCCCCTCCTAAAGAATATTTTAAAAAAAGGTCATGATCCGGGGGTTGGGGTCCCCGGGGCCGATTAGGGCCTTGAGAGGGCCACATTTATTTTTTTCAACAAAAAAAATTAGGGTGCAGGCCCTGGGGGATGGGGTCCCCAGGGCCAGTAAATTAGAAAAAGAAGGGGGGCCACACAATAAATAAAAGACCGGCATCACCCCAGAGGCCACGCCCCCTCCTTGCAGCACTCTGCAAACGCGCCCCCTGGCCAGTTGTAAGTTGGGGAATTAATTCCCCTTCAATACTGAGGGTCTCTGAGGGCCAACTAGCCCAACAGGTATCTCCAGTATGCGCCAGGGAGCTGCGTTGCAGACAGGTGTTCTGAGGCCACGCCCCTTTTTACACCTGTATGCAACGCAGCTCTGTGGCACTTACTGGAGGTACCTAGTGGGCTAGTTTGACCCTAGGGACCCTTAGGATTCAAGGGGACTTAATCTCTCAACTTCGAACGGCCACAGGGCACATTTACACAGTGGTAAAGGGAGGGGACGGGGCCTGAGTTAACATGTGCAAACAAGCCCTGTGGCGCGTTTTAAGTTGGGGAAATAATTCCCCTTCAATCCTGAGGGACCCTGGGGGCCAACTAGCCCACCAGGTGCTTCCAGTAAGCGCCACTGCCATGCGTTGCAGAGAGGTGGTCTAGGCCGTGCCCCTTTTTACATCTCTCTGCAACGTAGCTCTGTGGCGCTTACTGGAGGTACCTAGTGGTCTAGTTGGACCCTAGGGACCCTCAGGATTCAAGGGGACTTAATCTCCCAACTTAAAACGGCCACAGGGCGTGTTTACACAGTGGGGAAGTGAGGGGACGGGGCCTGGGGTGACGTGTGCAAACACGCCCTGTGGCGCGTTTTAAGAGGTAGTTTTAATCCACTGCCCTATTATATACTAGGGGCTTACAGAGGAGGTCATGCTGATCACAGGGGGACCCCAACGCATAGTGTTCCCTAGTGTATGTAGGTGTTTTCACTGTATTCTGAGTGCCTTTTAACATAGCACTGGCTCTAGGACTGGTTAGTCAGACTCAGTTACCACCAGTATCCGTCTGAAAAAGTTAAGGGTACAGGATGATTTTGCAACAAGGCTTCTTTCTGCTCTTCTTTTTGTTCTTTCTGCATGTTATCCTTCTTCCTGCACTTTTCTTCGTCTTTGAGGACTTCTGTTGCTTCTTTCTGCATTTCTTTTTTTTCTTTTTGTGCGTTTTTTCTTCTTTCTTCACATGTCCTATCTCTGTAGGCATAGTTAGAAATTAGCATTTAAAAAACCTTTGAAATTCACTGAAAAAAACATAGGTTTCAGGCATGTTATAGTTAGGAATTAGCATTAAAAAACCTTAGAAATTCACTGAAAAAACCATAGGTTTCAGGGGCGTTATAGTTAGCTGGACTTTTCACTCGTACAAAACCATTGAAATTCCCCCGTTATAGTTAGTTCAGCTAACTATAACTTGCGCGCCCGCAATGCACTGCTGATGACGTCACATATTACATCACTCATGACATGATAAGTGACATCACTCATGACATCACTGATGACATCTCAAATGACATCACTGATGACATCATCCTTGTGATAGAGTGGCAGACCTCCTCTCCCCCTAATATAACCTTTGATACACACATTCAAAAATAGAAACTAAAATTTTCAAAACCATGGACATACCAATAACAGTTACAACAACCTATTCAGTAATTCTAAGATCCACATACACATCCACTCATTCACCAACAGTCCTATACAGTCACTCATACATGTACTCACTCATCATATGACCTCATACACCTATACATCCTGTTACACAACGCCACTCATCCTTAGAGTTACTCACACACATAGTCACTCATGCTAGTAAAGAATCAAACATCCATTTACTTGCATATACAGTTATACACACACCACCACACTTACTTCTACAGAAACTTACACATACTTAGTCTTTTAAACAATATTGTCCTGAAACCAACTTCGACTACGTACAAACAAGAGCGGATGTATATCATTTCATACGCAAGCTAAAATTACGTAGATTCCATGCACAAACACCAAACAAGGAACCTGATCCCTCTTTTTGTGAGAACTCACCGGGGGAGGCTATTCAGTTGGCAATTTCTGATGTCAATTTACTAGGGGTATTACAAGATCTAGAACAAAATGTACCTTCCAACACTGTGTCTCCTTCCTCTCAATCCATCTGGGCTCAACAGCATCTAAACACAAGCCAGAGGCCAATTACCAAATTCAAACCCAAGTCTAAGTTTGTGCCTATCTTGCCCAGAGACAATATTGATGTATTTAATGAAACAGTGGTTGCAGAAATCAAAAAACTGAATTACAAGATAACAGGAATGAAAAAGAATTATTCCTATCAACAACAAAAATACCATCAACTAATCAAAAGATTGAAAGAACAAGACAAAGTGGTCATTCGTAATTCAGATAAGGGCGGAAATGTTGTGTTATGGCCCTTGCAACAATACACAGAAGAAGCATTGTCTCAAATTAATGACCGGTCAAGCTACAAAATAAGCAATAAACAAGCAACAACTCAGGCACAAAATGAACTGTTTACTAAATTATTGGCATGGAAAAGTATTGGCCTCTTAAACCAAGATGAATATAAATTTATGAAAAAAGATCATCCTATCACGCCGGTAATATACTTTATACCGAAAATCCATAAAGATATCGAACATCCACCAGGACGGCCAATTATATCGGCCAAACAAAGCTTACTTGAGAACATTTCAATCTATATAGACTCTTTCCTACAAAATCTTGTGAAAGGATTACCATCTTACGTCCAAGATACATCTGACTTCCTGAGACAAATATACAATTACCAGTGGAAATAGGATTACCTCTTAATAACATTGAGCGTATCTAACCTCTATACTTCAATTAACCACAAAGATGGACTCAGAGCGGTAGAATATTTTTTGTCTAGCAGACTGGTCCAATTCCACCAACATAACAAAATGCTGATCAGTCTAATCCAATTTTGTTTAAACAACAATTTTTTCATGTTTAACCAACAAATCTACCAGCAACTAAGAGGAGTAGCTATGGGGGCTAGCTTTTCACCAAGCTATGCTTGCCTCCACATGGGATTCTGGGAAGAGACAATTTTGAAAACAAAGCATGCTACATTAATGAACACACATGTGATGAAATGGATGGGTTACATAGACGATCTTTTTATAATTTGGCAAGGCAGTGAGTTGGAAGCTCGTAGTTTCATAGATAGTATCAATGATAACAATCTTAATTTGCAATTCACAAGTACCATTGATAAAAAAGAGGTCTGTTTCCTTGATGTTCAGGCATATGTTGTTAACAATCAGCTCCACACTAAACTCTATCGCAAACCGACATCAGGCAACACCACTTTGCATTCCTCAAGTTTCCACCCCAAACACACGATCCATAGCATCCCATATGGGGAGATGCTACGGATTCGAAGAATATGTAGCACAGATACTGACTTAGCAATTGCCCAACAAGAAAGCAGAACTAGATTCCTAGAGAGGGGCTATAGCAACAAAGTCATCAATGAGGCTATACAGAAAACTAAGTCCATGAGCCGAGAGGATTTACTGTTTAAACCATCAAACAGCAAGATTAAATCCAGCAAAAGTGATGATCGCACCAATAAGATTGAGGAGATAAGACTGATTTTAACATACAACAAACAAAGAGACAGCCTCAGTAAAATCATAAAGGTTAATTGGTATTTACTACATCTTGATACACAACTTAATGAGATTATTCCATCCAATCCTACCATCACTTTCAGAAGAGCACCATCCACTAGTGATTTTCTAGTCAGCAGCAGCCCAGAAATAAGATCAGAAACCAATTGGCTGACCAAACGTAAGGGCTTTTTCAAGTGTTCCACATGTAAGGCTTGTCGACACGCAACAAATAAAACAACATTCACAACATCCTTTGAGGAGAAACCATACACGATCACGAAAAACATGACATGCAAAACGGAATTTGCAATTTATGTGTTGGAATGCTCTTGTGGCCTGCAGTATGTGGGATCCACTAAACTGCAGGTCCACAAGAGAATTCTCCAGCACTTACGGGCAATCACCAATTTAGATACATCATATCCGGTGTCCCGGCATTTTAGGGAATTTCATGAAAGCAACACACAATTCCTTAAATATTTTGTTATTGATTGTATTCCTGCTCTTAGAAGGGGCGGAGATCGTGAGGCTCTCCTCAGGAAATTGGAGACTAAGTATATCCTTGAATTGGACAGCAAAAGCCCACACGGGCTAAACACCACAGAAGATCTGTATATGTGGCTTTAGGGAGTTTACAAAAAACTGGGTAACCAGTACCCCTTAACAAAAATCAACGATACAGACCTTTTCCCCAAAGGCCCTCAAAAATGGAAAATGTAATTTACAAAAAAATATATATTTATATATGTATTTTTAATTTCTTTCTCCTCTCTTCTTTCCCTTTTTTTCCCCTTTCTTTTCCCCTTGACTTTCTTTCCATTCTTATAAACCCAGGTTTATAGATGGATTTGTAGATTAACCAATTCGGTTGTAGACTGGATTGCGCACAGGTGATATCTAAGCACAATTTTGCACTTTATTTGCCAATTTTGCACAGTCAGAAAAACCATGCTGCTAGCTATTGATCAATACTTGAATGCTAATCATGTTTGGACATTTCTAACATGTTTTTATCAGTTGTATTTCTCTGATTTTATAAGTGCTGTCTATTTATGTATTTATACGTACACAAGTGCACTTTATGATAAGTGAGCCAACAGCTCAAAATTCATGAATCATGAGATATGTGACACAATTTTTGAAATGTATTTTACAGTTACAACATGCAACAATGGTATGAATATTCGAGTTAAACGTTTACGGCATGGTAGTATTTTGTCTATGTTTATGGCAAGCATTTATGCACTGGCACTTTAAAAATGGGACAAATGCAAGGGGCACGTCATGTGATCAAGGGCTGCTGAGCCCGAAACGCGTCATGGCGGCAGAGCGCACGAACTCAAAAAAATAAATTAATTTGGGTATAACAAAAGTGGAGTCAGTCCCCTTCTTGATCCGGAGTGCAGAGGATCGTTCAAAGAAAGGTTTATTGCCATATCTATATCTATCTATAAATATATATATATATATATATTCACTAAAAACCATATGTTTCAGGGACGTTATAGTTAGTTGGACATTTGACTCATATAAAACCAGAGAAATTTGCCCGTTATAGTTAGTTGAGCTAACCATAACTCGCACGTCCACAATGCACTGCTGATGACGTCACATATTGCATCACTCATGACATGGTCAGTGACATCACTGATGACATCACTCATGACATCTCAAATGACATCACTGATGACATCATCCAGTGAATGTGTGTTTCTGTAAAGTTTAAATATTTTTCTTATATATCTATGCCAAGGTGTATTGAACAATGAGTGGATTTACAAGTGCCTGAAGTGATTATTTAGTAGGTGCATGACTGACTGTATAAGTAAGTGATTGAACGTGTCTTACTGAATGCATGGGTTAGTGACTAATCTGTGTGAAAGTCTCTATTAGTCTCTCAGTTGGTGTGTAAGCAACTGCATGGGTTGGTGAGTAGCTACATGAGTGTCTATATGGGTTATTGATTTGTTGTCTGAGTATCTGTATGGGTGCCTGAGTGTATGTGTGGGTGGGTGGGAGTGTGGGTGATGCTGTGCATAGATGTCTGAGTGGGTGATTCACTGGTTGTATGGATTCAAAAGTGCATCAGGGAAGGGCTGTATGTTATGTTATGTTATGTTACGGGGAGTTATATAGCGCGCGATTACCCAAGGGTGTCCTGGCGCTACCCATTATTTCTAAAGGAGGGGACAAAAGCTTTCACACTACCTATTAAACAACCAGGTCTTCAGGCTCTTCCTGAAGGCCAGAAGATCAGGGCACATTCTAAGATAGGGCGGAAAGGCGTTCCATTCCTTGGTGGCTCGCAAAATGAAGCTTCTTCCGCCCCAGGAAGCCTTCCTTATCCGTGGTACTATTGCCAACCTGGCTTCCATTGACCATAACGTCCTGTTAGGATGATACCATTGGATGTTTTGTTTCAAGAACTCCGGGCCCATGCCCTGAAGTGCCTTAAACACAATACAAAGGGCTTTAAAACAGACCCACTTCCTCACAGGAAGCCAGTGCAGTCGGCTAATTTCTTTGGAAATAGGCGCAAACTTAGCTGTACCTGACAGTAGCCTAGATGCCGCATTTTGAAGCGTTTGCAGTCTATTCATATGACATTCCTGTAGGCTCAAATATAGACCATTACAATAATCAATCTTGTCCATCACGAGAGAAGTAACAACTGTACGTTGACTCTCAGGCGGTAAGAAGGGGAGGATCTTTTTGATCATCCTAAGGATAAAAAAGGTTGCAGATGAGATAGAATTAATCAGGTCACCAAAATTAAGCTAGGCATCTATCAAGATTCCTAAGTTTTTTATGTTCTTTTTAGACGGTGGGGGAAGAGAACCGAGGGTGGTAGGCCATAAATTAGGAGTCCAGAAGTTTACATCATTTCCAAACAGGATGACCTCTGTTTTACCTGAATTCAATTTAAGGCAGTTGCGAGACATCCACGTTCCCACCGCTTCCATGCAATCATGGAATTGTTTCCCAACTTCCAAATCCTGACCTGGCTGTAGTGACACAACAATCTGTGTATCATCGGCATAGGAGGTCAGTTTAAAACCAAATGAACTAATCAGTGAGCCAAGAGAGGAAACGTAAACATTAAAAAGTAGGGGACTCAGAGACGACCCCTGAGGCACTCCACAAGGCAAGGAGAAAGGCTTAGAGTGAAAATTGGCCAATGCTACTGTCTGTACACGATCTGATAAAAAGGACTTTAAAAGCAGCCAGGCTTTCCCTTGAATACCACAATCTGACAGACGGTCCATCAATAAGCCATGGTGGACCGTATCGAAAGCTGCCGACAAGTCCAACAAAACCAAGGCAGCCTTCCCTCCACCATCTAAGGCCTCCCTAATCTCTTCTGTTGATTTGTGCTGACTCCGTGCTGTGACCCTCTCTAAAACCGTATTGCGTGGGGTCCAACACTTTGTTATCCCGTAGAAAGGCACTTAGTTGCCTATTCATTTCCTTCTCCAGTATTTTAGCTGGAAAAGGAAGGCGAGAAATCGGGCGAAAGTTATTAGGGTCCTTACAGTCAAGATTCGCCTTTTTTAGTAATGGTAACACTGAAGCCATTTTCCACATTTTTGGGAAGAGCCCTGAGTAAAAAATGCTGTTAAAAAGAGGGGTGAGGACTTGAGCTACCGGGTTTGGGGCAGACTTAACTACTGCGACCGGACATGGATCAAAAGGCGAGCCAGATCTCACTGTCAAAAGGAGTTTAATAGTGTCAGTTGAGGAAATATCATAAAATGTATTAAAAACCTGGGGGGAATCCTTTAAACGTTCTACTCCCTCCTGACGGGGAATATGATCTATATTACTACAATTGAACGCGGAGAAAATAACCTCCACCTTGTTCAGGAAAAAACTCGCGATATCCTCGCAGAGTTCCTGACTAGATTCAATTTTGCCAGTGCGAGGGGAGATCAACTCAGATACTGTTTGAAATATTTCTTTGGCAGAGTTTTTTGCTTGAACAATTTTATTTGTGAAAAAACATTTCTTGGCATTAAAAATTGAACCCTTGTATAATGCCAAACTCTGTTTGTATCTTCTTCTGTCTGCCTCCTCATTTCGTTCTCCAACTGCGTTCTAGAGATTTACAAATACGTTTCTGGGTTTTCAGGTCTTCAGTGTACCAGGGGGCTGTAGGATGCAATCTTTTAGGAGCACACAGTTTTTTGGGGGCTAATTTCTCACAGGCTGCTGCTAACCAATTCGTATAAAAGGATGCTGCCTCCTCTGCCCCCGTGGGAAGCGGACGCAACGTTGCTTTCAATTCTACCTCTAGATCTTTCCCCTTAATTTTATTCCAAGATCTACTCTCGTATTGTCTCTTGGAGTCCCCTTGTTGAACCCATAATTTGGACAGGTGAGTTCGAAAAACACAGCGTAATGATCAGTCCATGTAAGTGGGAGCACACCTGAAAATATCAACTGAGGATCATTAGAGAAAATGCCATCCAACGTGTGGCCTGCTAAGTGAGTAGGCTTAATCACTCTTTGGGTCAGATCACCGCTCTTCATTGTTTCCACGAGAGTCCTAGTATCGGGATCCTCCAAGGCCTCAAGATGGAAATTATAATCACCTAGGATCGTAAAGGAATTGAGGCATAAGCACGCTTCAAGCAAATTCCCAATCGATCCAAGAAAAATATTTCTAGGCCCAGGGGGTCTGTACAGTAAAATACCCTTGAAAGTGTAATGGTCCGACAGGGAGAGGCTAAATGAAAGCGCCTCACAAGAAGAATTTGCCACCGCACAGAAACCTGTCCTCAAAGAATTATGAAAGATTATTGCTAAACCCCCACCTTTTCTAGCTGATCTACTCATAGTATGACAGAGATATCCCAGAGGGGTTGCTTTAACAATATCAGGCCTAGATGCTTCATCCGTCCAAGTTTCTGTAATAAAGGCAATTTTAATGCCTTTTTCCACTATCAAGTCAGCACATTCTGTGCTGTGTTTAACTAAGGATCTAGCGTTCAATAAAATGCAGTTAACAACTACATTCTCTGGAGCTGTGTTGATCACCCTCTTAAAAATAGAGGGGCTGATGCTTTGGTTGAGGATTTTGGGTATGGTACAATTACAATTTGGGCATATAGTCTCTGGTGTGAAAGAACATGAATCACACCTAAGGCACAGACAAGCAGAAGATGTCAGTGTGGATCTTACCATAAGTAATTGTTCTTAAGTGTAGGTTTGCACACAAGGTGATCCTGGTTTGAGAGGAGCATAGGGGCTGACGCTGAGCGTGGTCTGAGCGCGGACGGGCGCAGACGGGCTTGCCTTTGGCACGCCCGCTGCGCGCGTCCACTGCGCGCGGCCGCTGCGCGGCCGCATCGCTGGCACATTTCAAGGCAACCCGAGCAGAAAGACTAGCCCGCTAACCTGCCTCCCAAAATGGCGGTTCAACTCCCTCACCCAACCCGGATGCAGGCAACAGCCACAGTGAATAACCCAGGAGCGATCCGGTATCGAGCTGAGCACCGGCGCTTCACAGGACTTCGGTAAGTTATAAAAAGAGTCCCCCAAACGTTAAATTATATTTAAAAACAACGAAACATATTCAGCTAGCAGCAATAGTTGTTATTAAAAACAGCAATGAAAATAAAACATCAAAGCTAAAAAACGAACCTTCAGGGCAATCCTATCAAGGAGACATAAATATGTACAAAACAAGCAGTGCAAAAATACCTTCTCCCGGCTCAAGCCTCATGAGATAATGGATTTGCGCGGCCGCCTCTGCAGGCACATTTCAAGGCAACCCGAGCAGAAAGACTAGCCCGCTAACCTGCCTCCCAAAATGACGGTTCAACTCCCTCACCCAACCCGGATGCAGGCAACAGCCACGGTGAATAACCCAGGAGCGATCCGGTATCGAGCTGAGCACCGGCGCTTCACAGGACTTCGGTAAGTTATAAAAAGAGTCCCCCAAACGTTAAATTATATTTAAAAACAACAAAACATATTCAGCTAGCAGCAATAGTTGTGATTAAAAACAGCAATGAAAATAAAACATCAAAGCTAAAAAACGAACCTTCAGGGCAGTCCTATCAAGGAGACATAAATATGTGCAAAACAAGCAGTGCAAAAATACCTTCTCCCGGCTGAAGCCTCATGAGGTCATGGATCTGGTATGGGTGAGTTAGTGTGTGTATGGGTGTGTTGGTGAGTGAATGAATGTCTCAGTGGTATATGTGTGAGTAACTACATATGTTTTAAGGAAGTATATATGAGTGTTGGAGTATATAAATGACTATACGTAAGATTAAGTTATTTGAAGAGTGGGTGTATAAATGAGTGTCTGCTTGTATCAGTGTTTGTATAAGACAGTAAGTATGTGTTAGTATCTGCATAAATAAGTGATGTGGTGTGTGTATAAATAACGGAGCTGGTGTGTATAACTGTATACATGAGTAAATGGGTATGTGATTGATTCTTTGCATGACTGACTAGGTGTGTGAGTAACTCTATGGATGAGTGGCGCAGTGTGACTGTATGTATAGGTGTATGAGTGCATATTATAGTACTGTATTGATGAGTAACTGCATGTATAAGTGACTGGATGTGTGTGTAGACCTAGGAAACAGTGGGTGATATGTAGTATCTGGCATTGTTGTGTGTATGGTTTCAAAAATAGTAGTCTGTATTTTAGAGTCCGTGTAGCGAAGTTTACATTAGGGCATCAGTATGGGCATCAGATTATCACGTGGATGATGTCATGAGTGATGTCATTTGAGATGTCATCAGTGATGTCACTGACCATGTCATGAGTGATGTAATATGTGATGTCATCAGCAGTGCATTGCGGGCACGCGAGTTATAGTTAGGTCAACTAACTACAGCGGGCGAATTTCTCTGGTTTTATATGAGTCAAATGTCCAACTAACTATAACGTCTCTGAAACCTATGGTTTTTTAAGTGAATTTCAAAGGTTTTTTAAATGCTAATTCCAAACTATAACGTCTGTAAAACCTATTGTTTTTTCAGTGAATTACGAAGGTTTTTTAAATGTTAATTTCATATTTTAATATTTATAAAACCTATATTTTTTCATTTTTTTTAAAATATATTTTGGAACTCTATTATCCTTTTTGTTTTTATTTTCAAAATTATGTTTTTTTTTGTTTGTTTTTTTTTAGAAAACTGGAGTCCAGTACCGGTAGTGTACCAAGCTCCATCAGCACGCAAATCCGATCCGCCATATTGCTAAACTCGTAAATGATGTGCATTTCGTATCTGACGGGTTCGTGGCACCGCGTAACATCATATACGTATGAGGTCGCACCAGCTGCTACTTTGGTATGCGACGGGTACGCAGTACCAAGCCGTGCATTACGTTATGTACGTATGGGGTCGCGCCCGCTGCGCGTTGCGTATGCGACTAGTGCACGCTTCCAGGCCCTGTGTTACGTCATATACGTATGGTGTTGCGCCGGGTACGCCATTCCCTCATTTATTTTTATGTCTCAAAACTATATCTAAATAAGTTTAAAGTGTATATGAGAGCAAGCGATAATCTAAAATATTTTTTAACATTTATATATTTCTAACTGTAATAAACTTCTATTATAGTAAATATATTTTCTCAAAATCGCGTCGGGTGCGGCCTCCTTGCTCGTTCGGTGCGCGATTGCCATGTGACCTTAAAAAAAAGCATTTGATTGGTTCATAACATTTCCCATTGTAACAGTTGGAGGACCACACCCATTTTAGTCATTCTCTCTACAGCGTTTGATGAGAGACACCTCTTCTGCTTAGAGAGCTTTTTTGAAATGTTTTTTGCTGTGTACACATATTTTATACTACACACAACATGCAACGATCATCTTGATCAATATTCACGGTCTGTACAGTAGCCTTCCACGTGTGATGGCCATGCATCTGAAACGTTACATCAAAAAACAAATGTTTGTTACACAATGCGCCTGGTGTGCCTTTCGGCCTGGGTATTGGTGGCTCGAAGGGGTATCATCAGCCACGGGCAGAGTGCACATCCTAGATCACATGTGACAAACAGTAAAGAGTAATGTGTAGATTTGTGTTGCAGTATGCTCTGTTGTCAGGCTTTACTGGTATAGTAGTGTGTCATATGTGAGACTTTCAGATTCACGTTTGACATGCATTGCTTGACTGTAATGAGCGTTATCACTGTGTATGACGTAGCCTCACTGCTGATCCTCCCTCCATCCGAGCACATTCACATGTGTGCGCTTTGCAATAGCAACACTTTCAATAATACCGCACACCATTGACATGCGTGTCTGCGTATATCCACAAGCTTGACAATGACATGTGATGTTGGCCATTCAATATTTTCGGACAGCATCTCATTAGCGATAGTTGCCGCCCTCCCGGTACATGCTACATTAATGTAAATTGCGGATTGTGCGAAGTCAAAACTGCAACAGGGACACACACATAAGTACACTTCCTGGCCAGGCTGTAACTGAACAACGCCCAGGTCCCCGGAATAATTACTCACACCCCTACGCTGGCCTGGCGTACGCAAGCCCAGCCCACTTTGCATACGTATAAATAGGATAACGACAACGCCACATGTCCCAGTTCTTCCACACTGCCTCAGGTATTATGGCCGCATCCACCTCGAATATTACAATGCGCAATAAAAAAAGGGATCCATGAGGTGTACACCATCCTGGCAATCAAAACTCGATTTGAATTGGTAACCCTGCTGGCCGTCGTGTTTGGACACACAACAATGACAGCAGGTGAGCAGGTGAGCAGTGAGGCCTGGGTGCACAGGGGCTGCAATTGAGTGTGGTGCAGCGGGAGGGGTGGGGTGCATCCGCCTGGGTGCGCAGGTGCGAATAAGCGATGCTGCCGTGCGTAATGATGTGATCTCTGACCTCATTCAGTCACATCTCTGTCTCATTTTAAGGACCTGCTGGACCGTACTGTAGGCCTGAGACAGCGGACATCGCTGCCCTACAGACACGTGGCGTTGGCTTTTGGGGCACTGTAGTGAGCTGATTACTAAGTGTACATGCACACAGGCTTGCGCCACTGCATTACACGTGCACATTATGCTTCTAGCATGCGCTCTGTTCCTTTGTATGTGAACGTTGGCATAACATATTATTATTTAACCTTGTGTATTCTCGTAAACTCCAACTCCTCTTTGAACCATGATTACCACTAACAGTTGGTAGATCATACTTCAAGAAGGAAGGATGCACTCAACTGGTGTTCTCGATTAAGCTTGAAATAAACCTTCATTTACCTCTAGACGTTTCCAGCATTATATTATTTCTCCCTTTTCAGACACTGAGTTAGTTGCCCCAAAATGGGCGGAGCAGGTGCTTAGCTTGTGATAATGCCCTGGGCATTCTGATGCCTTCCATCGTGGTAGCAAGACACCGTCCCCGACCGGAGACCTGCTGTGCCACCCTGAGAGAGGCACCCCAGAGTCGGAGCTTGCACCGGCACGTCGTTGGACACACCGGTGGTGGCAGGTGAGCAGTGAAGCCTCGGTGCTCAGGAGCTGCAATTGAGCACAGTACGGGAGAAGGGGCTGGGGTGTTGTCGTAGATAATAATGTAATCTCTGGCCTCATTCATATCTCTGTTTCATTTTAAGGACTTGCTGGACCGCACTCTTTCTCGCGGACCCCAGCGTCCCAGACACACTGGTGACGAGAGGTGAACAGTGAGGGCTGGGTGCAGTAGGACGACGCTCTGTCTCCTCCTCCCTCTGTTCTTTTGACTCTCCCTCCCACCCACTCGCTCTCCCATTCTCACTTTCTTCCTTTCATTCTGACTACTTTTCTTTTTCTCTTGGACATGGCACACATACTTCTTTTGTACGCTGCTTCCGGAGGAGACCCACCCACTTATTTCATGTTATACTGTTGTTTGTTCGAATAAAGTTGCATTTCCATTTATTTGTGTTTTTTTAAATGTATTTATATGGCGCACGAATCATCCCCAATAACCTTTAATAAAGGTTATTTTTTTATCAATATATAAGTGAGTGTATGGGTCTTCTTTTTCTGACAACACTTGTCTGTAGTTATTGTGAAAATCGTCGGTGATAGGAGGTTATGAGGGAAAACATTTGTAATTTTGCGGTGCACCTACCAAATATAAACCAACAGACTATTACATAAATGAAGCCTGGGTAATTCTGCAACTGCAAGGGTTCTATGAGTGTATCACTTTATAACACCATGAGTACTGCCCGTGGGATTACAGAACCAATAAGGCACTGCCTAGGGCCACCGAGGCTTCAGGGACTGGCGAGGCCCACCCTGTATATTTAAGTAAAGCCCCGGAGGGTGGCGATCCCCGGACTTGAGTTGGCCTCGAAGCCCCCCGAACAATTAATAAACAATACCCGGGGAGGTGCCGATCCCCTAGGATGCTAAACATCTCTGTGCCCTCCCGTGCCTAATTTACATGTGAGATTAAGGTCTCCAGTGCTGCAGAGACCCCGCAATATAATAATAGGATTGGCCCCGGAACATTACCCACCAGGGGGATCATTTAAATGAACGGGTGAGACCCCGCTTCATTTGTTTTTCTCCATTTTTACCATCCGGATCCACTTTATTGAAGCGATACGAGGTTTTCCTCCACTCGCCTCAACGAGGAAAACAAGGATTCGTTATCACAGGGTGGAAGCCATGCTCCCGCCCTGTAATAGCAAACATAAATGTCCCACAGATGCACACCCCGGGACATTGTATGAGCTGCGCCTGGAAGGCGGTGCTCCATAGGGCCATGATGCATTGGTTACTGCATAACTACAGAATTAGTATAAACGCATACTAACACTACTTGCACACGTGTAGTACAGCGACCAGAGTGTAGTGAAGAGGCAGAGGAAGCCCAAAATCAAAAAATATAAATCCTACCAGAGGTCAGATGACATAGTTCGATGAGCCGATGACCCGGGGATGAGTAGAAACAGCTTTGCGAAGAAAACGGGTCTTCAGCAGAACGCAAGGAAGCTCGAAATATTGGTGAGTGCTGCCTTCTTTTTACCTTCTCCCGCTCGTCGCCAAATTTATGTAGTGAAGAGGCAGACAGCAGTGGATCCGATAAGAAGATTTAATGCAGGAAAAGAAGACAGCTTAAACAGCCACCAACAGGAGCAGACACCAAGGCATCCGTCTTCTCCAGCACCGTGTACAAACTCCCCAAGATTCCCCTGATGACAGCCCTACATTTTAACATTACATACTTACATTCTAGTAGCATTACATACTAACATTCTACTATGACTTACATTGGAATACTACACAGAGCACATGACTTTACAGCAATGAGCTCATGGTTTCATCCAAGAGTCTTGAGACCGGTAGGGGTGAGTAGTTCGCTTCCCACTCCCAGTATTGTATAAACACAAACTAACGCTACTTCCACAGGTATGCTACAGCATCCAGAGCACATCACTTTACAGCAATGAGCTCACGGTTTAGGCTCACGGTTTAATCCCCGAATCTTCAGACCAGTAGGGGTGAGTAGTTCGCTTCCCACTCCCTGTATAGTATAAACACACACTAACACTACTTATAGTTATACTACAGCGGCCAGTATGCTACAGCCCCCACAGCAATCAGCTCAGTTTGATCCCTGAATCTTCACACCGGTGGGCGTGAGTACTTTGCTTCCCACTTCCGGTATAGTATAAACGTACTTTAGGGGTCAGTAGTTCGCTTCCCACTCCCTGTATGGTATAAACGCCTACTAACACTACTTGCACACGTATGCTACAAAGACCAGAGCACATCACACTGCAGCAATGAGCTCACGGTTTAGGCTCTCGGTTTCATACCAGAGTATAGCAGCATCTCATCTCAGCACCATGTCACTCTGAGCAATACCGCACTTTCAGACCGGTAGGAGTGACTACTTTGCTTCGCATTCCCCCACAGAGGTTACAGTGCTCCTATCCTCCTGTTTCCTTCTCCTTTCACCCTTTTTTCCCCTTACTCGTTTTCAACGGAATCACAAAATGGCTCGCAGCCAATAAGCAGCAAGCTCGTGCTTGTAACGTCTCAGCCAATCAGATGGCAGAATTCCCAAATAGCAATATCTGTAAATTTCGATATTTCTCCAAAGCTACTGAACGGATTTACACCAAATAAACAAAAGCGTGCTTTCTAGACCAATTCCCTTCTCCCTGACAAATTTGGGGCAATTCCGTTCACCCATTCGACCTGTAGCCTTGTCAAAAGTTTCCTATGGAAATTAACATGGAGAAAACCCGTTTTGGGACCCCCTTTTTTCTCGGCCCCCCTTGACGAATCACCCCCACACTTTCAACATAGGAGCTGATATGAACAAAGAATTAGTTTGGGAAATTTCATGAAGATTCATCAAACAATGCCAAAGTTATAAGCAAAATAAAAAATTCTCTTCCTATGGAAACTTGGTCCTAACTATAACTACCTACTGGCGAACGCCAGTAGGAAAAAGAAATATATATATATGCTGTGTACTCCGTCACCAGCTTCCACGTTGCTCGGGAACAGACGATACAGACCCAAATGTCAGTGCAAGTATTTTCTGTTTATTTATCACCCTCCACTGCCGCCATTACGCGTTTCGGCCTTCCAGAGGCCTTGATCACATGACGTGTAAAGAGGAGAGACACATTTTTAAAGTGCCAGTGCATAGTCACGTGTTGAAAATGAAAAAAAGCATTATAGACATAGAAAACATCCTCGGCATTCAGTTACTTTCAGTACAATTTTTGCATTGTTCTTTGATTTCATAAAAAATCGTCATTATTAAATCAGCATAATAAAATTATGTACCTATTTTGTCAATCAAAAATCATATTGCAGAAACAAGTTGTCATTATAAAAGCATGTCAATAAAATTCCTGGGATGCTTCAAGTTTAAGAAAATAAATATAAATATACAAATAAATATAAGTATAAATATAAATATTCATATTGATATCAAAAAATGCTAAAAGAATAAAACCCTAGAGGGTATACTCTAAAAATTCACTTCTTAAAATATTATTCATATTTGAAATAGAAAAAGCATAATAAATGATCCATAACACTTGTTTGCATAGATGTCCCTCAATTATGATTTGCTACCTTCTTGTAATGATTGTTGGCATAATTATGTCTACTTAATTCTTATGATCAAATGTCAATGATCAAAAATAAAATGCTAAAAAAATGTATGGTCATACATAAAGTGCTGATGCTTAAACAATGAGCCCAAATGGGCTATGTTGAGTTGTTTCTAGTAAAAGTGCCGGTGTAAATTTAAGGTGCTACCCAATGCTAAGAAATTAAAAGTGTTAGCTAAAAAATCATAAAATAGATTCAGAGAAGAAGCTAAAATGACACTACTAAATAACGTCTTGTCATTTGTATTAGTCTTGAATTGTAACACATGCAAGACTAACAGTTTATTACATCAATTCTATAAGCAAGTACAGAAATCTTCACTGGCATTTAGACCATTCGGTGACTTAGTATCTAATTCAAGAATATAGCGGGTTTCAAGTTTGCGTAGCATAGCTTCACGATTACCACCTCTTCTGAGGGGCATTACACAGTCTATCACAAAGTATTTCAATTGTTCAATTGTATTGCCATGACATTCTTTAAAGTGCCTGGTGACTGGATACGCTGGGTCGCTCTTAATGATAGCTCTAACGTGCTGGAGTATCCTCTTGTGTACCTGCAACTTGGTGCTACCAACATATTGTAGGCCACAGGGACACTTCATCACGTAGACAGCGAACTCCGTTTTGCAGGTTAGCAACTTTGTGATCCATCTCACATTCATGTGAAAAGGAGTTCTGTATGATGGTGTGCTTACACCATATTTGCATGCTTTGCAGTTTGTGCAGCGAACGAAACCCTTTCTGGAATTCAACCATGTTTTAGTTACTACTTTCTCTGGGCTGCTTTTGACTAAGTCACTAGACATGGATCGCGCTTTTCTGAATGTTATATTGGGGGCCAGTGTGATTTGCTTCCCAATAACAGCATCGTTACGAATAAGATTCCAATTATGTGTGATGATTTTACGTATCGTGCGGTGTTGTCGGGTATAGGTTAATATCAACCTGGTTGGTTCTACAAGTTGATCACACATGGTCGTTGAGGCAACCCGAGTACTTCATAGGACGTCTAGCTAGAAATCTTTTTCTGCTTGCACTTTGCGCCATCAAACATTCCTCATGCTGACTACAGATACGCCTGATACGCAACATTTCCCTGTAGGGGATGCTGCGGATCAGGTGGCCTGGGTGGTGAATGGAAGCATGGAGTATTGAATTCCCAGCAGTGGGTTTTCTATGGAGCCTAGTTTGGAATTGGCCCTCACAGATATAAACCTCCACATGAAGAAATGCAATTGTTTCCTTACTGATGTTTGCCGTAAATTCCAAATTGAGAGTATTGACATTGATCCGATCTATGAAATTAGTGGCCTGTAATTCGGTTCCCTTCCAAATTACAAAGAGATTGTCACTAAAACGATACCAGCAAATCACATGAGTGTCCAGTATCTCAGAGAAAGCTGATCTGAGGACCTGCTCCTCCCACAGCCCCATATGCATAGCTGGGGGAGAAACAGGCCCCCATCGCAACTCCCCTGACCTGCTGATAAACTTGGTTTTGAAACAGAAAGAAATTGTTCTGAAAGCAGGTACTTATCATTGTTACCAACATTTTGTTGTGATTACTCATGTGAATGGATTTGGTACCAAGATAGTGCTCTACTGCCTTTATACCGTCTAGATGGTGGATGCTGGTATAAAGGCTAGTGACATCAAGAGTGATCAGTAAATATTCGGGATCCCATTTAATATCGTTGATTTTATTTAAGAAGTCACTAGTGTCACGAATATACGATGGGAGCTGTTTGACGTGCTCCTGAAGAAAATAATCTACATATCTGGAGGTATTTTCGGTGATACTATTCCTAGCGGAAATAATGGCTCTACCTGGGGGTCTTTCTAAACTCTTGTGCATTTTGGGGATAAGGTACATTGCCGGTATAACAGGATGGTAATTTTTGAGAAATTTTAGCTCGTCAATACTTATAAGACCTGCACTTCTCCAAGCAGTCAGTTTTAAATAGAAATCACGCCACATTTGTTTGACTTTACCAATGTCACTTCTCCTATAGCATGAATTTGAATTTAAAAACATTTCTATAGCGCACTTTTACCAAGCGGTTTCTTGGCGCTGTTGGATTGTGAGAAGCAGGCAGGAGCAAAGGGGAATTTAAACATTGTAAGCGCGGGAAAAGAGAAAAGTTTTAAGACCCTTCCGGAACTCAATGTAGGAAGATGACATGCGGAGTTCCGGAGGGAGGGAGTTCCAAAATGCAGGAGCGAGCACTGCAAATTTCGTACCGCCAGTCTTTTTCTTGCTGAAGCGGGGGATGGTTAACAAAGCCTGATGAGTAGACCTAAGCTCTCGTCCGGGTATGTAGGGGGTGATGGCAGAACAGATATATTCCGGGGCAGTGCCTGTTTTAGCCTGGAAAGTAGTACAGCCAAGCTTGAACAGAGCACGCTCTTTCACCGGCAGCCAGTGCAAGGCCTGCAGTAGGGGAGTAGCTCGATGGTGTTTGGGCAGGCCGTGGATCAGGCGGGCAGCCTGATTCTGCACTAGCTGCAAACGGTGAGTGGCGTAGGCTGGAGCGCCATTATAGATGATGTTCCCGTAGCAACTGTGATCATTAAATGTTTATATGCCTCTTCAAGGTATAACTCTCTGGCCCATTGTTGGAAACCGGGCAACCGGGTTAGCAGTCACCAGGTTCCCAGCACAATGGTAGCTTGGCTCGAGCGGTTGGGGTCAGGCACCGTGTTAAGCGTACGTCATACCCACACAATAACCATGCGTTCATCCGTTCCAAAAACGACACTACACCGTAAAAATAATGCAAGTCAAGTTGAAAATATATATGTCTTTTATCTTATTTTCTCTTAGTTGCAGGTTTCATTACATAAATACAAGACAATAGGATTTTCCTTAAAAGAGCAGGTCAAATAAATAATACTACATTGGAATTTCAATAAATAGGTTCGGGTCCTCATTAAGCAAAGAATAAATAGTTGTGCAATAAATACAGATGGCAAATAAATACAGTCAGACAATAAATATAGTGCAGGATAAATTAGTGGATGACAATAAATAAAGCACCTCCAATAAATAAGGTAAAACAATCAATGACAGTTACAGTTCAAAACATTTTCATGAGGTCACTTGGTCTTACTTTGCCCATACACAACTTAGGGACACTTGGATGGCATGGGGGTGCCCCACCTAGATTGGTCAAGGCTGGGGCCTAAGCTGAGGCAGAACAAGGGTAACCTAATGATCTGGCCCTCCAAACTACACAGCCCCTCACAGATGTCACTGCACCAGTCTTAGTTCACCCCTGGCACTCCCAGGCTGGTTCTAACACCCCTCTAGCCCCTAGAATGGTCTTTTAGGGCTCCACGGGGCCTCAAACACCCCCTCTACCACTTACTGCCCTTTTCACGATGATCGGCTCCGCTCGGCACCGTGTCGACGCCGTGAGGCGGCTCCGGATCGATGTCGCTGGGCGGTCTCGACTCGATGTCGTTGGGCGGCCTCGGCTCGATGTCGCTGGGCGGTCTCGACTCGATGTCGTTGGGCGGTCTCGACTCGATGTCGCCGGGCGGCCTCGGCTCGATGTCGCTGGGCGGTCTCGACTCGATGTCGCTGGACGGCCTCGTCTCGATGTCGCCTTCCGGCGTCGCAGGGACTCGGACTCCCCACTTCCTGGTGTCTCCGGAGTGCGATCTCCACTCCCGACCTCCGGCGCGCTTCACCTCAGTTTCCGGCGACTCCGGTGGGCGGACTTCACTCCCCCGTCGACGCCTCACCTCGACCTCAGGTGACTCCCGACTCGACCTCCGGCGCCTCTCTACGACCTCCGTCGGCGCCCTCACCTCGACCTCGGGTGAATCTCCACTCGACCTCCGGCGCCTCTCCACGACCTCCGTCGGCGCCCTCACTCGACCTCTGGCGGCTCCGGGTACGACGTCTGCTTACTGTCAGTGCCGCTTCTCTACCTCAGGCCCCAGGTCTCCAGGCTTCTCGACGTCAGGACTCCAGGAGGACACTGCTGAACAGGTCAGTAGCTTGCTGTTCTTCTTCTTTAAGGCCTGTTCCAAATGTTTAGTTCTTTAAGATGGTTCTTCTATTCTTGGTCCCACACAGGGCTCTAGGCTGGGCTTGGTCAGTAGGGACTAGCATCAAGGGTGGGTTTCTGGACCCCACTCCAAGCACTGGTTTCCACCCCTGCTGCCTTACTCCGACCTCCTTCTATCTCTGTCCTCTCTCTTCTCCAGTCAGTTGCCAACTGCTACCCTGAGATGGCCTCCCAACATTCTAAACTGCCTCCCACTGTCACAGGGTTCCAGAATGTTACAGAAGGTTCTAGAAACCTCCAGTGGGTTCTGGTGATGTCACAGGTGACAATGGGTCGCCACCATTTTGTGTCTCAGGCCCTCAGACAGAAGTTCCAGGGGTAGGGAAAATGGCTCCCTGACCCTGCATCAACACTAAAAAGTCTGGTGGTTCCCAAAAAGGAAAAATTATAACAGGGTTTGAGGCAGAAGTGGGACAAAATAAATAATGATGAGGAGGGACCACCCAAAGGGCTGAGAGGTCTAACACGCGTCCCCCCCAGCTGAAAGTGGGGAGAGCTACCCAACCCCTTGGGAGTTCTCATCACTAAGGCGGAAATACCTTGAGAGACCGTCTGCATTGGCGTGGTCCACTCCAGGCCGATGTTCCACCTGAAAGTCCATTCCCTGTAGGGAGATAGACCACCTTAGCAACTTGGGATTCTCCCCCTTCATCTGCATCAGCCACCGAAGGGGTCTGTGGTCGGTCTGAACTAGGAAGTGCGAGCCAAACAGGTATGGCCGCAACTTCTTCAGAGCCCATACCACTGCAAAGGCTTCACGCTCTATTGCACTCCACTTCTGTTCCCTGGGAAGTAGTCTCCGGGATAGGAAGACCACGGGTTGATCCAGACCTTCTTCATTGAGTTGCGATAACACTGCCCCAATGCCATGTTCCGATGCATCTGTCTGGACAATGAACTTCTTGGAAAAGTCTGGGGCCCTTAAGACCGGGGCCTCGCACATGGCTTGCTTCAGTTTCACAAAGGCCTGCTGACAAGCCTCCGTCCAGACTACCCGTCGAGGTTGCTTCTTGGACGTAAGCTCCGTGAGGGGGGCCACAATGGTCCCATACCCCTTCAGGAAGCGGCGGTAATATCCGGTGAGGCCCAGAAAAGCTCGGACCTCAGTCTGAGTCTTGGGGGGTTCCCAGGCCATGATTGCCTCGATTTTTGCCTGGAGGGGTTGCACCGCTCCCCTACCCACCAAGTGTCCGAGGTACACTACCGACCCCTGCCCGATCTGGCATTTACTGGCCTTGATCGTTAATCCAGCTTGCTTCAGGGCCTGGAGAACAGTTTGCAGGTGACGCAAGTGATCCTCCCAGCTGTTACTGAAGACGGCAATGTCGTCCAGATAAGCAGCAGAGAAACTCTCCATTCCGGCGAGGATCTGGTTCACCAGACGCTGAAACGTGGCAGGGGCGTTCTTGAGCCCAAAGGGCATCACGCAGAACTGGTAGTGGCCCTTGGGCGTGGAGAAGGCTGACCTTTCCTTAGCTCCATCAGTCAGAGAGATCTGCCAGTACCCGGATGTAAGGTCAAAGGTACTCAAATATTGGGCAGCTCCCAGCCGGTCAATCAGTTCATCCGCCCTCGGGATCGGATGAGCATCAGTCTTGGTTACTGAATTCAGTCCCCGGTAGTCCACACAGAACCTCAGTTCCGGTTGGGCACCCGGTGGTGCAGCTTTTGGTACTAGTACCACCGGACTGGACCAGGGGCTGCTGGAAGGTTCAATCACTCCTAGCTCCAGCATCTTAGTGACTTCACTGTGAATGCTGGCCTTCACCTTGTCTGTCATCCGGTAGATCTTTGACTTCACAGGTGGGCTGTCTCCTGTGTCCACGTCATGGACACACAGGTGAGTCCTACCCGGAACAAGGGAGAACAACGAAGAGTACTGCCCCAGGACCTGGCGGCAGTCCTCCTGCTGTTCAGGAGTTAGGGACGGGGAGAGAATCACTCCCTCCACCAACCCATCCTTCTCTTGAGACGCAAATAAGTCGGGGAGAGGCTCGCTTTCCACGTCCTCTGCTCCGTCAGTCACCATTAACAATATGACTTCGGGCCTCTCATGGTGGGGTTTGAGGCGGTTGGCATGCAGCACTCGTAGGGGCTGGCGAGGGGTCTTCAGATCCACCAAGTAGGTAGCCTTACCCTTCTTCTCCAACACCTCAAAGGGTCCTGACCAGCGATCCTGGAGGGCGCTAAGCTCTCCTGGTTCGATCACCCACACCTTCTGGCCAGGCTCCAACTCCACCGGGTGAGCATTGTGGTCATACCACGCCTTCATCACTGCTTGGCTGGCTTCCAAGTTGTCAGAAGCTTGCTTCCACAACTTAGCCATTTGGCTCCGGAAGGCCAGCATGTAGCTCACCACGTCCTGGGGAAGCTTTCTGGGAGTTCTTTCCCATCCGTCTCTCACCAGGCCGAGAGGTCCACGCACAGGGTGCCCATACAAAAGCTCGAAGGGGCTGAAGCCCACTCCCTTCTGTGGCACTTCCCTGTAAGAAAACAACAGACAGGGTAGGAGGACGTCCCATTTCCTCCGCAGGCTTTCAGGCAGACTTCTGATCATGCCTTTCAAGGTTTTATTGAACCTCTCCACCAGACCATTGGTCTGGGGGTGGTAAGGAGTGGTGAACCGGTAGGTCACTCCACACTCCTTCCACATGGCCCGCATATATGCTGACATGAAGTTTGTCCCCCTGTCAGACACAACTTCCTTGGGAAAACCCACTCGGGTAAAGATTCCCATCAGGGCCCTAGCCACAACAGGTGCAGTAATGGTCCTCAGAGGTATGGCCTCTGGGTACCGTGTGGCATGATCCACCAGAACCAGGATAAACCTGTGACCAGCTGTAGTAGGCGGATCTAATGGACCCACAATGTCGATGCCCACCCTTTCAAAGGGGGTGCTAACAACAGGAAGTGGTTCCAGGGGAGCTTTCAGCTTCACCCCTGTTTTCCCACTGGCTTGACAAGACACACACGTCCGGCAGTAGGTGTCGGACGACACTTTCATTTGAGGCCAATAAAAGTGTGGGACAAGCCGGGCAAAGGTCTTGTCTTGCCCCAGGTGTCCTGCCAAGGGGATTTCATGAGCCAATTCCAAGAGAAAGGCTCGGTAACGTTGAGGGACAACCAAGGCCCGTGACGACCCGTGCATGGGTGCCTTGGGTTCACTGTAGAGGAGGCCATCCTCCCAGTAAATGTGGTAGTTCCCCTCAACGTTCCCTGCTGCCTGGGCTTCGGCCTGTCGCCTCAATCCCTCAAGGGTAGGACACTCCCTCTGGCCCTTGCAGAATTCCTCCCTGGTCGGCCCTCCCTCCACGTGCCACTCGGCCGGGATGGGTAGGTTCTCCAGGTCGGTAACATCCCCCTCCGCGGACTCCTGGTCCACCACCTCCGGTGGCCTATCCGTCACACGGGGCACGGATGCCGAGGCAGGCTCATCCTGCCCTCGGTTCTTCCCTTGGTCGGCAGCTGGCGGTGCCTTTGTTCCAGGCTCCCGCCTAAACGAACTCCCTCTCCGGGTAGTCGCAGACCCTGTGCTGACACAGGCCCAGTCAGGTGTACCCAGCATCTCAGCATGAGTCCGGTATTCCACCTCCTTCCAAGCATTATGCTCCATGTCATTCCCCAGCAGACAATCGACTGGCACGGCAGGGCTTACGGCAACTCAAAGCAAACCTGCAACCCCTTCCCATTCAAATGGAACCTCGGCCACCGGATAGTGGCCCATTCTGCCGTCAGCCATCGCGGCAGGGTGGAGTACATGGGGAATCACCTGCTCTGGAGACACCAGTTGGCTACGTACCATAGTCATACTGGCTCCTGTGTCTCTCAGAGCCTCCCCTCTTTGGCCGTTGATGGTGACCCACTGCCCATACTTTGTGGTATTTGCGGGCACCTGGATCTTAGGAACCATCTCCCGTTCTCCCAGGGACACTAAAGTGACACCCGCCCACTCCCTTCCCTTACCTAAGGGCATCTCCTCCCCGAGCACTACACTAGCTACTCCGGGGGCCTTTCCTCCGATGGGAGGGGGTGGTCTTTTCGGGCACTTCACATCTCCCTTATAGTGTCCGACACCACCGCACTCGAAGCAATGGACAACCCTTGGCTGCTGACTCTGGCCAGGATTAGGGTTTCTGGGTGGGTTAGCCCTAGGGGTGAATCCTGTTCCCTTTCCTAGGAAGTTATTTTGGGGGCCTTTAGAGAACTCCTTTTTCTTTTCCCCTCCCTCTTTCTTCTGGGGGGCGCCCTGTCCGGCCTTTTGAGTATCCCCTCCAGTCCCCCTTGTGGACACCCGGGTACTAGCCCAAATGTCCGCCTCCTCAGCAAGCTTCCGGGGATTGGTCAGCTTGCTATCCACCAGGTGTTGACGCAGTTCAGGGAAACATTTTTCGAGCAGGTGTTCCTTCAACATTAAATCAAACAACCCCTCGTAGTCCCTCACCTCACTGCCCTGAATCCAACCCTCTAATGCCTTCTTTGCATAGTCCAGAAAATCCACCCAATTCTGTGTGCCCAGTTTGTGGCTACCCCGGAACTTCTGTCTGTATTTCTCGCATGTTAGTCCAAACTTCCTTACGAGCGCCACTTTCATGGTGGGGTAGTGGGTCTGCTCATCCTGCTCTAGGGCCAATAATGCATCCCTACCAGCTGGAGGCATGTATTTGTACAATCCCCCTCCCCAGTACTTCTCTGGCACCCCATGGGCCCTTAAAGAGACCTCATAGGCCGTTAGCCACTTGGCAATATCATCCCCTGCACTATAGCTAGCTACTATGTCTTTTGGCAGATAGGGTTTGGGTTCCCTGGTGATTTCTTTGTCTTTGCTGCCACCATTAGGAACAGTGTGTGCCCCGACTTGTAGGATCTGGAGATCTATTTCCCTCAGCCTCAACTCGTGAGCCATCCTCCGTTCCTCCTTCTCTTTCTCCAGCTCCGCCAACTTCCATGTGAGCTGTCTTTTCTCCCTCCGGTCAGTTAATTCTACTTCTGATAAGCCACCGCTAGAGACAGTGCTGCCCTTCCTGGAAAGTGTTCTGGGCCCCGCTAACAGGTTCCCCACCTCAGGTTGGTACAACCCAGCCCCCTCGCTATCAGGCTCTCCATCCCTGTCCTCCTGCTCAGCCTTACTCTCCCGTCGTGCCTCCCCCCAAGCCCTCAAGCTGGTCTGGAGTTCACCCTTCTTGGCACCTTGGGGACAATACACCCCCTCTCTCTGACAAAACTCTCTGAGTTGGGCCACAGTATAAGTTTCCAGGTCTTCCAACACAAACTCCATTTTGCCCACTCAGAATAGAAGACAGGTGTTTACAGAAGCTATGCAGGGGGGTACCTTTTGTAATACCTCTTCCCACCACCAGAGTAAATTTGGAAAAAAACAAAACTCAGAATTAGGAAGTCCGCTTTGAGAAAACTCCCGGTGTAGGCCTATGGACTACCCACAGTTATTGTCGAGTGGACGCAAGCACAGCTCTATCCCACCGCTGAACACCAATTTTATGTTGGAAACCGGGCAACCGGGTTAGCAGTCACCAGGTTCCCAGCACAATGCTAGCTTGGCTCGAGCGGTTGACAATTACAATGACAGTTACAGTTCAAAACATTTTCATGAGGTCACTTGGTCTTACTTTGCCCATACACAACTTAAGGACACTTGGATGGCATGGGGGTGCCCCACCTAGATTGGTCAAGGCTGGGGCCTAAGCTGAGGCAGAACAAGGGTAACCTAAAGATCTGGCCCTCCAAACTACACAGCCCCTCACAGATGTCACTGCACCAGTCTTAGTTCACCCATGGCACTCCCAGGCTGGTTCTAACACCCCTCTAGCCCCTAGAATGGTCTTTTAGGGCTCCACGGGGCCTCAAACACCCCCTCTACCACTTACTGCCCTTTTCACGATGATCGGCACCGTGTCGACGCCGTGAGGCGGCTCCGGATCGATGTCGCTGGGCGGTCTCGACTCGATGTCGTTGGGCGGCCTCGGCTCGATGTCGCTGGGCGGTCTCGACTCGATGTCGTTGGGCGGTCTCGACTCGATGTCGCCGGGCGGCCTCGGCTCGATGTCGCTGGGCGGTCTCGACTCGATGTCGCTGGACGGCCTCGTCTCGATGTCGCCTTCCGGCGTCGCAGGGACTCGGACTCTCCACTTCCTGGTGTCTCCGGAGTGCGATCTCCACTCCCGACCTCCGGCGCGCTTCACCTCAGTTTCCGGCGACTCCGGTGGGCGGACTTCACTCCCCCGTCGACGCCTCACCTCGACCTCAGGTGACTCCCGACTCGACCTCCGGCGCCTCTCTACGACCTCCGTCGGCGCCCTCGCCTCGACCTCGGGTGAATCTCCACTCGACCTCCAAAGCCTCTCCACGACCTCCGTCGGCGCCCTCACTCGACCTCTGGCGGCTCCGGGTACGACGTCTGCTTACTGTCAGCGCCGCTTCTCTACCTCAGGCCCCAGGTCTTCAGGCTTCTCGACGTCAGGACTCCAGGAGGACACTGCTGAACAGGTCAGTAGCTTGCTGTTCTTCTTCTTTAAGGCCTGTTCCAAATGTTTAGTTCTTTAAGATGGTTCTTCTATTCTTGGTCCCACACAGGGCTCTAGGCTGGGCTTGGTCAGTAGGGACTAGCATCAAGGGTGGGTTTCTGGACCCCACTCCAAGCACTGGTTTCCACCCCTGCTGCCTTACTCCGACCTCCTTCTATCTCTGTCCTCTCTCTTCTCCAGTCAGTTGCCAACTGCTACCCTGAGATGGCCTCCCAACATTCTAAACTGCCTCCCACTGTCACAGGGTTCCAGAATGTTACAGAAGGTTCTAGAAACCTCCAGTGGGTTCTGGTGATGTCACAGGTGACAATGGGTGGCCACCATTTTGTGTCTCAGGCCCTCAGACAGAAGTTCCAGGGGTGGGAAAATGGCTCCCTGACCCTGCATCAACACTAAAAAGTCTGGTGGTTCCCAAAAAGGAAAAATTATAACAGGGTTTGAGGCAGAAGTGGGACAAAATAAATAATGATGAGGAGGGACCACCCAAAGGGCTGACAGGTCTAACACCCATAACACAACATTTCCCCCTTTGTCTGCCTGGCGTACAATAATATTGCCATTAGATTGAAGCTTTCTAATGAGTTGGGAGTAGCAGTTATTCTGTTGTGTGTATCTGTGCCTAGAGTAACCAATAGACTTATACAATCGTTTTAATTCAATTGTGACCAATTCAGAAAACGTATCAATGTTATCATGAAGCATAATAGGAGTAAATGTTGATTTTGACTTGAAATGTGTGCTGCCAGTCATATTTAATACAATCAGTTCATTGTTGATGTTGCCGGTACTTTCTTCTGCCAGGTCATGAAGATTTTGCAACGTTCCCAGATCATTAGCACTCAAATCAGAAGTTGCTGGTAAATTATATAGGTTGCCTGCCTCGTTGATTTTTATTGCGTGCATGGTATTTACGTAATTTCATTTTGCCAGTGAATTTGTAGATATCAATCCGCTTCTGGGCATAATTGAAATCACTGGCTGCACTATAGGTCAATGATAGAATTTGTGTTTCTGTTGCACTTAGCGGTGTTGATGTAAGATTAATGTCTGTTTGGGAATCGTTCGTTGATTTGAAAGAATCTTTCATTTGCGATTCCAGCATTTGTATATATATATATATAAATTCACTGAAAAAAACATATGTTTCAGGGTTGTTATAGTCAGCTGTACATTTCACTCGTACAAAACCATTGAAATTCCTTTGTTATAGTTAGTTCTACTAACTATAATTCGCGCGCCCACAATCCTCTGCTGATGATGTCACATATTATATCATTCATGACATGGTCAGTGACATCACTGATGACATCACTGACGACATCATCGAGTGAATGTGGTTTGGTTCTATATTTAAATATGTATTATATATATAGCAATGTGCATTGAAGAATGAGTGGAAGTATAAGTGTCTGGATGGAGGATTTACTAGCAGTGTGATGGACTGCTTAAGTGACTAATTTAAAGTGTCTCACTAAATATATGGGATAGCGATTAAACTGTGTGAATATCTGTATCACTCTATCTCTTGTTGTGTAAACTACTGCATAAGTTGGTTACTAGCGATGTAAAAGTCTATATTAGTTATTGATTAGTTAAGTGAGTATTTTTATGGGAGAGTGAATGTGTGTGTGGTTGGGTGGGAGGTGTGTGACTGTCCACTGATGTGCAAATAGTTGATTTAATAGGTATATGAGGTTAAGACTGCATGTGAAAACAGTTGTTTGGGTGAGTGAATGTCTTTATGGGTGTAGTGATGAGTAAATATATTTCTCAATGATACAAGTCCAACAAAATAGAAATATAAAAGGCAGTGTATGTGACAGTTGCTGTATATAAATAACTATACATAAGACTGTGATTCTATGAGTGACTGTATGGATAACTGTATACTTGTAATAGTGATTTTATAACACACTAAGTATGAGTTACTATCTATATGAATAAATGAATTGGTGTTTGTATAAGTGTGTAGCTGAGTAAATGGAAGTATGATCAATTGTTTGCATAAGTGAGTAGGACGACTGCATACGTAAATAGGATGTATGCTGGTGTGTAATGTTGATGTAGGTGTATAAGTATATTTGATAGTGTTCTATTGATCTTTCTCAGCATGTATGAGTGAATCTATAGGTAAGTGTTTAGATGTGTGTGTAGATCTAGGAATCACTGAGTGGGTTTTTAGAAACTTATATTGGTGTGTCAATGGTTTCAAATATGGTACTCCATATTTTATAATGAGTGATGAAAGGTTATACTAGTGTATGATGAGGTGGATCAGATTGTCACGTGGATGATGTCATCAGTGATGTCATCAGTGATGTCACTGACCATGTCATGAATGATGTAATATGTGACATCATCAGCAGTGGATTGCGGGTGCGTGAGTTATAGTTAGTAGAACTAACTATAACGAAGGAATTTCAATGGTTTTGTACGAGTGAAATGTCCAGCTAACTATAACACACCTGAAACCTATGGGTTTTTCAGTGAATTTCTAAGGTTTTTTAAATGCTAATTCCTAACTATAACATGTCTGAAACCTATGGTTTTTTCAGTGAATTTCAAAGGTTTTTTAAATGCTAATTCCTAACTATAACATGTCTGAAACCTTTTTTTTTTATACTGATTTTCTACATTTTTTAAACTATTTATTTTTTACATATTTTATTTTTTAAATTACATTATTTATTTTAATATAAATGAGGAAAAAAGTTTTTAAATATTGAAACTATGTTTTTTGTTTTATACATTTTTTTAAATATATTTATATAATTTTCTTTATTGTTTTTTTTTTTCCAAACTTTTTTGGGGAGTCGCGCATCCAAAGCGTACCTTTCTCGATCACTGCGCGGAACCTAGCCGGCATTTTAGGATTGTTGTGTAGGATCCGCGTAGGATGTGCGATGGGTGCATATTTTCGTGCGTGATCGCTATGCGACCGGTACGCGATTCCAGGCGCATACGCGACACATACGTATTACTTTACGCGATGCTCGCGCGCTTGCGTGTGAAAGGTCCCAGGGGTGGTGGTCCCCGGGGCTGCGGGGGGCCATGGGCCCCCCGCATATATTCTGAAGAAGCCCCGGGGGTGGCAGTCCCTGGGGCTTGGGGGGGCCTTGGAGCCCCCACCCATGAATATTGAAGCCCTAGGGTGTGGCGGTCCCAGGTGCTGGGGGGGCTGTGAGCCCCCGTACATAATTTTATAAAGACCCGGAGGGGTGGCGGTCCCGGGGCTGGGGGGCCTCCCATTCACATAATAATATTGCACCCGGGACTTGGCCCGCCCGGGGGCTAATTACCAACGAAACACGGGAGCCTGCGCTTTGTATTTTTTGTTTTTTTTATCGGCAGGATCCGCGCACCCTGTGTGCAACTTCCCGTTTTTGAAAGGAAAACAAATGTTTGGGCCCAGGGGGTCCTTGTTATGTTATGTTATGTTAAGTGCATTTTATAGAGCGCGCTAACACCAAAGGCTTCATGGCGCTTTAAGACAGAGTGAGTGAGAGGGAAGCGTGAGTGACGATGTTTTTAACCAAGGGGTGGGAAGAGGTGAGTTTTGAGTGATTTTCTGAAATTCAGGAGGGAAGGGCTGGATTTGATGGAAAGAGGGAGAGAATTCCAAAATCCAGGAGCTAGGTGGGAGAAGCGACGACCACCGAATTTCTTGGTTTTGGCTTTGGGGGTGACTAGCAGATGAAGGTGGGCTGATCTAAGGTTGCGCGTTGGTCGATGGGGAGTGATTAGGGATTTGAGAAATGCGGGGCCGGCGCAGCGGAGGGCCTTCAATGTGAGGCAGGCCACCTTGAAAGCTGCCCTTTGACTTATTGGTAGCCAGTGCAGGCTGTGAAGTAGAGGTTTTGCCGATTGCCATCTAGGAATTTTATGAATGAGGCGGGCCGCTTGGTTCTGGACAACCTGAAGGCCGTGCAGCAAAGATTGTGGGAGACCGTGGTAGAGGGAGTTGGAAAAGTCCAGACGAGAAAGTACTAGCGAGATGACGACCTGGGTGAGTGCGGCAGGCAGAAGTAGGTGGCGAACTTTGCGGATCTTCCGGAGCTGGTACATACAAGATGAGATGACCGCACCCACTTGAGCTTTGAGAGAAAGTTTGGTGTCGATAATCACACCCAAGCTCTTCACTGATTTGACCGGGACTGGGGGGGGACCTAGCTCAGGGGGCCAGAACTGCGAACCCCAGTGAGCATGGCTGAGTCCGGGGAGAAGGAGCTCGGTTTTCCCGGGGTTCAGTTTTAGCTGATTCAAGTTCATCCAATGTTGGATATGGATCATAACAGTTTGAAACGTATTGATGGCATGAGGTGAGTTTAGAGGGAGGACAATCTGTAAATCATCGGCATAGTTGTAAACAGTAATGTCCCATTTCTGAAGTGAATGGATCAGGGGCCGGAGGTATAGGTTGAACAGGAGTGGTGAAAGGGAGGAGCCCTGAGGTACTCCACAGGTCGTGGGGGTTTTTGTTGCGGTATAGGGGCCCAGGCGGACAGCCTGTGTTCTTCCGGTCAGGAAGGACTCGACCCACTTAAGGGCGGTACCCTGGATGCCTGCCTGTCCGACACGGTGGAGAAGGATGTTATGGTCCACCGTGTCGAACGCGGCCGACAGGTCCAAGAGTACAAGGGCTTGGGGGATCCCTGCGTCCGCATTACTCCTAAGAGTGTCCAGGACTGCCAGAATGACGGCCTCAGTAGAGTGGGCAGGTCTGAAGCCAGCTTGGTTGGGCTCAAGGTTGCAAGAAGATTCAATAAAATTAGACAGGCATCGGGTGACGTGGGCCTCCATTAATTTGTAAAAGTAGGGAAGGAGGGAGATGGGACGATAATTGGATGGTTCCGCGGGGTCAGCGCCAGGTTTTTTGAGGAGGGGCACTAGGATGGCCTCCTTGAGAGAGCTAGGAACGATGCCGCTGCTGAGTGAGCCATTCAGCAGGGTTAGGATACAATCAGGTAGATTGAGGCAGATATTCTGTAAGACAAATGGCGGACAGCAGTCGTTAGGGGAGCCAGATTTGACACGAGTAGCGAGTTCCACTAATGAGATAGGGTTCAGAGCCGGGAAGGTGGTAAGAGTCAGGGGGTTGTTGGAGGAGGTGTCCGAAGAGTGTGGCTGGGATGGGGAAGGGATAGAGTTTTTAATTTTTATGATTTTTTCCACAAAGAAGAGGTTGAGAGTGTCACATGTTTCTTGAGTGGGGGTCTGGGCTGGGAGGGTTCTGTCGTCTGTGGTAAGTTCATTCATGACTTTGAACACCTCCTTTGATTTATTAACCTCAGACGAGATCCTATTGGAAAAATGTTCCGATTTTGCTAGGGTAATGGCAGTTTTGTATTCTTTGCGTGCAGCCATGTAAGACAACCTGGCTGAGTTAGAATAATCGCGTCTTCAGATTCGTTCCAGCTGGCGCGTTTTTAATTTGTGATGCTTGAGGTCATCAGAGAACCACCTATGGGAGTTATGATGCCTAGTGCGGGGGAATTTGGTAAGGGGGGCAAACTGGTCGCTGGCTGACCTCAGCCAGGAACCGATGTCATTTTCTATAACGTCGATGTTGTCAGTGGGAATAAAGACTGGGCGGGTGTCGGCCAGGGTAGTGAGAAAGCCCTGGGAATCATATGTGCTCCATTTCCGTGAGGAGCCACCAGCCATCAGAGGAGCAGGAATCCGGCCGGCGACAGTGATGGAGGTGTCAACTAAATGATGGTCTGACCAGACGCAAGGGGATATTGCTGGCTGAGACAGAGCCAGATTGCAGGTCCAGATCTGGTCCAGGATATGGCCCTTGATATGAGTGGGTCGGGTGACCTGTTGGATAAGGTTTAAGCTGTTGAGAGACTCAAAGAGCTCAGTAGCATGGGGGCCGGCGTTGGTATCATTGAACCAGTAGTTCAGGTCGCCGAAGAGGGCGAAACTGGAGTGTAGCGTTAGTAGATTGGATAGCTGTTCGCTCATGATGGTAGAGAAGGATGGCATAGGATGTGGAGGCCGGTATAAGAGGAGGAAGGTGAGGGCACCGGCGTCAGTTTCCAAGCTAACCAGCAAGTTGTCCACCTCTGGAAGGGGGAGGGAGTAAGAAGAAGTAGAGTTCAGGCGCTTAGATATGATGGCTGCCTGTTGATGTCCTTGGCTGCGCCCAGAAAGATGCCCCCGCCATTTCTTTGGCGATTCCCCCCATACTCGCTGCTAGACCCCCTCTTTAAGGAGGAGCTGGCGGAGGCGATTGAACAATTCTTCGACACCAATCTAGGCTCCGTGGACAACTTCCAGACTATCTGGGAGACCTTTAAGGTCTATATCCGAGGAGTGGCGATGGCCAAACACTCGGGGGTGCTGCGTGACATTAGGCAGCGGCTTACGACGCTGGAGCGCAAACTAGAGGCCCTGGAGACTAGACAGCGCGAAACAAATGGAGAGGGCATTCCTGAGGAGATGAAGTCACTACTGGCGGAATTTCACGAGACCGCTGATGCAGAGGTGCTGCATTTGGGGAAGTACGCTACTGCCAGGGTGTACGGGGAGGGTGACAGACCGGGATCGATATTAGCAAATCTGCTCAAAGCCCGTAGACGCCGATTCGTCGTCACCCAGGTCAGATCAGAGGGAGGTTTGCTCTTAACGGAAGAGGAACACATAGTTGCGCGCTTTCAGTCGTATTACACCGAGCTGTATGCTTCTCAGCAGACTGGTATGGAGGAGGGCATAGGGGACTACCTGGACTATATTAAGCTGCCGTTTCTTACGAACGAGCACAGGGAATTTCTAGCCCTGCCGATTGAGAGGGATGAAATTCTAGAAGCCCTAGCAGGCATGAAAGCGCAAAGCGCCCCGGGAGCCGACGGCCGCACTGTTGCGTTCTACCGAGCCTTTATTGATCAGCTCCTCCCACACATATCGACGCTGTTCGATGACATGTGCGTTAAAGGGCACATGCCGCCATCTATGCGGGAGGCGCTCCTGGTTGCGATTCCAAAACCGGGTAAGCCGCCGGAGGAATGTAGTTCGTATAGGCCGTTATCGCTGCTGAACGTAGACGCTAAATTATACGCTAAAGTTTTAGCCACGCGCCTGGCCCTGCTCACCCAGGAACTTGTCACCCCTGAACAGGCGGGGTTCGTGCCGGGCAGGAACCTCACGCACAATTTGCGGACGGTGTTCGGGGTCATGCAGCATGTGCGCCCCGATACGCGCGCATTAGCTGTCTTTCTTGACATGGAAAAGGCTTTCGACTCGGTAGAGTGGCCGTTCATGCAGCAGGTCCTGACAAGAATGGGGCTGGGCCCGGTTTTTCTGCAACTGATCGGGGTGCTGTATAGCGGCCCCACCGCGAGACTACGGCTGGGAGATCGAGTCACGGATGCGATACCCATCTCGAGAGGGACGAGACAGGGCTGCCCCCTGTCGCCTCTCTTGTATGCATTAGTGGCGGAGCCATTGGCGTGTGCTCTGCGTGAATACCATAGTTTAAGGGGAATCAATTTTCCAACTTATAAGATAATGGTCTCCACATACGCGGATGATACTCTGCTATACGTCAGGGACCCAGAAAATAACCTGGCCCCTGTGTTGCGGGAGGTGGTCCAATTTGGGGCACTCTCGGGGCTGAAGGTTAACTGGAACAAGTCTATAGTGTTCCCGCTGACGCCGGTCACGGCCCCCTTTGACATGGAATATCCGCTGCAGTGGTCGGACGACGCGGTCCGCTACCTGGGGATCCAGCTTCATATGGACTCGGAGATAGTGCTGTCTGAAAATTACGGCAGGGCGATCAGTAAACTCGAAGATGATGTGGAGACTTGGATCAAGCTGCCTCTCTCGCTTCTGGGACGCATATCCATCATGAAGATGGTGGTGCTCCCTAGGTTTCTCTTCTTGTTTGTAAACATCCCCATGGTGCTGTCGCGCGCCTTCTTTGCGCGGCTGAAGGCGTCGTTGCTGAGGTTGGCATGGGCGGGCAGGCAGGCGCGAATCAGCTGGAGGGTCCTGACGCTGCCCTACCATTTGGGTGGCCTGGGAGCACCGGATATGGAACTGTACTACAGAGTGGCGCAGGGGGCTCAGGCGCACAGCTGGATGAACGGAGACGGGGCCGTACCGTACCTCAAATTGGAGACTCTGTTCGCAGCACCGCTCCCGCTCCCCGCTGTCATTTTTGAGCCTCCGGACCGCCGAACGGGGTTCTTAGACTCCTTGAACTCAACCAGACATGCTTGGAACAGTATACTACAACGCACGTCGGGGGCGCAGCTTTACTCACCGGCAATGCCAATTGCCTGGGCGGTGTGGCTGTTTCCCTGCACGGAAGAGGGAGTGGTGCGGTCGCTTAGGGCGCTGGGTGTGCACACCATGGGAGACATGTTCGTGAACGGCGTGGTCAAGACGTGGGAGGAAGTGGCAGCATCGGAAGGGGGCGGCACGCAGTTGCAACGCTTCCAATACCATAGAGTCAGACATGCCTGGAGACAGTTGCTAGGGGACGACATGGCGGAACCAGCGGAGGTTCCGGAGTTGTCCTTCATAATTAAGAATGAAAGTCCCCATCAGTTGATCTCTAAATTATATCGCACGGCGCAGTCACAAAGGTCGCAGGAGTTTGCTAAGGCCAGACTGGCTTGGCAGAGAGATTTTGAAATTACAATAGACGACGCCATGTGGGCATATTGCTGCACGGGGATACGACGCATTTCCCTGCATGGCAGACATCGGCTGGTCCATTTCAAATTCCTAAACAGGTTTTATTATACTCCGGAGCGACTGCATCGATATGGCCTGCGAGAAGAGCCAGCGTGTGAAAGATGCAAGCACCCAACGGCAGACTTCATGCACTTGGCGTGGCGCTGCCCGGGTATATACAGCTACTGGGAGGCGGTCTACCGGCAGATAGCGGAAGTGGCAGAGGTGGAGTTGACTCCAGATCCGGCTGTGGCACTGTTGGGACACTCCAGGGTGGTGCCAAGGGCGGCGCGGCGTTTGGTAGATATGGGGATGCTGGTGGCGAAACGGCGAGTTGCGATGTGCTGGATGCAGGGCCCATTACCCACAGTGGAAACGTGATGTACTCTATTGTTGTACTCAGACAGAGAGGTTCAGTGAGCTGCTGCCGCCGCGCAGCCGGCCCAAAAACTTTTGGGGATTGTACGCAGACTATATTGGCAGACGGGATAAGGAAGCGGAAAGCCCCCCGGGGTGTTCTGTCTAGGAGGCAGCTGAGAGAGAGGCCCCTGGGGAGGTTGCTAGCGGGGTGGAGGCATAATAACCGCACTGAAGGGACCAGATTAGAAGCGGTGAAGAGTTTCAGGGACGCTACAATGTGCCGGGATGCGGGTGGACAAAGAGTGCAAATTGCTGAGACGGTGGCGGCTGACAGGTGACCTCAACTGTTTAAACTTGGTGGGTGGGATGGGAGGGTCGGGTGGGATCTAAGGGTGGGGTAAGGGGGTTTAGAGTTTATTGCCAAAGGTACGGAACTGTGAACAACAAGACACGGGTAAAACATGCTCAGGCCTTGCTACGGACAGGGGGTCGCTCCAAAGACAAGGTTTCCAAGGGACAGTGACTTTGAATACAGTAGGAGCTGTGCCAGCGGTATATGGCGATGCCCGACCTCCGGGATGTGGGATAGCCGGTGCAATTGGATTAACAATTGTGACACTGTAGCCGGCCCCAGGGTTGTAGGCGCAGAGCTCTGTCTGTGAATGTGCCTTTTTGCAGTTAATAAAAACATTTAAATAAAAATAAAAAAGATATGATGGCTGCCAACCCACCCCCGGGCCGGTCACCGGGGCGATCGGCGTGGAGGATGTAGTAGTCAGGGGGGAGGGCCGCCAGAATATCTGGGAGGGATTCTGATGTTAACCAAGTTTCCGTTAGCAGGAGTATGTCAGGGTTGTTATTAGACAACAGGATGTCAATGTCCTCGTGGTGTTTTACTAAAGAGCGGGAGTTCAGATATGACACCCTGATGGAAGTGGCGTTCCTGGTCGGTTTAACTGTAGGAGTGCGTCCACATGGAGAGAGTAAAGCAGGGCGCATAAGGCCGGCTGTGTGTATACGGCTGTGGGAATTAGGAGACACCGGGGGGCAAAATGCTGTAGGTCTTTGAGAGCTTGTGCTGAGTATGAGATGGAACGGCCAGCATGCTTTGCCCTAGGGCCCGGCCTGGCGCGGACGGGCGCAGACGGGCTTTCCTTTGGCGCGCCTTCAGCGCGCAAGCGGCGCGCCCGCTGCGCTCGTCCGCTGCGCGACCGAAAGATGCACTTGATTTATAGGTCTGGAAGGGCGGTGGCGGGGGGCGTGGCCTCTGAAGGGGGCGTGGCCTGCAGCCTCGCCGAGATGGCGGCAGGAAGAGATTGTTTACTCTGGGGGCCTCGGCAGCGCTAGATCCACTGCGCGGAGCACAACCGGAGCAGAGTAAGTGACACGTGCAGCAGGTTAAAGTGACAATCAAATTATTCGTCATTTTTTTTAAAAAAATAAGTAAAAACGCTCTCGGCTTCCGCCTCAAGAGCTCGGTTCAGTCTTGTGGGTCCCCCTAAGCAGGCTTAGGGGGTCAGGATGTTTCTACCCTGCCTCCTTTATGCGTTTTGCGCACTTTTTTCAAGGATTTCTTGTGCCTCGGTTCTACCGAGGCACAAAATGGCTGCCAACACTTCCTGGTTTGGAGTGTTGACAGCAAGTTGACAGCCAATTAACATGCAACTCGTGATCAGGAGGGTGCACGCAGGGTGCGTTCAGGGTGTGCGAATCCACCGCGCCCATAGATATATATGTGAGTTTACTTTGGATTTTCTCAGGAACTACTAAACGGATTTATACCAAAAAGCACGACTCTGAACCAAGGGCTACCTTTCTGCCAAATTTGGTGTAATTCAGTTCAGCAGTTCGGGCTGTAGCTGCGACTAAAGGTTCCTATGGAAAATTGCATGGGGAAAACACGTTTCTGGACCCCCCTTTTTTCTCAGCCCCCGCTTGACGAATCACCCCGACTTTCAGGATAGGAGCGAACCGGAGGTGGCCAAAAGTTTAGAAAATGTCGCGAAGATTCGTCAACCCGCACCAAAGTTATTGGGAATAGAATGTTGCAGATTTCCTATGGAAAATAGGTCCTGACTATAACTACCTACTGGCGACTGCCAGTAGGAGATATATATATATATATTCACTGAAAAAACCATAGGTTTCACACACGTTATAGTTAGGAATTAGCATTTAAAAAACCTTAGAAATTCAGTGAAAAAACCATAGGTTTCACACATGTTATAGTTAGCTGGACATTTTACTCGTAAAAAACCAATGAAATTGCCCCGTTATAGTTAGTTCAGCTAACTATAACTCGCGCGCCCGCAATGCACTGCTGATGACGTCACATATTACATCACTCATGACATGGTCAGTGACATCACTCATGACATCACTGATGACATCTCAAATGACATCACTGATGACATCACTGATGACATCATCCTTGTGATAGTGGCAGACCTCCTCTCACCTTAATATAAGCATATTTTTTTTATATATATTTTTTAAAATAAACATGTAAAATGTATTTCCAGATTTTTTTTTTTTTTTTTTTTTTTTTTTTTATAGTACGCGTACCGTAAGCTCACGGTAAGCGTACGGTTTACGCAACGTCCGTAATCTATCTACGCTGCTTGCGCATAGTTACGTACTTTGCGTAAAAATCATTTATCTCATTACAAAGTCCTTGAGAGACTACAATTTTTATTTTTAACTTACCATACTCACTCAAAAAAATATTTATTCATTTGTTTTTTTAAAAAATAGTTTTTAAAATGGTTGTAGTTTCCGAATATTTTCTATATCGATCTGAAAATAAAGAAAAAAGTATTAATATTTTTTATCCATTTTATAATACAATACACATATTTACATTTTTTACAAAAAAATATTTTTGCCTTATTTTTGCTGTTTTCAGAATATATTGCATTTCACTATTAATTGTGAAAGCAATTGCATTCATCATTTTACAGCGGGCAAAAAAAATTAACAATCACAAAGATTGTATTAAAAAAGCCCAGAATGTCTTCTCACTTAAACTTATCATTACAGAAATGCATATTATTCTAAAAAAATATCATCTAAAAACAATACTTTTTTCTTTAAAATACCGTCTGATATGTTTGTTTCAGAAGTATAATCACAATATTATATCTCAAATAACTCCAAAATACATCTGATTTTATTTCCTTTAGGCCAAATAGTATTTTTTTTTTTTTCCTGGAATAAATTTCCAAGGGAAAACCATTAAAATTCTAAAGTTTAATCTGTCCAGATCTCACCAATTCTCTGTAACATTTTGGTTCACGAAAATTTTTTGAATAATTTATTTAGTCCACAATAGAATTGCTTACTTTTCCACATGGCCAAATAGTAATTTTTTAAATCATTTTTGAAAAAATTTCCAATGGCAGTCCAATAGCATTCCATAATTTAAAATGTGCAGAAGTTACCGATTATCTCTAAATTATTGGTTTTTGAAAATTGCATTAAAATTTAAAAAAGTCCACATTACAATTGGTTATCTTTCCTTTAGGCCAAATGATAATTTTAAAAATCTTTTTTCTACAAAATTGCAATGGTAATCCAGTAAAATGGTAAAATTATTTTGTCCAGATCTTGCCAAATCTCTCTAAAATTTAGGTTTCAGGAAGATTAGATAGGAATTTGCTAAATCAAAAGGCAAACGTTGTTTGAAAATCAATTGGGAATCATTACACAGTGTCCAGCCTTTTTCACATTTTAGATAAACTGTGTAATGTCCAGAAGTAACAGTAGGTCCATCATGGAAAATTATTGCAACAGTTACAAAAGTTTTTCCTGAAATTGATAATTGCTGTCCTGTAAACTTCTTTATTAAAGTATCCAATTTTGATCCATCAGCTCTACATCGTTGCATCATTAAAATTACATACTGTCCGTATTCCCTTAAAATTAATGTTGAAAACATGTCAGAATTACACTCACCACATTTCATGCTATGATTAGCATCTTTAACTAATTTTGCAAAAGTGACTGTTTTACTCTCTGGCAATGTCAAATAAATAAACCTTTCATTATCAACAATAGAGCCACATATATTATAACAATTATCACAACTATGTTCCCATTTATAAGAGAGACCAAAAAAAATGTCAATGGGAACTCCTTCTTCTTCCACTACCTGAAGAAAATACATCAAAAATTCGTGTGCATCTTGCTGTTCATTTTGAGAAAACTGTGTTCGTCCTGAACATACATCTAAAAGTTTTCTAATTTCAGTAGCACTTTCTATTTGAGTTTTATCTTTACTCAGCTTTTCAAAAAGGAGACTGAGCTCTGAACAGAATCTTTTTCCCTGATTTACTATTATCTGCTCTTGCAAACTTTCCAGATAAAATGCAACATTCAGCACTACATTAGCGTAGCAGTTGACACCAGAGCTATTTTCAAAATGACATCCTACAACCTGTTCTTCATTTTCCTTATTCTTTTTGCTTGCAATTACATCACTCCTCTTTTTTTTCCTCTTCTCTACATCTTCATTACAGATATTCTCATTTCTCCTTTTACGAGAAACTACACGTTTCTCCAACACAGGATACTGACCTAAATGAGGAGCATAGCTTCTTCTTAATCTATTATACTCCTTTACACAGTTTGTATCAGCACTAACTTTTGAGTCATCAAAGTCTATCATGAATAAACCTGATAATGTTTTGACTCGTGACAAAGCTACATATGCCATACCTTCTTTGAACACAGTTGAACCAATGTTCACAAATGCACAATCTACAGTCAATCCTTGAGACTTGTGGATAGTTACAGCATATGCTGGTGAAAACGGAAACTGCTTCCTACGTACATATAAGTCTTTCACAAGCATGAAACGAACTGAACAACGACAAATGTCTTTAACTTCCTCTATCTGATCAAATTTTATCTGTAAACATTCAATTCCTTCTTTTTTCTGATAATTAATAAAACCCACAACTCTTCCCATCGCTCCATTCACTAAGCCTTTCTCAACATCCAAATTTCTCCTTAAAAACACTCTACAGTTCATGCAAACATAAAGATTTTTTTCTAATCCTGCTGTTTTGGAGATGTTCTTCTCTAGTGAGTCCAATTTATTTTTCAGTTTGCCTGTTACTGTGACTGTAATTCTTCCATCCTCAATTTTGTCCACTGCTTCCAATTTCCTGATGTCTTCCTTTTCCAATTTCAAAAGCTCCTCATTAAATATTGAGCATTCACGTAGAGTTGGCATTAAGCAGATGACACTTTTGTTTTCTGCAATATTCTTGTATATTTTCTCTGCAACTATTTCTTCCTTTGGAAATAAATTATGTAGCAGCCGACTCTGTAATGCTTTTTTCCCAACATCTGTGAGTAGTCCAATCCTGATATCTTTCAGAATACTTCCATATTCTTCATCGTTTGCTTGCCTCATATTAGTTGTAAGTTCCTTGTACTCAAAGAAGGACCAAATATTTGTATTTCCAATGCTTCCCAATGACTTCTTTGTGTCTTCATGTGTCACAGTATTAAACACTGGTTGTCCTTTAACTGGAGTAAGTTGCAAAAGATCCCCAAAAACTATGACGTGTTTTCCACCAAATAACACGTCATAGTCTGTCTTCAAAATTTGCTGCATTCTTAAATGCACAAAGGCAAGCATTAAGTTTGATACCATGCTCACCTCATCAATAATGAGAACTTGCATCTTCTTCAATACTCGTGAAACTTCCAAGGATGCTTCTCCAGTTAGCTTGTTGAATTGTATTTTGTTCTCATGCTCCACTGGTAACATTAGCAAACGATGTAAGGTGATTCCTTTTATGTTATATGCTGCTAACCCAGTTGGAGCAGTAACCACACAAGACAAAGTAGAATCCGTTTTTTGCTTTAGGTAGCTTCTGATGACTTTAATTAGGAAACTTTTTCCAGTGCCAGCTTGTCCGCTTACATACATCCTGATTGGATGAAATGATGTGCATGAGCACTCTTTTTTGATATGTAGAAATCCGTGATCAATTTTGTTTTTGATCTCTTCATAAATTTGTTGCTGCTCTTGATTCAGTTGTCTTTCCAAATTTTCTAAGTCTATAAATTCTTCTTGAGCTTGATTCATAGCCGTTTCCACTTCATTCATGGCTATTGATGCTTCATTTTCAACGATTGGTTGTCCTAGGGGATCTTGACTGTGTGTTCCTGAACTTTGGCTGTCCTGAGAACTGTCTCTAGCTATTTCTGCTGCAATTGTAGTTTCCTGTTCAATTTCTTCATTTAACATTTGCAGATAAGTTGAGAATGTACTGCATTGTATGCTGTCTTTGCAAGCATTAAAAGAATCTTCATAGCTCTGGAATTCTCCCAGTAGTTCATCCTCTGTACGCCATGGTTTAAACAACTGTAAAAGAGCCAAGTAGTAAAATTCTTTCTTGTCGGTAGTGTCGCAACTCAGCTTCCGGTGATTTATCAAACTTCCTTTGGTTTGCTTCACCAAACATCCTTCTTCACCAACAACTTTATATTTTCCACTGTTGATGTCTTCTGCAGCTTTCCGTGAATAAATATAGTTCTGTAACACTTCATAGAGACACATGTTCTCCAGATGATGACTTCTCTTGGGATAATATGTGTCCAACATGTTTGTTTTCAATATGTCTGTACTTTCTGGGTCATTCTCAGCCAAATATTCAATTTCTCCAACAGATTTCAGTACCCGATTTCTCATTGCTGCAAGGCCTAAACTTGCCCAAATTATTCTTCTTGACTTCGAGTAGAGACTTGCAGAAGATAACCTATCTGAACATTCGTAGGATCCAATTTCTCGATGCGATAACATCTTCAAACTGAAACTGTACAGCTTCTTACTGACAGTCTTCTCGTGAGAAATCTCTTCCCACATTTCCTTCAATTCTGTTTTTTCTGATTTCGTAATGTAAGACGTTACATATCGAGCAACAGCAATGGAATTGTCAGCAACATACTGTATATCCATGTTAGCGTTCCACATGGATAAAATGACTGGGTTGTAGTCATTTATATTTTTTGATTCTTCTTTTCTTTTAAGGTTGTAGGTATTCTTAGGTGATTTTCTTGTGATAGTATGTCTCACAGCTGACATAAAACTGTTGACTCTTCCATTTGTAAGAACAGGTCTAGGAAATCCAAATCGACATTTAGTGTAGTATTTTTCTTTGCTCTTGTATTTCCGTCGACAGTATTTTCCACACCGATGACTTTGGAAACGTAGAACTTGCTCCTTTAACTTGTTCTCTTCTGTGCTTTTAGGTATAGCACATGTTGCATATTCTTCAATGTAAGATAACACTGCTTCATCAGTATCTGTTCCAAACTTTGGGGCATCCTTGATCCACAGCAGCATATGAATATGAGGAGCACCTCTTGCCTGGTACTCTTTTCTCCAAAAGAAATCCACTACTTCTCCAAGGGGTGGATTTTTTTTATTGCAGATGAAGGACATCATAGCCTCAAATCTATGATTGAAATATCTGCAAACATTAACCGGATCCAATGAGCACAGTTCTCCTGCTGTCTTGTATTCGATGTTTTTAATGTTTGAATTGGCCTCTCGTAGAAAATCCAGTAAATCATCCCAAGCGTACTCGGCACAGCTTAGGGTAAGGAACCATGTTGGTGTTCCTAAATTGCGTAACATGCATTTTAGTTCACCATGGCGTCGGTACCAATATTCATTTGTCCCACGCTGACAAGCCATCAGATTGATCAGTTGTGTTTCCAAATAATCATCTCGGTGCTGCACTTTCTCCATAAAATCCTTAGCAGACACATTTTGTAAATGTACTCCACTTTTTAAAATGTGATTTACTGCATAAGACAGTGCAGACAAGTCGCTTTCAAATAAAAGATGGAACAAATAAGGAATACTTTGTCGAAATCTGGGATCTTCAGCATATAGTCTTGTAGTTCGATACTCTGAAGCTGGAATCTGTTCTGGACGTTCATCGTATCGTCCTCCTTTTCCTTTAGGAAACAGCTGGGGAAAACATCGAGCTTCCAAGCTCTCCTCCCATACACTCACGGGATTTCCTTTTGCTTTCTTCATCTGAAAGAGATCAATATTGTCTCCCATAACTTCTTTCGAATGGAGAGGATGTATGCTAAAATGTTCATAAATTTCTTCTTCCTTTGACTTGTCCACTTTTTCAATTTGTCCAGTTGGTGTTTCTGTGTCTCCTTGTAAATCTTCTTCTTCTTCTTCTTCTTCTTCTATATAAATTGATTCATACCATTTGTTATTTTTTTTCAAATACAAATTTGCTCTTTGTACTTTCCGCACATCTACCAGCTCCTGCCAAATCTTCTTATTCTTTGTAGGTACACCATTAACCAGAATAATTAATGGTTCAGTTTCCAAAGTATCCGCATCAATAGTTTCCATATTTTTTTTCACATCCAAGGGCAAATACACCACTCTACCTTTTAAACCTCTCAGTAAATCTGAAGGAGGTAATTTACCAGTTTTGGGCTCCATACGTACTATGGTCTGGAACGGATGAACACATTGAATGAGTATAGACTCATATGTATTTAATTCAGAAAGTTCAGCAGGAATAGCATCCAATTCTAAATTATTATGTACAGCTCTGGTCGGCATTCTATTTTCCTCTAACTTGTTGTAGCAGTATTTACAAATACGCTGATCTTCACCCAATTCAAAACAATTTTCAAGAAATATATATGTGGCAAAATCCATCCACTTATAATTATCTTCATTTTCACTCTTTCTGTAGAGATCAACATTCCTAGTTTGTTTTCTATAATGAGTTCTGCGGCAACAAATACAAGTAACATTTGGTCTTTCATTAGAGATTATTGCAAATTTTGTTATGTGATCATTAAATGTCTTACTTACACAAGGTTCTACATTCTCTTCCACTTCTGCCTCATTTACTGTGTCCTTCTCTGCACTGTTTTGTTCAGGACCAAAGTAACAAAACTGAATTTCATCAACAACCTTCTCTACATCTGATACCGTTCCTCGGAACAGAGCCCTATTCAATTCATTTAACTTTATTGCTGGACTTTTGGCAAAATACAACCGTCTCACAAACTTTCTCATTTCAGTATGATGAACAGCCAGCATCCTAAAATGATGGAAAACACTATTGCACACTTTTCTAGATAGACAAGCAAGAGAATGACCCTGCAAACCAGTATTCTCTCTCACTCTGCATGGATCCAGACTTTGAAGCACCTTAATCTTTTGTTTTACACTTTTTTTACTATATTCTCTTAGAAACTCTCGAAATCTGTCAATAGATTCCTGACGCACAGTGCAAATACTACTACAATTCCAAGTGTACACTGGGGCTTTAGGACGTCTCCCCATTGCCTCATCTGCCATCACTTGTACCTCATCTCTTGGAACCATTATCTCCTTCTCCATTATGCAACCATTTTTTACTTCGTATGAACGACCTCTGGTGTCAACTGCATGCAGCAAACTATTACTTTGAAAATAGCTCTCTTCATTAAAAAAAGGTTCACTACTTGAACTATGCATCCACTTTCCTAAAAAAACTTTACAAAAGTTTGTTCTGTTCACTACTCTTTTGCTTTTGCTTTGTGATTTCAGTACATTAACCATTTTATCTAATGTACGCATCCTATTCAAAATTAAAATGAATAGTTTCCTTTTTAATTCTAATGCCTTTGCTGCAATGGCTTCAATTTCTTTTTTTCTCTTGTAATATTTTGCCTTTTGCTTATATTTCTTTATATCCTTTATCAAATTGGACATAACTCTTCTCTGAAACATTTTTCTACGTATCTCTTTAAATGCTGTTTTTCTGTTTATGTTAAACTTTTCAATTGCAGAAGGTATATTTGCATTAACTAAATTCTCAATTTTTTGCTGTTCTCTATTTTTTGTTACATTTTTCCGAGAACAGACATTTTGTACATTTTTCTTTGTTTTGAATAATTTGTTTAGAAATTGGTTTTTTTGCTTACCAGAAGATTTTTTCTTTTTCCCAACATCAGCATCTTCTACTAACTTTGGTCCTCCAGTTGTCTTCAAATATAGTTTTTTTTTTAGCGTTTTTTGAACTCGAGATTTTGTAGGCATCTTAAATTTTGTTCACTGTTCTTCAGCAATACCTGAAAAAAACTAAAAAAAAAAAACGTTATTGTATTTAAATATATTACTAAATTTCTTTTCACAATAGTCACAAAACGAAATTTCTTTGCCAATTTGAATTCACACAAACTGCTCTTTTTTTTGGGCAAGTGAAAATCTCTTTTACAAACTGTCACATTATGAAACCACTTTTCAGATTTTTTAAAAAGCCCATGTCCACAGTGCTACACTCCACCAAGAGCAACCAGCCTTAGTGATGCTGAATGTATTTGCATTACAGACTTAAACCTGAAAACCCCACTGGCTTGTACATACTGTGCATGACTATACACGGCAAAAATTCGCTCCCCCTTTCCATCTAATGCAACTGTGAAATCACCAGAGCAAGACGCAATAAATCTCTGTCTATAATTCTTCTATGCACACAGAGTCATGTTTTCACATTAGTGCCAAAACGAAATTTCTTTGCCAATTTCAAAGCACACTTACTGCTCTTTTATTTTTTCAGGGGCAAGTGAAAATCTCTTTTTACAATTTGAAATCACTTTTACAGACTGACACATTATGAAACCACTATTTTTGCTTTATTTAATTGCACGTGTCCAAGCTGCTTTTTTTTCAGACCACCACCATGTGCATTCTCTGTGACTGCCTACACTCCACCAAGGGCAACCAGCCTTAGTGATGCTGAATGTATTTGCATTACAGACTTAAACCTGAAAACCCCACTGGCTTGTACATACTGTGCATGACTATACACGGCAAGGTCATGGGTGTGTGCTAAGCCTCTGCTTCTTCCCCCAAAAATTCGTTCCCCCTTTCCATCTAATGCAACTGTGAAATCACCAGAGCAAGACGCAATAAATCTCTGTCTATAATTCTTCTATGCACACAGAGTCATGTTTTCACATTAGTGCCAAAACGAAATTTCTTTGCCAATTTCAGAGCACACTTACTGCTCTTTTATTTTTTCAGGGGCAAGTGAAAATCTCTTTTTACAATTTGAAATCACTTTTACAGACTGACACATTATGAAACCACTATTTTTGCTTTATTTAATTGCACGTGTCCAAGCTGTTTTTTTTTCAGACCACCACCATGTGCATTCTCTGTGACTGCCTACACTCCACCAAGGGCAACCAGCCTTAGTGATGCTGAATGTATTTGCATTACAGACTTAAACCTGAAAACCCCACTGGCTTGTACATACTGTGCATGACTATACACGGCAAGGACATGGGTGTGTGCTAAGCCTCTGCTTCTTCCCCCAAAAATTCGCTCCCCCTTTCCATCTAATGCAACTGTGAAATCACCAGAGCAAGACGCAATAAATCTCTGTCTATAATTCTTCTATGCACACAGAGTCATGTTTTCACATTAGTGCCAAAACGAAATTTCTTTGCCAATTTCAAAGCACACTTACTGCTCTTTTATTTTTTCAGGGGCAAGTGAAAATCTCTTTTTACAATTTGAAATCACTTTTACAGACTGACACATTATGAAACCACTATTTTTGCTTTATTTAATTGCACGTGTCCAAGCTCTTTTTTTTTCAGACCACCACCATGTGCATTCTCTGTGACTGCCTACACTCCACCAAGGGCAACCAGCCTTAGTGATGCTGAATGTATTTGCATTACAGACTTAAACCTGAAAACCCCACTGGCTTGTACATACTGTGCATGACTATACACGGCAAGGTCATGGGTGTGTGCTAAGCCTCTGCTTCTTCCCCCAAAAATTCGCTCCCCCTTTCCATCTAATGCAACTGTGAAATCACCAGAGCAAGACGCAATAAATCTCTGTCTATAATTCTTCTATGCACACAGAGTCATGTTTTCACATTAGTGCCAAAACGAAATTTCTTTGCCAATTTCAAAGCACACTTACTGCTCTTTTATTTTTTCAGGGGCAAGTGAAAATCTCTTTTTACAATTTGAAATCACTTTTACAGACTGACACATTATGAAACCACTATTTTTGCTTTATTTAATTGCACGTGTCCAAGCTGTTTTTTTTTCAGACCACCACCATGTGCATTCTCTGTGACTGCCTACACTCCACCAAGGGCAACCAGCCTTAGTGATGCTGAATGTATTTGCATTACAGACTTAAACCTGAAAACCCCACTGGCTTGTACATACTGTGCATGACTATACACGGCAAGGACATGGGTGTGTGCTAAGCCTCTGCTTCTTCCCCCAAAAATTCGCTCCCCAATGCAACTGTGAAATCACCAGAGCAAGACGCAATAAATCTCTGTCTATAATTCTTCTATGCACACAGAGTCATGTTTTCACATTAGTGCCAAAACGAAATTTCTTTGCCAATTTCAAAGCACACTTACTGCTCTTTTATTTTTTCAGGGGCAAGTGAAAATCTCTTTTTACAATTTGAAATCACTTTTACAGACTGACACATTATGAAACCACTATTTTTGCTTTATTTAATTGCACGTGTCCAAGCTCTTTTTTTTTCAGACCACCACCATGTGCATTCTCTGTGACTGCCTACACTCCACCAAGGGCAACCAGCCTTAGTGATGCTGAATGTATTTGCATTACAGACTTAAACCTGAAAACCCCACTGGCTTGTACATACTGTGCATGACTATACACGGCAAGGTCATGGGTGTGTGCTAAGCCTCTGCTTCTTCCCCCAAAAATTCGCTCCCCCTTTCCATCTAATGCAACTGTGAAATCACCAGAGCAAGACGCAATAAATCTCTGTCTATAATTCTTCTATGCACACAGAGTCATGTTTTCACATTAGTGCCAAAACGAAATTTCTTTGCCAATTTCAAAGCACACTTACTGCTCTTTTATTTTTTCAGGGGCAAGTGAAAATCTCTTTTTACAATTTGAAATCACTTTTACAGACTGACACATTATGAAACCACTATTTTTGCTTTATTTAATTGCACGTGTCCAAGCTGTTTTTTTTTCAGACCACCACCATGTGCATTCTCTGTGACTGCCTACACTCCACCAAGGGCAACCAGCCTTAGTGATGCTGAATGTATTTGCATTACAGACTTAAACCTGAAAACCCCACTGGCTTGTACATACTGTGCATGACTATACACGGCAAGGACATGGGTGTGTGCTAAGCCTCTGCTTCTTCCCCCCAAAATTCGCTCCCCCTTTCCATCTAATGCAACTGTGAAATCACCAGAGCAAGACGCAATAAATCTCTGTCTATAATTCTTCTATGCACACAGAGTCATGTTTTCACATTAGTGCCAAAACGAAATTTCTTTGCCAATTTCAAAGCACACTTACTGCTCTTTTATTTTTTCTGTGGCAAGTGAAAATCTCTTTTTACAATTTGAAATCACTTTTACAGACTGACACATTATGAAACCATTATTTTTGCTTTATTTAATTGCACGTGTACAAGCTGTTTTTTTTTCAGACCACCACCATGTGCATTCTCTGTGACTGCCTACACTCCACCAAGGGCAACCAGCCTTAGTGATGCTGAATGTATTTGCATTACAGACTTAAACCTGAAAACCCCACTGGCTTGTACATACTGTGCATGACTATACACGGCAAGGACATGGGTGTGTGCTAAGCCTCTGCTTCTTCCCCCAAAAATTCGCTCCCCCTTTCCATCTAATGCAACTGTGAAATCACCAGAGCAAGACGCAATAAATCTCTGTCTATAATTCTTCTATGCACACAGAGTCATGTTTTCACATTAGTGCCAAAACGAAATTTCTTTGCCAATTTCAAAGCACACTTACTGCTCTTTTATTTTTTCAGGGGCAAGTGAAAATCTCTTTTTACAATTTGAAATCACTTTTACAGACTGACACATTATGAAACCACTATTTTTGCTTTATTTAATTGCACGTGTCCAAGCTCTTTTTTTTTCAGACCACCACCATGTGCATTCTCTGTGACTGCCTACACTCCACCAAGGGCAACCAGCCTTAGTGATGCTGAATGTATTTGCATTACAGACTTAAACCTGAAAACCCCACTGGCTTGTACATACTGTGCATGACTATACACGGCAAGGACATGGGTGTGTGCTAAGCCTCTGCTTCTTCCCCCAAAAATTCGCTCCCCCTTTCCATCTAATGCAACTGTGAAATCACCAGAGCAAGACGCAATAAATCTCTGTCTATAATTCTTCTATGCACACAGAGTCATGTTTTCACATTAGTGCCAAAACGAAATTTCTTTGCCAATTTCAAAGCACACTTACTGCTCTTTTATTTTTTCAGGGGCAAGTGAAAATCTCTTTTTACAATTTGAAATCACTTTTACAGACTGACACATTATGAAACCACTATTTTTGCTTTATTTAATTGCACGTGTCCAAGCTCTTTTTTTTTCAGACCACCACCATGTGCATTCTCTGTGACTGCCTACACTCCACCAAGGGCAACCAGCCTTAGTGATGCTGAATGTATTTGCATTACAGACTTAAACCTGAAAACCCCACTGGCTTGTACATACTGTGCATGACTATACACGGCAAGGACATGGGTGTGTGCTAAGCCTCTGCTTCTTCCCCCAAAAATTCGCTCCCCCTTTCCATCTAATGCAACTGTGAAATCACCAGAGCAAGACGCAATAAATCTCTGTCTATAATTCTTCTATGCACACAGAGTCATGTTTTCACATTAGTGCCAAAACGAAATTTCTTTGCCAATTTCAAAGCACACTTACTGCTCTTTTATTTTTTCAGGGGCAAATGTAAATCACTTTTACACACTGACACATTATGAAACCACCATGTGTAACTACAACAAAAACAATTCCCATTTCTATTATTCATTTCTTAAGTTACCACATACATACCCTCTCAAACTGAAAACTCACCTTTAAAATTAGTTAGTTCTGAAAGAAATGTGACACTCAAACAGCAGATTATCAGAGCCAGGATCTCTGTTCTGTTCACCTGTCTCCTCTCAGCAGAACCAGATAATGGCAAACTTTCCCTCTATTTTTCCACACATATACATGTAAGTTTCAAATCTCAGTGCTTCCCCCTTTTTTTTAAATGTAATCACACATTTCTATTGGTTGAAAACCAACCCTTTTCCAAAAGTACCCTGCCCCCAACTTGACTTCTGCCTAGTACCCTTCCCCCAACTTGACTTCTGCCTGCTACCATAGCAACAGCTCATGGAACACTGCTGTGTTCAGTTAGGTCAGAAGTTCGACACACAATGTTTCAATTCCACAGAGCAAGAGTGCTTGACTTTTCAAACCTAACAGCAAATCCATAGTACTGTTCTTTGGTTACACATTTTTTTGTACCAATACAAAACATGCTTGTATTAATTTTCACATACAGCCTAGTTTTTTTTCTAGAATGGTATGAAACAGCCAATCAGTTCTTTTTGTTTTCTAAAAAATATGTATGCCTCCATTTCCAAACTGTCTTTCTTTTCATATTGCCATTCTACTGAAAGACACCTCCTGAGTGCATCCAGTTCTCCTTTGAAGATGTTCACAGTGTGGATTGTAGGGCACAGCTATGTCTTCTGGAGTGAAAAGTTTGCAGAGAAAACAGATATGGTGAGAGACCTTGCTTTGCCAAATGTAGACATTAAATGGATTGGTCAGAGAGGGTTAAAGTGGCACCAATTGATGCCATTGGTGAAATCCTTCATTCAAATCCAACACCCTGACCTCATAATAGTGCACTGTGGTGGCAATGACCTAGGCACTTTGACTGGGGTAGGTCTGGAAATGCTTATGAAGGACACCTTTGCACAACTGTTTACACTTTTCCCTAAAACTGCCTTTGTGTTTTCCAACATATGCCAAAGGCAAAAATGGAACTGGTCCAATCATTTCTGTCCACAGATTGACAAAGCAAGAAAGCACGTCAACAAATCTGTTTCTGCTTTCCTCCGTGACTATGGTATGGGTGCCATTTACCACAACAACTTGCGTTATGACATGCAAGACATTTATAGAGGAGATGGTGTGCACTTCAATGATGAAGGGAACAGAGTCTTCCTCTTGAACCTTAGACTCTGCATCGGTACTTACTTGTAGGTACCACTAAAAAAATGACTTCATAAACACAACAGCTCTTTTTAGAGCTCCCTAATTTCTAAACTCTTAAATCTGCTTTTCATTTATCTATTTTTATTTTTTTACCGTACGCTTACCGTAAGCTTACCGTACGCGTACCCCGTGATTTTTTTTAAAATCAATAAATGTTTTTTTTGTACTTTTCTGTCCTTCTTTGACCCCCTTACAAATGTTAGGGGGTCTGTAACTCTCCTCATTGCCCCCTTTCCTTGTTTTCACTCTTTTTTTTCAGAGTGAAATACACAAAATGGCGGCCGCCGCTTCCTGGTTTCGGCCGATTCGAATGTTTACTAAGATCTAACAGCCAATCAGAATCGCGCTCGCGCACGCCGCCGTACGCTTACCGTAAGCGTACGGTAAGCGTACCGTAAGCGGGCTCAGATATATATATTGATTTAAAGGCTATTTTCTCAGAATCTACTGAACAGATTTACACCAAACCTACAAAAGGCACTTCCTTGACCTAGGGACTACCTCTCTGCCAAATTTTGAGTAATTCTGTTCAGCCGTTCGGGCTGTAGCTCGTTCTAAAGGTCCTATGGAAAAATGCATGGGAAAAACGCGTTTTGGGACCCCCCTTTTATCTCAGCCCCCGCTTGACGGATCCCCCCGAGACTTTCAGGGTAGGAGCGGAGCGTAGCGCCCCACCTATTTTGAGAAATTCACGAGGATTCGTCGACCGGCGCCAAAGTTATTCAAAATAGAATGTTGAGGTTTTCCTATGGAAACGTGGTCCTAACTATAACTACCTACTGGCGACCGCCAGTAGGTAATATATATATATATATATATATATTTGCTGAAAAAAACCATAGGTTTCAAGGGTGTTATAGTTAGCTGGACATTTCACTCATACAAAACCATTGAAATTCCTTTGTTATAGTTAGTTCTACTAACTATAACTCGCGCACCCGCAATCCATGCACCACTGTTTTTAATGCAACCACTGTAGAAAATTCTGTTGAGTAACATATATTCTTTGAAAACACATTTGCGGTTGGTTGGTCAGTTGTAATTTTTTATCTAGATCCATGGCATATTGATGATGGAACTATCCATTGAACGTTACGCAATATGTAAATTGTACAAATTGCATTGGGCTATATTGTTTTGCACTATTGCTGATATTTTGCACATTTTAATAGAGGCAATACAGATCACATCTGTTTTACCGGTTGGGGTTGGGATTCTGATAATGTACTCCGCACTTTGTTACTTTCCCCAGGTTTTATATACCATCTGTGCTCTCAGCCCCACCAAGGGGCCAGATTCAATTTGCCTATTTTGCACATGTTGTATTTGCACTACTGCATTAGTTGCACATTTATTTGTATTACTTGTCATAGTAATTTGTTAAATGTTAAAAATATTTTTATCGTCATGAGAAGACTAGTCAACCGCTATACACTACGTATTGTTACTCTATGGTATGTTTTCCATGTCCATTGGCCCAACAGTCACATGATGATTACCTCTTTCACTTTAAATTCGTTGGCTTTTCCTGGCAGCGTCATGTGATCAAGGCCTCTCTGGGGCCGAAACGCGTCATGGCGGTGCTTTAATGGATAAATAAAGACTTTTACACGCAGCAGTTTGGGTCCATTTTCGTCTTTCCTGGCCATTGGGATTCGCAAGACGTAGTTCTTCACATATATATATATATATATATATATATCTCTCTCTCAATAAAAACCTTACAGAAGAACGAGTCACCCTCACATAGTGGCGGTAAAGAGCTTTTATTTGTTTTACTATACTGGCAGAGCTGATGAGTTTCACTCCTAACGAGTTTGTGCATAGAATAGATACCTGATCAAATTGATGTCACTGTCAACTCTTTTAATAATGGTAACATACGTTCTACCTTGGCTGTATCTGGTTGTATTGAGTTCTTGGATGGAAGTAAGGCTAAAAGCTGGGAAATAGAAATAACAGCTGGTCTATCATACATTGGTAGTCTCGTTAAAACTTCTCCTAGAGCCAGACACAGGTCGGATTCGTGGAGACTGGTGGATGGCAAAATTACCATGCATGCAGAGACAACTCTATGCCCACTTAGCAATTTGGGCTCTGAGGTAGTTGGGGCCAATTATTCACAATCTAGTATTAGCCTACTATCTTGGAATCTGGTAGGAATTTCATCAAAATTGGTCGATCCTGATTGGGTGTCATATATTGGTGATCATAATGTTTGCATGTTCCAAGAGACCTGGGCTATTGAAAAAGTGTTTTTAGATGGTTTCATTACTTTTAATGTGGAAGCAAATCCCCCCACCCCCCTGAGCGCTATGGGCGGGCAATAGGGGGGTCTTCTGATTCTAATCAGGAAACATTTATTTAACTAATACACTTTATTGCAGTCAAAATGTCCTGACTTGATGGGGATTAGTGCTACTCTCCCCACAGGGCTTAGTTTGGTTTTTATAAACATATATATATAAGAATGTTCTCGACGAGTAATGATTCACCCACTTTATCTATGATGGAAGAGCTTTTAGGCTCTTTACATTAAAATACAAAAATAGTATTGACTAGCGATTTAAATACATCCTATGAACCTTCCTCATATAACAATGAGATCATAGAAGAGGAAGATTAAATTTGGGGCATTCCATCATTAACAGGGAAAACCAGGGTAAATTTTTCAGCCACTGCACTCAAATTAGCCTCTCTAACGGTTGGCAGAGGGCTGAGGGCATGTAACTGACGTACCACTTCCGATCCAGATCGAGCCTCTACTTTCAAGAGAGATTCCCATACAAGTGTTATTGATTTTTTTTATCTTAGATGTGAGATTGTGGTCACTCCTGGTAGATATGAAAGTGGATCGGCGACCAGATAGCCACCATCACTCCCTGAATTTATTACTAACTGGGACATCTCTGGGAAGGAAACCAAATATACATTAAATTAGTGCCAGAACCCATATTAGCTAGTAGTCAGCATTATGTCTCGTGGCCAAATGTTTTGTCCAATCAAAAACTGCTGACCCAGATATATGGGTCATTCGTTACCTTCCTGTCAAGCTATGTAGGGTTAAGTGAAGCAGAAATCCCAGTTCTAAACATACATAGTTTGTCATTCAAACAGCTACAAAAGGTATTTTATAAAGATGTGCTTCTCAAGAAACCAGCCTTGGGTAAAGAGGTTAAATGGTATGATCTCGCCTGCAGACAGTGCTCCTTGAGGTCAGCTGTACTAGGTAGTGACAGGACTGTAATAGCCGAAGCTAGACGTAATTACAAAGCTTCTTTAAATCTAGCAAAAAAGAATTGGGATGAAATAATTTGGAAAGATATGTTGTCTGCTGTTAAAACAAATGACACATCGGTCCTTTTGGCATACAGTAGCCCAATCCAGAACAGAAAAAGTGAAAAGCTACCACCATCATATTTCCGCAGAAAAATGGGTGTCCCATTTCTCTGATCTAAATGACGCAAAAGATCAAAATAATTTGTGGGTGAGCAGTGACTAGGCGACTATTCTAGACACATCTCGTCCTGATGCCACAGAAGCTGCTGACCTAGTTGTTTTTAGCTTGGATTATACAGCTAGAGCTGTTGTCTCGTTGTAATCCGCTAAGGCACATGGCCCGGACAAGATCCCAGGAGATCTATATAAATCTGAGCCCCAGATCTGGACAGTTTATTTACACTTACTTACGAATGCCATAGCATGCCATAGCAGAGATACCAGATGCATGGAGAGGAGCCGAGATTATTACAATATATAAAAAGGTGACACATGTGCCCCCTCAAACTACAGACCAATCAGTCTAATAGGTAACGCACAGAAGATCTTTGCTAAACAAGTTCTTGAGAAACTGTCAAACTGGGTGGATTCTAATAATATCATGTCTCCCTTCAAGCTGGTTTTCGATCAGAGATTAGTACCTCTGACCAAATTTTTAGATTCACCACATTATACTGGAAATACGTTTTATTTCGTCACCATAAGCTTTATGTGGCATTTACAGGTGTGAGAGCTGCTTTTGATCTTATTCCACGCACCAACTTTCAGCATATTTGATCAATTATGGGGGTCCCTGGGAATCTGATTCACCTTTTGTCTCAACTCCACAAAAACAATTTTGCCCAGGTTAGCTGTGGTCATATGGACATTGCTTTTCAGCCTGGTGTGCATTAAGCATGTGTTTTTACTCCCACGCTATTCACCCTTTATATGAATTACACAGTAGACATAATGGTGAACTGTAGAAATGATTCTCCTGTTCAGAGCAATAAGAAGGTATCTATTATTTTATTTGCAGATGATTCCCTCCCAAATATCAAGACACCCATGGGGCTCCAGCTCCTGGTTGATAAATTCTTAGGTTTCTGTACGTCTAGGGGCTTGGACCTCAATGTTAACAAGACCAAATATATGGGGCTTGGGAAGGGAGTGGCTAAAAACTCTATCATCTGAGTAGGTGGGGAAGACGTAGACAGTGTGCAAAGTTTTGATTATCTCGGGGTAAAAGTAATGGATAATTTTAAGTGGATAGGACAACTTAGTAAAATATCATAATTAATTGAGTATTGGTCGAACGCCATCATCAGATTGCATAGGGAAACAAGCTCATGTTCGATCTCACCCACCCTTGGAATATATTGTGCTAAGGCCCAAGGTGCTGCACTTTATGGTGCTGAGACCTGGGGTTGCACTGATGCTTCTTTATTATCCATTGCTGGAAACAAATTTGTGAGGTTGTTGGTCTCTGTTCCAACCAGTTCGTCTCTTATTCCTCAATACTTTGACTTAGAAATAAAAAGAATTGCAGATTTGGCCGCACTTAGACAGCTCGTTTATTGGGTCAGTTTATGGCTTACACCTGAGTTAAGTGAGTATAGAGACTCCCTTGTAGATTTACTAAATGTAGCAGGCGCCAAGTCAGTACCGTGGGTAAAATTAGTTTCTGGTTGGAAGAGTAGGTTGGGACTGCAAAGGCTATGGGCTCACCCGTTGATTATCTGTAAAGCTGACCTTAAAGACCTGAAAGCCTGCTATCGGTCATACATCCAGGAGGTTTATCGCCGATAAGTCAAATGGTTCCCTGACCAATAGGTTTTTAGATATTAAGCCTTTTCCTTGTTTTGAGGGATTTTTAGATTCTGTTTTTCCAACTCTAGCGAAAAGCTTGTATATCCGCTATCACTTTGGTAGTCTACCTTTGAGATCTTTTACTATTAAACGGAATAAAGACCCTGTTTCTAGCATTTGCCCGGCCTGTGGCTTGGAAAATGAAGACGAGATACATATTTAGTTATTTTGTCCAGGGTATCTTGGGTCTCGCCGGAAATTAATCGGTCCGTTATGTCGGAACTTGGGTTTGACCAGATATCTAGTGCCTTATAGAATTTTAAAGAAAGATACCTCCCTTTTAATCGTCTTTGCTATTAGTACATTTTTACAGGCGGTTTGGTTTAAGCATAGCAAAATTGCAGTAAGGGTAACCTAGCGAATAATTTGTATTTTGAATATCAATGAATTTTAATATATATATCTTCAATTTTTAAATCACTATGATCTACATATTGTAATTATATTGTGTATGCATACTTTGATGGTGCATGGATACCGAGTAAAGTATTATTACTACTATAGATTTTGACAATCAATTAAAGCTGCAGGCGACCCCAGGCAGTTTGCACAATTACATTTGGGCCCGTAGTGGACTCCCAGGGGGATTACTGTTCCAATGCATGCTGGAGCAAGTGGCCCCGGACAGTCCAATTACAACCCTCCAGTGGGAAATGTCACTTTTTTGCCATATTCGTGCTATGTATCTCTTAAAAACCATTTAATATTTGTTCTGTTGAGTCCACTTTAGGGGCTGTGCAGACTCATGCCACAGCAATCAGCGTAGGAAGCCTTCCCCATTCCGCTTCTCACATGCCTCCATGTCGGTTCTCTTTGGGGGAGAAATAGGCGCTCTAACTGGTGGTGGAACCACTTACCCCATCATGCATTCAAACAGTAATCCATCTGGGATTCCACTACTGGTCCAAATGTAATTGTGCAAACTGCTTGGCAACGCCTGCAGTTTTAATGGATTGTCAGCATCTATACACCTGTGCACAAGCTCGTTAGGAGTGAAACACGTCAGGTCTACCAGTACTTGTGTGCGTGCATATAAATCTTGATGATGAACACATGTGTGTATATGAATTCCCTAAAAAACAAGTAAAGTATAAGGAGAGATAAGGCTGGCAAATACAATGATAGCATCCATAGCATAAAATGAAAGAGATACCCTTAATCTCATCTTTCCCCAAAGTTGGTGGTAGACGTGTGGGCGTGTGATGATGAGCATGTAGGTGTTTGCTGATTGTTATGCTGATTTTTATGCCAGTTGTCCACAATCTGCAATCATATTTGTATATTGATGCATGAGGGCATTTTTTTGTCCATCAGTGTGTGTGCGTGTGTGGGTGTGTAATGATATGTGTGTGGTTGTATGATGGATGTGGTGGTGATGGATGGTGGTTGATTGGGAATCTGATGATAGGTATGTGGATATCTGATGGCGATATTGGTGTATGACAATGAGCTTGCATATGGGCACCTGATGGTGTATTTGGCTATCTGATGGTGGATAAGTTGGTATGCATAAGCATTTGATGGGGCGAGTGGGCATCTGATGGTGTTAGTAGGCATCTGAGGGTATGTCTGATATTGTGTGTCAGCAACTGATGGTGAATGTGTGAGTGTCTGATGGTAGCTGTGTGGGCATGTGATGTGCTTGGGCATCTGAAGTCAATGGGTGCCTGATGAGCAGCTGATATGTGTAGGTGTCTGATGCTGTGCTTGGGCATCAGATGTTTTTTGTGAATATCTGATGGTGTGTGTATGGGTGTGTTACAGTGAGTGTGTGGGGAATGAGGCTGATGATCTGTACTGATGCCATAGGGTGCATGTGGCCACCTCACAGTATATGTGGGCATCTAATGCTGTGTATCAGCAACTGATGGAATGTTTAACAACTGGTGTGCATAGTGTGTGTGTCTTATGATATCTGTGGATGGCTGATGTTCTGTGTGTGCATCTCACAATGTATAAAGTCTGGGATTAAAGTGTTTTTACTTCCTGCAAGTTATTGTATGTGAATTGGCAGGGCAGTAAATAATGATCATCTAATTCAATATTAACTTATTGTAATGTTAGTAAGTGTGTCACTGAAATACCAAGTGGATTGTCCTTTATAGGTCGAGCCTAGGCAGCGCATGTGCTGCTTTGCGAGGCATGCTATATTTAAGCGTGGACTTGAAGCTCCACCCACTCTCCGCCCATATTTGCTATTGGCTTGTGTCATTGTTCTTCCTAAATGCTGGCTTCTGATTCGTTAATAGGCTTGTTAGTCCCTCCTTAGTACCACCTTGTCTTCATTTGTAACCTCCCATGAGGACTGGCACTTTTACTTGTTTGTTACACGGTACGTCTTATTTAGTCTGTAAGCACTATTTTCTTTTATGAGTTTCACCTACTGCAGGCACGACATGCTTTCCTGCAACCTTCAGCACGCCATGCGCGCTTTCACTTTCAAAGTAGCCGGGATAACGGCGGCCGCTTCTTTCAAATGCAATAGGTCTCACATTTACAAGAGTTTGAGCTATTGGCATTGTACATGACAATGCCTTTTATTTATGTGTTAATTATCAAAACAGATAAATAAAAGGCATTGTCATTTACAATGCCAATATCTTACAAACTCTTGCAAATGCGAGGCCTATTGCATTGCAAATGCTTGTTGTTGAAAGAGTTAGCTACCAAACATTACAATAGTCTTTTCTCAAGAATTAGAGCTGGTATTTATGCTATATAGTTGGTATGTCATCACAAAAGGCATTACATGATTGTAAAATGTGATTTATTGCGTTTGCGTTAATGTAACTGCTACAGCCAAATTCTATTTCCCATGCTAACCGTGCCCGGGGTTAGCCATATTTGATTAAATCAGTATCCTTCTTTTTGAGACAGCCTGAGGAGAGCCAACCGCTCTGAGAATGCTTTAATTCCTTTAAGTCAAAATGGGCATACAGGCGTTGTTTTATTAAAGGAGATCCTACTGCCTGCATCACAGATACTAGCGCTAGTCTATCTCACCTAAAAACCAATGAACTACCTTCTTTAACTTTCTTCGGCAAAACTATTGATACAGCTGGCATTTCACATATTTTTCTTACTGTTACAGAGCCTTTGCTTATTTCCTTGAGTCTTATCGGTGATCAACATGCTTGTCTTTCAAGCCCTACCCCGTGTGCAAACCTCCTACGGCAGGATCTACAAAGCAAACTGAATTGTGCTCTTTTCTGCACAAGAGATGGTGGCTATGTTACTCTCCTATATGAAAATGAGAATGCAAATCTGCATGAAAAAAGGGCTTTGTGAAGCCAATAGTGACCAAACACTTATGACTCAATCAGTGTCTGATATACTTGATCAAGTTCATTCTACATTGATGGTTTGACTGAGCTAAACATGTCCTGTTAAGTTCAAGGTAAATACTATATATGGTTGCCTAGAATACCTCACTACCTGCCACGCCCAGGGGTTGTCTCTGCTATACTAAAACAAGGGGGTTTGATTCCTATTGTAATTGTGTGCAACACCCCAATTTTGCTAATTGAAAAGCCTAGTAAAAACACCTATGGTTTTGTAGAAGATTTGCGTGCTAGTAATGCTCTTATGATACCCTCTTTTCCTGCAGTGGCCAACCCAGCTATCATTCTTTCATGTTTATTAGCAACTGTTACTGCCACTGCTTAGTGTAAGGGTACACAGAGTCACCTTCCATATTTTCACAGGCTTCCGAGCAAGAACCTCAACTTCACGGAAGTATCTAAGTTTATTCAATATGTTCATTATTGAGATGTTTACAGCCTCAGTTTCACAACTTGGCTCTTGAGATAAGATGAAAATTTGCTGTTCTCCCTATGTTCTAATGACCACAAATTCAGGTGCTTGTGTACTCCCTTTGTTTGATGTAGTCATGTGACCTGCATTGAAAGACTGTGTGCAAAATCCTACATGGTTGTGCTTTGCCTTTACGTACTAAGTTTGTTCCATTACCGGTTTGCTGGTTGACCCTGTGGTTGAGAAATCATTCATTCATAGATAACTGCATTTTTTTTTAACAAGCTCTTCCTGATTTTGATTAGTGAGTGCACAGATTTTCCATCTCAATATAAAGCAATGTTTCATGTACAAGCAATTATAATGCATTAACAAAGATGACAAGAACCTGTGTCATTTGAGACTTAAGTGGCATCTCAACGCATGGCATCAGAGAGTAAAACATTTATTTTGGTTATAATCGGGGAAAGACTTTAACCTCATCATGGGAAAAAAACATCTCATGATCTCTTATAATCTATAGAGTCACTATGAAGTATTAAATGTAGGGTTTTAATTTATGCTCGCTGGACTTAAAAAATATACTGTTTACTAGTACAATCTTCAAAGATGGAGGCCTTTTGGATGTTCTGAGTGAAAGTTGTAATTGCTCCCAAGATTTAAAAATGAATGTTATATTGTCTCACCTTCAAGAATTTTGCGACACAGGACAATATCTTTACAGTATGAAAAATTATGTTGACAGAGCATGCTCTGACAAACAAGTAAAACATTATTTTTGCATCAGTAGATCGCTTTAAGAAATCTTAGAATTAAAGTTATGCTTAGATGAAATGATAACCTTGCCTACAAAGAAAACAAGGACATTCTGACCAGAAAGATGGGAGAAGGATATCTAAAAAGTTTGAAAAATCTGCATTGGAATGCATGACTGACAACATTATCACTTGGTTGAAATAGTAATATGAGTTGGAACAGCAAAAAGGCCATGAGTTGCTGGTATGTTTAGTCATTTTATTAGAATGTGAAATAATTGTAAGGGACTGTAATTTAACTTAATGTTTACAAATAAAGATTATGTTACATAACAAAAAAGAACACCTTATTTTCTGTACAACTTAAAAATAGTTTAACAATTCATGTTTTAGCACACTGGTTTACCTTGCAAATTCAAGTGTTTTTGTGTCCTCTTTCCAGTACCAACGTCCCGGTGTTGGTTTTGTTATCTAAGTAAAAAGGAAGGTTTGAGTGTCGATCATTAAAAAATAAATTGTAAATACGTGCTATTAATTCAATTCAAAAATCATTTTCACGCAAGTGCTACATGCCTTATCTGTCTGTCAGATACCAGTTCAAGGGGTAAACTTAAACTATTGAAACATTCTATGGAAACAAGCTAACGCATTAGTCTTATAAATGGATCAGTTGCATATCCTAATTACATTTGGAGTTTAAGAAATGCCATAATTTCATTGATTTATAATTTTCAATGCTCTCATTGTATGTTTCCAATGTTCATAAATACTGCTGTGGATTCTGGAATTATGATATGGTTTTAAAACATACCTAGGCATATGTTAAAACCATGACCCTAGTTGGTTTTACTTTCTTTTTAATATGATGCTTAAATTGCATTAGCAACCATGTACTCTTTTGTTACAGTTAATATATTTAATTTTTGTCAAGAGCAGTTCTTCTTGATGTTAGTGACAGATATTCTTGGCGTCAAAAGTGAACCTTTAGCTTCTCTTTTCCTCCCACAAATCAAGAATTGAATAACAGGTGTAAGAGGATGGAATGAAAGCAGACTGAAAAAAAATTCAGTTCTGTTAGCGGACATTATATGTAGCAAAAAGAGAAAAGAGGCAGATCGAATAAAACAATCTGAAGAGAAGGGGCAGAAGAAATTCAGTGTGACTCAAGACTTCTGAAACCAGCAACAAACAAGAGAGCAACACTGCAACGCATTCATCTGGCCTCCAGCCTCCTTTTATGTGCTGGTTAAGGTTGTAACATGGAAGTGGAAAAGAGCAACATGAAGCGTTTTCCACCATAATGTATTGTGAATGCTCTTTTACCTAACATTAGAACATAGCACTCCTTCTCAAAATAATTTCTGGCATGGATATAAAAACATAATAACTAGGGACCTGGATTCATTTTTAAACTCCAAGGAACATTCTCAAAGGCAATAATCTCAGCAACTGGCAGACGCAAGGAAAGCATGCAGTCTGATAAGTACCGGGCCCTACCTCCTTCCACTGTTTTAAAACCAGCATCAACAGGCAACGCAATAGGAAAAAACAACCTCAAAAAGGCATGTTGAGCGTTCGAACCCAAATCTGCATCAGCACTCTGACAAGAAGCCCACAGAGAAGAGCAGTGCATGTACGTGAATCTAAACACCATGTGCTGACTTCCTGCGACACAGACCACAGAACATAACACTGCACTAAGGGACTATCTTCTAATACTCATGCCATGTTTCGTATTCAAAATCAAAAAGGTAATGGTGTCAACAAGGGAATCGTTTTCATAGGAAAGTTTCAACCAATATATCAATTATATTATATATGATGTCCCAACATGGCATCATAAATTAACCATATCATTGATTTTTTTCTGGAAAATTAATTTCAACAAATGGGTGTATGTCTTTTCATCAAATTTATATTGAAAATCAGAAGCATAAAATTAGGGGTCCGTGAAAAAATCTCCACATACATAGATGAAAGACACATCCTTATCTATGTTGGCTGAGTAGTCATCAATGCATGTAAACCCACTCCCCAAATTATAACAAATATGTCTCTCTAATACATATGAACTAGACTTCAAACATAAATTTAAGAATAACTAAAAGAAAAGTTGAGTTAAGCATCGATGTTTTGGTCTCTGCTATATATCCACGAGACCATCTTCAGGACTGTGTAGTTGTGAGAAGATCCAGGACACCCCCAAAAGAAATTTTTTGAAAAACATGGAGTCACCAAATCATAAATAATAGGAACTATATCCCAAAACATACACAGAGAGTGGAGTGACAGACACAATCTCCAAAAATTGCACGGATAGGACATCATCACGTGCTAACTAGATAGGTAACATTATGCAAATAATTTCGTCCAGGTTACCCTTAAAGAAAAAGTTTTTTAATGTGAAGAAAGAATTAAAAAATAGAAAATAATATATCTGTCACGAGTTTTGTATATATTGAATTAAAGAACGTGTAAACTTTGCTTACTCAAAAATGTGACTTTAATTTAAGAATGTTCTTTTGGTGGAGAGAAGAGTCTGTAAGGTGCCAAGGCAAGATGTAAGTATCGATATTGGCCAACAATAGCCCTGTAATAGAATTGATCATGGGTGTCATACTAACACTAAATGATAATCGTGTACTCTTTCTCTCATTAATGGGGTAGATTAAATATTCAAGGTGTGTCCTAAAAGGAGAAAAAGAACGTCTTCGTTTCTAATCGACCACACTTTGCGGGGTCAACTCACATTGAATCTTTGAAGTAAATCACATACTTTTTTGTGATTGGTGTAGGTTCAAAAGAACCCTCTTAGGGTATGGTAGGGATCAAAACCTTTTATAGTTCTAAGTGTGCATCGTAAATTCAAAGACGTTGTTACTAGTAGATGCATCCCCTACATCTACTGTATTCATAAGTCTTTAAATCGGATACCGTGGTAGGAGAAACTTATTATTGCCACTTTTAAGTAAGGCCCAAGCGTCGCATATGTCAATCCGTCTTATATTAGCCAAGGTTTAAGCAATTAAACTCCAACTGATGTAGGTACTAAAACTAGGTCTCCATTGGAAATGGCTAAAGTTACTTCCTCCATCCGTTGTATAATGTGTTAATAACTCAGCATCAGTGAACAAAAATAAATTTGACATCTTAGCGAAGACCTGATTGAGTACCATGTGTATTATTTAGAGAGTGTGACATCTCAATAGTTCTACCGTGAAGTCTCAAAGATTTAGTCTACGGCTCATTTCGCTTGGGACAAAATGACAGTTTAAAACTGCACACCAAGGCTGCAGTGGCAGGCCTGGATACATGCCTTACAATCCTACCTTAGAGTGACTCCGAAGGAAGGGCAAATTTTAAACAGGAGTAAAACACAAAATGGTCCAACTGATATCTCTGAATGTCTACGGTGTGGAACTCACCTATCAAGAGGGTAAGAATATTTCTTCTCTAGAAAGGATAATGGGCAAATATAGCATGTCTGCAGGCGACAAACTAATTAACAGCAGATGATAGAAGCCTACCATCCTCATTTTAAAATCATCAAAATCTGTCATCCATGTGGAAAGATTGGTCCTATTCTGATGTGATTATGTCTTGATCTTAAAGCAGATGACCTCGGGCAGCATGGAAAGAAAGCCCAGATTATGGGAGGCAACTACATTTTTATAAGTTTCAAGAGAGGTGCAAAAATATCCAATGAATGGGATGTGGTAAAGCAGTCCCCCTCCCAAAATGAGAAAAAATGCAGGAAACAGTCTACCATTATGGGACAACTTAAAATCCTGCTCGTGGGTGGTGCAAAGATCTCTCTTACAAAGTTCAAAAAGCAATGATAAAAGACTGTTTGAGTGCAAACTCAAGGCTTGAAAGAACAGCAGTATATGTTTCAGATTAGGACAGAGGAATGTGAGGGGACAATTTAGGGCACCAGATGAATTGGAATAGTTCTGCTGCTTCTTTAAAAAATCTATATCTCAAAGTATCCTAAACAGGAAAACATGGAGCCTAATTCACCAAAATAACATGGATGTTGGTTGAGAGATTTACACTCCCAATTGAAAATGCTTAATTGTTTTTCATTTGCAAACCTTTACCAGAGTAAGCCTAATAAGCTGCACTAGTCACAGGTTACCAGGTGTACTCCTGATATAGTCATGTTACATTTTCTTGTGTTACCATTTCCACAATGCAGTACTGTTTTATGCACAGTGCAATACCACCTTGAAGAAAAACCTCTGTTAGATCTTAGGGTGGTCGTCCCTCAAACATTTTGCAGACATTGTTTCTTTTTGGGAGCAAGACCTCTGACCTCCTGGTCAGAGACCTGCCCTCTCTCCCAGCAGCTCTGTTTGTGTACCTCCGCGCTGACCCCACGCACATTTGGTTGGTAGGTGTTCGAGGCTTGCCCTGTGTTGTGCCCGTCTTTTTCTGATTTGTCTCTTGTCTCATTGTCCGTAAATTGTCTTCTGTCTCCTCTATTCAGTATTTCTAATTCCTGTATTGTGCCCGTTTTCTGACCTGTCTCGTGTTCAATTGTGCCTGTATACTGTCCTTCTGTCTCTTGCACTCTGTAGTTTGGTACTGTTCTCCGTAAATTGTCTCCTGTCTCCTCTACTCTGTAGTTTTAATTCCTGTATTGTGCCCGTTTTCGCTGCCCTTACAGCAGCTGCTGCCCCCGGCCCCTTACCCCTGCCGGCTCCTGCTCCCGCCTCCCAGCTGCACTCCCTCCCCCTTCCCTATTTAATGGCGGCCGCGCCAAAGGCAAGCCCGTCTGCGCCCGTCCGCGACTAGCACCAGGGACCCTGGATCTCCTATCACCCACCACTACGACTCAGCGGCCCTCCTCGCACTCAACCCAGGAAGTAACAACAACTGCCAGCTGTCCACGCCGAGCACCACCTACAGGCAGTTCTCCTGCTGCCGAAAATTCACCAACCTCCTCACCTTCACAGCCGACACCCACACGCCAGACGCCAGCACCACCAAAACCCTGAAGGGCATACACCTCAATGTGCGTTTCCTACACAGACATACCGTGGAGAACTGGGACCTCCTGGACACCCTCTCGCCAGACATCGCCCTCTTCACGGAAACCTGGACCAACGCCTCCTCTGCCGCCGACATCCCTGATGGATATAGGATCCAGAGGAAAGACCGCCCCAACCGCCTCGGAGGAGGACTCGCCATCGCACACAAGAGCTCCCTCCGACTCTCCACCTCCACCACGAGCGATTCTTCCACCACCATCGAACATGTTCACTTCCAGATCCAGACCAGCCCTAGAACCACCCTGCGTGGCATCCTCGCATACAGGCCCCCTGGACCTCGAACACCATTCACCACTACCATCACCGACCTCATCGCACCCCAAGCCATCGCCTCCACAGACTAAATACTCACTGGAGACCTCAACTTACACCTCAACAACCTCAACGACCCAAACTCCTCCACACTCCTGGACACCCTCGCCAACCTCGGACTGCAACAGCTCGTCATCACCCCCACCCACAAGGCAGGACACGCCCTTGACCCCATCTTCAGATCTCAAGAACTACCGTCCCATCTCCCTCCTCCCCTTCGCAAGCCAAAGTCACTGACAAGACTGCCAACACCCAGCTAACGAAATTCATTCAAGAGAACTCCATCCTCGATCCCTCCCAATCCGGATTCTGCAGCAACCACAGCACCGAGACCACCCTACTCGACGCCCCTGACGACATCTGCACCCTCCTCAGTCAAGGCCACACCGCGGCCCTGATCCTACTTGACCTTTCTACAGCTTTTGACACCGTTCCCCAACGCACTCTCGCCGCCAGACTCCATGACGCCAGCTTACAGGGAACCGCCCTCAAATGGCTTCGCTCCTTCCTCACCGGCAGAACCCAAAGAATCAGACTGCCAACCTTCCTTTCCGAGCACACAGAGAACAACTGCGGAGTACCTCAAGGATCATCTCTCAGCCCAACGCTCTTCATCATCTACATGGCCCGACTAGCCGCCATTGTCAGACAGCACGGCCTCAACATAGTCTCCTACGCCGACGACACCCAGCTCCCCCTCACCAAGCTTCCCGTCACCACCGACTCAGTTTCCAAGAAGAACTGAAGGACGTCGCAGCATGGATGAGCAGCAGCTGCCTGAAGCTCAACTCTGAGAAGACAGAGGTCATCGTCCTCAGACCCTCTCCCACCGCATGGGACAACACCTGGTGGCCCACCGCCCTCAAGGGCCCTCCCACCCCAACGGACCACGCATTGAACCTCAGCATCGTACTCGACTCCTCCCTCTCCATGACCCAACAGGTCAACGCCGTCGCCTCCACCTGCTTCAACACCCTCCGCAAGACCTTCAAATGGATCCCCTGGGAATCAAGAAAGACCGTCACCCACGCACGCATAACCAGCAGACTGTACTACAGAAACACCCTCTACGCCAGGATCAACAAGTCTCTACTCTGCAGACTCCAGACCATACAAAACACCGCAGCCTGACTCGTCCTCGGCATCCCTCGACAAGAACACATCTCCCAACACCTGCGAAACATCCACTGGTTCCCCGTTGAGAAGAGAGTAACCTTCAAGATACTCACCCACGCCTACAGATGCCTCTACAACACCGGACTCTAATACCTCAACGAAAGAATATCATTCCATGTACCCAAGAGGAACCTCCGATCCGCGGACCTCGCCCTTGCCCTTGCCGTAACCCCACGCATCCGCAGAGCCAGAACAGGGGGAAGAGGCTCTCCTAATCAATCAATCAATCAATCAATCAAGACATTTGTAAAGCGCGCTACTCACCCGTGAGGGTCTCAAGGCGCTGGGGGGAAGGGGGTGCTGCTACTGCTCGAACAGCCAGGTCTTGAGTAGCCTCCTGAAGGTTAGTATGTCTTCGGTTTACCGTAGGAGGATGAGGAGGGAGTTCCAGGACATGGCGGCGAGGTAGGAGAATGATCTGCTGCCGGTGGTTGCTCTCCTGGTGTGGGGGACTGTGGCGAGGGCGAGGTCGGCAGAGCGGAGCTGGCGGTTCGGGGTGTAGAAGCTGATCCGTTTGTTGAGGTATGCTGGTCCGGTGTTGTGGAGAGCATTGTGTGAGGAGCTTGAAGGTGATCCTCTTGTTGACGGGAAGCCAGTGCAGGTCTCTCAGGTGAGGTGTGATGTGGCTGTGGCTGTGGCGAGGGATGTCGAGGATCAGGCGGGCAGAGGCATTCTGAATGCGTTGCAGTAGTTTCAGCAGTTTGGCCGGGGCTACCGCATAAAGGGTGTTTCTGTAGTTCAGTCTGCTGCTGACGAGGGCCTGGGTGACCGTTCTTCTGATGTCAGTGGGGATCCACTTGTCGATCTTTCGGAGCATGCGGAGGGTGTTGAAGCAGGAGGATGAGATGGCGTTGACTTGCTTGGTCATGGAGAGTGTAGAGTCGAGGATGAATCCCAGGTTGCGTGCAAGGTCGGTGGGTGTTGGAGCCGCTCCTAGGGTGGTCGGCCACCAGGAGTCATCCCAGGCCGAAGGCGTGGAGCCGAGGATGAGGACCTCCGTCTTGTCCGAGTTCAGATTCAGACGGTTGTTCTTCATCCATTCGGCGACGGCTTTCATACCTTCGTGGAGGTTGGTTTTGGCAGTGAGAGGGTCTTTGGTGAGTGAGAGGATCAGTTGTGAGTCGTCTGCGTAGGAGATGATGTTGAGGTCGTGCAGTCTGGCAATGTGGGCGAGTGGGGCCATGTAGATGTTGAACAGCGTCGGGCTGAGGGAGGATCCTTGGGGTACGCCGCAGATGATCTTGGTGGCTTCGGATTGGAAGCCACCATCGCACCCAAGACCTGGAACAAGCTCCAGGTCAACATCAGACCTGCCCCCTCCCTGCACATCTTTAGGAAGGCCCTCAAGACCTGGCTCTTCGAGTGACCGGAGCTGCTATCCTCTGCTTACCCTCTCCCCCTCCCAGCACCTTGAGACCCTCACGGGAGAGTAGTGCGCTTAACAAATCCTTGATTGATTGATTGATTGAGTTAGGACTCTGTGCACTTTACCACTGCTGACCAGTGCTAAAGTGCGTGGTCACTCCCTAGACCATGGAAACAGTGGATTACACTGAATTGGCACATGTAATTTACTTGTAGTCCCTAGTAAAGTGGCACTACATAAACCCAGGGCCAGCCGCAGCCACTGCAGGTAAGAGCGGTGGGGCGTTGGGACCAGGTGAGGGGGGATTTTGAGAGACGACCACGAGGGAAAATTAATTATTTAATTTTTCCTCGTGGTCGTCTCTCGAAATCCCTCCTCACCTGGCCCCACTGCCCCATCGTTCTTACCTACAGCGGCCACGGCTGCCAGTGGCATGTATATTAAATGCTACTAGTGGCCTTGCAACACTAGATTTCCCATTCAATTAAGTAGCTCTTTAAATATGTCTCATGCTGGCCATTGCAGCCTGAGTGTACAGTTTTAAATTTTGAACTGCCATTTTGACCTGGGAAAATAAACCTTTTGCCAGGCACAAATCCACCTTTTTAATACATGTAAGTCACCCCTAGAGTGGGCCCTGAACAGCCCAAAGGGCAGGGGGCAGTGTATTAAAAAAATTGGACACTTACCTTTAAGTTTTACATGTCCTGGCAGTGAAAAACTCTTAAATTCGTTTTTCACTACAGCAAGACATAACTCCACCATAGGGTAACATTGGATTACCTTATTACATTTAACTAGTTCGGTGGGAAGGATCCAATTCTCGTGTGCTGAGGACGGCTCCAGGCCATCCTCGCACACAAGACAGGAAATACCTCTGTTGCGAGGTATTTCCTGTATATAGCTGTGTTTTCCTGACCGTGATGCTGCCTTTTAAAAAGATATTCCGCCCAAAAATGGTTAGCATTAAGAATTCCTTCAGTGTATGCACTTTCTATTTTTATGACTGTGATATTTTACTTGTTCTAAAACACCAGCAATTCCCAGGAAACCTGAAAATGTTTACCTACCACCACTGAACTTTTTTATGAATCGGGAGTAAGTGGCAGCCATTTCGGAGGGATAGTGGTCATGCATAAAGACAGCCACTGTTTATCAGGTATGCTGTCTGTGTCATGCATTGATAGAGGCAGTGTCCAAAGGAACTGTAATCACCCACATAAGCGGTCTTCCCCTCCACTCTTGAGTCTACCCAAGGCCCATTGTTCCAACCCATAAAAAAAAGCATTGGCAATGTTTCACTAGTTTTCGCCTATGCAATATCTACTGACTTTATCAATTTGTTTTAGTTATGTTGTATGGTATGGTATGGTATTGAGTAGTATGAAATGATGTTGGAAAGTGGATTATTGGTAAGGGTAAGCATGCACCTACCACTAGTAATACGTCTACTAATATGGTATAGGGTCCAGTAAAGGTCTCAGTAAATTAGCCCCTTGCTCAACTCTTGGTAGCTAAAAACAAGCAGTCCGGCCTAACTTAGGAGACAGGAGTGTAAAGCATTTAAAAACACCAATTCATCAAATAAGTAAGACACTACACACAATAAAAATCCCACACCAATTTAAAAAATAGGAAATATTGTTATGGACAAATAGACAGCTCAACGACAAAAGTCCAATGTAGGGAACCGAAGATATGAATTTTTAAAGATTAACCACTTTATAGTGTTTAAAACATATAGCGCCACTCTGGGACATCTGTCGCACTTGACTGGGACAAAGTCAAATCAAACAATCAATCAAACAGTATTTGTAAAGCACAGCACTGTCACCCCTAGGGGTATCTGTGCACTGTGTCTCCATCGAAGAGCCAGGTCTTGAGTCTCTTTCTGAAGACTGCCAGCGAAGCGAGGGGCTGTGCGGAGCTGGACGGGAAGGTCATTCCAGGTCTTGTTAGCGATGTAGGAGAAGGGGGGGCACCGTTGCGGGTGCGACAGATGCAGGGAGTGTGGGCGAGAGCGAGTGATGAGGATGTCAGGTTTCTAGCAGGTTGGTGGAACTTTAATCGATGGTTGAGGTAGGCAGGTCTGAGGTCGTGGAGGGCTTTGTAGGCATGCATGAGGAAATTGAACTGGTATCTTTCCTGGATGGGGAGCCAGTGGAGGTATCTCAGGTGGGTGGCAATGTGAGTTCATTTAGGGAGGTCCAGGATGAGTCTGGCTCCAGCATTCTTTATGGTCTGGAGTCTTCTAAGGAGCTGATTGGAGATGCCGGCATAGAGGGCGTTGCTGTAGTCAACGGTGGTGACGAAGGCCTGAGTGATGGTGTTTCTGGTGTTGGTTGGGATATATCTGAAGATTCTGCGGAGCATGCAAAGTGTGTGGAAGCAGGAGGAGTGGACTGTGTTTAAAGGCCATGTCATTTCATGGTCAGTTGGCTGTCGAGGATGATAACGAGGTTGCGTGCATGGTCGGTCAGTGTAGATGTGGGTCCGAGTTCTGCAGGCCACCAGCTGTGACCTCATGCAGAGGTGTTCTTCCCAAATATCAGTACTTCAGTTTTGTAGGAGCTGAGTTGGAGGCAGTTGTCTCTCATCCATTCTGCTACGTTGGTCATGGCGTTGCAGAAGTTGGTTTTGGTGTTGGAGGAGTCCTCTGTGAGCAAGAGGATCAGTTGGTTGTCATCTGCGTAGGAGATTATGTTGAGTCCGCCGGATCTGACAATGTTTGTGAGGGGGGTCATGCAGATGTTGAAAAGGGTGGGGCTGATCCTTGTGGTACACCGCATATGTCTTTGGGCGCGGCGTTGAAAGGAGGCAGTCGGATGCTCTCTGTGCGTCCTGTAAGGAAGGAGGTGATCCACTTGAGGGTGTCTTGCTGTATGCCTATTTTGTGGAGTTTATTAATGAGGGTGTTGTCAAAGTTTGCGGCCGACCGCGATAGAGCCCTGGTTGGATACACTAAGCGTGAGGCCCCATTCAAAATTTTACTTTCACAGTTAGAAACTTTTCTGGAGCTTTTCCTTCCAGTGGCCCTTGACCCTCCACCGTAGGCCAGATTGGGAGAGGGTTCGCCGGTTTGACTTTCTGTGAGGCCCTGGTCAAGTCCTGGAGGTCCAGAGCTCCGGAGCTTTTAGTTGGACGAACCTGAGATCCTTGCCGGGTCGCGGTTGAAGGTAGTTGGCTTGACTCTAGCGGTCTGGTCAGTCACCTTATGGAGCTTTTTCCCAAAAGTTCTCCAAACTGTACAAGGTCTCCTTGTAGGTTCAAAGTGTCTAAAACACAAATCCACAGGTGTGGCTTCTCCTGGATGGCCTCTGGACGGTTTGGACCACAATTCTCATAATGCAACTGGCCAAATCCTGAAAAGGTCCACTGGATGTACTCCAGGAGCGGTACTCCTGGTGGAGATGATGCTGGTGGACTCTTTTAACCTGTAGGTGCAGGGAGTCCAGTCCTTAATCCTCCTTGAAGCAAGGCACAGTCCCCAGGGCTGTAGTCCCAAATTGTGCAGCAGGTGCAGTCATTCAGAGTGTAGGCCTATGGGTACAAATTCAGATTCCAGCAGGTCAGTCCTTCAGGGTAGTAGTTTCAGCAGCAGAACGGAGAGGCGATGCACCTCTCTCATATTTTTTCTCAGCTTCTGGGAATCAAGAGGGGGGCACCGCAACCAATGGAATGCAGGATGGCACCCAGGCGCATGACCACTTCCTCCAAAGTGTGGCACCTTCTTGTCCCAGAAAGAACAATTCCTTCAAAATCCATCATGGCTAAAATCGCAGCAGAGCAGTGAGAGCTAGCTAAACCAACTCACAATGTGGCTCAGTTCCATAAGCTCCCCCAGCCTCACATCTACAAATCCCCCTCCCAAGTCTGCCATCTGGCAGGAAGAGTGGGTGAGTCTGGCTGGCATTCTAGCCTGTCTTTCTTTGAAGCTAATTCTTTATGGCCTACCCCCCTGCTCGGGCATTCCTTTGCAGCTGCAGAACTCCCTCCATCAGATAACCTCTGCTTAGCCAAGGGACGTATCACCTAATCAAAGCAACCTGGATAATCCTGTTAGAGCTGACCAACCAGGAAAGACTGCAGGAAGGGATGGATTTTGACTACGGTCGTGCGCCGTACTCCACTCCGCCAGCAGAGTTTGCAGATTTTTACCAACTCCGCAATCTGCTGGGAACACGGAGTTGATGCAAAACTCCGACTCCGTGGCGGAGCGGAGTACGCCGCTCAGCCCCTGCCCCAAAAGAAGATACAACCCACTTACCTGCTCTCTGGTGGTGTCTGCGGGCCGTCCTCCACCTCGCTATGGTGTCTCTCCTCCTCGCCGCCGCCTCCTCCTCCTCCTCCTTCTCGTTGCTACTGATGCAAACTCCTACATTTTACGTCTTGCGTGGGCATCACATGAGCTGTCCGCGCAAGACGTAAATGTAGGGGGTTGCGACCTGCAATGATGAGGATGGCGGCGGCAAAGAGGAGAAACACCGCGGCGAGGTGGAGGACGACCCGCAGACACCACCAGAGGGCAAGTAAGTGTTTTTTTAAATATTTTTTTTATTGTAGGTGGGACTGGGGCGGGGCGGAGCGGAGTTCCACAGAGTTTTTTAAAACTCTGTGGAACTCCGCAGAGTGCCACTCCGCATACTTCGCCCAGGGTTAATTTGACTCACAGAAAAGAAAGTCTTATAACTGCTTTTCTGTACAGGTTGGATTTATCAATACAATTCTGTTAAGTCTTTGAATGATACTTAATGCCGTCATAGCAATAATTATGCATGCATAAAATACTGCAATGTTAGACTGTGGGCCTAGTGTCTATAAGGGGGAAAAAATAAAATGAGCCGATTTACCGCACCAGGGTTTATAAAACATCTTTATAAGGACCCCACTTATAGGTACATGACCTCCCCATGCCTGGAACACCTAGGGGAGACTTTGTGGGTGCCTAATATGGAAAAATAATGTAGATTATCACTTCTACAGAGCCCATAGTACAAAACACGAGTTTGCAGTAACTTTTTTATAAGCAGTGCTGCAGAGGAGGGCTGCTTTTAAAATGACCTCAGGCACTCAGCAGTGCACGCACGCAAGTTCAAAAAAGGCCGCTGGCCTCTAAATTTCCATGCCCTATTATAAACTAAGGTCTTAACGGTAGTTTCAATCCCCCTGTCCCATTATCTACTAGGGACTTCTAGGGTAGGTCATGCCAATTGTAAGAATTTACTTTTTAAAGGCAGTCGGCAAGGCTGCATTTAGAATGACAGACAGACACTCAGCAGTGCACTTATGCAAAGTTAATAAAATCTGCTGGGCTTCTAAACCTCCATTCCCGATTATCTACTAGGGGCTTATAGGCAGATTAATCCCCCTTGCCCTATTACCAACTAGGGACTTATAGGGTCTCACAGGCCAATTGTAAGTGTACCCAAATACATAGTGTACCCTATACATGTGTTGTGTTTTAAGCATAGCACTGGTCTGGGCCTGCGAGCACAGCCCAGGGCACAGTCAGAGTCAGTTACCACCATTATCATTCAGCAAAAAAATGCTGAAAAAAATGAGGGGTGAACAGGGGAAAAGGATGACTTTCTAACATATGATATCACATGTTGTATGGTATGATATGGTATGTTATGGTATGGTATTACCTGTTATTGTATAGTATGGTATGGCCTGTCATTGTAAGTTACGATATGATATGGCACTGCCTGTCATTCTTTAGTATGGTATGGCCTGTCATTGTATGGTATGGTATGGTATTGTATGGTCTGTCAATGTATAGTATGGTATGCAAGGTTATTGTATAGTATGGTAGGGTATGGTTTGAAAAAATGTGAACATATGCATTGGTCACACTAGTACAGGAAACGTAACTGCAGGTAATTGCACAGGTTGAAGACATTTGCAATGCACACCAAATTTTCATAGACTTTTGCACTGACCAACCACAGAAAAATTGTGTGAATTTGCACCAGTGGACAGCTGCAAACATGCTTTTCCACTGGTTGGTCAGTGCAACCACTGATGCAAAATTGCTGTGCGTGAGTGCAAATATTTTAAATGAGTCCCTAGAAAACACTGGAATATTTCAAATATGATACATCTGTGATCGTATGGTGTTTGTCTTCCGAGTTGGATGCATGTGGCTCGGGCACAATACTACTAAAGGGAGTTTAGAGAGAGTGGTTGACTGAGAACACTCTCCCCTCTGTGCCCTTCCAAAACACCTGCCAGTGTAGCGAAAAGAACAAACTGTCAACCATCCCAAAAAGTGCTATGGAGCTCAATAAAAATAAAAATAAAAACCTTGGGACACTTTCATACACACAACTTAAAAATCAGAAATGACAAAACACACAAGTACACAGAGGAATAAAGAAATGATTTGGTGTTTCATTGGTGGCAGTAGAGCAAGGACAGCACACTATCGAAATAAGAGCTATACGGCCTGATTCACAAAGGTAAACGTATGCTTTTGTGTAAGTTACAATCTATGACAATTCACAAAGCAATTTTACAAGTAGTATCTTTATGACTGCCTATCTCCGCCATGAGTGCAGAGACTCTGCAGTAATTTTACTTTCATGAATCAGGCCCTCAGTTCAAAACAGACTTACACCATACAATTTTCTCTACTTGACACAACTGTGTGATCTAGTCCATATCGTCATACACCCCCTTGGCCCTGGTTTCTCCACCTTCTGTTTGGAAATGCTTGAAGATGTATGCTGACAATAACAGCACAGCACGCTCATTCCCCCCAACACGTCCCACTCTAGCGGGAGTTCAGACTCAGTGGTACGATTAATTAGCATTGACAAAGCCAAACAGCTGTCCTGTAGGTAAGAGCTGTTTGGCTTTGTCAATTTTTTATTTTGTTTTTTTGAATGGTGAGATGGCAGGAGCAAGACAAAAGGAGTACGGAATGGGGGGCACAAAACAATGAAGAGCGGGTGGAGGAAAGGGCAGGCAAGCACTTCGAGGGATGGAGGTCGGGTAAGCAAGATCAGGGACAATGGGATGAGGGAGAGAAGGAGCAAGCTACACTGCAGACGTGAGATCAGCAAATAATGGAGCAAGTAACTGCACAAACAGTGGGAGAAGTGTTGGAGAGAGATGGGTCAAGTACCAATAGAAGGGCAGGAGGGAGCAAGCCTTACGACAGACAGCAGGAGGAGGGAAACACATGCACTCTTATGGAGTGCAATAAAGACATTTAAAAACGTACCCCCAGAAGCACACAACCGGTGGAAGGACAATGGCGGCAAACATGAAGCTGTACTTGGTCCATGCTCCATGGAACTGACAAATACAGAAAAAGAAAGTGAAAGCAGGAGGCATTGATCGATAAGAAGCAAGGAAATTAGAGTGAAATCAAAGCCAACCAATGGTAAGAAATGGTTAGTATTGAAAAGGCTCTAAGCCCTTTTAAAGTTTTTTTTCTTTAAGGGACTCACAAGCTACAGCGTATGGGCTGTCTAATGGGAGACCTAAAAATGAATCCACGCCACTGTTTGCCAGCTGAGTCAAATGACTAGCATCTTCAATTCAGTCCTGTTCACCACGTTCTCCCCATCCTATCAGACCACCTCTCATGTTGGAAGTTCTGCTGCCAGTGCTGTCACTGAAACCATGAGCCCCTAAAGCTGTTACTATTCATGCGGTTCAATTGTAATGCATGTTGACTTCATAGTTCATCCATTGCAAGGGAGGTTACAATATAAGGCAAAAAAGAAAGGGGCAGACCTCCATAGACAAATTGGTACACCTACAAGTCCATGAAATGGCCTGATGCTGGTATAAGAGCAAAACTCAAAATGTCATACCTGACATTTCCAACACCAAATGGATGTGGTGTGGACTGTTCTAAAATGTGAATGACACATCTAACAAGCAATGGCTCACAGGGGCTGAGTTTTTGCCCCTCATGACGTATTTTGTATGTTGTTGGCATTACCTCTGGCAGACGGCTATAACACTTATAACCAAAACTCTATAAAACATTTTGTTACTTCTTGGATCTAAGTTCAAGCTATAGAAAATAAAAAATAAAAAAGTAATAAAAAACATTTTCTAACAACTTTTAACTAAAACCTACCTGGGCCCTTTGAGGACCTTCTCACACACTTTACACAATCCCTCTCTAGGGTAGTCGTCTCCATTATATCTAACAAACATAAAAGAATAACCAAATCAAAAAGTTTAATTGACTGACGGCCTCCTATTTGAAAAACAATCCTGCAGAAAGTAGATGCCTGTACAGGATGTATGGGTACTAACTAACTGAACTATAAACCAGCAGTAGACATGTATCATAGACTCATTTTTCCTGTATAAACAACGGTACTTCATAAACAACATATTCTCTTTGATTATTGGACTCAAATAAACATTCTTAGTTGAGGTCAATATGACCCAATCTGCTTCCCTTAAACCTGTAGTTACATAATAATATTCATTAAGAAACAAGTCACTTAATTGTTCTTATTCAAAATAGAGATGTTTAGAAATAGTGTTTTTACCGTGTAACATCATGTCTCAAACTCTTCAAACTCTTTGAAGAGTGTGCCACAATAATCACTTGAATAAGTAGTGGCTATTAAAGCCCACCACCATCCCTCTCCTTATAAACTAGCCGTTACTCTTGTTTAGTGGATACAAAATAGAAACAAAATGCCAATCTCACAATTTTCACAAAAATGTATGCGCCACGAGTACAAGCTGGTTAGATTTAGGTGCAGGGATAACAGGGGTGGGACATAATCTCCAATTCCGCCTAGTATTTTACACCGAGTTCTGGCATTAAAAGCTTCTGTTCCCCGACTGAGGACTAACCGTGTGCACCCAGAAATGCCTAGACCTTTTCAGTATGGTTAGCCCTGATTGCGAGGTCAAATCCAGTCAGATTTACCACCTGCTCTATAAAGGTGGTAAATCTGACAGTGACCGTGGAGGGGTGGGAGTCGGGGATCAGGAACGGGTCTAGGGGCAGAGCAGATTCTGATGGAAACATTGCATACTCCCCCTATTGAATAACAGCTGGTCTGGCCTCATTTTGCAGTTCCTGCCCCTGCTGCCAGCAGAATCGCCCCAGGAAAAACTGGATTCAATGTTCCCAAATCCTGTATCCACAGGTGTGGAACACCGGGGAAATCCTAATCTGAGGGATACCAGTATACTTTTCAACCAAATTTGTAATTTGGTCCCATACAGTGATTATAAATCAAATAACACAATCACCAATCACATAAACAGTTAATAAAGGGGACGCAATGATGTTGTTGACTATACTATTCTGTTCCAAAAGAAAATATCTATAGTATTATATTCAGAAGACCACAATGCACTGTGGTACTGATTTAAATGGTTAGCTACTGTCTCCATGAACATTCAAGTCTTAGCAAATTGCCATCAAATATTAAAACCGAGGCAATGTCCATGCACCCTCTCCTTAAAGAATATCTCAGCATTCTTTCCCTCATCCATTTCAATTAACATGCACAGCACAACTCTCTTCGATTAATGTAAAAAGTCAAGTTCAACCACAATGAAGGCAGGCACTGCACACATAATGTCAGGATGACAGGTGTATAGGGATGGGAAGAGCCTAAATTCCAACCATCTCCAACCAATTTTCCCCATACATTTTGGTAGGATACAACCAGACTTCCCTGCTACATGTTGCAGTTGGAAATAGGAACCTAGCGTCTTCCACATGAACCCAACTGTATTTGTGCCACACATCACAGTTGTTACAAAAAAACTACCACCCTACACTTTAGAGCAACCGCTTACCTCTCCCCTGTTCCCAAATCAGAATACCCGGAAATCCACAGCCTTGCGCTAGAGTACCACAGCTTCTCTCAAAAAGAACTAATCACTGAAGCTTTTGTCAGTGAACCAACGGCAAACAAAGCATCACTCAGCAAACTCTAAAATTTGCATAGAGAGAGGGAAACTTGTGTATGCAGTGTAACCCACAATACTGTTTGACAAAATGTCATATTTTTTAACTCTCAGAGGCAGCAGGCATTTTTTTCAAGAAACAAAGAAGAAGACACACCTATGCACATCAACAACATCTACCATTGATAGACTGCAAAACCAATGGCCTGAAAAGATGGATCAAGACCAAGAACGTTTGATCACTGCCAACAATCTTTCTGCCCAAGTAAAAGTTTCACAATTGAAATTGCAGCCTTATGACAAAAGTCGGTGATTTTACATTAAGGATCTATAGACCCTCCCATAACACATTTAGCTGAGCAAAAGCGTATTGGCAATCCATGCAAGCGAAAGGAGTTCCTGGACACTTGTCGAATTCACTATATCTTCAAATCTCATAATTGGTACGTCACTGATCGAGCTAAAGTGTGCTTCATCTCCAGCAACTCTAATGGAAATGCACTGGCTTTGACAACTTTACTGGTGTCGTGATCCAGTCCTTCCCTCAATCATTTTGGTGAAATTGTAAGAATAATTTTGATAGACATGGTTAAAGTTACACTACCCAGGAGTAAAGTTCGGAACCTAAGCAAAGATCTATGGTTTTACTAACCTATCCAAGTCAATTTAAGACTTTGACAAAACATTTGGAAATAGGAGATTCCTTTTTGAATCGAGACATATTCTAGTCAGAGCCCAGCATTGAATGTATGTTCACTATGTCCACAGTATGCAAGTCGTCACAACAGGCAGAGTGTCAAAACAGCAAACAAGTGAGGTGAACATTCTATTTCCAACAGTAAGATTTTGTAATCTCTTTCATTCCAGGAAATCAAAACATAGATTTGTTTATCTCATCAACCTACTGACAGAGAATTGCAACGTCAAAAGTAAAATGCTCTGCCCCCATAGACTTTCTAGCAAATGTAACTTCTATATTTCGAGACCAAATTAAGATGCAGACTAAAGCACTTTTAGATGTTGATCAGGACAAAGACATATTAAAAACAAAGTTTCAACAGATTGATGGATTACTATTCTATCAAAAGAAATAGTTTATTCCTATTATGGAACTCCAAAATTTGAGTCTTAACCTCTGTTATGATACCCATGTTGCAGGTCATGAAGGAGGAAGGCCTAATGAAGAACTGCTCCAAAGAATATTTTGGTGACCAGCCTTGAGAATGGAAAATAAAATATTTCGAGATTCCTGCGACATTTGTAATCAAGGTAAAGGTTACAAATGTTTCAGGAATCGCCATACATACTCAACACAAGGCTGGATTGCTAATAAGTCTGAGTTACCATCTAAACCATGGAATTTAAATTCCACCAGCTTTATTGTGGATCTTCCTCCTTCAGATGGTTGTTCTGCAATAATGGTTACAGTGGATTTGTTTACTAAGATGGCACACTTTCAATTATTCTAGGGATGCATAGGAATGTCAAAAACCTTTCTTACCGATATCTTTAGACTTCATATGCTTCCATTTACAATAGTCTCAGATAGAAGTCCACACTTATATCTAAATTATGGAACGTTTGTGTAAAACATTGGGAATTCAAAGGGCTTTGCCATATAGTTTTCACCCACAGGCTAATTAACAAACTGAGAGACTAAATCCTTCCTTATAAGATTATGTTTGTTGGTTTTCTACAGGTTGTCACATGAATTGGAAATTCTTACAAACTACACATACAATTTGCATACAATATTCTATCAACTGCATACAATCAATTTTCTGTCAATTAGGGAATTCATCCTTGTGTATTTGCATTTTTTTGTGCAGACTGAAGATTCTGTTCCTGTTAAAGACTTACTCCAACTTCTAAATTAATCCTGTAACAGTACAATTAAGACTGCCTTATCATGGACTTTCTTTCACGTGTCTTTTGTGACTCGTTATCCCAGAGGTATTTTACAATTTCTTATAGACTGGAAGGGTTACGCACCCTGTGATCATTCCTAGAAGACTGCATCTTTGGTTCATGCACCTGCCTTAATTTAACAATTTTATTATTTACATCCTAACAAACCTGAGGCACCTGGGAGAAAGCATAGTGCTAGGAACAAAATGTTGTGCAGATTCAAGAAGCCTAACTATGGTGGAACAGTATCCGTTCATGTGTGTGGTGTGAACACAAGGTGAGGAACAACTATTGACTTTTACTTACTTACGGTTTGAAAAACTTAATGCAATTAAATCTGGCGTGGTACACTGCTGCCTTGTTTTCTGGGCACCGCATCCATGCAGTAGATATTTTTTCCAATCAGACGCCATGTTGTTGTTGCAGTGGAATAATTTCCTAAATCAAATCCAGTACCAATTATACGCTTGTATCCATACTTGGGAATTGTACTCTTACCTTAGTGTAAAGACCAGTGTTTTCCCTATCTTTGAAGTCTGAAAGTTCTTTTTTTTTTACTTCTGAATACTTCCTGGTCAAAGGCAATTTCTTGCTATAAAAGGTGAGCAGGTGGAGTTCTTCAGTGTGTCGCACCTTTGTTTGATGCAGATGCTTCTCTTCTTTTTCCAGGTTTTCCAGTGCCTTATTCGTAAAAGAATAGATGCCAGGCCCAAAGACGCGCTTAGAAGCATCACTGAATGTCAGCATGATGAATACCATGCCAGCGTATTTTTGATTCCACCTCATGCCTATTTAATCCACCAACTCCCTGCCCTTTATCATACTCTTGTAGGCTCCAGCTCTCTGGGTTTGTCATGTTTTTTCCAATTTTCTTTTCCACTTTCTTTCCTCTTGTGTATTTTTCTTTCCCTTGCTCTGGTTCAACGTTTGGTGAGTTAAAACAAATGCAGCCCACCAAAGATCAGCGCAGAAAGCCCCACCTACAACCACCACTCCACCTCAAACTAAGCACCGTAGGTATTCAGTCTCTCAGTTACCTGTAGAGATTCTCTGATCACCTGTACAGTACAGTTTTTTTATGATTCAATTGTTTTGCGTTTCTTGGAACGTCTCTGGCCTTTTTGTTACTTCTCAAGCAATTTGAAACGGGAAGAGGCGTGTGCTGTCGGAGGTGGCAAGCCTTCAGTTCAAGAAGGAAACAAAGAAACACCAACTTGCCCTTGACGTTCATGTGATTTGTGGAGTAACTATACTCTGAAATACCCATGGACAAACCTTTTGGTTTGTGATAGCGACCTGAGCACACAAAATCTCACTTACCATGAAACTACACGTATATACCCCTCCAAGATTAGTTTTCATCCTATTTTTAAATTACTCAGCCAGGGACACTATAGTATGTGAGAATTTGATGTCTTTGACACTGCAGAAAAACAAAGGGGCACTTAATGTGGCTTACGCTGCCTTGTAAATAAGGCCCCCTTTCACGCTACACTTGGTGTGAAAAGGGGAGGGCGATGGGTGTTGCTGTGGGCGTTCCACCACAACACCCACTGATTTTGTTGCTGTCCCATATTTATAAGGGTGGCGTGAGTAGGAGGCAGCACCAAAATTAAGACCAGGGAAAACCTTAACATGGCTAAACGAAGAGAAATTCTTAATTTCTCCTAGTTTTTGCTGTTTCTGTGTGTGCTGCATTGTACAGCACCCATAGAAACAGCAAAACGCCATGAGTGATTGTTTATGTACAGGAAGGGACACCTTCATGCACATAAACAATCATTTAAAAAAAATATGATTTGCAACTTCTATGTGTGCTGCACAATGCAGCACACAGAGAAGTTACAAATCGCCACTTGTGATTTTTTATGTGCAGGAAGGAACATCTTCCTGCACATAAACAATCATTCCCTCAACACAGGCACACTTGCACTATGGTGCAAGGGTGCCTGTATTGGCGCTAGGCAGCTTATTTTAGCACCAGACTAGGGAAAACGCGGGGGTGTCCGTATCTTTGTAAATACGGTGCATCCCAGCATTTTTCGGAATGGCGTAGAGTGGCATTAGCATTTTGTGCTCAACGCCATGCTCTGCCATTCCCTTGTAAGTATGCCCCAAAGTCTTAATATGTCCAGAATACATTAAGACCCGATTCCCATGCAATAAGTGAAGAAATACTATGATGCAGTAAAGTGGAGATTACGAGGTATTTAAGAAGGCCTTGGACTGTATTGAAGAGTATGTCACACAGCAGCACTAAGACGGTTGCATCAGCTCAGGCCCCCAAAAGCAAAGACAACTTTGATGGCCTGGTGTGATGAAATATCGACAGATCCAGGCAAAGGGGCAAAATAAAGTACATGGATAGATGAGGGGATAACAGATAAACCTACAGACAGACTAGCCAGTGGAAGTAATCCAAATAGCAAGATGGCGGACAGGTGAAGAGCTCCACTGATAAAGGTTACGTTTTTTATCTGTAATTACCAACAACCTGAATGGGTGCAACTTGGAATAGGGTGCTCTCTGGTTAGTCCTACCCCCATTTAAATAGTTCTGCAGATCAGATACCCCTGAGGCCTAGGACGAAAGCATCTCAAAACACAGTTTCATGTTATTGTCACCAATAATTGTGTCTATGTTGTTGGCAGTGGCGTGGCAAGGGTGCCAAGGGCCTTGACGCAAGAAAGGAACAAGGGTCCCGAATCCCCTTGTTTGGCACCAAAACCAGATATATTTGGGGTGAAGTGGGCTACTGCATCGGTGCCCCTGCACCTTATACTACTGATAGCAACCCCCTGGGTTGTTGCGGTGGCTGACGACTGGACCTCAACAACAGCTCTGGGTGGCTTGCAAAGGCACTTCCACACCAAGCGCATAATGCCTGCGTCAGTAGTAGTACACGAGAAATTTGGACATGTGCAAGTAAAGTTAGATGAAATTTACTCTTGGTATGAGGTGTCGGGTAACTGATGGACACATATTTACATCAGTTGAAATCTTCCAGTTAGTGACACGTTTTTATATGTATGCATCACTTTGCCATAGCTTACTTCTGGAAAAATTGAACCAGTAGGGGTTTGGCCCTTCTTTTCTTAGCCAGAATCTACATCGTCCTGGAGGCGTCTTACAGGTTGCACCAAGACATAATTGCTGGGGAACATTAAACGAAATTAACAACAGATACTACCTCAAGGGATAGAATATAATTATTCTTCATCTAAATTACAACAATATTACTAGTGGATCATGGGAAAATGCTAATAATAACAATTCATGACAATTAAAATGCCTATTCGGATAGAAGAAAACAATATAGTCAAAACTGGGATTATTACAAAAAGTATTCACATCTATTAGATAATGATCTAGTTTGTCAAGCAATGCGATAAAAACCCATAAAAACACCAAGACAAAACAGGCGTTACCAACACATTTAAAACAGTTCATTCGGAACAGCACAACTGCTGTCTCATGTTTGGAACCAAGTTTCTTCTTAATTTTACTGTCTTTTAATCCGTATTAATTACTTAGATGATCGATCTCAGGAGTTTACTGATTAAAGAGACACGGGGTTTATTTAACACCCTTCGCCCCCAAAGGTCAATAAGTAAGAACGTGAGGCAGTGTTTTCAGACTTTTATTACCAAAGTACCAGCTGGATAAGATCACAGCACACAATTGCAGACAATTGTTGGGTCAGGGCAGTTGAGTACTCATACTGTTCAGTCAAGAGTTGTATTAGCTTGTCATAGCTAAAGGAAGTTCCACTGAGGGGAGTAAAATCACAATCTCATTGAGGGTTGTAGGCGTGGATTGTCTGAAGCATGCCCAATGTGTCCTTCCCCAAAATGTGTGCTGTCCCTGAGGATTTGATTCAAGTTTGGGGCGTTTTGAAACATTTTGGCAGGAGCTCAGCAGCCCTGGCTCAAACCCACTAAGCTGCCCTTTCCTTTACCCAGAACAATAAAAAACACAAAGTGCAAACATATCACACTACACTTGATACATGTTTAAATGTGTGCTTGGCACCTTTAATCATTATGAAACACTGTCCATACTGATAGTTTTTATGCTATCCATAGGTTGTGAAGGTTCACCATCTCGGCTCTTAACATAACATTACGCAATATGCTCACTTATTTTTCTGATTATAGTGTCTAGAAAGGCAACTGTAGCAAATACCCAGCTGAGGTCAAGAAGAACAAAGAAGACCATACTTCACTTCTCAACCAGTCAGAACAAGAGTTTCTAGTGCATACTGTGGTCAAACTCCTCCCTGATGAATGTCTAGGATTTATTGCTCTTATCAGTATGTCTGAGTTGGGTACAACCTGGGATAGGGTGCTCACTGGTAAGCCCTACCACCTTCAATAGTTTTGCTGATCAGGCACCTCTCAGGCCTGAGATTAAAGAGACTCAGAACACAGTATTCTGTTATCTTTGCCAATGTTATTTGTCTATGTTGTTTCCAGAGCCATAGCAAGGGAGCCAGGAGCCTTGACCCAAGAAAGGGACAATGGATGAATCCAATTGATTGGCATAAAAACAGACATAATTGGGGTAAAGTTGGCTCCCCGGCACGGGGTGCACCTGCACCTACTACACTAGTGATAGCAGCACCACTGGTTGTTGCTGTGGCTAACATCTAGACTTCAACAACAGTTCTGGGAGGTTTGCAAACCACACTTTCACACCAAGTGCATAACGCCTGTGCCGGTACACAAGCAATTTGGTTTGAAAGTAAAGTTAGCTTAAATTTAGAAATGGTGTGAGGTTTTGGGGAACTGGCAGTCAAATATTTATATCAGTTGAAATCTTTCAGTTAGCGACATCTGTTTATTTGTACGTATCTCTTTGCCACTGCTTACATATGGAAAAATGGAATCAGTAGGGCTTGTTCCTACTCCCTATTTTGGGATCGGGTAGCTTTCTTTAATATTATAAGAAAGAAAATTAACAACTTCTCCTGATTCGGTCCACAACGGTTATCATGCCGCAAAACACTGAAACTGCGTGTGAACCCTCAAAAATGGATCTTACGATAATGTCTTTCTAATAATATTAAAGAACTCTACCTGATCTTAAAAAAGGGAGACTGGAGTTGTTTAATCCTCCAACCTCATCCCAGTATCTATAACCTTATTCGATGAATTTTAAAATTCCAACTTGCCTTGATAAAGTGACAACCTAATAAGTTGCAAAACACGTGTTGCCTTGAGTTCCTTATTGTCAAACCTTATATCATAAAATTATTATTAAACAGCAAAATACTGAAAACCACCGAATTTCACGTCTTTTCATTGTAAACTTCGTAACCCAGTCTATTTTGTTGTAATAATTGTACTCCTCTAGAAGAAACCATGCTCAGGATGTTACGGTCTTTGTAACTTTCAAAGTCCTTTCTTCAAGTCTTTTTTGGGGGCATTCATTAGATGAACAGTCACTAGAATTTCTGGATTATATAAATATCATGTAATTTCCGTAAATTTCCTTTGCACGTCTCCTTCATATTATGCAGTTAGGAAGGTGGTTCTAGATGAATCTTGCTGAATGTATTTTATGTCTTTGAATGTTTATTGGTCTACTGGGATGAAACAGTGTTAGTTAAACCCAATTACATCATATCTAAATACTGAATGTGTGTGGCTTTTCTGTCAAAAACTCTATACAAGCTGATGTTTTGAGATATGTGCCAGTTCTTTCTGGACATACTTAGAAGGCAAGCTCTGAGCTAGACTGTAATTTGTATAAGGCTTAGTGTTTAGCCTATTATTTTAGAGACAGACTTTATGTCAGTCCTCCTGCTTCACTATATTTGGTTTTGGCTGCATACTTTTCGAGGTAGATGATCCTCTTGCATTATTTTAATTTACTCCTGTACAATTTATTGCTAACTCTGTAACTAACAACCTTTTGCCATCTATGTTCATCTTAATTCTTCTGAAAGTTTTATTGATTGGATTTGACTCATTCTTATAAAGACTCAGGCAGTGCCAATCCTATGTTTCGACTCTCATAATTATTTAATTAGTGTGTTGACAACTGCAACCGGTTCCTTGCTACAAAGAGGCATATGGTAAACCTAACCACTACACTGTGTTGTTGCTGTCGTCTTTCCCCTATCCCTTGAAGGAATGTCTTATGTAAGAAGCCAGTATACATAGGCACCAATGTCTAAGGCACCGTGGGTATTGGGGACCACCAATATTCCTTGTTGGAGGACTCGCTGAGCTGACTTTGATTAATACCAAGGCAGTGACCTTTAACTTTACATGTGGCCTGACCTGCTTGAAAGATTGAGAACAAAGAGACTTGAGACAAGTCTGTTTATTTATTCAGAGTTTAAAAGGCCATCAGTAACTGAATGATGTTGCAATATGTCTCAAAACCGAAGAGTGCATCATCAAAAAACGAACATTCTAGAATGCTTGTTGTTGGTGATGATCAACAATGGAGGGTCTAGGTAAAGAGAACTGTTTTCCTTTGCCTTGATAGCCTTAGAAGGGTGCAGTGCCCATTTGGTGTTTTGTTATCCAATTAGATGCAATAACAGAGCATTTATTAGAATGGTTCATGCAACATTTCAATTAAGGGATTTGTTGAATTTTCATTTCAGAACTCCACTCCTCTTGATAAAAGGTAGATAATTTGCATAACAAAATGCTATATGCAGAGAATTCTACAGAAGATATGTTGTAAATATAAGGCTCAGGTATAAGAATTAAATTATCAATACGCTTGCTCGGTGAGCACTGTCAGTAGAAATATAGTGTAAGGCTCGAAAACAGCACAACACGATAGCAAGAGTTAAATTAAAATTAAACTATAGCTAGAACTAGGGCACGAAATCCATAAATGCTACAGAATATTAACATATTAGAGTACTGACAATGGAGTGGCCCGTGGCTAATAATGGCTGGATTAGGTCTGTGGCTCCAAAATCCCAACGTTGGTCTTTATTTTTCTCTCTTTTTACTTTAGAAAATTCTACCTTCTGTGGGTGGAATGTTCTGATAGCCTACAGCCTTACAGCTCTCCGCCTGGGGTTACACCATTTATTAAAGGTCTTCACTCTCCTTATAGGCCCTCACCTGCAGTTGAGAACTAAAATTTGGGGTCAGGGCCTTTAACAACCAGTATGGCCTTCGGCTATAAGGCTATATAATAAACCTCTGTATACCCACTCAAGTTCCATATCACAATTGAACCCTTTGGAGGGATTCAGAAAATTTTGTCACCACCAAATGAAACTTCTTTTCTCACAATGATTGCATAAAAGTTTGGATCTGTTAAAGTTACCATGATGGTACTCTGGATTTTTTTTCCTTCCAAGAGGTGTAGACAAGTTCCACTGGCTCTGCTATGGGTCAATTGGATATAAATCGGTGTGCTGCAAAAGTGCCTCTTGTCACCTCTGTAGTAAACACATTAACTGAAGTGGAGGGATAGCCCACTAATCTCAGTATGAAGCTCTTCTTATGTTGTCCAACATTTAACACTATCAACCGTAAATTGAAACATAGCACCTCCAACCCCTTACTGAAACTCTACCTAATCTTGAAAAATGAAATATGCAACCTTGTGAGTTCCTTAACCTGTTATCCATCACAGTTGCACCTGTCATTCTCCGCAGCAGATACTGCTTTTTCAACTTTGCCCAAGTGAGTGGGAATGTGCCACAAAGAGGCTATCATCTCCCTATGGCCTTCCAAATGTTCCTCAATGGCTGGCTCGCAGGCGAGCTCCTATGTTGATCCATTATGTTGGCGTCTGGTTTAACCATAGAGGTCTGCTTGCTAGCTTGATGTTCACCACATTGTGAAGGAATGAAGTAGGTCTGTCAAGTGCCCTTCGAGACAGGTTTCTCCTTTGGTTATAGGAGGAAAAGAACACACAGGTGAAAACCCCTATGGCAGTCAATGCAGTTATTGAAAGATGTAGACTGCGCTTGGGAAATCAACAATGCACCCAACATCCCTGACATCAAGAAGCAGAAAAGAGCCGAACGAGATACAGGTCCACAGTCAGAAAATCCACAAGAAAGTTGATATAAACTGCTTGAGAAAACATAATAAAAGCAGCAAAAGACAACCGATGAAACAGAATAATTCCACGGGAAGAATCCAATCTGCTCACTAAAATCACAGACAAAAATGTGTAGGCTAGAGAGCAAAGAGCGCAACAAAAATCAGGGAATGAATGCATTGTAATTCATTTCGCCCTTTCAAATGCTGCTTGTTATATGCCTAAACAGGAACTGACTTCATAAGAAGGGCCTTTGTCTGAAAAATCTTAGATTGGAAAGTTCTAATAACTCACTGGAAAGACTACCGTCTTGGACCAGGTACTCTGTATTCAAACTTCACCCTTGACGGGAAACTCATGGCGCTTGATATTGCACAAAGAAGCCAAGTCTAACATTCCATGCGCCTTGCCATTTTCAGGAGGCCCTCAACCACCTGCATTTTGCGCCATCTTCTACCCGTATGAGACCCCTCAGGGACTCCATTGGTGCGAAGACACCAGTGTGACTCCAGCAAGCAGAAGGCACTGCTCTCAACAAGGCACTTCACTTCTTCCCTTTCCAACAGCACATGAATTTAGGTAAGCCCTTATCTTTATCTTAGTTCTTAAGACGAATGTGATACTCATGTTGCCAATTGCTTCAAAACACAAGTTATGTTACCACAGGTAAATCCTATGAGTCTCGCTTCCTCCACGGAAGTGCAGATCTGTGCTAACTCTCCTCTCCTCTGTCTGGGTGCTGCTGATCACCACAAAGTGAGAGGGCGTTGTTAAGGGATCTGTCCCTTGGCTTCTGAGGGACCCCTCCAATCCAAATGTCAATAACCACCTAGTCACAGTGTACCACCCAACAATATTTGTATAGAGATGATGTGTGGCACGTGTTCAGCGCCTGCGTGAATCATTACTAGGTGCAGGGGAGGGTTCTCTCACTCCTAAAACAGCCATCAGAGGAGCTGATGAATACAAGACAGAACCTGCTCTCTGACCATTGAGCTAACTTCTCCACAGCTCATTACAGTGCACACAACAACCAGCAGAAGGACTCAGTAGGGAACAGAGCGGGAGTGACAGGGTACATCATGGTTGCCTCCAGGCTCCACCCACCCAATCCAGTTTTTTTTTAGATGAAATTAAACAAAGGGCAAGTCTATATATAGCCTTTGAAAAAGTGTTGCAAGAATACTTCTCTGATTTCAAGGAGTTTGTTTGTCAACTTCTTGGGATAGAAGATCACAGGAATTCTAACTTCCGATAGCAAATCCCAGCTGCAGCAACTATGTGTAACTTTTGCTTATCAATGAAACTATGGACTAAAATGGATTTATACTCTAGGCATTCCAGATGGCCGCCACCATTGCACATCTTAGGAGAGTCCTGTGGCTTCATCGGGAATGTAGTTCTTCTTGTCTGTACTAAGCTGTTTAACATAGTGCATCACAGTGAGATGTGAGGCTTCTGTCGCGAGAGCATCCACACACTGCACACGCCTCTATTCTCTTCTTCTAGTGAAGACATACAAGCTCAGAGGCTCTAAGAGGAATGTTGCATGGGACCGGCATGTAGAGGTAAACATATCCTGTGCCACATCATGACAAAGGCTCCCTGAAAGGGATCTCACAGTCTTAAATGCTGCCCATTGGACAGAAAGGGTGGCGACTGCTAGCCCAAGGGGGGACCCATTTTGAAGAAAGTACAAACCCCACTTAGGTTCACATTCACTAAGTTCCAAGGACAAATCCAGGCAACTGGATGAAAAAGAAGCTCACTGATAGCTGTAGAATCTCTGAGTAGCGACTCAACTTCTTATCTGAACTGAAGCAGCTAGAGAGGAAAGATCTAGATGCTTGAAATCCCTCGTTTCAACAACCACTCCGACAGATGAATACATTAACAGGAAGCCTTTGAGAAATGAGTACTGAAGAGAGAAGGAGCCATGTAGAGAGATCCATTCTGGAACTACAGTCAGAAGTTTCAAAAGGAGGAATGCTCCAAGAAGAAGTGAGACGCAAGAAGTGGCCACAGCATCGATCCCCAAGCCCCCCTCTTCTGAAACCAGCAAAGAAAGCAAGAGAAATGATTATCGCTGTTCCTGGCAAAGAGGTATAGTTGCAGACAGCCAAACCTTAACAAGAAAGTAAGGTGAACTAAGATGAAAATGTGCAATGGAGGGGCGTGGCCAGCCGGGCAACATGGCGGACGCGAGCGACTGAGGCTCCGACCGTTACCTCCCGGACATCCTGTAAATTATCCTGAGGAGGGAGCGGATCGTGGTCGCTGGAAGCGGACCCGACGCGGGGCAGCGCGGAGCAACTGAGGCGGCCCCGAGAGCGGCAATTGAGGGGCGCTGTGGCCCAGCGGAGCTCGAGTGGCGAGGGGGAGCGCAGCGGCCTGTGAGGCGGGGCCTGCTACGAGGCCCGGCGGGGACGTTGCGAGACGGCGCTGGCAGCGAAGTTGGTCCCCCTGACGGCTGTGGACTCTTGGAGGCTGAGAGCTGCTGCCTCCGGCGACTGCGGGCCGGTGGGGGCCCTGGCGAGTGCTGAGGAGCTGCGGACGCGTGGGGCGGAGCGAGGCACCCAGACCCTGCGGGCCGCGAGATCGCCACGCACCACAGGCAGCGGCGACGGACTGCGGAGGGTGACCGCCCGGCGGGGCCAGTGAACGGAGGAGCCACGAGACCAGAGTGGCGAGCCGAAAGGGGCTGGGCGCCCACAGCGGTGAGTCCAGAGGCCGGAGTGCGTGGGTGCAGGCGGCGTGCAGCGGAAGGTCCCGAGCTGAAGGGGCCTGCACGGCGGAGTCCACGCTGGGGCGGCTGGGAGAGGACGGTTGCCACGCGGGACGACACAGCGGCAGCGGAGCGGACACTGAGGCCTGGGGCTGACGCCCTCCCACGAGAGGCGCCGCACGGAGAGTGACCAGGGTGGTGGACGGCGCGCTGGCAACAGAGGAGGCAGCCTGGAGCGCTACTTTGCAGAGGTGAGACACTCCCGCCCGGGGCACTGGACGCTGAGCCGCCGGGAGAGTGACCCCGGCTGTGGGACTGGTCCGTGCACCGAGAGGGGCCAGCAGGGACCTTGACTGGCCGCAGACTCCTTAGAGCGCTGGAGGGGGGCCGGTTGCCGCTTGGGACTGTGGCGGGGCCCCTGATCCTTCCGCTGACTTAGACCGGGTGGCTGGGCCCCGGGACTGACTTGGGGCCGGGTGCCGGCGCGGCTTGGAGGGCCCGCGGCGGGTCGCGTGCTTGGCACCGCCCTGTGAATGCCGACCGCTCAACAATACGCGATGGGCCGGCTACGAGATAAGACGCAGCAGGGTCAGCTACGGGCCGGGACCACGGACCCCGCGCAGAGTCGGCCGGGGGGAGACGCGGAGTCGCAGGCGGCAGCCCTCTCGACCAAGATGGACACCATGCTGGCGGCAGTGGAGCGGCTCGGCGCCACCCTGGACCAGACGCGGGCGTCCCTGGAAACGAGGATGGACAAGGTCACGTCTGACTTCACCCTCCTCCATGCTGACCACCGCAAGCTGGCCGAGAGAGTGGAGTCGCACGGCCAGGCGCTCAAAGAACTACAGCCTACTGCGCGGAGCCATGGCGTGGCGTTGCAGGATGTACTAGATCGGGTACACGCGCTTGAGGACAGGGTTGACGAGGCGGAAGGACGCTCGAGACGCAACAACATCCGCGTGGTGGGTCTCCCGGAGGGAGTGGAGGGCAGGCACCCGGAGCAATACGTTGAGACCTGGCTGAGAGGCCTCCTGCCCCAGGGGGCGTTGTCTCAACACTTTGTGGTGGAAAGGGCGCACAGAGTGCCGGCGCAGAGACCCCGACCGGGGGCCCGACCCCGACCGTTCCTCTTCAAGCTCCTCAACTACCGGGACAGGGACGCGATCCTCGGCGAAACTCGAAGAACTGGGGACCCGACCGTGGGCAGTAGCCGAGTTATGCTTTTCCCTGACTATACCGCAGCCGTCCAGCGGCGACGCAGTAATTATATGGCGGTGAAGCGCCAGCTGCGAGAGTTGGCTCTCCCTTACTCCCTGCTGTTCCCGGCCCGCCTGCGAGTAGTGACAAAGGAAGGGACACGCTTCTTCGACTCCCAGGAAGACGTGTGGGACTGGCTGGAGGAGTCGGGACAATGGACAGGGGCGAGGCCTGCTGGCCCGGAGGCGATCCAGGAGACGAGGGCGCCGTGGGGCGCGGCGAGAGGCGCAGCTGGGACCAGTGGCACCTAGCCCGGAGAGGATCCGGATGGAGCGGCAGGGAGCGCTGGAGGCAGTGGCGACGCTTGGGACGCCGCGCGCCGGTGACCGTCTGGACGCCTGCACGCCCGCGGGGGCGGGAGCGAGTGGGGCGTCGTCCCCGTCCACAGTGGTCTCGGAGGACTTGCTCCTGCCGGTGGTGACCCCGCAGACGGCGGACCTAATTGCGTGACCAGCTGGCGAGCTGCCGAAGGTTTGATAACTGTTGCGGGCACTGCCCTGGGGTCACGTGGCGGCCTTGGGACTGTACTGGTCGGATCTGGGACCCTGGACCCACTTGGGGGGGCAGAGGGCCTAGAACTGGAAGAGCCTGGCCCTGCGGGGGTGGGCTGGGTGATATATGTGCGTCCCCTACTATTGCAGCTGTGGCTGTGGCAGCCTCCCCCGTGGGGGGCTCACATTGGACCTACACGACGGTTCAGCTCCGGACCTGATTCTGCTCCTTATTCTTCCAGTTAGGATAGGGGAGGGGTATGAGTCCCAGAGGTTGTTACGATTGCACGGACCCCATTTGTTCTCACACAACAATAGCCTAACTTTACTTGGCGTTCTAGAGGTTTGGACGGATGCCCCGTTGGGAATACGCCCTGATTGTTATATTGTTCATGTTGGTTCTATTGTTTATCTGGCAGCGCGCTAATATGCTCCCCCCCGGCTGCGGTCCCCCCCTCTCCCTGGTGGGGGCGCCCTGGCCCCAGTCAGGCTTGCTCATCTCGACTTGTAATGACACACACTAATATTGTGACCTGGAACATACGAGGCATGCACACACCGTCCAAGCGCTACGCCATCTTCTCCTATCTGCAGCGACACTCAGTCGGGATTGCTCTCCTACAGGAGACGCACATGTCCTCGACGGAATTGGGCAGGCTTTCCCGGCGCTGGAGGGGACACACGTATGGCACTGTTTATTCGGCGCACGCGCGGGGCACGCTCATCTGGGTGCGAGCAGGAGTTCCTTTTGTCTGCACGGAGGTGGTAGTGGACCGGGAGGGGAGGTACACCTTGGTGCGGGGGAAGTTAAACGGCCAAGAGCTGTTGCTAGGCTCGTTGTATGCGCCCAACGTGGATCAGGTCTCTTACTTGACGCGGTTGACGCAGCTCCTACACCCTTATGCTGGGCTCCCCTGGCTGCTGGGAGGGGATTTTAACATGGTGCTAGACGTCCCGTTGGACCGATCCTTCCCACCCCTCCGCGCCACGGCGGTGGAATCTAACGCCCGGGCGTTGGGGGATTGGCTCACGCACTGGTCACTGCAGGACTTGTGGCGCACACTTCACCCGACGGACAGACTGTACTCCTACTATTCGGCGGTCCATGATCTCCATGTGCGACTGGACAGGGTGGTGGGGACCCAGTCGTTGCTCCCGCTTATCGAACAGTCGGAATATCTGGGGCGGACGCATTCCGACCACAACCCCCTATGGCTCCGGATCTGCTGGGTGGCGGACCGCCCGCCGGTGCCCACCTGGCGACTTCAGCCGAGCGCCCTGGAGGACCCGGAGTTCCGCTCCTCCCTTGGTACGGCCGTCCTGGCCTACTTTGATGCCAACGAGGGGACGGCGGGCAGTGCCTTGGTGGAGTGGGACGCCCATAAGGTGGCCATCCGTGGGCACTGCCTGGGGGCCCAGTGGAACATACGAAAGGCCCTATCGGACTCCCTAGTGCGCCTCGAAAACGACCTCCTGCAATACGAGAGGGAAGGAGAAGGAGGGGGCAGGCACTCGCGCAGCCTGGAGGATCTCCGCGGGCAACACGCGGAGCTCCTGGAGCGGCTCCGCTGTCATAATTATGCGGCGCACACCGCCAGAACACACGCCAGGGCGGATAGGGCGGGCCGACTGCTGGCCTGGATCATCCGGCAGGAGGATCGCAGGACCCCGATCGGAGCAATCCGTGGGGAGGATGGAGTGTTGGTACACACGCAGCGGGAAATACACCGGGCCTTCGTAGGCCATTACAAACGTTTGTACGCGGCTCAAGGGACGGGCCCCCGGCACCTTCTCGGGGAGTTTTTAGCTTCCATACGCCTACCCGTGGCTACCAGGGAGCATAACGTGGCACTCAGTGGCCCCCTTTCCCTAGAGGAAATCGGGGAGGCAATCCAATCGTTAGCGACGGGCAAAACTCCGGGACCGGACGGATTGCCCGCTGAGTACTATAAGGCATACCGCGAGACCCTGGTGCCGCTGCTGCGCGACCTTTACAGCAAATCGCTGGAAGAGGGGTCGCTCCCACCCTCCATGCGGGAGGCGTTCTTAGTCTCCCTACCTAAGCCGGACCGCGATCCCACAGCCCTGGGCTCCTACCGCCCCCTGGCGATGCTTAACGTCGACTACAAGATACTGGCGAAGGCCCCGGCGGAGAGGTTAGCGCCGGTGGTCCCGCACCTAGTGCACCCTGACCAGAACGGGTTTGTCCCAGCGAGGTCCACGTCGCTCAATCTCAGACGATACTTTCGGGTGGCCGGTGAGGCAGTGCACAGATGGCCCAGAGCGGGGTGCCTCCTCCTCGACTTGGAGAAGGCGTTTGACTGCCTGGAGTGGGGATACCTGTCCACGGTGCTGTTGCAGTACGGACTGGATGGGGACTTCCTCCGGATGGTTGATCTACTCTATAGGAACCCCACGGTCCGTGTTCGGTTGGGCCCTCATGTCTCGGAGGCGGTGCCGGTGGGCCGGGGCACCAGACAGGGATGTCCCTTGTCCCCACTGCTGTTCGCCCTGGCGATGGAGCCCCTAGCGGAGGCTCTGCGGACGACCCTGGGCGATGGGATACCACTGGGAGACGCGGGTCACCAGGTTTCGCTTTATGCGGACGATCTGCTGGTGTACGTCAGAGACGTAGGTAGTATGCCGGAGCGCCTGGCCCCGCTACTGCGGTCATTTGCCACTATTTCAGGGCTTCGCGTAAACGCGGGTAAATCTTGCCTATATGCTTTCAGCGAGGAGACTGCGGACCCGGGTTACAGCCTGAATGGCACGCCGGTGCAGTGGAGGGGCGGTACCTTCCGTTACCTGGGGATACACATTTATCGATGCCCAGCTGACTTGTTTGATGGCAACCTGGGGAGGGCGGTCACGGCACTTGGGTCACAGGTGGCCTTCTGGAATACGCTTCCGCTAACCACCACGGGCAGGGTGGCGCTCGCCAAAATGGTCATGCTCCCGCGTCTACTATACTACTTTGTCAACCTGCCACTGTACGTTCCGCCCGCCTTCTTTGGCAGGCTCAACCGGATGCTGCGGGACTTTGTCTGGGGTAACGCCAGGCACAGGTTGGCGCTAGCAAAGCTTTTCCTTCCGACGGACAGGGGTGGGCTGGCGGTGCCCTGCTTTGAGCATTACTACCTGGCGGCGCAGCTGCAATGGATTGCCCGCTGGTTAGCCGACAGGGGCAGGGATGACACGGCCACGGGGGCTGCCCCCTACTCATTAGAGCGCGTGACCAGGCTTTTCCACCCTCTGGAAGCGGTGGCGGGGCCGATGCCGCTCCTCCTGGCGGTGGCGCACAGGTGCTTTAAGAGGGCCTTGTACCTCACGCGTGCGGTGGTGCCATACGCGCCAGCGATACCCTTAGAGGGTTCTCCTGGGGGTGGGGGGGTGCTCGCGGCCCCCGTGCTGACAGACTGGTGGGCGGCAGACGTGCACACGCTGGGCGACCTATACAGGGATGGTGAGCTGATCCCGTACGAGACCTTGGTGTCGGAGGACGGGCTCCCACCTGGTGGATTCCTCTTGCACCGCTCACTACTGGCGAGCCTGACCGCCAAATGGGGGAACATGGCCGCGGAGCCTGCCCAACACCTGACCATGCAATATCTGCATGTCATGGGACGGGGCGGGCACTTGGTCCGCTGGTTTGCCGCCTCGCTACGAGAGCACACGGCGGTTGATCTGGGCCCACTTCGTGGCAAGTGGGAGCTGGACCTGGGACGGCCGCTGACGGACAGGGAGTGGGAGAGGGTGCTCAGGAGCCCAGTGCGTATCCCCCGCAATCTGCGGTTTCGCCAAATTCAGCTGTTCATAGTCCACAGGGCCTACCTCACACCTGAGCTGATTAACAGGTACTTTCACCGCGTGGATGCGTTTTGCCCCCGGTGCCGCGAGCTGGGGGCGGGGTTGCTACACATGCTGTGGAGCTGCCCTGTGCTGCACGACTATTGGAGGGCGGTTGGTGAGCAGCTGCAGGGGAGTGTGGGGCGCAGCGTTCCCTTTGACTGGCCCGAACATATCTTGCACCAATTCACCAGATCGCCCAAAGACAAGGTCGTGTCCAGATTTCTGGACCTGGGGCTCGTGGTGGCGAAGCGCCTCATCACCAGGAGATGGAAGGCGCCTGACCCGCCGCACGCGAGGGCCTGGAGTTCATCGTTTCAGGCATGGGCCAGAGCGGAGGGGACGGCCATCCGCAGGGAGGACACACTGGGGCTGCGGAGGGAGCCCATGGCGGACCGCTGGGAACAGTTGCTTGCCGAGTTCCGGCGCTCGATGGGGGAGGGCACCACAAGCGGCAGGGATGAGGCCAGGCAGGACGGCAATGGAGCAAGCGGCGACGTAGTGTAGGCAGCCTCGCTGGCGAACCAGTGGGGGCCCCCATTGTCACGGGTCCACTGGTGAGGCGGTAGGGAGCGATTGGGGATACCTGCGCCTATTGGAGTTTGGAGGGGTGCCCCTGGGGGTGTGGGGGAGGGGGGGTCGGGGGAGGACTGGGGGGTGAGAGCACACCAAACACGTTAATACACACGCTGCCTTTGTTATGGGTTCCTTCCTTTGTATTGCATGTCACTTTCTTGATTATATCGACGCCTCAGTTGTATTGGCGAGTCTAGTTTTTCTGTACGGCTCCATTGCTGGTGGGGGGTGGGGCTGGCCCCTTCTAACGAGATGACATCTGAACTCCTAAGGGTGAAGGGACTGGGCCTCGGGGGGCCGGGGGTGGGCGCGCCAGCAAACACCTGACTGTTCCCCCCCCCTCCCCCCGACAGTTGGCATGATTCACCAGTATGTATAGATTTCTGACTTGATGTCTATGTAATGTGATGCCGTATGATATGCTTATGTATTACGATCTAAAAACTTAATAAAACAGATTTGACAAAAAAATGAAAATGTGCAATGGAGAAAACGACATGTTTAGTCTACTACCACATGTTCCACCCCTTGAATGTGGGAAGCAGGCAGGGCCAGTAAATTATGTTCCACCCGACTCTGAAAGGCCAGAGTTAAAGAACTCATCCCAGCTGATATAGGCTTTTGCAACTGTGTTGCCATGCTCACAAGAGCCACCTTTAAACAAGGAAAAGGCTTTAAGAGGACATGATACATTCCTATCAGCTCCCTTTTAATTGGATGAGTGAGGTGTCTCTTGGGTGCTTGGAAGGAGAGGCGGTTGTTTAGGTATGCTGGTCCGATGTTGTGGAGGGCCTTGTATGCGTGAGTGAGGAGTTTCAAGGCTATTCTTCTTTCGATGGGGAGCCAGTGGAGATCTCGGAGATGTTGGGTGATGTGGTTGTGACGGGGGATATCTAGGATCAATCTGGCCGCAGTGTTATGGACGGTCTGGAGTTTACAAAGTAGTTTCTTGTTGATTCTGGCACAGAGAGCGTGCCGTATGCCAGTCTGCTGTTGATGAGGGCTTGCATGACGGTTTTTCTGGATTTGGATGGGATCCATCTGAACGTTTTTCGGACTATGCGGAGGGTGTTGAAGCAGACCGAGAATAAGGCGTTGAACTGGTGGTTCATCGTGAGCGATGAGTCTAGTATGATGCCGAGGTCTCATGCGTGGACGGTCGGGGTGGGTATGTTTTCAAGGGCGGGGGCCACTAGGTGATGCCAAGGATGAGGACTTCGGTTTTCTCTGAGTTGAATTTCAGGCAGCTCTTCTTCATCCAGGTGGTAACGGCTTTTATCCCTTCTTGGAAGTTGTGCCTGGTGATGTTGGGTTGTTTGGTGAGGGAGAGGATGAGATGGGTGTCGTCGGCATAGAAGACGATATTGAGCCCATGGTTTCTGAAGATGGTTGCGAGGGGGACCATGTAGATGTTATAGAGGGTGGGGCTGATGGAGGATCCCTGGGGCACTCCACATCTGATCTATGTTTGTTCCAAGAGGTAGGGCGGGAGTCTGATGCGCTGAGTACTTCCTGTGAGAAAGGAGCATATCCAGTACAGGGTCTTTCTGTGGATGCCGGCGTCGTAGAGTTTGGTGGCTAGTGTGTGGTGGGAGACGGTGTCAAAGGCAGCTGAGAGGTCCAGGAGGATGAATACATGTTCCCTGGAAACATCCGAGTGCTGTTGTGCAGTATAGAGGTTTCACAAACACCAATTCCCTTAGACCAAGATGGATTCCAATAGAGGGTCCAGGGTGCACAGTGGTTCACTTCACAAGAGGCTTGCCTTTGGAGCCAGAGTTTTTTGTGTCTGCTGAATGTTTTGATCAGAATTAATCGCTGTACTAAGGCAATTATGTTCTTTGTTTGCCAGCATTGGCCTACTTGAAGCACGAGGAGGAACGGGTGTGTTTAAGGAGTCGATTGCCCCACCCCTCCCCGTTCTTGGTCATCTTCATTAAGTAATGTCTGTTGGGCACCGGGGCCACTGAAGAGTTTTGACAACAGTGTTTGTCGATGTCTTTGCACTGTCAGAAGGTCATATTTAAATATTTAGATACGAGTATAGGAAAATCCTTTGAACTCAGCTTGTGCGGTGCTGAAGAGAAACAATTCACAACTATATCTTCTAATTTCTACACCTGTAAACAGTTGCTGACTTGTTTGACTGGTGTAGCTTCACTGTGCACCTCCTTTAATTGTGTACCCATTTCATTCTTGTGTTTGGAGATAACAAAGAGTCTGTATTTTAAAAGATACTAAGTGAACCTAAGCTATCAACGGATGGTGCCAGGGAGCAATATGAAATGATTCTAGAGAACACTACACCACCTTACAAAAGCACACATTACTAAAAAGTACCTGAAGAATCTGTTGCAAATTTTGCACAATAGGATGGCTTCAGATAACGTGTGCTTATAAACATACGTTTATATTTCAGAAAAAACAAATTCCTATTTCAAACAGTAAGTGCACAGATACACATGATCACATTTTAGATCTACAGAACCTTTTTGGGGTGGTTTTTTTATATGCTCTCCAGGCTTTCCCCTAGTCATAGCCTTTGTGTGGAGTGGTGCTCCTCACAGTTGGGCAGCCTTCAGCCTAGAGTACTCACAACAGAGGCACAGAGAGGTGTGAGCAGTCTGCATCTGACAATCAACAACAACTCTGACAATGGTCAGGAAGAGAGAAAAGGTTGATCGACTTCTAAAGGATCCTTCCAACACTGATAACAGGACAAAAAATGCAGTCTTACCATTAACAATCAATCAAATAATTTGTAAAGCGCACTACATACCCGCAAGGGTTTCAAGGCGCTGAGGGTGGGGAGGGGGGGTGGGGGTGCTGTTGCTACTGGTCGAACAGCCAGGTCTTGAGTTGTCTCCTGAAGGTTAGAGGGTCTTCGGTTTGTCGTAGGATGATGGGGAGGGTGTTCCAGGTCTTGGCGGCGCGGTGGGAGAAGGATCTGCCTCCAGCTGTGGTTCTACGGATGTGTGGGACGGTAGCCAGGGATAGGTCTGCGGAGCGGAGTTTCCTGTTGGGTACGTAGAAGGAGAGTCGACTGTTGAGATAGGCTGGGCTGGTCTTGAGGAGTGCCTTGTGTGCATGGATCAGGAGCTTGAAGGAGATTCTTTTACCGACAGGGAGCCAGTGCAGGTTCCTCAGGTGGGGGGTGATGTGGTCACGGCGCGGGACGTCGAGGATCAGGCGTGCAGAGGCATTCTGGGTTCTTTGCAGTCTGTTGATGAGCTTGTTCAGGGCTCCGGCGTAGAGGGCGTTTCCGTAGTCGAGTCTGCTGCTGACTAGGGCCTGGGTGACTGTTTTCCTTGTGTCTGTCGGGATCCATCTGTAGATCTTGCGGAGCATACGGAGGGTGTTGAAGCAGGTGGAGGAGACAGCGTTGACTTGTTTGGTCATGGTGAGTTTCGAGTCGAGGATGACTCCCAGGTTGTGTGCGTGGTTGATGGGTGCGGGGGGTGTCCACAGCGATGCGGGCCACCAGGAGTCGTCCTATGCTGAGGGGTTGGGCCCAAGGATGAGGATCTCCGTCTTGTCTGGGTTCAGCTTGAGGCGGCTATTCTCCATCCAGTTGGCGACGGCCTTCATTCCCTGGTGGAGGTTGGATTTGGCGGTGAGGGGGTCCTTGGTGAGGGAGAGGATCAGTTTCGTGTCATCGGCGTAGGAGATTATGTTGAGGTTGTGATGTCGGGCGATGCATGCGAGAGGCGCCATGGAGACGTTGAACAGCGTCGGGCTAAGGGAGGATCCCTGCGGGACGCTGCAGATGATCTCGGAGGCTTCGGATCGGAACGGGGGGAGGCGGACTCTCTGGGTTCTGCTGGAGAGGAAGAAGGAGGTCAAGTCCAGGGCCTTGTCTCGGATCCCTGTGTCGTGGAGTCGTGTGCGTAGTGTGCGATGGCAGACGGTGTCGAAGGCTGCGGAGAGGTCCAGAAAGATGAGGACCGCCGTCTCGCCGTTGTCCAGTAGGATCCTGATGTCGTCTGTGGCGGCGATGAGGGCAGTCTCGGTGCTGTGGTTGCTGCGGAATCCTGACTGGGAGGGGTCCAGGATGCTGTTGCCTTCGAGGTAGCGGGTGAGCTGGATGTTGACTATCTTCTCGATGACCTTAGCTAGGAACGGAAGCAGGGAGATGGGCCGGAAGTTTTTGAGTTCGCTCGGGTCCGCCTTGGGTTTCTTCAGTAGGGCATTGATCTTGGCGTGTTTCCAGCTCTCAGGGAAGGTCGCGGTCTCAAAGGAGAGGTTGATGATGTTGCGTAGATGGGGTGCGATGGAGCTGCCGGTTTTGTTGAAGATGTGGTGTGGAAAAGGGTCAGACGGCGAGCCGGAGTGGATTGTGCCCATGGTCTTGATTGTGTCTTCAATGCTCACGTTGGCCCAGGTTGTCAGGGGGTCGTGGTCGGTGGGGTGTGGTGGGTCCGGCGTGTTGGGGCCTGTTAGGGTCGTCCGGGGGTTGAAGCTGTCGTGGATGCCAGCGATCTTGCGGTGGAAGAAGGTGGCGAGGGAGTCGCACAGGGCTTGCGACGGCGGGATGGCGTTGGCGTTGGAGCTGGGGTTGGAGAGTTCATTGAAGGAGGTCCTCTTGGCGGTCCTGATGAGGTGGCGGTGGTTGCAGATGGCGTCTTTGTGGGCTGCGCGGCTGCCCAGAAACTTCTCGCTGTGCCATATGCTCTCCAACTTCCGACATGTGCGCTTTGACGCTAGGAGTTCCAGGGTGACCCAGTTGGCTCTTTTGCTGGTGTCTTTGAGGGTTTGTTTTTTCAGCGGGGCTAAGGTGTTGGCGCAGTCGTCCATCCTTATTCTGAGGGTGCGTGCACCATCGTCGGGGTTGGTCGGTGGGTTTGTCTGTAGTTCTACTTCGGTGATTTTGCCCCAGCAGCGGCGGGGGATCTGTAGGGTGCGGTGATGTGCGACGGGTTGCCGGAAGGCAGGCGCGCAACACCCATTGGACTCACGGGGCTTCAGCCCCCCCCGTTGTGTGTGGCAGCCCGGGATGAGACACCTTCCCGGGCAAAAAAAGTAGCCGCACCCGAGCACTTCACAGGTCTTTAAAAGACCATTTGCATGTTAATGAGGCCTCGCTGTTGTTTCAGCCCTTCTAAGAGCCCCTGCAGCTCCACTCTGCCTATTGCTTAAAGTTCAGCCCCCCCCGAAATTTTTGCTCAGCCCCCCCCCCCCCGAAATTTTTGCTCAGCCCCCCCCGAAATTTGGCTCTAGTTGCGCCTCTGCCGGAAGGTGAAGTGGATGCAGTGGTGGTCGGTCCAGGTGGGTTCGGAGACATGGCTGAAAGAGACGTGGGGGCTTGAGGAGAAGATGGCGTTGAGCGTGTGTCCGGCGATGTGGGTCTGCGTCGTGAGTCTTACCATTAACAGACCCCCTCCATCCACCAAATGGAACTGCTACAGCAAGACTGATCAATAGATCCTTTTAGCAAAATGTACATTTGAATTTCTGTAGGAGATTCAGTGTCTAGGTCCCCACCCTAAAACTCAGGAATATCAGCAATACCTCTCCACTATCTGGGAAAACAGCCCCACCTACATCTTGTGCATAGAAAAGGCCAGGTCAGGGGATACCAAATAGAACCCAGAATGTCCCCTTACTCTGGGTCACTCATAATCACAATGCATGTAACACACAGACCATATACATAAATACGTACAAAGTACAATTGAGACGTTAGCGCTGGGTACATTTTGTATTGCTTTCTCTCAGTTGCAAGCATGTATGCCTTAACCACTGTATTAACCACTAATCATGGGTTCCACAGTAGCGTGCTACTCACCATAAAGTGCTACAACTCCTCATCAGGGGTAGTATACACTATATAAATGCAATTACAATTCCATTAGGTGGATGAACAAAATCTTGAGGTGGGGGAATGCAATAATGAAGAGATAACAAAAAAATGAAAAAAAAATAACAGACCAGGGATCAACGGCTTCATAGAGGGAGGGGGACGAATAATGAATGTGTTTAAGTTAATATTTAGAAACTACAACTTCTTAAAAATATCACTCAATAGAATAATACAAGCCAATGTACTAAATTTAAACACTTAAAGAAATATACATATTTTTGATTTTGAAGACATTGAAAATTGTTCCAGCACCATACACTGTGAAACTTTTAATCGTGATCCTTGCTGAATTTGATTTAAGATCTAAGATTTTGGGATAGTGTATAAGTAAAATTGAATACAGCGGTTTACGGAAGGGCGAAAGAAACTTTGTTCCAATCGAGTTTTGCCTGTCGTCCCCTCAAAATATACGTGCCCACTGTAGTGTATGTAGTTAGCCCAGTGGAACGCGACGTCAGGATCCCGCAAAGGCAAAGCATTTCTATCTATGGAATGAAAAATTATATTAAGCAAAGGAGCTTTGCATTATAAACCATTGCGAGCGTCGTGTGGTCGAATTTAATGGTATGTTCATGCGCGAATCACCAGGTACATATATTTTACTCTTCATCTTTGATTAGACGCAGCCTCATGTGATGGCTTCTGCTACTAGGGTGTACAGCTCATTGAGTTTTCACAAATTCTGCACTCGCGTGTGCTGTGAAGGTGCCAACCCTACCACTGTGACTGGGCGAGGGTGAGACATCGGGCAGTGTAAGAGGTTCAACCACTTACCGTTTCCATTGCCGAGATGCAGAAGAAAAACGAGACTCAGCCTTTCTTTACTGAGAGTTCGGTGGTTGGCATGGCAACTGAGAAGCATTCACTTCTACTAATTCGGGACAAGAGTGTAAACGGATCGCTTTAAAATGTACGTGAACGAGGCGGCCATCTTAGAATGTGTGTGTGCCAAATGTATGTAGAGCAAAGCCGTATATGTGAAGGTTTCAGATTGCTTACGTGTGACATTTTCATAATATCAATGTAATTATTAATGACATTCAGCGACTATGAGTGACACTTTCTCTCGAGCAAACTCAAGCAATGAAGACGAGAGAAACATGAATATCAGAAATCACACCTATTGGAAAAACGAGATTAAGAACTTGGAGCGCAATAATAAAAAGGTCTGTAAAAATTAATCATGCGCCAGCAGTGTTGTGTATTTGTTTTGAGGTACATTCTTTGTCCTTTGCCAAAATAATTATTACAAGAAGTATTCATAGAGAAAAAAAAACTTGCATGAAAAAAGATTTCTTATGATTCCTATTAACACAACTTGAAATGAAGCCCTTGGCCTGTCAAATCTGGAGTAGTGTAAAAATGACTCCATACCGAGAAATGTGTTAGGAGTGCGTTATAACCGCATGTAGTCCGCACTCCCTTATATTCAGTGTGACAAATGTTATTAATGAAAGTGGGGGTATTGCATATTCAAATTAACCTTGCAACTAACTGAATGTGTATGTGTATTTAGAGATGTAACTGTCCGAATTGTGGTGCTTACGTATTAATATTTAATGAATAATGTTTGCAACATGCTCATGGATAAGTGATATGTTTACTGAATGAATAATCATGTTATCACTGTATTAATTACCAAAGTACACATTGAACATTTTGATTTATTTCTGTGTATAGAAGTGCACAAAATGTAACTCGTGTTCTTGTTAAGTTAGCCTAACTTGTGGGCTTTGGATGTATCTGCATTCAAGCTCATGTTTCAGTTTAACATTTATATTCGTATTTTATTTTGCAGTAGAAATGTTGTACGTAATTTGTGTTCCCACTGTACATGGACAAGCCTTCGTTAGTGAGAGAGAAAGGGTCTTTGTTCTTAGTAGATAACAAGGTATGTGAAGCGGTAACTGTTACGGAGGAAACGCGAAAACAAGATGGGTGGAGAGTTCTCATGGGAGAAGGAGACGAGACCAAGGACGGCTTAAGTAACGATTTATGGGAAGGGAATGGTGGTGAAAAGAAGCTAATGTGTGCGGGTAGTATGGAAATCTACTGAGTAGACTTTGTGGGATGTCCTTTCAATGTAACTGATGTTATGATGCAACATAGTGAGGGATAGCTAGCATTCTGACTTAGGACACCTCGAGGTACATACCTCTGCTTTTGGTTAGTATGGCTTTACCCTACTTGACCCATGTTGGAGTTTCTTCTATGAAAGACTCCTTTAAAATGTTCTCTTTACTTAAATCTCTGCTTTAGTTTAGGGTTGTCACTTTAGAGTAGTGTAGAGACAGTTAGAGGATCTATGCTCCTTACCAATGACAAATTGAGACTGGTCCAGCCTCCAAGCTGCAAGAAAAATACTCTGAGGGCCTAGCCCCTAATGTAACCCGACCACATTGTAGTCAGGGATGAACATAAGGTTCCAAACAAAGTTGGTTCCAAGAGAAAGGGTCAAATAATTAAAGCATTACTAAAATTAGTCACTATACTCACTGCTTTACATACTATAGGACACTATTCCAGAGAAGTAGTCGTGGTAGGTATAATGAGCATCCCCTAGCCCTGATGAAATGCCATTGACCAGATTGGTCTAAGATAGGACTGAACACGTAGACAGTTATATATATATAAAGGATAGTAACTTGTCCTGCCTTGTTTTTATAGTTGTTATAAGGAGACAAAGATTAAACTAATGCTGGGTCACCTCAGACAATTGTAATCTTTCAAGGGTTTTCTAGGTAAAACCAGGAAGCTCTGCTGATGGTTCAACATTGTAGAGTATTGTAGATTGGAACTGTGCTAGACTTTAACAGGCTCAACCCAAATGAAAGCTCCACACAAAGTTGGAACTCTTGCTCGACAAAATAGCTGACTCACAGGGAGGAGGAGGATCAAGTCCAATGATGAAGTATGCCACCAAGAGTGAATGAGGGCCCAGCATTCAGAATAAGCAACTCCAGTAGGGGTTAAGCCTCGCTTTTGCTGGCAGCTAGTTCAATTTCTAGTACACAAGGTCATTTTTTCTGGTTCCAGTATAAATGTTTGGCTTGGGAGCGTAAAGATGCAGACCTAAAAATGTCCCTGCATTGGTGAAATTAGATTTTTATTAAATGTTTATAAACCAGCTGTATCGCTCACTTACATTTATGTAAATTATTTTATGGTGTTTCCTGAGAATTTAGTATGACAGACACTCCTGTCCTACAGAAACTATCTATGCCCATGTCTCAACATGCACAAGATGACTCGCAATGGCCAGTGAAACAGAGACCTCTGATTTAATCTCTGTCTAGTGACAGAATACGAGCAGAGATGGGGAACTGTGTTGAATTGTATTGACATCATGTCTGTGTCCCTTGACTTGGAATCTGATGATTTTCAGATTCCATGTATTAATTGAAGTGAACATTCTCTGGACGGTGATTTGTCTCCTGACTAGCCAGGGAGTGTCCGTGCTTGCTTGCTGTTCCGTCCGTAGTAAAAGAAGGTTTACCGTACCTGGTTGGAGTGGTCCTTATCTCCTTTACAACAAACTGCCAAGCACATTAGTAAATTAAGTCCTGACTGTGCGTACTGTCCTCTGCCTATACCCCTACCTTGGCACACCAGCCAGCCCGCCATCTCCTCCTGAACACGAATCACGGCCGAAGAGACCGCCTCGACCATGAAAGGCATCCACTCCGGGGCCCCACCGACCCTTGCCCACCATACATCTACCACAGAGCTGCCATCGTATCATCGCACCCAAACTACAAAGCACCATCAACACCACCTTTGAGACCGGCACCTTCCCCGATGACTGGAAACGCGCAGAAGTCAGGCCCCTGCTCAAGAAGCCCTCAGCTGATCCCACGGACCTCAAGAACTAGCGGCTCATCTCTCTTCTCCCCTTTGCGGCGAAAGTCGCTGAGAAAACCTTCAACTCAGAACTGACTAGGTTCATCGAAGACAACGCCATCCTCGACCCATCTCAACCAGATTCCAAAGCACCCACAACACCAAGACCACCCTTCTCGCCGCCACAGACGACATCCGCACCCTCCTCGACCAAGGCCATACCGCAGCCATGATTCTACTCGACCTATCAGCAGCATTCGAAACCGTCTCCCATCGCACAGTCGTAGCCAGACTACACGACGCTGGCATACAAGGAACCGCCCTTGACTGGATCTGATCATTCCTCACCAGCAGAAGCCAAATGATCGACTACCACCCTTCCTCTCCGAACCGACAGAAATCTACTTCGGAGTCCCACAGGGGTCATCACTCAGCCCAACCCTCTTCAACATCTACATGGCCCCCCTCGCCGCCATCGTCAGACAACATGGCCTCAGCATTGTATCCTACGCTGACAACACCCAGCTCATCCTCTCCCTCACCAAGGACCCCGCCACCACCAGACTCAACTTACAGGAAGGAATTCAGGACGTCGCAGCCTTGATGACCAACAGCTGCCTAAAGCTCAACACTGAGAAGACAGAAGTCCTAGTCCTTGGAACCACCCCATCAGCATGGGACAACACCTGGTGGCCCACCGCCCTCTGCAGCCCATTGACCCCCACGGACCATGCCAGAAACCTCCGCATCGTACTCGACACCTCCCTCTTCATGAACCGACTGGTCAACGCCGTCGCCTCCAGCTGCTTCAACACCCTCTGCATCCTCCGTAAGACCTTCAAATGGATCCGCCTTAGTCAAGGAAGACAATCACCCACACACTCATCACCAGCAGGTTGGACTATGGAAATGCACTCTACGCCGGCATAAACAAGTCTCTACTCCACAAACTCTAGATGATACAGAACACTGCCGCCAGACTTGTCCTCGCATGCCTCGACACAAGCACATCTGCCAGCACCTACGGAAGCTCCACTGGCTCCCCGTGGAGAAGAGTCACCTTCAAGATTCTCACCCACGCCTACAAATGCCTACACAACACACAACACCCGACCCCAATACCTCAACGACAGAAACAACCTCCACGTACCCAAAAGAAACCTCCAGCCAACCGCGTCCTCGCCAAAACCCCACGCATCCACAGAGCCAGAGAAAGGGGTAAGATCCTTCTCCTACATCGCGGCCAAGACCTGGAACGAGCTCCCGATCAACATCAGACGCACCCCTTCCCTGAACACCTTCAGAAAGACCCTCAAGACCTGGCTATTTGGCTGAACCGAACTGCTGCCCCCCCACCAGAACTTAGAGACCCTCACAGGTGAGTAGCGCGCCTATACAATTCCCTGATTGATTGATTGATTGATAGATGTGGTTTCCAAGTGGTTGTGTGTTAAATTTGTGAGCGAGATTCTATGGAGAGCACCATCAGATTTTTGGGCAAATTGTTTTGTGAAGGAGTTCCTTCTGTGCTTTTTACAGATAATGGGATACAGTTAGTGTCATGTGAGATGCAAACATTTTTGAAGGGGAGTGGCATCACTCACCATCGCACCACACTGTAGAAATCCCACGGAAATGGTCTGTGTGCGAGAGCCAACAAATTAGTTAAGGGTATAATACAGACGGCATGTGTCAATGGTCATATTGTACAGAAAATGGTGGAGGAAATGATGTGGGTGTATCACAGCACCATGCAAGTTCAGAGTCTAAAGTCTTCATTTGAATTAATGTGTGGTATGGCTCCAGGCACTAAATTGGTACCAGCATGGATAAAGGAGTGGGTGTCAAATGGTGGAAAGGGTAGTAGATGTCAGCTGAGTTATGTACCAGTTGCTGGTGGTGGAATCAAAGTTGGTGACTGGGTGAAGGTCAAGACAGGGAGGATCGCCAGAGGTCTATCAAAATGCCTTTCACGGTCAAGAATGTTTTCCGTTACTATGTGATGTTGGAGAATGGGGAAAGGTGGAATTTTCAGTGTGTGGCCCTATACCAGAAAGGGGGTGAGACTGGCAAAGAATGTTTGGAGGGTTGTAGTGGATATTTTTTGGCACAGGATTTGGGCACTGAAGGGCTGACTGCGAGTAATGATTCTTGTGTGGGATGTGGTGATGGTCCTGGATCACCACAAGCTGTGTGTGTTGGTGTCCCTCAGAGTCAGATTGGAGAGGACTCCAAGGGAGCAAGGACTACTAGGAGCCACATGCCACCTGTTTATTTGAAGGATTTTGTGCACTAATGATTTTGCTCCAGTTGTTTTCCATTTTTGTTTTCATTTAGCTTTATTGTATGAATATTCCATATTATGTACCACCTTTCTGTTTGTAATGCATTTATTTTTGGTTGTGTTTTTATCGTTTGTCTATTTTAGGAAGGAAGGAGATGTGTTGTATTGTGTTGCCATCATCCCTTGACTTGGAATCTGATAATTTTTAGATTCCATGTATTGATTTGAAGTGAACATTCTCTGAACGGTGAGTTGTCTTCTGACCAGCCAGGGAGTGTCCATGCAGGCTTGCTGTTCCGTCCGCAATAAAATAAGGTTTACGTTACCTGGTTAGAATGGTTCTTATCTTCTTTACAACAAACTGCCAAGCAGATTAGTAAATCAAGTCCTGACAGTGTGCGTACTGTCCTCTGCCTATACCCTTACCTTGGCAAGTCATCACTTCTGATGTCTTGTTACTTACCGGTAATCTTCATTACCCCGATTAGATCCTCCTCGTCCCAGTCCTAACATAGTTAGGCAATCCTGCCTCCCGACAGCCAATCAGAACGCTTATAATATTTTCAAAGGATATATAAGCCCCTCCCACTCACCGCCATGCCTCTTATCAACAAGTCCTGACACAAACACAGCGGGAGGGAGAGAGGGAACAGGACTGGGATGAGGAGGACCCTAATCGGAGTAATGAATATTACCTGTAAGTAACAAGAAATTACCCCCTCATGGGTCCTCCTCGTCCCAGTCCTAACATAGTGAGGAACTCACAAGCAGAGACCTAAGAAGAAAAAAAGCAGGACACCAGGGATCCTTGCAAAAGTACAAAACGTAATCAAACAAAGGATTAAGGAACAGCAGGGTGCAAAACGCCAACAGCAAAACGGGCCACAGAGGCAAGGAAAACAGCAAAGGGATAATGCCAAACAAATGTGTGAAGGGACAGCCAAGTGGCTGCTCCACAAAACACCTGGACAGAGACCCCCACCTCCGCAGCCCAAGAAGCAGACACAGAACGTGTCGAACAACCCAGCACCAGAGACGGAGGAGGCAGACCCACAGACCCACAGGATAGGCAGACCGACAAAAGCACATAGCGAGTGAAGGTAGAAGGAGACACAAAGCAAAACCAAAGGGGATGGTGGACGGAGTTTTGAACATTGCAAGCACTCACCAACAGCCAACTGATCTGGGTTTAATCCATCATCATTCTTTAGCTCACTCCGCCACCCCAGTTCAGACATGGCCATATGCAAATCAGTCTGACCCTGTGCATCATGGGAACAGTCCAGCCCGAACTGCCAAGCCATGTCTTCCCTGGACCGGAAACAAGCATCCTGGGACCGGTTTCTGGCTAATCAACCGTCATCAGCCTGGCTAGCTTGAATCCAGTGGCAAAGTGAGCAAGGGACCCACATCTGGGCATACCCTGCCAAGTTAGGGCAAACAAAGCAAAACCAAAGGGGATGATGGACGGAGTGTTGAACATTGCAAGCACTCACCCCCAGTCAACTGATCTGGGTTTAATCCATCATCATTCTTTAGCTCACTCCGCCACCCCAGTTCAGACATATGCAAATCAGTCTGTGTCAGGAATTGACATGGTTGCGCCTACATTACTTACAGGACTACATCTCCCAGAAGGCCTTCCTTCTGGGAGGGACTAAATAACGTTTATAATCACATACTACGCATGGAGCGTTGTACGTGATTCAGGTTGGTGTTGTTTTCCATTGTCAAAGCGGCTGCTCTGAATCGTGCTGCCCGTGCTTTTCCTGGGATTAGCGTTCTCAGCTGAGATGTGAAGATTCTACTGTGTTTACTGTTGGGCTCCGTTCCGAGCCATTTGTCACGTTCTGCTCGGCTGAGCGTGAACGCCTGCTTCTTTGGCTTTTCCCATTAGGGGCTGCTACGGATTTGCCGAGTAAGTGCTTCCGTGTTCCCTGTTGGGCTCTGTCCGAGCCATCTGTTGCGTTCCGCTCAGTTGAGCGTGAACGCCATTGACTTTGGCCATACTCCGCTTGCGGCTGCGGCAGGAGTGTTTCCGCATTTCGCTCCCACGTCATGTATCTTTACTCGCGGCCGCGGTAAAGAAAAGGAGGACAGCGTGTGTAAGCTGAGGGACCAGTCTTCTGTCCTGTTGGGGCTCCTTCCTTGTCCTTGGAGTATTTGGTGCATCAGGAGGTTCGGTAAGCTTCCTGGGCATCCGGAGTGGATGTCGGGGAAAAGAGACTTTCTTTTCTTTCATGATTTGGTGGAACGCAAACACAAGTATAACGAACTGAAATGCTGGGGTGGCTGGTTATTACTTGAAGTCCTTAATTTGACACTCTTCTTTTTTTAACTTTCTTGGAACAGTATTTTCATACCTTTTTGTGATCCTAGCTGTATACCTTTTAACAGTTATCTTGCACAGAGAACTTTTCTTGGTGCTGGAGTTGGCTTTTCCTTTTTGGATTAAAGGGTGTGTGACAGAGGGTACGTATGTGGATGATTAGCGGTGGTATAAAAGTCTGGTACTGTGTTACTTTGAGTTTACTAAAGTGTGCTTTGACTTTTTAGGTATAGCAACTTCCCTACGGTGAGAGAAGCATCTTGCCATAGAGAGAGAGAGAGAGAGAGAGAGAAGAAGGGTTCACCTCAGGAAATAACCTACATTAGGTATGGATACAATCTAGTGAGAATCACATGAGAGTAGACAGGGTTTGCATATTATTAATTGTTTGCTTGTTTTGTTTCAGGTATCCCTTTTTCCACCGCTGTTCCTACCCTAACCCTATCCCTCGCTTGATTGCCTCTATACTCTGTGTATACATATATGGTCAGAGTGTGGGGAAGTCAGGAGGTGGACCCCTCTGAGCATCGCCCTGATCCTGAGGAGTTCGGTTATCATGACAGTCTGACCCTGTGCCTTTCTTTTGGGGAGGTGGGGGATTTGTAACACGCACGGCTACTCCGAAGAGTGTCCCGGCACGAAGAAGGTACCCCTTGTAAAGAGAGATCCTGGAAACTTCCAGCCCTGCATAGCATAAATTACTGATGGAACAGCCAGGTCTTAAGTTGGCGTCTAAAACTAAGGAGCTCTGGTTCAAGTCTGAGGGAAAGAGGCAGTGAATTCCATAATCTACCTACAGCCACCTGGAAGGAGCGTCCTCCCTTCCAAGCCTGAAAACATTTTAGCACCACTAACAGATGTTGGGCCGAAGATCTCAGTGTCCTGGCCGGACAATAGGGTGTATTTCTCTTTCTGAGATACTGGGCCCCACTATCGTAAAAAGCCTTAAAAGCCAACACCAGCGCCTTAAAATCAATTCTATTTTTCACTGATAGCCAGTGTAAAGTTTTCAGATGAATTGCCAAATGGGTCCTGGGCCCAACCATCAAGATAGCTCTAGCAGCCGCATTTTGCACAATCTGAAGGCGGCCTAATAAGTATTTCGGGATGCCCAGGTGCAAAACATTGGCATAATCCAGTCTTGAGGTAATCAAGGCTTGTACTGCCCTCTGCCTATGAGTCAGAGGCAGTAATGGAAGAAAGTTCCTCATCATTTTTAGGAGCCTAAAACACATACCAGTCACCGATTGAACCTGTGACTTCATAGAGAGATCTGAATCTAGTAAGACTCCAAGATTTTTCACAGTGGTGACAGGGCTAGGGGGGGGCTGGTTGGTCCTGGGGCCACCAATTCCGCCATTCATCACCTGGTGTATGTCCAAAAAAGATAATTTCAGTTTTGGCGGAATTGCAAGACAATTGGTTCTGTCGAAACCAGTCAAAGACATTAGTCAAACATTAATAGATTTCACTTTCATTTAGTGGTTCATCCTTTCCGTATGTAAACAAAAGTTGGGAATCATCAGCATAGGGTATAATCTTCGCCCCAAATTTTTCCGCAAGCGGTGCCAGAGGAGCCATATAAATATTAAAAAGAGTTGGACTCAAACCTGAGCCCTGAGGCACTCCGACATTCAGCGAAGGAATGTCAGCTGAAAACGGTGGGGACCAGACAGATTGCTGACGGTCATTCAAGAAGGAGGAGAACCAGCTAAGAACCGTACCCCCGAAACCACATTCCCTAAGTCTCTGAAGGAGTCGATCGTGGGGCACAGTGTCAAAAGCCGCTGAGAGGTCTAGCAGTATTAAAACTGCCTTTCCTCCTCTATCAAGGGTGACTTTGATACTTTCAGTGACTTCCAATAAAGCCGTTTCAGTGCTGTAGTTAGCTCTAAAACCCGATTGACTGGGATGAAGGGCATCAGTGGCCTCGATAAAGTTCGTAATTACCGCATTCACATACTTCTCCAACGCCTTAGCAAAGAAAGGAAGGAGTGTTATGGGCCTATAGTTACTAACTACAGCAGGGTCAGCTGAAGGTTTCTTCAGGAGAGGGAGGATTTTACCCTGTTTCCACCTTGCTGGAACTTTGCCATTAGCCAGGGATAGATTCAGAACTTGGTTAACAGCAGGATTTAAAACCTCAGAGACAGAAGCTACTACTTTTGCAGGGCAAGGGTCTGTAGGCGACCCAGATTTTAGCGCCTTCATGATGGTAAGAGAGGTATCCAAGGAGACAGGCGGAAACTCCAGAAGTGATTCTTCCCTAAAAAGGTCTTTAGAGTCTGGCACAGCGGCCTGACTCATACAAGTGGATACACCAAATGTGCCTTGGATAGACTTGATCTTATCAAAGAAAAACTTTGCAATCTGATTTGTCCATTCAAGAGTGAGGGTGAAAAAACTCTGGGTAACATTGGGGGAGGCGAAATCTTTCACAATCTTAAATAATTCCTTACTACAGTTTCTGGCAGAATCGATTTTTTTGGCCAGGAAGCTTTTTTTCTCATCACAAACTTTAATATAATGTGATTTAAGTGCCTGTTTGTAGTTTAATTTACTCAGAGGATCATAGCTTTTCCTCCATAAGCGCTTAAGGCATTTACAGGCACTTTTGCTCTTCTTCAAAGCCTCAGAAAACCAAGGAGTCGAAGAATTCCCCGTGCGACCCTATGCGTCTTAGGAGGAGCAAGGTATAATGCCCAATTATGCAGCCAGCTTTCTAGAGCAAGTGCTGCATCATCTAGAGGCCCTTCCACAGGAATAGGATGATGACTTAGTATTTCTGCCAGAGAGTCTGGTGTAATTAGTTTAAAAGATCTGACTTCTTTCATTTGATGGATACCCTGAGACCGGGTCTTGTTACGCTCTTTTTTCAGCCAGAAGGTGAGCAAAAAATGGTCAGACCAAACAATAGGTCGGGGGTTATCTAGGTCAATATTGTGTGTGGAAAAAATCTGGTCCAAAATATGACCTTTATCATGAGTAGGAGCTGTCACCTGCGGAGCCATACTAAAAATATTTAGGGATTCATATAACTTCTTAACCTCAAGGTCTTCCTTTTGGTCAAAGTGAAGATTGAAATCCCCAAGGACCATGCATTGATTATATCTAGTAGCAATAGGTGCTGTAGCATGGCCGATTGACTCTAGGAAGCGTCCTGCCGGCCCTGGCGGTCTATATATGACCATCCCCGCAACTGACTGGTGGGCGGAGATAGACAGATGGAAGCCTAGACCTTCAGCTCCTTCCAGATCAGTCACTGGAATAGCCGAATACGGGAGTGAATTCTTAAGTATAATAGCTACCCCCCCACCTCTGTTACCTATTCTGTCTTTCCTAATTATCTTATAGTCAGGGGGTATATCATTCACAAGAGTAGGGTTAGATCCTTCGTGTAGCCAAGTTTCGGTGATAAATAAAATATCCGGCTTGGCTTCCACAAGGAGATCGTAAAATTGAAATTCATGCTTCTTCATAGACCTTGCATTAAAGAAAAAGGCTTTAAGATTTTCTCGGGTCACATCACTAAAAGGAGTTTGTGTCCTGGGAGTATGGTCATTTCCCTCAGCAACCCATCCTTTAACGTCTGTAGGGGCTGCCTTCCAATTACAAACGTTGCATAACAGCTGGTCAGAGTCAACTGCTAATTTCATAGGAGTACAGCATATTGACTGATTTCCAATCATTTTAAGGCAGTCTTTACTATATTTCAGCCTTGGGATGTTCTTACCTTTAATGTTTCACGGAGAGAGAGCAGCCTTCCCTGCGCCGGACGCCATCGGGACGCTGACAGGCACAGACGGGCTTGCCTTTGGTGTCCCAGGATGCTTGTTTCCATTCCAGGGAAGACATGGCTTGGCAGTTCGGGCTGGACTGTTCCCATGAGGCACAGGGTCAGACTGATTTGCATATGGCCATGTCTAAACTGGGGTGGCGGAGTGAGCTAAAGAATGATGATGGATTAAACCTAGATCAATTGACTGGGGGTGAGTGCTTGCAATGTTCAACACTCCGTCCATCATCCCCTTTGGTTTTGCTTTGTTCACCCTAAGTTGGCAGGGTATGCCCAAACGTGGGTCCCTTGCTCACTTTGCCACTGGATTCAAGCTAGCCTGGCAGATGATGGCTGATTAGCCAGAAACCAGTCCCAGGATGCTTGTTTCCGGTCCAGGGAAGACATGGCTTGGCAGTTCGGGCTGGACTGTACCCATGAGGCACAGGGTCAGACTGATTTGCATATGGCCATGTCTGAACTGGGGTGGCGGAGTGAGCTAAAGAAGATGATGGATTAAACCCAAATCAGTTGACTGGGGGTGAGTGCTTGCAATGTTCAACACTCCGTCCATCATCCCCTTTGGTTTTGCTTTGTTCGCCCTAACTTGGCAGGGTATGCCCAGACGTGGGTCCCTTGCTCACTTTGCCACTGGATTCAAGCTAGCCTGGCTGATGACGGCTGATTAGCCAGAAACCGGTCCCAGGATGCTTGTTTCTGGTCCAGGGAAGACATGGCTTGGCAGTTCGGGCTGGACTGTTCCCATGAGCCACAGGGTCAGACTGATTTGCATATGGCCATGTCTGCACTGGGGTGGCGGAGTGAGCAAAATAATGATGATGGATTAAACCCAGATCAGTTGACTGGGGGTGAGTACTTGCAATGTTCAACACTCCGTCCATCATCCCCTTTGGTGTTGCTTTGGAAGGAGAAACAAACCATCCCTGAGCCACACCCCCACATGAGAAAAACAGGGCAGGTGAAAGACGAAACCCCAAGGTACAGAAGAAGAAAAAAGAGAAGAGCGCGAACAACCAAGGATGAAGGAACAAAGGAATCCCCATCTCCAAGCAAAATAGGAAGGAATCACCTCCAGCAGCAAATGGAACACGGCAGAAACTCAGGGGAAAAAAATGGGCCCAGCCGCAAAACAACCCCATCCAGCAGAAACTGCAAATAAGGGAAGGAGAGAAGCAAAGCACAGAACACACCCAACCGCCACGCGAAGGAGACGGATAACAAAAAAGTCACATTTGCGGACAAACACAACAAACAGCCTCCAATAAAGGCCCAAAAGGGTGCAACTGCAGACCCCGCAAAACAGTAAGCAAACCCAAGAAGGCACAATCACAGGAGAGAACGGATGTGGAAGCCGAAAACAACACAGAATCCGACTCACCCAAGGAGCAACAACCTCCAAAGAGGCCCAGAAACCCCGACAAGCCTGAACCACAACCCAACGAGCAGACAAGGCTGAAGGGGAAAGGTCCATCAAAAACTCATCTCAGAGAAAGACAAGAATAGAAGCCGGACCACCAACCATGGATCCAGACCAAGAGAAGAGCACCAAGAGACAAAAGAGCCTCAACATGTACCACAGTCCTTAAGTGTTGAAGGCTGACGCGACAACGGAATGCCACAGGCCACCACAAAAGAACAGCCCAAAGACGCCAACGACAGCCGCTCAAGAGCCAGGTCAACAGATGCAGGCGACAAAGATAGGGCAAAGACAGGTGCTGACTCAGAAGCAGAGCCGGAGTCAAGGGAAGCCGGCCAAACCCGCCCCCCTCCAGCAGCAGCAGGAGTGCAAACCAAAGGCAGCGAGGTCAAAAAGTAGCAACCAACAGCACTGACACCTGCACCCCCCGAATCCTCTGCAGCACCCCCGGGAAGAGGGAAATAGGAGGGAAGACATACAGAAAGCCCAAAGGCCAAGGAAACAAGAGAGCAACCCCTAAGCCTGAGGACAGACCACCTCGAACAAAACCAGGGGAGAAGAGCGTCGTGAGGGGAAGCAAAAAGACCAATTCAGAGAGTCCCGATCCGAAGAGAAAGGTCCCGGAACAGAGGAAAAGACAGACGGCACAAAACAGAGGATGAGAGGAAGCGGTCCAAGCCGTCCATACGAAATTCAGATGCCTCTAAACGTAAATAGCCCTCAATACCAACAGATGAGATTACACCCAGACTCAAATCACGGAAGGCAGCAGGTACAGAGACGTGCACCTGGCCTCCCCAAGAAGGCGCGAGTAACAACAAGCCACCTGATTTTCGGGACGAACCAACAGACTAGTCAGCCACCAAGCACCCCAATGCGGCCCCCCAACCACAAGGACAGGCGTCCGAGGTCAACAAGAGGAGAGAAGGAAGCAGAAAACACACCCCCCACACCAGGATGGGATAGCAAAGCCACCATACCAAATTAGAAACCAGAACAGGGGAGAGATGAACCAGTGCCAAGCAGCCTGTATGGGAAGGGTCCCAACGAGCTAACAGCAGAATCACCTAGGACCTGAGGCTCAGGTGAGCTCAAGGAACCACAGCCGTGGAGGCAGCCACCAACCCCCGGACCTGCAACTAACCCTGAGCCGGGGCAGAAGGGCGACCCAGAGGGACCCGCAGAAGAGTCAAGGCAGAGAGCCGAGCCGGAGGAAGAAAACAGCCCCCTGCAAAGCGTTGAACAGGCCTCCGAGAAACTGAAGTCCCGGAACAGGAACCAGATGAGAAAAGGCCAGAACCAACATGAACCCCAGATCCTGGAACAAGGCCATCAACGCCACCACCACCAGAAGAGCCACAAGGAGGGTAAAAGCAGAAACCAGACAAAAGCAACATAGGGAAACACAGGGAAAACCCAGACTCAGCAAAACCCCCACAGAAGGAGCCAACACGGCGGAAAAACCCTGGGAACAGTACAGAGGCCGAAAGGCAACACCTGAAACCGGTAATGGAACCCGTCCACTGCAAACCACGGGAACCGCTGACTTGCTGGATAGACGGGAATGTGAAAACAAGCTACTTCCAAACCCAGGGAAGCCAAAAAATCGGCCACCAGGATGAGGGGAACGACGGACAGCAAGGGGATCATCCAAAAATGACCCAGCTGCACGAAACTGTACAAAGCCTGGGGACTCAGAAACCGAGCGGAAGGAACCATTGGGCGCCGGTACCAGGAACAGAGAGAAATAGAACCCCAGGCCCCGTTCTGTCACCAGAACCAGCATAACAGTACCCCAGGACAAAAACAGGATGACGCCAGAGAAGATGGCAGAGCGCATCATGGGGTCAACGGACAATGGGGTAACCTCGAAAACAGTCCAAAATGGGGACAGCCATGGAACGGAATCCGGTAACCAAGATTGATGACCGACAAGACCCACCAGGCGGAAATCAGACCGGACCAACGATCCAGGAACAACCGAGCCGAGTCCCCAAAATTGCAATATCGCCAACAATGTAGACAGGGAACTCACAACCAGTGAAACACCAGGAGTTGAACACATAACCTTTTGAGGAAGAGATCGCAACCAGAACCACCAGGCCACGATGACTCCTCCTGGGCATAACAATATCTGACCAACACCCAGGGGCAGCAGCAGGCGCTGCAGAGGCCAGGAACCAAATGGAACGCAGCCCCCCGACCACGGGCCTGTACACGAAAGGGCAGAGAAGAAGACAGAAAATCCGGAAACTCCAGAAGATGGAAAAAAGACAAGCCCCTCCACACAGACTGCCTTTGGAGGAAGCCAAAAAGCATGAGAACCGCAAACGGCAGATAATGGACCAAGGCGTCAGCGCACCTTCAAGGCACCAAAGCGCGGTCCAGAAAGACCTCCTACCAGCCACCGCGACCACAGCAGCCGAGGAGAGGGCCCTCAGGGCAACAAAACACAGCAGACAGAAACTGAGCCAAGACCTCAATCTGGGCCAAGATAGGACTGAGATCCCCCCGATCCGGACGACAGACAAACAGGTACCCAAACCCCTAGAATGGACCTGCGAAGCAGAGGCTGAGGAAGTGCAAGCACGAACCCCAAAAGGAGAAGCAGCAGAAGAACGCATGAGAGCAGACTCCTCCGAAGACAAAGATGAGGAAAAAGACATGGAGGTCCAAATAGATAGACCCCAGGAACCAGAGGAAAATGAGTATCAAACACCGTCATGTGATGCTGCTTTCCCAGAAAACAAGGAATCCCCTACATGTCGACCTCAAGCCATGCGACAGCCAGAACCTCCTAGACGACATAATGGAAAGGCAGGTCATGCACCACCGAGGAACAATAGAGGGAGTCACCTCTCCACAGACAATGAGCAGGCATAAAGTCGAGAACCCCACGAAATGGACCAACATGACCAAAAAAAAGAACTTTCACTGGACATACCCCCCAGCAGGGAAAATGACCACGTACTCCCACCCTCCGGAGAGGAGGAAGCAGAAGGCTCAAGCAGCGCAGCCAGCATGGGAGGGCGTCACAGCAGAATGAACCAAATCCCATAGGCTAGACCCGGAAATCTGCAACAGGTCAACCACCTGCAGCTCCCGAAACATGATGATACATAAAAAAAGATCCTGCAGGCCCTGGAGCGGAAATCTCAACACCCCTGGCAACATGCAGCAGTATCAGGAAGCCACAGCACACACCAGGAAGTGCCCAGCAACTTCCCTAAAAAACTGTCTCCAAACAACCAAGTCATAGCAACACGAGCCCTGGTAAATAAAAAACGGACAGCACTGCTGTCTCCACTGCAGCCACAGAACAAATATTATGGCCGCGGGAGCCGGATGCCGCTAGAAGACCCCAGCACCGGAAAGACCAGAGGCCAGAACGCAGGAGAAAGCTGCCCGCCCCAGCCCAGCACATGCACGGGGAGTGCGTTCTGGTCAAGCACCAGAAACGCAGCCGACCGGAATACAGGTGCGGCCGCGCACAACAAAGGAAGTACAACAAACACTGCAACAGTAAAGAAAAGAAAAAAACTCACGGCATCGCAAACTCAGCCCTTCAAACTCGGGAACCGGCAAGCAGAAAACACGGAGCACACCAGCTTTCCGACCGACGTTGGACAGCAAAAAAAACAGGCATGGCTGTGGGTGGAAGGAGCTTATATATCCTTTGAAAATATTATAAGCATTCTGATTGGCTGTCGGGAGGCAGGATTGCCTCACTATGTTAGGACTGGGACGAGAAGGACCCATGAGGGGGTAATGCCCTTATGGTTTGTGCCTATCCTGATGCCGCTGCAATGTCGTCGCTCATGACCCCTGCTCATGATGTTTGCTTTCTTGTCAATGTCACTTTCGTGGCTTGCACCACTTTTGTGTCCATGAACGCGAAGCGGACGCCTCACTGCTAGTATTGTGTGGGAATTGTTGGAACTTGCTGGGGAATTTAAAAGGAGGGCAATTCTTTTTAACTCTGAATTTTCGCCACAGTATATGTTTTTAATTTGACTGTAACTGGAGCTGTGTTCAAAGCTCCTCCAGGGCTTATAATTACGGTGTAGGTCACCGCTCTAGCTGATTGCAACCTGCCACTCCCCCCCCCACGTGATCCCGCATACTCGGGCTCATTAGGAGCCGAGGACGCGAACGCAAAGCGGACGCCTCACTGCTAGTATTGTGTGGAAATTGTTGGAACTTGCTGGGGAATTTAAAAGGAGGGCAATTCTTTTTAGCTCAGAATTTTCGCCGCATTATATGTTTTTAATTTGACTGTAACTGGAGCTGTGTTCAATGCTCCTCCAGGGCTGATAATTACGGTGTAGGTCACCGCTCTAGCTGATGGCAACCTGCCACTCCACCCCCCACGTGATCCCGCGTACTCGGGCTCACAAGGAGCCAATGACGCAAACGAGCAGCGGACGCGCGCAGCGGGCGTGCCGCGAGCGTAATCAAGGCAAGCCCGTCTGCGCCCGTCCGCACCCGAACGGGACCAAGGGCCAAGACCCCTGCCAGTTCTAAGACTAGAAAAACTATCTACTCACATGATCAACTCAGGAATTTGAAAATAGAGGTACCGCATAATTGCCTACACTCTATGGACTGTGACTCGCCCTCCCAACGATGCTCTCATTGCGGCTATGAAACTGATCACCGCCAAGGCAGACATGAATCCTTATTGGAGGAGAAAAAATTTAAAATGTTCCTTCTCAACTGCCGCTCCCTTGTTAAACATGCAGTGGAAATCCACATGCTAATGGAAGGTGAAAAGCCAGATATCTTATTTCTTACTGAGACTTGGCTAGACAAAGACTCGGACTATGTCATTTCTGAAACTCTTCCTCCTCATTATTTGATTCAGAGGCATGATCGGGAGTGCGGGCGTGGAGGAGGTATTGCTATTATTTACAAGGAAGAATTTAAATGCCGCTTCTCAAGTAGCCCTATGTCGCAATGTGAGAGCATTTTTTTTTTCAATCCAACTATCCCCTACCTCTACCTTTTCAGGTATACTACTTTACCGCCCACCTGGCTCGACTGCTCCTTTCTGTCAAGTTCTGATAGATAGTGTAACTAATTTTGCCAGTTCTCTACCCAACTTTACGATTCTGGGAGATTTTAACATTTATAACAGAGCTTGTTGAGGGATTAGAGACCTTTCAGTTCGCTCAAAAAGTCTCTTGACCCACACACATTAAAAATCCATCTATTGGATCCCATTTTTTCTAACATCCAGTCTTTGACTGCATCCCAACCTTTTACCCTTCCTTGGACTGATCATTTCCTGATTCCTTTTTTATGGGTCAGGCAGGAATTAAAACCGGTAGTGCAGAACACAAAAAAGTCTATTCGTACTTGGACAACCCTCTCTTGGAATATGTGGGAAAATGAACTGGAACTCACCCTTCCCCACTTCATTCTAATCCTATACTGGCCAATGACATCTTCAATAATTGGCTGGAGTCTTCGTTAAATAAAATTTTGCCCCAAAAAAAGATACAGGTGAAAACGGGCTCTGAAAAGAATCTGTGGTATTCTCCAGAACTTAGAAAACTCAAACGAGAGTGTAAAAGATGCGAAAGGCAATGGAGGAAAGGCTTCTTACTGACCAACAGAACTAAATATAGGAATGCTATTAGAGCTTATAAAATAGAGATAAAATCTGCACAAAGTATTTTTTCCATGAAAAAATAACATCCACAGCTAACTCTCCAAGGGAAATCTTTCAGATTGCAAAGTCTCTCTTGGCACCCCCCTCTCCCTGTCCCATTCGGGAGAATGTTCAATCCTGGTGTAATCAGATGGCAAACTTCTTCTCAGAAAAAATTCAAACTATCTATAAATCCTTTCCTTTGAAGGTAGATGTACATCTGCTCCACCAAATGGAGTCAAGGTTAGAACAGCCTCTCCTGGTAGAACTTCCTCTTGTAGATGAGCTGGAGGTAGATGGAATTCTTACTCATCTTAAATCTGCCTCCCCCTCTGACCCTGCCCCTCCTACTGCTCTTTTCAAAATTAGGAAAACCATTTTATCAGCTTTGGTTGATCTTATCAATGCCTCGTTTTGCACAGGTATTGTTCCTCCCCTGTGGAAAAAGGCAATGGTTAGGGCCCTGTTGAAAAAGCCCAACCTGAATATGGAAGACTGGTCGAATTACAGACTTATATCCCTACTCCCCGGTGTCTGTAAAATTGCCGAGAAGCATGTTAATTCTGTGGTATCTAGCTTCCTTGAAAAGAACGCCTTGCTGTATTCATGGCAGACCGGCTTTAGGGCACAACAGGGCACCGAGACCGCGCTCCTGTCGGTGGTGGAGGAATCCAGGAAGATCTTAGATAACGGAGGCTGCGCTGCAATTATCTTACTAGACCTCAGCGCAGCCTTCGATACTGTGAACCACTCCTGATTAAACGTCTTCAAGACATTGGGGTCAGGGGTGCTGTATTGAAATGGCTCAGTTCTTTTTTGGAAGGCAGAGTCTTCTCCGTTTTTGCGGATGACTGCATCTCTGACCCAGTACCGCTTTCGTGTGGAGTCCCCCAGGGCTCCGCATTAAGCCCCACCCTGTTCAACATCTACCTGAGTTCACTGGCAAGCATTGTCACCCCGTTCGGGGTGCACATTGTCACCTATGCAGATGATACTCAGCTAGTCGTTTCTTTGAACAATGATGACAACTCAGGAGGGGCTCTCACGGCATGTCTGGAGAGAGTGGCTAGCTGGATGGAGGCCTCCTACCTGAAGCTTAATGGAGCAAAAACGGAGGTTATGCTTCTCGGTAAAGTAACATCTATAACCATTGAATCCTGGTGGCCGGTTGGCCTTGGACCCCCACCCACCCCTAAAAAACCATAAAAAGCTTAGGAATCGTGTTAGACACCAATCTTGACTTTAAGGAACAGGCGCGAAAAGTTGCAGGTACCTGTTACGGGCTTCTGCGGATGATTAGGAGGATTCTCCCCCTGCTCCCCTTTTTGGCTAGAAGACTACTGGTACAGGCACTTATCCTGTCTAGGTTGGATTACGCAAATTACATTTACCTTGGAGCCCCGTTGTCTACTACTAAAGTCTTGCAGACTGTACAAAATTGTGCAGCTCGACTCTTGCTGAATCTTCCGAAACGTCTATCAGCCAGACCAGCACTATCCTCATTACACTGGATCCCGATTCAGGAGAGTATCAAATTTAAATCTATGTGTATCATACAAAAATCTCTGACTGGGAAAGGATCCATGCTGATTGAGGCCATGATACACCCCTATCAACCACAAAGAACTCTAAGATCAGAGGGCAAATACCTGTTGACAGTTCCTAGAGTAAAACGCACCAGATGTGGAGGCCGTAGGTTCTCCTACTGTGGGGCGAAACTCTGGAACATGGCCCCCCTGCATATTCGGTCCCAAATAAAGCACGTTCACTTTCGTAAACAGCTAAAAACCTTACTCTTCCCATGAACGATTACTAATGAGTAGAGTGTCCGTTAGCGCGGGGATGCCTCTGGGTAACCAGGCGCTTTACAAATGCTCTTTCATTCATTCAGTAGTCACTTCCCCTACCGTGAAATGAAACTAAATGAACTGAGGATTTGTAGAGCGCTCTAATGCCTTGGCGCGAAGCCAAAAATAAAAGTCGGTCTTTATACTGTAAGTGGGTGCAAGTTACTGATTGAAGAGACGTGTTTTTAAAGACTTTCTGAAGGTCAGCAAATCAGTGTTTGTTTTTGCTGCTATTCCTGTTCACGACGCTGCTGCCTATGTATGCCCTCTCCTGGTGCCCCATCTCAGACATGTTCCCTCGTGACTTCCAGCCCCAAGTATACCCGCTCCACGATTAAGCCCCACCTCACAAGGTTCACAAGATTCATGCCTAAACTAAAACATAAAGCACTACAGCATGTCCTCACATAGCCCCTGCTATTCCTCTAGCTGACCATGTGCAGGAAGGGGCGGTGCTGGCGCCAAAGTAAGAGAGTGTTGGCTGGACGTGCTAGTGGGTGGGGGGCCTGCCAAGTAAAACTTTGGCCAGGCACTTCCCTAAAAATGTAATGCCAAGCGTGAAGGATGCAGCATTTACATAACAGCGAAAGAAAACCTTGCTCCAAGTCTGCTTTCTCTGGCCTCACATCCAAAAACATTTGGCCACTGTACTGGTCGGAGAGCTCTGGAATGTGGCGCTGTATCCCGAAAAGGCAGAGCATTTTCTGATGGGAAATAAATATTCCATGCAACAGAGGAGCTGTAGATGCCTTGTACATTTAGACACCAGTAGTATTACCAAATGTGCCTACGTATGTAATGTTAATACAAATGCCAATAAAAAGAACTTTAAAAAAAAAAAAACAGAGGAGCTGTAGATTTTCTTTACATACTTTGAGCGTATTGTATGGTACAACCCAAGTTTAGTTCTGGTGTTATTCACTTCCAATACCGAATTTGGTCGGCGGTGTTCACTAAACGCTGCTTCTCCTCTGCTAGTCACTCCTGTTAGCTTCCAGAGCTTGCAGTTTGTATGTAACAAATTCTGCAGTCGTGTAAACATTTGTCAGAGGAATCATTTTGTTAAAACTGTACGTACATTATTCTCCTTGTACACCAAAACACAAAATGACTACCTTAACAGAAACACAAATGTAATTTGTATTCTCTTTCATACCGAAATCACATACCCATATATTAGTTCAACCCCAACGCGCTCTGTATTTTAGAATGTTGGATTTAGAGTGAACATATAGAATGAGCAAATCGTCAGGAATGATTGTTAATGTGCAGAAAGGTGTCCCTTCCTACACATAAACATATGTCTCTGTAGCACAGGCACACTTGCAACATGGCGGCAGGGTGACTGTGCTGGTGCTAGGCAGCTTTTTTTTGCGCTAGCACTAGGGGAAACACAGGGGCTGCGCCGTATTCTTGTGAATACGGCACATCCCTAAGTTTTCTAAATTCGGTGCACGGCACTGCGGATTTTGCCGCAAATACTTTTTTGTAAATATGCCCCACAGTCTGAAATAAGTAGCACCAGGTACTTTATTACAGACAGGGCTGCTTGCTGTACCGCTGCCGGGCTCTCTTCAGTGTCTATGTAGGGTCCCATTTCTTCCAGATGAATACAGTGATAACTATGCCAGGTCAGGCTGCGATGAGAGTTTCTGCTACTATATACTTATTAAAGATCCCTGTATTGCCTCTTTGATGACTTTGTGTGTACTGTAAGGGCCAGATGTACTGATATACGGGTCGCAAAAAGTAGTTGCAAATTGTGCACTGATTTTTTGTGAGCAGCCTCTGATTTTGTACCCTGACTTATCAACTATCAGGTCAGCTTGCAAAATCACCAAATTGAAGGTGGTCGCAGAACAACCTTTCTAATAAATATTAATTGGACAGGTCGCAAATTAAAACGTCCTGCGATTTAGTACAAACACACAGATGGTGGCCTGCAAGGGACAGAAGGCCACCAACCTTGTGAAATGGAAATCTTTAGATGTCTTTTTCAAGCAGCCCATGTTTCTTAAGGGAACCAAAGGTGCTTTAAAATAAAATATTTTCTGTTTGAAAAATCATCAATCCTATACTAGTCACGCAGTAGTTCCGTGGACCAATGGCTACTCCCCTGCCACCACAATTTGCAAAGGGAGAGTGACTCCAAGGGGACCACAACCTATTTGCGAATCAGTTACAATCTCCTTTGAGGTGTCAGTAAATGTACAATGGTTTGCAACCGGAATTGCAGTTGTAAACCATTGATACATTACACACCGAATAGCAATTTGGAAGGAACATACCTTCCAAATTGCAGTTCGGCCAGGATTTTTTTACGCTCCTAAAATGAGTTTTGTACCTTATAAAAAGGACTTTTCCGGTCACAGACCCAGTGATTTTGCAAATCGTAGCGTTTGCAATTGTAAAATCCTTTATAGTCTCTTGTTCTAACCAATGTACAAACGTTCAGCAGCCTTAATCTCCAACTGGCAACAAATAATGGGCAGTTCTGTTAGGTAGAAGCTTTGCTTTTTTTCACCTTGTGAGGACTTCCCCACACAGCTTCAGCCTGATTAAGGTCATCCTAAGAAGTTTTGGGGCCCTGGACAAGGCACAACTTGTGCCCTCTGTTTGGATAAGTGTATTTACCCTTTTCCACTAATTTAAGCTCTCTTAATGACAAACATTATTGCACTATACATTAATCTTTCAGAAAGTGAGCCCATGAAAACAGCCGAAAGCTCAAGTTGCCCAGCATCTTCCAGACAAATAGTAATAAAAGGAAGCTGGAACAAGCATTGATGAAGATATTCGTTTTGCCTTGCAGCAACATCATTCACGTGGAAGTCAATGTCTAACCGTCATGTTCCTAAGACTTTAGGAAAGACACAGTAAAGGTGACTTGGAGGATGTTTAATGCATTAGTGCATATTATTGAAATAACTCAAAGCACTTGAAAAGGTATCTTTAATTGCCGGATATTGATAATCACAAATAAATCATTCACAATAGACATGTTCACAGCAACAGGAAAAATCACAGCACTCCTCTCTGGATTGCTCCATTCCATTGGGAGACATCTTATATGTTTTCTCCTTAATTCTCTTCGGCTGTCCAATCTCTCCTCTTTTATGTGTATGCTTCTCTGATTAGATAGAGACTTATGACTCTGAATAAGAGAAATGGATGGGACAGGAGACAAGTAGAGAGTGGTGGCACAGTGAGAGCGTTTGGCGACAGGTAGAGAGAGGTGAGTTAAAGATAGTTGAGCATGATAGAAAGGGGATGTAGATAAAGGAGAGATGTAGTGAGGGGAGTTTGAAACAGAACAGACAACGGTATAGAGGGAAGGATGGGATAGACAGAGATGAGGTAAAGAGAAGAGGCTACAGAGGCAGAGTTAGGTCTAAAGAGTGGTAGAGAGAGACAGGTAAGGATGTGAGTCAAAGGAAGACAGAAGACGGGGTAGACAAAGTTGTATTGAAAGAGTGGTTAGATAGACAGAGGTAAGGTAGAGTTTGCACAGTGAGGTAGGTAGGAGCGTAGAATATAGAGAGAGGTAAAGAAAGAGATGAGGTAAAAGAGGGGAGGTGAAGTAAGAAGAGATATGTGAGAAGAAAACATATGTGAGAGGGAGAGCGAGATAGGGGATAATAGAGACAGGTGACACAAAGGTAGCCGGAGAGAAAAGGAACTAAAGAATTAAGGTAGAGCGAAAGGTGGGGATAGGTTTATATGGTGGCATTTTGTGGGCATTCAAGACACTTCAGAGGCCACCACTGATTTATTGCTGGTCATTGCATAACTGTTGTAATTTTGGGTTTTGGGTATATTGTGCACATCCAGGATACTTTGGTGCCCACCCCTAATATAATGTTGAAAATGGTACAATGGTAGTAATTACTGGTATACTTTTGGTATTTTAGTATCCATTGTATAATGGTGCCAACCACTGACATAATACTCTCTCTGGTCAACTCTAGTAATTGTCAGAATCCATGGCATGTGCAACAATGGTTCCTACCTCTGGTAGAATACTACCCTTGCATTGTGGTGTAGCATAACAGGGGCCATTTTTGGTATATTTCTGGGATTGTGCCCGGCCTTTATAAAATGTTATCTCTTGCAAAAGAGTGGTAATTCCTGGTATATCAGGGGCATTGATGTTATGATAGTGTCCATCGCTGGCATAGTGCTATCACTAGCATAGTGATGGAATCTTGGAATATTTTGGGCATCCATAGCAAGATGGTGCCACTGTTTTTAATTTAATATGATGGCAACAGAAATAGTGCTCAATAAAAATGATGAGAAAACATACCAGGTCTAATTAAAAAGCATTGAAAATGCAATAGGTCTCGCCTTTGATCAAGTTAAAGCCATTTGCTTTGCTAATAGTATTGTACAGCAAAGCAAATGGCTTTAACTTAATCAAAGGCGAGACCTATTGCATTTTTTATGCTTGTTTTTCTTATGCAGTTTGTGATTCCCTGTTTAGCAATGTGAAGGCTTTGGGTGTTGTGTTTTTTTCTGCAGAATCTGTTGGATTGTGGCCTGTTACCGTATTGAAGATGATGCAACAGGTTTTGGGGATGGCACAGACAGTGAAGCTCTCCCAGTGATAGTGTTTTATTTATTCAGGCATTTGATGTGTCAAACTGTGACATGATGGACGTACTTCATTGGGAACAGTAGATATTGCACGACGTCGGGTCTGAATTTGGCCAAGAGAGATAGCCTTTGTCTTTTCACAGAATGTGGAGTTGATGCCAGTCAGTCTGTGCCTGCTTTCCAGCGCGGGTCTTAACTGTCCTGATATAGGTTACTCTCAGGGGTTCCAACTTACAATATGATTTTATTTCTAGATTTACATACGTTGGTTATAAGTGGACAGTCTGAAAAATACATCTTATTTTTTGTTACTTTGTTCAGCTGTGTGGCTGTTCTGCTTGTATATACACCTTCATCTTCAGAGATTTACCCTTTGCTCTCTTCCAAAGAGCACGGGTATTTACTCACTGCCGTTCTTCCCTCGTCATGCAGAATTAGTTTAGCCTTAATTAGTTTGAGATCTTGCCTAGAGCTTTCCGAATCCAGACATACCATTCACTCACTCTCATATATGGATTGATGCCAGCCTCTCTTGTCCCTCCACACCGTCTCCTGGGATGGTTCTAAGTCAACATGCACGTCGATGTTAATGTCCAATTTCTTTTCAATGGGCATTTTGGTCTAGAACCCTGCCTTCCTGCAGATCTGCAGTTCCTCTCAGTCCCTTCATCCGCCCTTCTCTTCCCCTAACCCCATTCAACACTGGGCCCCTTCTGCCAACTCTAGTTCGAAACCGCACTGTATGACCTGCAGTCATGCCAGCTTGCATTTCACAGCACTGCCAACTGCAGTGTTTGCAGTCCTCTGTGCTACGACCAGACCAAGTGCCTGCTGCCCCCAGGACTGCCACTCAGCCTCAGTCCATGCAGTTTGCCCAGCACTGCCACTGTGATTTATGTAGTGCTTTACAGGACCATTGGATTTGGAGCCTACGCCATACAGCACTAACAGGGAGGCACGGACTGGGCTGCCGTACCATGAGCCCGGATACTTATACTGTAGTGCAGGCCGATCAAGACTCGAGGTGCTCTGCACCGCACGTGCATTCAGCATGACCTCTGCTGCTCTGCACCCAAGCCCCCAGCCGGGCCCTACAGCGTGGAGCTCTGTCATGGCGGCCAGTGCCAGTGGTGCCTGCCTGGGTCTGCAGCGCTCCCCGTGAAACTCTCTCTACTTCCGTCCTTTTGTCAGGGAAGGGATGCGCTGAAAAGGCCTGGAAGTGGCCGGCAGAATCCTGCCTTGATTGCCTCCAGCTGGGCACACTCCGTAAATATTAATTCTCCCCCTAGGCGGGCAGCCGGAGCCCTGACATGTCAGCTGGGCCTCCACTGGCGCCGGCGATGCTGGAGCTTGGCACATGGTGATTAATGGCTTCCCGAGTTTGATAGGACCCTGTCTTAATCAGAAGCAGGAGGAGAGAGGGGTGAACCCACTTTCATCTGTGATTTAAGGCAGGCACATACATGGTCTCACAAGCAAACACGATCTCTGTACTCGGACACACAGAAAAACCAAGGAAACCCACGTGTGCAGATATACACACGTGCAGAGGTATCAAAAGACACATCAATCGAATCATATGAAACATACATACATGCAGAAAAACATACATGTACAAAAACTGCTTGAAGTGGCACTATAAGGTTATACACCAGACATCTGTCATTTTGTAAATAAATATAAAAGCAAGCAGATTGCAGACAAAGCTGTAATGGACAAAAATATGTAATAACATGTTGCTTTTGTATGAAAGATTTAGAGCTTACCTCCCACGCATTAAACAAAGTAGTAAACGAAGAGCTGCACGACATGTGTAACATATTTGAAAACCATGTCACTGGCGAGATCGAAATGCAAAAGTGAAACCGATAAATATAACACTTAATTAACAAAGACCTGTCTTGTCGAGTCTGCCGTAAGCTAAAGAGATGCAGTGTACGTGCACATCTCCTGTCCAAACAGGCATGGCAAACAGGAGACAGGGAGGGAACCAACATGCCTCCCTTCCAATCTAAAGCGCGCAATTTGGACGCGCGCCAATTAGTAGCGTGGGTGAAGCTTTCACCCCGCTTCCAAAGCCAAACTGATGACAATAGTCTCGCAAGCGATCAGCACATGCGCTGCGTCGCTAGGCGAGACCTAAAAAGGAGAAGATGTTTACTCTGGGACATCATTGTTTTGCTTGCTAAAAGTCCCATTCTGTAATTTTACAAATATAAATACGTGAATGTCAAGTGACCTGTTAATCTTAAAATCAATCTGACATAATGGCCATGTTGTGGCCTTCATATAACAACTCCTCAGTGTCAGACCAGGACTCAAGGACTTGGTGTGAATTCCATTTATGAGAAAATGACAAATGGGGAGTGAAATGTTTAGCTGGGAACGATTTCCTATTTATTGTCTGAAGCTTGTTAGAGCGTAATAATAAGAATGTGAAGAGTAGAATGCATATGCCTGTGCATGATAGTGTTATTAGCACATGATGTCATTGAAAAGCGACTGTTGCCGGAGAAAGAAAGAGACTGCACGACTTCTGTTGGCAATATAGTATAGAGTTTACCAAATACACATGGAAGGTCAGTCAGCTCAGTGGAACTGGAAACTGAGCTCAATTTACAACGTAACAAGTAGTGTCTTATACAGTGTAAAAACCACAATACATTTAATTAGCCTATCAAATGAAGCGCTTGCTCAAGCACATCGTTATCTCTTATTATTTCAGCATAAGGCAATCCTTTCTGCAAAAACACCTAACCCCACGTTTATGGAATGCGACTCAAATGCATGTGTTACTGATACATTTTCATGCTCCCTGCACTACCGGTTTCCTTGTCTGTATCGTGCTTTGAAGCCTAGCAGCGCCTTTCCTCCCTACGCGTCTGCTGTTCTGCAAGGCCTAACCTGTCACTTATCTTGTTCCTCTGTGTCTGTTTTATCTACATCTTTTCTCAGGGATGTGTGCTTGCAGTGCGTGCCTGTGACTTTCCATTTGTGCTGTGCTTACTAATTATTTTTCTCTATTCTATTAAAACTCATGCCTGATTCCCTCCCAGGCCCCCACACCATTCTTGCTCTCTATTCTTCTATTGTGAGCAGCTTGGGCTTGTATTCTTCCTTCCCCAAGTACATTTCCACACTCTTTATGCTGATGCCTGCACTGACATGAGTAGGCTGTCTCCCTTTTCTGCATTCGCTGTAATATGACCATATGTAGTCTACAGTACAAAGTATGTGCATGGATTTTCTGTGTGCAAATAAACAAAGAAAATGTAGCAGGTCCTGTTTACAATGTCTGTGCACCGCACTGCTTGAGCACAGGTGGTGGTATGCATGCTTGCAACTGTGGGCAGGCACACTGCTGGATCTCTATCTGGAAGTGCTGCTTTGGAAAGTTGTTTTCTGTTTCAGTGTGCTATATATAGCAGGAGTTACAATCACCCAGATTGATGTTACTCATTTTATCACACTCTTAAAGATGAAAGGTTGAGTTAACATTTCTGAGATTTGAGTTGATGACCAGAAGATCACACAAGATATCAGCAGCAACAACCTAACTTGCTGATGTCTGGATATTGGAGTGCAACCTTTGGTCTTGATTACTAATGTTGCCAGAAGTCTGGATATCAGCAAATTAAACTGAAACCCCATCTAGCTCCTTTGACTCCAATTCTACTGGCCCCATTAAAGTACCTTCCTCTCCAGAGTTGCATAAAGGGAAACAACAAATAATTTTCTTCCGATAAGGCCGCTTCTAGCGAATGGTCGACGTTACAGCGCAAACATTTACAATGCATGCCTTTACAACGCAGTTTTTACATCGCAACATCCATTACAACACATGATTTTACAACGCATGCCATCACAATGCATTTTTAGAAACTACATTTACAACGCATTCCATTACAACGCATACCATTACAACGCATACCATTACTACACATATTACTTTTAGTGCAACAGTAGGGTAAGTGTTGGATAGTGTAGGGGTAAAAATGACTATTCCCACTCCAGTGAGTGCAACAGTAGGGTAAGTGTTGGATAGTGTAGGGGTAAAAGTTACTATCCCCACTCCAGTGAGTGTAACAGTAGGGTAAGTGTTGGATGGTGTAGGGTTAAAAATGACTATTCCCGATTACTTACCTTATAATGCGTTGTAATGAAATGCGTTGTAGTGACATGTGTTGTAATGACATGCCTTGTAGTGACATGCGTTGTAATGGCTGCATTGTAATGGCATGCGATGTAAAGAAGCTTGCATTGTAATGACTGTGTTGCAAAGGGAGTGCGTTGTAATGACTGCGTTGTAAATGTTGTTTCCCATTCTATCCTCTGTGGCTGCTTCCCACACAGCTTCTACTCATCACCTCGAGCTGTCAAATAAGGCTGAGCATAGGGTTATTACCCTAGCAGTCCACAGTAGGCATGTCACCATCTATTTCTATTCACCCACTCCTTAACCCCTTAAAAACTCCCCTCTGCGACCTTTTCTGGCCCCATCAGGACATACCTTTGGAATCCCTCAGATCATACCAGCCAGTAGCTTCTGCAAGCACAGAAAACAAAATATGGTCAGACATCAAATTAGGCATAAACACAAAACCACTTTACAACACCAGGGCCATTTGGTCACCAGTGGGGCATATGGAAACCTCACATCTAAAGGCTCCCCCTGGGTTGTTACTCAGTACCTGAGGTCCTCCTGTTGCATCCCTCACCATCGTAAGGAAAGCAGCACGCAGCTTGGACAGCAGTTATGCCTCAGTCCTCTCTTCCTTGGCTCTGGAACTGGGGCAGCAGTGAATAAAAGAGGACGAGGGGGGCGGCACACTGTCCACTGGCAGTGTTCTACTTACCTGTATTAACAGGGGTGCTTTGGGAGGGTTAGAAGATCATATGGACTGCTCAGACCCGGCCACTTCAGTTGCAAGTAATCATGAGAGTACAACAAAGTCGAATCTATTGACTCCTCCTTTTTAGGTCTCGCCTGACCCAGCGCATGCGCTGGCGAGATTTATTGAAAGGGTTCCAAAAAGTGCTACCAGGCCAGCCTAGAGCTACAGTGCATGTGCCCGGGCGGGCGTGCCGCGCTTTACCGCGATTACTTTCACTTTCGCTGACGCAGGGCCGCTTTGATGTTTGATCGTGATCGCGATCACTTTCACTTTCGCGGCCGCTTTGCATAGCCAATAGGTCTCGCTTTTGAGACCTTATAAGTATTTAGTTATGCAACTGTTGCATGGCTAAACACTTATAAGGTCCCAAAGGCGAGACCTATTGGCTATGCCAATGCTTGTTCCAATAGCCTCCAAGGTGGTGATTGAATTTGCAAAAAGGGGGCAGCTGTTCTCAGCAAAACCAAATAGGCAGAAGAGGTGGAGAGAAAGGGGATACACAAGATTTAGCATCTCCAGTTAGTTTGTGAGATGCAGCAGGACTCACAGGAGATGAGTGTTGACTGCTTCCCCATCTCTTCTTAGGTTAGGTAACAACCTGGGGTTCCGGGTTGAGTTCTGGTAGAGTGGAGGGAGGGGAGATGAAGTGAGGCTCACAGGAGGTGTGCTGACTACATCTAACACTTCTTCAGTGCATCGGTGACTCGTCGGAATCTGGTAAGGCCTAAGCAGGAAGATATTGTGAAAAGAGACGTTTGCCCCTACGCCTACTAACTTCTCATGCCATCTGTTATATGACTATGAAGTATAAGCTTTGTAATTCGAAAATCAGAATTTAACCTGTATTAATTTTTCTTCCCCATTTTTCTCCCCTTCCTTGTTTGTCCTTCGCTACCCCCATTCTTTAACCTTCTGTTTTGAACGCTTTTGTTACTTTTATTCCCACTTCCATGCTTTCTGTTTCCACTTTTAAATTTGTTCCTTTTTCTGGATATGAACGTTTTGTTTTTGCAATTTTCTTCCAATCGTGATATCATGATGTGGATAAAACTTTCTAATAAGCGTGATAGCAATATGTGAAACTCTTTATTTTCTTTTGTATGCTTATCTGGATATAATGTTTTATGTGCTTATGGTGTCTATCAGCCTTGAAAAAACCCTTGGCATGCCAGCCATTTTGGGTGAAACACGTGTCGGCTGCATTGTGTTACATTAGGCACAAACCCTGATGACTTCAATAAATGCATATTAAAGACACTTAAGATTTCTTTGGACATTCAGTCCTGAATTAGACTAAAATTCTACTAGGCATGACCTGTCTTTACTGAATTGCTATAGGTTATACGTGAGAACTACTGTCTATAATGTATGTTCCGTGGTGCTTTAATATTGTTGTCTAAGAAATCAAATAAAAGAGAACATTAGAAAACCAACTCCGCCTCGCTATGTTCCCGACAGACCCCGGCCCGTAGAGTACACACACAAGACATCATATCAATATCTCTGAATTCACACTTTACCCTCCTTCAGTCTATCTTAGACCAACTATCAGCAAGAGGCAGACACTAAAGGGGAAGGGTCCAAAAGAAAAAGAAGAGGACACGGAAAGAGGAAGAGGCTGCAGCACATATCTGATGGAAACCAGACTTTGCAGATGAATGAGCTAATTCCAGACGCATCTAATAATTTAATAAAATAACTATAGTGGAAATACAAAAATTGAACGTAGGCCTATTGTACTGCACTGAAACGTCTTTTCACAATACCCAGCCAGAGTGACTGTTTTCAGATACATAGGAATATTTACACTAGTTAAACTTTGTACACTAAAGAAAACAACATTTAGACCCACACCACAAAGTAATGCTTCTGGTATTCGTAATAATTTACTAATCTCAGGTATGGATAGCTTAACTGAATTTGTGACTTTTAGACAAAAAAGGATATAACTTAGAAGAAACAAGGCAGAATGAATGTTCCTTTTTCTACTGGCTATGACAGTAAATAATACCAGCAATAGCAGCTTCTAACCTCCATCTAGGTTTATCACAGATGACACCGGCTTGACAAAATAATATTTCACAAAAAGGTGGTGTCTGATGTGAAAAATTTGCATCATTGAACTTGTCGATAGGAGATTTCAATGTGGTTATCAAAAGTGGAGAAAGAAGCCTTTGACACGTGATTTTTAGCTGCACGTGTAAGCCTATGGAAAGTCATAGGTGCTATATATTTTTTTTTGTTTACCGTTCCGAGATGTTCACTTGTTTGAAGGGGTTTGATGGTTGATGAAATCTGGTCTGATTGGGGGGCAAAAGTGGGTGGAATTTGTTGAGGGTGTTATTGCAGATTACCAGCTGGCTGCCAAATGTTTTGTGTCTTCCCCCGAATTGACACTCAGCGTGCTGTGGTGCAATCTCAGACTTTGCAAATACAGTGACGTGGACATCCACTCCATAGGGCTGACTTAAATGCATCAAATGTGTAACCTGGAACATTCCGCATAAGGCACACCATGACCTTGAATACCTACAGAGACATAAAATAGATATCTGCATGCTGTAGGAGCTACACGTCACTGAGAACACGCAGGTGCCACTAAAAGTGGAATGGCTGGGCGAAAGACATGTTGCATATTACTACAACTACGAGCGAGGGGTTACTGTATACATCGGCAAGGGTACACCATAGCACATGCGCAAAGTCCTCTGCGCCCTGCTAAGTTGACATGTCTTAGTTTCTGGCGTGTTCCAGGATCATCCGGTCAGACTTCTCTCTGTGTATGGTCCTAATGATTGATGACCCCACCCTTTTTGCTGAGTTGTGGTGGCTGTTGGACACGCTTCTGTGGGGAATGGACAGATAGGTTCAGTGATACTAGATGACCGCTTTCAAGGATGGCAGCGCAACTATGTTTGCTCGTAGGAGACAATGATCTCATTTACCTTTAGTGCTCGTGGCACATGCACATTGCGGACGGACCCTGTATAGCGGATACACATGCCACATGGTAGTGCATTGACTACTGGATGGCCACATGAGATATCGAGGTATGGACCACAAATGTTACACATTTACCGAGGACGCTTTCAGACCCTGCGTCTGTGCTGGTAGAAATGGTCCTACCTGGTAGGGGCGTGCGCATTTACATGGCAGCTGCCGGCTGGGGCGTTGCGGCACCAGGTCTTTAGAATGAGGTCAGATCAGCCATCGTGGAATACTTTTAACTGAACGAGAGCTCAGTGCCATTGCACTCCTCCTTATGGGACGCCTTTAAAGCTGTAATAAGAGGGCTATGCATAGCATAAGAGACAGGAGTGCTACGACCGCTGATGTGAGTGGAGAAGAAGATATGAAAACTGGAACTCTAATACTTTACATCCTGTAGCGCACCCACTCTGGCATTAATCTGCAGCAAACTCGCAGAATATGCGGAAGTGGAACATAGGGAGACACACTAGCTGGTGAAGGAGTTCTGAGCTAGAAAGATATTGACCAGAGTTATGCCTGACCTGTCTCCCTTGATAGGGCAGGCAATCCTCTGGACAATTTGCTATGTAAACCATGGGCCAGTGATTACATTGTCGTATTACAGGACAATCAATCTAACAAACAGGTGGGAACTGATGGCATACAAAGGACAATGACTGCTTTCTTTTACCCCCTTTATGCGGCCAGGCAACCTGTGCCCCGTCAGCTCTTGACTCGTATTTTGACTCTATACAGTTGTTGTGGCTTGAAGAGGGCCATAGGCGCTTCTTAGATGAACTGTTCTTGGCAGAGGAGGTAGTCCGGGTCATCTCTGCACAGCCTGGCAACAATGCACCAGGCCTAGATGGACTTACTGCTTTAATAAAGAATATGTGCATCTCCTAGCTCCACAATTACTTGCCATGCATGGGGAATACCTCACTCCTGGCGTTCTTTGTCCCACCCTACAGGAAGTTCTGAGTGTGACAGTACTTAAAGAGGATAAATACCCTCAGCGATGTGAGTCGTATCGCCCATAATTGATTATCAATATTGACAATAAAATCCTTGCAAAATGAATTGCTTTCCAACTGCTACCAGTACTGATGTCCATTATTCGCAACGGAACAGTAATCCCCTGATTACCAGTGTGTAAAAGAACCCGACAGGGATGCCCCCTGTGTCCTATCCTTTTTGCAATAGATAGCTATGGAGCCGCTTGCGCCTCGGGTGTAGCAACATCATGCACATTGTGGTCTTGCATTTACACCCCACAGAATTATCGTCACACTGAACGCGGATGGTATCATCTTGTATGTGAGAAAGCCACAAGTTAATTTGGATCCCCTGATCCTGAAATTCGCAAGGTTTGGAGGTATCTCTGGTATCACGATAAGCTTGGCCAAGTTGATATTGTTCCCACAGACAGAGGCGACGGCGGAGTTCACCTCGGAATTCCCCTTACCATGGGCAAAAAAGCTGGTGCGGTATTTAGGGGGATGGCTCAGTAGAGACCTCAGTGAGCTATGAAAAGCAAACTACAGATGCCTGATGAATTGGTTAGATGAATGATTAAAGAGCTGGTGTAAACTCCTGTTGTCCCTGACTGGCAGACTGATCATGGCTCAGATGGTGATCTTCCCTAAGTTCCTTTCCTTGTCTATAAATTTGACTAACCCCCTCATGGTGCACTTCCACTGCTAGCTATGCACGTGGCTGATCTCACTTTCGTGGGCGGGTGGTCAATCTCGAGTTGCTTGGGAGATGATGATGCTTTTGTTTGAACAGGGGGAACTTGGGGCACCAGACATGGATCTGTGCTACTACAGTGCTCAGGCACAATGTGTGCATTATTGGCTCAATATCACACAGTTCCTGGCACACACCACCCTCAAGAGTGACCACACAGCATCATCTAGACAACAATCTTTGACTATTACCGGGTACTCTCTGGGGTGCTTGCCGCACGTTGCATTGCTAGGATATGTAAAAGATGTCCCTCAGGACATTCGCAAATTAACAGTCCTTGTTCTTCTGGCAAAGCGGTACGTGGCAATCCATTGGGGAAGGCTTCCAACGCCGCAAAGGGCCAGATGACTTATGAATGCGGTATACTGCCCAGAATACTTTTCTGCATACTGGGAGCTAATGCCAGAGAGTTCTCTACCAAAGTATAATGGACCACACTGGAGTTGTACCTTGGTGCCCTGGATGGCGAGGGGGGCACAGCTGCTGCCTCCAGCGAGGCATACCCATCAGACCGCCATGCTGCTGGGTCAGGGGCTATATACGTGACTTTGCCTGATGAAGGAATCTCAAATGAATCTGTGCATGTATCTGATAGACCCAGCTATAATGTCACGAAATTGCCCCATTCAGCTGAGTGGCTATCTATCCCCCCTCTTATGTTGAGTTTGGTCCCTGTTCCTCTCTCACCTCCATTTCAACTGTTCTGATCTCTGTCGTATGACACCAATACAGTACTTGCTGATGATGAAGATGTAAATGCTCAGTTGCAATTGTTGGTACTGAATAAGAGTGTGAACTGTCCGATTCTGACTTCAATAAATTTCAATAAAAAAACTGGGAAGACACAGTTATGTATGCTTGCCTAGTTTTAGATTATGCACATCATAACCTTACCAGCCATTGCATTAAGTTAGTTTCTGGATAAGAAGTGTACCAATGGGATACTTCTGTGTACATATTCTTCTTCTATTCCGAAATATTTAACTTTGATTCACATAGTGCCAGGCTCTTTACTATAAATTCATTGTGAATAACAAATGGACGATTCACAAACCAAATGTATTTAGATGCACTTAGAATGCTGGAAAATAAAACCTCTTGCCTTCTAATCAACTTGACTAATCCTTGGCATTCAACATGGTTAAGCATGACAACCTACTAGACCTTTTGGGGCATAGAATGGGGCTAACAGAACCTATCTTAAACTGGTTCACCTTGTTTTTCAAAAACAGAACTCAAAGATTTAAGGTTCATCATTCCATATCTCAGACCACTCTGGTCACACTAGGGGTCCCACATGATTCCTCCCTCTCACCCACTCTCTTTAACTTGTTCATGAAGCCTCTAACAGAAATTCTGAGTTCATCCAACATCCACTACCACAAGTATGCCGACAAGACCAAACTTTACTTGAAAGTTTCCTCCCCTCAAGACTTCAATACCCTCAACTTAACTCTACAGAAAACCCAAAATTGGCTGGAATGCAACCACCTCAAACTTAATACTCCAAAAACGAATTCCTCTTAATCGCCCCACCAAACCAGTCACCTGTCATTGAAGATTAGTTGAACAACTAACAGCCCAGCACTGCTTGCCAATAGTTATAGATTCAGCGAGATCACTAGGAGTAACGCTCACCAAGAACCTTAATATCCAATGCAGTGCTGCCACCAAAGGAGCGAACCTCTAAATTAATATGTTCAGAAAATTAAAACTCTTCCTCTCTCCCAATGACTTAAAAGTCTGCAGTGCAAGGCGTAGTGATTCCCAGGTTGGACAATGGAAGTGCAACCCTTTGTGGTTTGCCCAGATCCAAAACGGCACCTCTAAAGGCCTTTCTCAACTCTGCTGCAAGGCTTATTGCAGGATCAAAAAGGAACAACCACATCATCCCAGACTTAAAATCACTCAACTTGCTACCTCATGAAGCAAGAATTCAGCTAAAAATTGCCTGCATGACCCATAAAGGCCCTCACTTCAATACCCCGAGATACCTCGCTCAGAAGCTTGAACCTTCTGGTGGCAGCAGATCCTCCAGAAGATTTAACACCTTACAGCTGAAACTTCAGAGATTCCTCAAAAATAAAACTTACAACTGAGCTTTCTCTGGTATTGCCCCAAGAATTTGGACCGCCTTGCCCTAAGAAATCAGACTAAATCCCTCAACTGCATCGTTCAAGAAAGAAGTTAAAATACTACTTATGAACAAATTTCTGCGCTAGACCCTTGGATCTCCTCAATTCGTACCTTTCCTGATATGTAACTTACTCCCATGACTACTGCTCTCCTAGTTATCATTTTCGATTTAACGGTCCTGTGTTGTGTCGTAGCCTCCCTTATCTGGGTGCTGCTTTATCCTGTAGTTTTATTGACTTTGATATCACTGATTCTAGTTGCCTCTACTCTCTGAATAATTGTAAAGTGCTCTGATACCCACAAGGGTCATGTTTACACTACATAAAACTTTAAAAAAATTAATAAATAAAATACATTTCTCAAAAAAGCACACAGAGCTTTCATGTTTCACAGGTCCAGGAGTAAACAGCTTATCTAATTTCAAGTTTATTTTGTCTCTTTAGATTAAAATCTATAAAACCATTTAAACCAATACAATGTCATTAAACGTAAGACAATACAAACTCGTTTAAAGCACAAACACAATGATAAATAGATTTTTTTTTAATCACTACCATTACGTCCCTCTTCAAGCACTTTCACAGCACATTCAAGTTTTTTAGGCCAGCCCACCCAATCCGCTGGCCCACCCCAAGCAGAAAATAGAAAATGCCAAACGCCAACATGGTGTGGGCTCTGTTTGAAACTATGCCTGAAGACGCGCTTTGTACTTCACTTGTGTCATGCAAAGCCATGGACTCTCTCCGACCTTTTCTTAATGTATGTGTGAAATTTCTTTCATTGAAGGTGTCAAGCCTCTTCTCAAAGCTCCTGAAATCAGCTTTGTTTAGTTTGTGGGGAAGCAGATGATATCAACATTACTGCAGAGTACCCTGCCTTGCATTAACTTCGGGTTTTTTCTAGAAATACTTCTTGTTTCAATTTGATTCAACAGGTAAAACTTATTTAGTTAAAAAGTGTATCGACAGCTCCTCAAAGAATTAAAGACTAAGCGTTAACATTTTATTTAACACCGGGGAGAGCAATAGATAGCCAGGGAAACTGCCTATACACCGCAACTATTACAATGTATGCATTTACCCTGCATGCCGTTGCAACAAAAAAGGTGTGAAGCAGTGGGTAGAAGGTGTTGGAATTAACTCAACACCTTCCCTACTGTTGCACACATTGGAGTTGGAATAGAAAATTAATCTATTCCAACTTCCAGTGCTCCCCCGACAGCAAGTCGGGGTAAAGTTTGGCGTTGCAAGGGCTTGTGAGGTAATGGCATGCGTTGTAACGTCACATAACCAGATACCCAGCTAGTGTACTAAGTGAAACCTGGAAACGTTGGATCAATCTCGACTTCCCTCTTGACCAAACTGTGTGATCCTAGGAAATCGCTTTATTTCACAGGGACTCCTCATTGCTTTATCTTCACATTTGAGAGCCCCATGGCCAGGGCCGGACTGGGAACCTAAACCAGCCCTGGCAAAGTGCTCGGCCGCCCCCCTGGGGGGTTGGGGGTGCTGCTGAGCTCTTTGCCAGGGCCGGTTTTCGGCCGATTTTGTTACAGGGCTGTACAAACGGCCCTGTAACAAAATCACCCCCACAGGGGCCCAAAACCGGCCCCCACCCGTGCGGCGCACCGGGGGATTGCCCGGTGCCCGCTACGGACAGTCCGGCCCTGCCCATGGCGCAGACTAGGGTGTGTGCTGTACATAAACCTCTCTTGAACATGGGTTAATAGATTATAATGAAGGCACCCTGTTTTCCGTTTTAACGGATTTTTACAGATAAATACAGACAGAAAACAATTTGTTTTCTGTCTGCATTTATTTTTGAAAAAGTGGATAATACAGAAAATGTGCTTCTTTTAAGTGATTCTTAGTGCTGTCTTTCATGAATTATAGCCCAACAGCTGAGCAGATGGACAGCATGGGAAATTAAAAAACAGGATGAAATTTCTTTAAATAACTGCGTGTATCAACTTACATTTGTTATATAATGCTAATATTAGCCAGTGGATGTACTGCTATGTAATATTTGACAACTTAATAGCAAAAAAACGACAAAAAAATCAAAGTATGAGTTTGTGTCTATCATTTAAATAAATATGGAAATGCTCAGTTTTACAACTACATTTATACGCAAAACATAAAATAAATATGGCTAAATACAGATAAAATGCCCCCAAAAGAAATATGGATAAATACAGAGGGAAATGTAAAAAAATTAAATACCATAAAACTGGGAGCCCTAGTCATAATGTTGTTCCATCTGTAATAATAACTTCGCCCATTTACACAGTACGTGTAACAACTCACTTTGTTCACCTGTGGCATCGTTGTCAGGCTGTTGGGGGAGGTGGGCGGGAGGGAATGGGGGAATAAATGTTTCTAAGTTCATGTTCAGAAACTAATACTAGGACATTTGTGATGTATTGTACTTTAAAGAGGAGAAAAACACTTTCCGGAATTCTGAAGTCTCTTTATTTTTCTGCATGTTTATTGACAAGTATGTGGATGGCTCATGTTATGGCTCTTGTAGACAAGCATGGCCTACATGTTTGTTGGCAATATGTTGATGGCTCGTGTTATGGCTCTACGAGCGAACCATGGCCTACATGTTTGTTGGCAATATATTGATTGCCCGTGCTTCGAGCCAAGCGTTGCCTTTGGATTGGCTGTCCCTATTACTTCACTGAGTTTTCCACCTCTAGACTCAGACTGAGAGACAGAGAGAGACAGATGGAAATGGTGACAGAGAGACTCAGAGTATGAGAGGAAAAAAAGTGGCAGGAAAAGAGTAAAATCAGCTGAATTTGCATGAAGGGATATAGAAAAACAGGTAGGTAATGACAGTGGAAGAGACTGAAAGGAGAGATACTCGCAGGGAGAGAAGAGTGGCGGGAAGAAGGGAGAGCAATACACGTTTTTGTAATAGTAAGAATAAAATTGGCAAGGAGAGTGGCAGTGAAAAGGAGATGACAAAATCAAGAAAATGGTCAGTCTCTAAGGGAACCGTTCAAAAGTTATGAATAACAGCGCAAAGACCACGGTTCATTCAAAGAAAATGGTCTACAAAAGTGAATGTATTTTTTTTGTAGGGTCACACACGTGGGCAACATTAGTAGGTCCAGGATATCACGAGGGAGGCCCCGAACATTAATTTAAATGGGACTTTTCTTATCTTCCGCCGGCCCTGTGCAAATGAGATAATAAAACGGGGAGTTTCAGACGATGTGACAGGGAGAGCTGCAGGGTGGAGAAGTTGGATAATGATAGCGTGTCATGTGATTCTGAAATTTGTAGGGGTGCATCATATTCACCGTTCGTCAGCACCCGCATATTAATCGATGTATGCTAAGAACGCCATATAAATGTATTATTAGAAATCGTTTAACATAGAGGTGATTAGAATTGTAATAATGCTTTCCGTGAAGAGTAACGTTGCAAGTTATCGTGAATGTATTTAGTAAATGCATAATGATTAGTTTTCGTGCAATGCCATGTATTAGGTTAAACGTGTGCCTTGTTAAAGTTACACATGTAGGTTGCTTATTCACGTATATAAGAATAATGAACTAATGCTTAGAGTGTGATTTAATAGTGTGTTCAGCATTGTAAAGGCCTGATCGCATATATTTTAGAAGAGAAGGGCCTGTTAATTTTCTTATGTTAGCTAACATTGTAGGCCGAAAATGATTTCGCTTGGTAAAGGCTTTGGGTTACCAGAGGATAGAAAATCTTAGAGAAGTGAAATGTTTTTTCTCGTTCCCATGTTTCTGTTGCAGGTGCAAGGACATTCAGCTCGTTAGTGAGACTAGGTCTTTGTTTTAGGAGTTAGGATGGAGTAAGAAGCCAACAGGGGAGTGCATTGGAATGTGGAGATGATACTTTCAGCGGAGAAGGTGCCTGGGACCCAAGGTCAAGCTAACCGTCGTTGGATGCCTTACAAGTTTGATGGAAAACTACTGGGAGAAGACCTGGCTGAAGAGGTGTGCCGAAGGGCGTGTTCTATGATTTTGGAGTTTTGTATTAGGGACAGTGCCCCGTGAGTTGAGCAGTTGAGGTTTAGATGGGAAGCTAGAAAGAGCATCTTAGATCGAGCTCTGACTAAGTGAATGTACTTCTTAGGAAGTCTTCACTTCTGACACCTTTATTCTCTTGCCTGGGTAGGGAAATGTTAAGTAGGGATGTCACCTTAGAGTTAGAGTAGGGATAGACTAACGTTTTTCCCTTTTAGACTAATGATTCCTAATTTGGATATTGGCTTAACCATTGCTTTCTTGATGATCTTGGAGTCAGTGATTCTTTTTGTTTTGAGTCGGATGAGAATCCTACGTAGACTTGCTTTTGTATTAGTGACCATTTATCTCCTACACCTTGTATTGAGGTGTCTGTATGTTCAGCTATTTCTGGTTTTAATAAAATCCTATACATTTTAGATTCGGAGTCAGTGGTCCTTTCCAAATGAAATCTAATTTTGGTGATTATGTTCTGATAATTATATTTCCTCCCCTCTACGCTATTTAGCAGATAAAAAGATCCTGGCGACCTGAGAGGATTCTTGGAGATAACCAGGTAGGCAAGAATCCGGTCCTATCAGTTGGTAGCAGAGTAGGATGGTTATCTCTGATAGCGAGGGGAGATCTAGATCAGGATAAGAGATTCTTGAGGACCATGGAAGTCAAGTGATGGTGACTTCATGGATGGCGAGCAGCGGACGACAGCGACTGATGGACATTAATGGAGAGTAGCAGTGCGGCGGAAAGCAGCAGTTTGTGGAGGAGTGAGTATGAATAGGGTGAGATGTTGTAGATTGCGGTGTTGATTTGTTGTGTGATGTGTTGCGGGGTTGGAGTGAGTGTTGAGTGATTGTGAGATCAGGCTGTGAGCGCGCGCAGCCCGGGAAAGTCTTAGGCTCGACGAGTAGCTTAAGCGATTGTGGTGTAGAAGACACCCAAGGTAGATTTGATTGACCACAGAAAGGGGATCGTGAGACGTCATCGATTGCCCGGACCGAGATAGGGGGAGCGAATTTGTGAGTGCGTGAGGAACCGATGCTGGTTGTGGGTTGTTGTACGTGGAATTTGAGCATTTGTAACCTATCAGAGGTGATTGTCTGGTCGTTCGCGGACAGACAGTTGCCAGCCGAGGTCGACAATTTCGAGAGACTGTGGACGGACAGTCAGAGAAGTAACTTGTTTGGGACAAACGGTTATTTCAGCATGTGAATGGGATGAATGTAAGGGTGAGACGTGAATTGTGAAGGAGGGGAACTGCTGCGAGCGGAGGACGAGTGACGTCAGAAGGTGCCGTGCTGCGATAGGTCGGATGGTGTGAGTCGCGCTGCTATTGGTGGGTTTGACATCAGGCAGTAAACGAAAACATTGTGTGTGATCAAAAATTGCTCATCATGAAATGCTTTAAAGTTTTCCGAGAATTATGTAGAGGTGACAAACATGTGGTTACTCGTGGGGGAGAAGAAGCCCCTCCCGAGGATACTCCGGCGCATTACATGGCAAGAAATGTGGGGTTGCATACCATAATTTGGCTTGAAAATTGTCATAAAATGACTCAGGGTGAGGGTGAATTGGTTTTCCCACGATATGGCTCCTTCAGGTTGGAAGTGTTGCACCAGTTGAAATCTGTGATGGCGGCTTTACGACCTTTGCCGGAACCTACACAATTTGAGGCGTTACATGCATGGATTAGAGCAGCGCATGACAGGAAAAGAGATGAAGAAGTCGATTAAGGCATTTCAGGATGCAAGATGGGATGCAGAAGAGAAAAGGTGGAGAGTGCAAACAATAGAGGGAGACAGGTTGTATCCATTACTGGTAAAGACTGATGGTTCGAAGGTAAAGAGTGTGGATGATGATGACAGTGATACAGCTGACAGCCTACTAGAGAGGTTGTTGTCCGAGAGACCACCTCCATACAATCCCGATCCCTACGAAGGGAGGTCGGCTCAAGCAGAAGGGACTAATGGAGTGTCGACTCAGTCAGAAGTGAGAGTAGAAGGGAAAATTTCGACAGGGACAGAGGGTACTAAAAACCAGCCTGTAGCTAGCACAGAGGTTGGGAGAGGTGTGAGGCTACCGGATGCTTTAAAGGTACCGGTTACCATTGGACCCATTGTTTCTGTTTATGATCCAGATCAAGAGAAGGTTGGGAGTTCAGTGCAGTCAGTTGTAGGAGCGAGGAGTGTGGTCGAGGGAAATGGATCAGTGAATGGAATGGAGCAGACTCCAAAGCCTATAGAATGGAGTACGCCATTGCCAGCTACAGCAGACTCCTCTAGGGGACAGGGGAATGCGAGACCAGTGAGGCCGAGGTCTTTGGACGAGTCAAGATCAGATTTGCGGATGTGGGCACAGCCAGCAAGAAATCAGAATCAGAGTGAGAGGACTGCAGAAAGTGAACGAGGCACAATAGTAAATCGTTCTGTTCCTATGAGTATGTCAGAAGAGAGTAGGTCTCAGGAATGGGAATGCGATTATGATGAACGAGATGGAGCAGCTTGTCTAGAGGTATTGAAGGGGGCTCTGAAAGGAAGAATGTTAGATGTTGTGAGGTTGAAAGCAGAAGTAGATGAGATAATAAGCGGAAATTTGCCTCTTGAGAGAACGTACATGTACGAACAAGATGAGTTACTCTTTGTAGCAAAGGATGTGACTCGCAAGGCATGAATGGCACATGAGAAGTTGTCGGATTTGGCTAAGAAGTATGACTTGGACCTGCCTAAAACGAAATCATTGCAGGGAAGTCATAGATTGCAGTATAGCGATCAAGAATTGGAAGAGAAGAGGGTCATGGGATTGAGGACCCATATCAAGGATTTGATCATAGCAATGCGTGCATGGATCATGCTTGATAAGTGGGAAAAAAGGTGGTCTAAGAAGAAAAGTTCTAGAAGGACAATTGGAGAGACGCCACCTCCAGGTGGAGGGATGATGGATGTAGGGAATTTCCCTTTACGAGAGGTACAGAATGGAGGATATGTGCATGTACCTTGGAATAGGGGTGATTTGGCCGCATTTACGAATGACTTTCCCCGTTTACGGGAAAAGCCTGTAGAGTGGTAAAAGCAAGTTGATCGGTTTGTCAAGATTTCGAAGGTGTTGTGGGTCGACTTGAACACATTGTTTGACATTGTGGTTCCCAGTGACTTATGGTCGGCATGTAAAATCACTGTTGAGTGGCCAACCTCAGTGCCTGACAGGGACCCAGTTTCCAATGGTCCATCACCCATAGTCATGAAGAAGTTCGAACAGGTGATCACATGGTTGAAGTCGAAAATCTCACCTCAGGACATTGATTGGGTGAAGATAGACCGGACAGTGCAAGAGCCAAAGGAGACTGTGCATGAGTTTTATGAGAGACTTTTGCAGGCCTTTAAGCAGTACAGTGGGTTAGATGTGTTAGATACAAAAGACATGGGACAGTTTGTTTCGAAGTTCGTGTTGGGATTGAGGCCAGAGGTTAGTCTCATGATACAGCAGCATTTAATTTGTTGGCAGAATAAGTCTGTGGATGAGATCTTGCGGAATGCCAGATATTGTAGTGATGAGATAGAGTCAAAGCACAGGAAGTTGAAAGACAAATTGATGCTTGTTCAGATGCAAACAGCTCAGGGACAGCCTAATGGAGGGACGTTAGGAAGGAAGCAGGGAAATAATCAAGGAGGAAACCAGAATGTCCAAGGTCGGGGAAGACCAAAGTCAATTGATCCTAAAACAGAGATGGATGTGGCAACATTGAAGAAGACCAGTGCGTGTCATCTTTGTCACCAGATTGGACACTGGAAACGCGAGTGTCCTTTGAACCCGATGAATCAGGTGCAGCAGGAAGGAGAGATAGTTCAGGTACCTGTATCTGAAATGGTTCCCACAGTGACTAGACCTAGAATGGTGAAAGGGGGTACAAATAGTCCGCAAGTGCAAGTCCCTCAACCACCTAGGGTTCAAAATGTTCAGCAAGGAGTCCGAACTTACATGCAGATGCCCATGTTCGAGGGGAATGAGGAGTTCGGTCTGGACCCGTTGGCATGACGGTGCCTGAGAGGGGAGGAAGACTGCACACTTGGAGCAGTCTTAGAGGTAGACCAGAGGGGACCATTTGTGGAAGCAGACATTGATGGTCACCCTACCACCTTTTTGGTTGACACTGGTGCAACCCTGTCTACTGTGAGATCAGCAGTAGTCCCCAACCTACCCCTCTCTGGACAATCGATCCAAGTTGTTGGTGTAGCAAATAAGAAATTGACTAGCCCACTAACCGAGCCAATCCCGGTGAGAATAGGAACGTTCAAAGATTGACACCAGTTTGTGGTGTGCGACTCGAGTCCAGTTTGCCTGTTAGGAAGAGATCTGTTGTGCAAGCTGAATTGCACCATCTATTGTACCCCGAAGGGAGTAGAAGTACAGACAAAGGATGATGATGCGACCTTTAAGGTTGCAAACCAGCGTGTGTGTATAGAAATGTATCCAGCGCTGACAGTGGAGGAACTTCCACTAGATTTGAGAGATTCCGTGTCAATTGATGTGTGGGACCTCAGCGGAGAGGAGATTGGATTGGTCAAAGGTGTAGACCCAGTGAAAATCCAGGTCAAGCCAAATGTAGAATTTTCCTAGGACTCCCCAGTACAATCTGTCACCTGAAACGATCGCAGAGATCAAGCCTGTAATTGAGTCTATGATCAAGCAGGGAATTCTGAAAGAGATCATGGGTAGCCCATACAATTCACCTATCATGGGGCTACAGAAACCGAGTGGGAAATTCAGGATTGTACAAGACCTGCGGAAAATCTATGAGATAGTTGTTCCATGTTGTCCGGTGGTACCGAATCCATCTGTAATCCTGTTTCGGATCCCATGTGAAGCTGAGTGGTTTACTGTGATTGACTTGTGTCAAGCATTCTTCTCGATCCCACTACATGAGGAAAGCCAATTTCTTTTTGCTTTCCGGCTGGAGAATAGTGTGTTAACGTGGCGTCGTATCCCACAGGGGTATACGGAGAGCCCATCGATCTTTAATCAGATCTTGAAGAAGAATCTTGAAAGTCTTGTGTTGCCGCAGAACTCTGTTCTGGTGCAATACATTGATGATTTGCTCGTTGCGTCATAAACTGAAGACGCTTGCAGGATCAACACTATTGCCTTACTGAATCATTTGGCAGAGAATGGACGCAAGGTGTCTCCCAGCAAGTTGCAGTACTGCTTAAGTGAAGTGCAGTATTTGGGTCACAGAATTGAGAAAGGCAAGAGAAAGGTGTCGCCAGATTGTATTGAGGCGATTATGACTATGCCTGTACCTACCACTCAGAGAGAAGTCAGAATGTTTTTGGGGATGGTCGGCTATTGTCACCAATGGATTCCCAATTTCTCCTTTGAAGCAAAGCCCTTACAACGGCTGACGCACAAGGATGTGGGTGATCCGGTACCATGGGACGAAGACTGCTTGAGGTCATTTTTGAGGCTGAGAGAAGCCCTGTGTTGTGCTCCAGCTTTGGGGATGCCGGATTACAACAAGGCATTCACATTGTTCTGCTGTGAGAGAGAAGGTTGTGCATTGTCAGTCTTGACTCAAAGTCATGGAGGTGTCCGTAGACCAGTTGCCTACTTTTCAGCTACTCTAGATCCAGTAGCTTCTGCGTTGCTTGGATGTCTTAAATCCGTTGCTGCAACAGGTGTCAGTATTGAAAGGTGTGAGAGCATTGTAATGGGACATCCACTTACAGTCTATGTGCCACACTCTGTTGAACTGTTGATGACGAGGACTAAAACACAGCACCTCACAAACAACCGATTGACTTGTTATGAGCAAGTTATACTTGCTGCAGAGAATGTGACGTTAAAGAGGTGTTCTGTTTTAAATACGGCAACATTGATGCCTATTCCAAATGTAGATGATGAAGATTGTGAGGATCACAACTGTCTCCATGTGACGGAATTGTGCACCAAGCCGAGACCAGACATTGTTGATGAACCGCTCCTTGACCCTGAGGAAAATTTTCTTCGTGGACGGTTCATGTCTAAGAGACAGTGCTGGTCGATTAAGAGCAGCATTTGCTGTATGTACCATCACAGGGGTGGTTGAAGCTGCTTGTTTAGAGGGAGTACACTCCGCACAGGTAGCTGAAATCATTGCTTTGACCCGTGCCTGTTTGGCTGCTGACCAGATTTGGATAACTATTTATACCGATAGTCACTATGGGTTTGATGTCGTTCACGACTTCGGACAGTTATGGTCACAGACAGGGTTAATGACGTCTTCAGGGTCACCCATTAGAAATGGGGAATATGTGAGACAGTTGTTGGAAGCATTGCAATGTCCGAAAGAGATTGCTGTTGTCAAATGTTAGGCCCATTCTAAGGGAAGTGGCTTTGTATCTATTGGGAACAACTAAGTTGACGAAGTTGCCCGGTTTTGTGCAGAACAAGGATGCATATTTACTGGAGGATATACTGGGGAAAACCAAGAAAGAACCGATCTCAGCATGATGTTAGCCATGGCCAATACATGGGAGGAGCTAAAACGACTGCAGGATGAGGTTTCCGATCAAGAAAGGGATGGCTGGATAAGAGCAGGAGGTGAGAAGGGAGATGTGGATGTGTGGGTTTCGAGCGATGGACGAGCTGTGCTACCAGAATGTCTGTTGAGCCCCATGGCAAGATTGATACATGGTGCAGTACAACTTGGTAGAGATGCGATGGTGTAAGTGTTCAGTTAGGCATGGTCCAACCCGAAGTTTCGTGCAGTAGCTGAAGCTGTGTGTCAGAGGTGTGTTACATGTCAGCAGATGAATGCAGGAAAGAGAACTGCTGTGACTTTAAGCCACATTGGGAGGTCAGGAGGGCCTTTCAAAAGGATGCAGTTGGATTTTATTGAGATGCCGAAGTGTAATGGGTTGAGGTACATCTTAGTTGTGGTATATGTCTTTTCAAGATGGGTGGAGGCTTACCCAACACGCAGATGTGACACACTTACTGTAGCTAAACTGTTGCTGAGGGAGCTTATCCCGAGGTTCGGTTTCCCGGCCTCTTTGGAGTCAGATAGAGGGACACATTTCCATAGCGAAATCATGAAATTGCTCTGTGCTGCCTTGAATGTGGATCAGAGACTGCATTGCAGTTATCGACCAGAGGCTTCTGGGATTGTGGAACAAGTTAACGGGACTTTGAAAGCACGGATGGCAAAAGTGTGTTCTTCGACATCCCTGAAATGGCCCGACGCACTGCCCCTGGTTCTTATGAGCCTTCGTAGTGATCCCAGTAGGAGGACTGGGTTGTCACCGCACGAGATACTGATGGGGAGGGCAATGTGAGTACCAGCAATACCTGCCACTGCTTTGATTAACATCACTGATGACTTGATTCTCGACTACTGTAAGGGACTGGCTGACGTAGTCCGTTCTGTGTCCCAGCAGGTGCAAGCAGCAACTGTTCCAGCCGCAAGTGACCTGTGCCACGACTTGTGCCCAGGAGATTGGGTGCTTGTGCGTAAACACGTGAGGAAGGGTTGCCTGGATGTTCGTTGGCGTGGTCCGTACCAGGTAATACTGGTCACGAACACGGCAGTAAAGTGTGGGGGACTGCCTCCCATACCCGCAGAGTTCCAGCATCCTTGGAAGATACAGCCCCTCTCGTGAATGAAAATCCAGCTGGGGTGGCAGGGCCATCTGAGAGGGCAAGCCAAGCTGTAAGGGTTGCTGACGCAGTTGGTTGTGCACTAGATCGAGCAGAAAGGGGTTGTGCAAATCGAAGCCCCGAATTTGACTCAGACGAAGAAAGTGTTGCTGTGAGAGGAGTAGAGTCAAGCTCGAGTCAATCTGAGAAGGTCCAGGAGAATAAGAGTGCCGTGTCAAAGGTACGCCTCACCAGAGTGGACTAACGCTGTGACTGATGCCAGGCGTATTGAGCACGGGGAGGCTGAGGTCTTTGACGCTGATCAGCAATTCTCCGAACCTGAAAGTAGATGTGTTGTTACGGGTTCCAGGGGTGGAAATCGAAGGAATATTGACTCTCAATATTCCGAATCCACCACTTCTGAGTAAGGTTCGTGAATTGATCTTGGAGACGCTGGTTTTTCCAACTTTTGGTATTGTGCCACCACACCAGGAGTTAGTGGTACTTCGTCTTGAAATTTTGCAAGGTGTCTTACAGATTTTGGGAGCTGATCTTGTTCTGGACTGAAGGTAAAACCTCTGTTGTACATAAAAGTCCAAAGAAGAAGATAACCTAGGCCCGAGTGGAAGAAGAATAAAATTAGGGACTTTCCGTCAAGACGACGAAGGAGGGCTAGGGAAGCCTTTTGTGTACTGTGTAAATAAGGAACTGAAAATTGCAAGGGGATTTTCAGCTTTGAGGCATTGTTTGAACTGGTTGAGAAGCAATACCCGAGGAGAAAGAGACTCTTACATGTTGCTGTTAAGCTAAGCACTTTGAGAACTTTATAAAAATGGCAGATGCTGGATATACTCATCGTAGGGCTAAATTAGTAATAGGTACACTCTTAGGGGTAGTGATAGTTACTATAGTTGCGATAGTTGTAGCCTCATATATTGTCTCACATGAGCAGGAGGGGGGGGTACAGGGGACACCTACACCTACCACCTCTAGCCAGAAAGAGGTTACTATAGGAGCTCAAAGAGCTTTGTTACTTGAAGAGAGTCGTAGGTTTCACATAGATTTGTCTAGAAGTGACTTTAAGCTTAATGCTTATGCAAAGCTGTTATATGAGTATGTGGATGCAATGGATGTGAAAGACTGCCATGTGTGCATGTAGCTACCTTCTTCAGTAGATGAGGGTATTAGATACCATCACCTTCCACTAACCTATGGAATTTCTTGTAGTTTGCTGCTTAGTATCTTTTATAAAAGAAGACAATTTGAGTATTTCTTTTCCAGTTACGATGCAGTGCTTCCTGAAGTTCCAGCCTATAAGCATTTGAATAAATACGATTATTACAAGTCAGAAGACAGACTTCGGAAGTATTTCATACCGACTTTGGAATTTGATACGGCTTATGCTCACCGACATCATTTGACATGTTCATTGTCAGATAGAGAGAAGAAGTTCATAGGTCAGGTAGAAGATAGATATAGAAAACTAACACAGACACGAAATACAGGCGAGAGTCTAGTAGATTGGACTGATGAGGAGAGACTGCACAGATCTAAGGGGAGTTATGGACCCATAGCGTTAGATCAGGGGCAAAAGGGGAAGTTGTGTGTGAGACGTCCTCAGACCTATTATGAAAAGGTCTCGGTAGGACAGAGTACGTCCATACCTTTACCATGGAGGACTCTGCTAAGAACTTTTTGCAAGGTCCGGTGCAAGTGATTCCAACTGTTTATTATGTGTGTGGAAGGAATGCCTATGTGAGGTTGCCTGCGAATTGGTATGGTACATGGTACTTGGCTATTATTTTTCTGAAAATCTGTCATGCAGAAGATTTGAAACTTCTGGAGACTGGACATCATTCTAAAGTACGGAGAGCTGCGAGTGCAGGAGCAGTGATTGGTGATATCTTTGGAGCGATGATACCAAGTTTGGGGGTGATTTTGAATGATGTGAAGATTAGAAGGTTGGCGACTGTGGTTGATGAGTTGTCGATGAATACTGCAAGGTCTTTGCTGTTGGTGGATGGAGAGATGTTGTCGATAAGGACGATGGTTTTGCTGGATCGTCTTGCTTTGGATGCACTATTGGCAAAAGAGGGTGGAATCTGTAAATTATTGAAAGTTCAGGAATGTTGTACGTATATTCCAGACAATAGCAAGGATCTGGAGAGATATATAGACAACATTACTACGATTCATCAAGAGATTGAGGATTTGACTGAAGAGGGGGTGTGGGAAAAGGTTGGTAAAGGATTTGGTCGGGTGGGAAGTTGGTTTGCGAGTTTGGGAAAGGGGTTCCTTGGATTCGTGCTGAAGCCACTTATTATTGTCGTGGTTTGTGTGATCTGCTTGTGGGGTCTCATCAGAGCTTACAAGTGGTACAGAGGAAACAAAATTGAAAGAGCTCTCAGAGCGAGTGAAGCGCGAATGGCTAGACTGCAGGACAGTCAATATCAGAATCTCAAGAATATGGAGAGGTTCCGACGGGGGAGAATGGCAACAAGTACTGTTTAGGTTGGTTCTTTCTCCAAGGGAATTAATTGTGTGATGACATTTGTCATCAAAGGGGGGAACTGATAGCGTTTCATGTGATTCTGAAATTTGTAGGGGTGCATCATATTCACCGTTAGTCAGCACCCGCATATTAATCGATGTATGCTAAGAACGCCATAGAAATGTATTATTAGAAATCGTTTCACATAGAGGTGATTAGAATTGTAATAATGCTTTCCGTGAAGAGTAACGTTGCAAGTTATCGTGAATGTATTTAGTAAATGCATAATGATTAGTTTTCGTGCAATGCCATGTATTAGGTTAAACGTGTGCCATGTTAAAGTTACACATGTAGGTTGCTTATTCACGTATATGAGAATAATGAACTAATGCTTAGAGTGTGATTTAATAGTGTGATCGCCTGATCGCATATATTTTAGAAGAGAAGGGCCTGTTCATTTTCTTATGTTAGCTAACATTGTAGGCCTAAAATGATTTCCCTTGGTAAAGGCTTTGGGTTACCAGAGGATAGAAAATCTTAGAGAAGTGAAATGTTTTATCTCGTTCCCATGTTTCTGTTGCAGGTGCAAGGACATTTAGCTTGTTAGTGAGACTAGGTCTTTGTTTTAGGAGTAAGGATGCTGCGAGAAGCCAACAGGGGAGTGCATTGGAATGTGGAGATGTTACTTTCAGCGGAGAAGGTGCCTGGGACCCAAGGTCAAGCTAACCGTCGTTGGATGCCTTATAAGTTTGATGGTAAACTACTGGTAGAAGACCTGGCTGAAGAGGTGTGCCAAAGGGCGTGTTCTATGATTTTGGGGTTTTGTATTAGGGACAGTGCCCCGTGGGTTGAGCATTTGAGGTTTAGATGGGAAGCTAGAAAGAGCATCTTAGATCGAGCTCTGACTAAGTGAATGTACTTCTTAGGAAGTCTTCACTTCTGACACCTTTATTCTCTTGCCTGGGTAGGGAAATGTTAAGTAGGGATGTCACCTTAGAGTTAGAGTAGGGATAGACTAACGTTTTTCCCTTTTAGACTAATGATTCCTAATTTGGATATTGGCTTAACCATTGCTTTCTTGATGATCTTGGAGTCAGTGATCCTTTTTGTTTTGAGTCGGATGAGAATCCTACGTAGACTTGCTTTTGTATTAGTGCCCATTTATCTCCTACACCTTGTGTTGAGGTGTCTGTATGTTCAGCTATTTCTGGTTGTAATAAAATCCTATACATTTTAGATTCGGAGTCAGTGGTCCTTTCCAAATGAAATCTAATTTCGGTGATTATGTTCTGATAATTAAATTTCCTCCCCTCTACGCTATTTAGCAGATAAAAAGATCCTGGCAACCTGAGAGGATTCTTGGAGATAACCAGGTAGGCAAGAATCCGGTCCTATCAATGAGGTGAGTGCCAAAGCTGCAGGGTTGGCAAAGAGCTAAGGCTTCAGAAGAGGGACAGCTGCCAGATGAGGGAACTAAGGGTTTTAGTTGCATAGGATTAGGTATATTAAAGAAGGGTAGCAGCAGGCTGTGCTGAACTTGTAAAAGAATGAGTGATTGTGTCCAAAGCTCTGCTTAGAAGCGCGTGGCCTGTGCAACTAAATGTTGAAATGCCAAATACCAAGGCTGGACAGTCCTCAATAAACCTCATGCCTCTTTAACCCACTACCATACACTACCTGACTGTTTATCTCGCTCTTTCAGGTTCCTGCTTTCTCCCTTTGTGGTAGGGTTTTCCATCTTTCTTTCTCTCCTACCATTTTGTTCAGTACTTAATTTGTTATTAAAAGAAGTGCCAGGGCCCACAGCAGGAGGCAACCGCGTGGTGCTCCACCTTTTGCCCCTCCCAGAGCTGCCAATGACAATTCAGACTATTCCCAGCCCCCAAACCTCTAACAATTTTTTGGGAAGCAGCTATTAGTCATTTGTTTATATATATTATATTAATGATAAAGTGTTATTCTGAACCTCTCTAAATTAGACAGACAGCGCCACCATGTGGCAGCTGTCACAAGTGCCTGTGTTTACAATCAAGTGCCGGTACCGAGCACCGGAAACCACGGTCTCAAATTAAGCACTTCTTGTTTTTTCCCTCTCTCGCTCTCTGTAAATGTCTGATGCTGAAAGATAAGTACAGGTCCCCAAAAATGAGCGCAGATAGGTCACACTGTCTCAAATTAAGCACTGGCAGCAGGATGAAAGGTGGGGAAGAGTGGGCAGAGGTAGTGGTGAGATGAAAGGGAGATGGAGAGCTGTAAAGCCAGCTAAAAGGAAGAATGTGAGATGAATAAAAAAAAAATGCAAGACGAGAGACAGCTCGAGGAGGAAAGATAGCAGGGTGCAGTGCTGCTGGAAGTTAAAAGGCTAGAGATAGCTGCAGGGTGAGAGGAGAGCGGAGGTACATTGCGTGAGAGACCAGAAGGGAAATCCACACATGGAAAAGTGAAAATCAAGCCCTGGGTGGTGGAGTTTGCCAATGAGTAGTCTTGAAGTGGCTCCAGAAGCCTAAGACGATCAAGATGGTGCAAAGGCTAACAGCATATCTAGCACCGTAAAGATTATTGTGTGGCGCTACTGAGATGTTTCTGTGAATGATTCTGGATAGGATGGCACAGTGAGCCCCACTGTGAGGGAGAGATTGATGTCGGAGGCAAGGGGTGGTTACTGTGAGGCCGGTTGTTACTTTGCAGGAATTGAAAGACATTAAGAACTACTAGATGGTGTAAGAATGGTTTCTGGAATAAAACAAACAACCGTGACACCATATCATTATTCTTTCAAGCAGCAAACCTTACATGTACAAGAGCGACGATGAATGCCTGTCTGCCAGGCTGTCTATTCTTAACCGGCTGCGAGGTTGCCGAAGTTTGTGACCGAATGTGTGCATACACGTGCGGAGATATTTCAATTGTCCAGGCTCCCCACTTTCAAAGGAACCCCCATCCCCCCAAGAAACTGAAATTTCTTTCTATGGGACCTTTGTCGATTCTATGTCTTTTTCTACAACCTTTTCCCTCTCGGTCTACTGTTACCTCTAAATCTGTCTCTCAAAACCCGTGTAATTTTGAGGATGTTTGGTAAACAGGCACAACATATTACAACTTTTCTGTGACTGTTAAAATTTAACATATCATTTAGTATTGTTTGGCATCATGCAGGCTTAAAATGCCTTATAAAAATAACATTTGTTCTGAACATGGGCCCCTAAAATATGTTTTGCCCGGTACCCATCTAAATCCGTATAATAACACTGCACATGTAACCGAGTCTAAATAAATGAGTGGATTACAGACAGGTAGGTGTATGTGACTAAAAGTGTGACTTGGTGACAAAATAAGGGCAAGTGACTTACTCAGGGACTCTGTGTGTGCATGTGTGAATGTAACTGAATTAATGTGAGTTAATGGAACTAAATGTGTGAACGGATGAGTGTCTGTTGCAGTGAGTATGTGGCTTCAACAGACACAGTGAGTAGTGTTGCTCACCAGATTAGTGTGACTGTGTGAGAGATGGTAGTGTTGCTCACTAGATTAGTGTTACTGCATTAGAGATGGGATGGTTAGCTCATACCGGACAACTTGAAGAACAACCTCACAGTGTAAGGATTGGGTGGGCCTTGAAGGGGAGGGGGCTTCGTGCCGAGAAGTACCTAGGATGCACTTTTGAACCCCATCCTGCCCTCAAGCCCCTGCCCCCATAAACAAGCATTTACAATGCAATGGTCTCGGCATTGTTAAAGTTAGAGCTATTGGCATTACTCATGACATTATTTTTGTTTATGTTTTTAAAACATTTAAAGAAAGGGCATTGTTATTTACAATGTCAATAGCTTAATCTCTCTCAAATGCGAGACCTATTGCATTTGCACCCACACACAGAGCCACACACACAAAGCCACCCACACCCACACAGCCACCCACACAGAGCCACCTACACAGAGCTATTTACATAGAGCCACCTGCACACAAATAGAGCCACCCACACAGAGCCACCTACACACACACACAGAGTTACCCACACACAGACAGAGCCACCCACGCATAGAGCCATCTACAAAAAAAGCCACCCACACAGAGGCACACACACACATAGAGCCTACCACACACACACACAGATCTTAGAGTGGCTGTTGGGGAAATCAGGGACTAAAGACGTGAAAGACTAAATACCGCTCACCTGGGCCGGTATCCCGCAACACTCGCTCCAGCTGTGGGAAGGTAAGACCACCGCGAAATCCGGCAAGGAGCCCGGGCAGGTGTCTTCCTCCACGGGCGCCTGCGTCTCCGCCGCTGCCTCCGCGGCCGCCATCATGGACCTGCTGGGGAAGGAGGGGGGCGACCAGGCTCGAGCCTCCGGAGGAGCCCGCCGCGATCCCACAATGCACCGAAAGAGGCAGCAAAAGCAGCACAGGTTGCGGTGACGCTCATCCCCGACTGCCCTCTCGCTCTCCCTCCCCCCTTCCCCCGGGAGCGTTCTAGTCTGGCCTCGTGTGACACGAAATGAAAACAAAAGAGCATAGAGATCTAGTGGTTTGAGAGCGGAGATCGAGTGGAAATAGACAACGGACGACAAGCTGAAGATTTTGTTCGTTGGTCTACAAGGTAGCCATCTTGGGAATAAAGCGGGGGTCCAGAAATGAGTCAGTGACAATATTTACCGATTCAAGCATACTTAGGACTTGGGTAGCAGCGCGAAATAGCACCTCTAGCTGCATCTCCCAAACATCCCGTGATTTGCAGGAGTATGCCGAGTGCGCTTGAAGAGAAAGAATTCTGAATATATATTGCACACTCTTTTCTCGAGAGCAGAGCACAATCTTACCTGGTTCAAATCTCTGCGAAATGTGCCCCGCCTTCAACAAAACACGTGTTGAAAGTCCTACCCCGCGAAGGCCGCCAGTACACCCCAACTCGCAAGCATGTTCAGAGCAAACCCCAAAAGGTATGAACTGCACATCCACACAGATAAGGGGGATGGACCAATAAGCAGGAAAGTTCTCTGATATCTTCGGGTCGAGTTCGCGATATATAAACACTACAACAACAAACAAACAAAAAAAAAAAGTAAAACATGGAGGTGCTGCAAGTTAATGGAGAAGACGGAAAATGAATGTTACATCTTCAGAAGCACTCCCAATTAGTGGTACTGCAAAGTCAATCTTAAATTTAGGAATCTTAACCCCTTCAGCGCTGCGCGGATTCCCCCGCGGTGCTGAAGGGTTCGAGCGCGGGCGGGGCCATGACGGAACGGTTCCGTCATGAGCACAGCTCAACCGATGCTCATGACGGAACCGTTCCGTCATGGGCATGGAAGGGGTTAAAGAAGTCTCCACATAGTTTAACATATTGCAACACACGTGCTCAACAACCCTCACCAGCAAACCTACTTTCAAATAAAGCAAAAAATAAAAATCTATTGGCTCACCATAACGCCACCACCCCATTAGCCCCATCTTTTCAAATGCTCCTCGCCTGACTAACCAAGAACAGAAATGCCACTGTTACTATGTTCTGGTTTCACACGTCTTATCGAAAACTGAAAAACAAAAGAGAAGTGTGCAATGGAACACGTGGTCTGTACGGCAGAAGGAAAATCCCAGCGCAGCTTTGCTTATCTGGCAGCCTGACAATAGTAGCAGAAGATGGGGGAAAACTGACCGCAATCAGCTAGAAGCTCACACCAGGGGAATGACAGCGCTACTCTCGCGTCCTGCCCTGCACAAGAATGCTGCCCACCAAGTCCACGGCGAACCTCGGGGAGACAGACGACTGAGCACGAGCACAACCGGAGCTTACAGGCACCGCCGCTGTTCTTTAACCCGCCCCTGGGGAACAGCGCATTCTCGAATTGGGTGAAAGCATGTTTTTAGAGATTGGCTACCGCTTTAAAAAACAAGCACACCACTGCCTTTCTCCGAGGTGATACAAAAGGGGGTGGTGATGGACGGAGCATCAGAACCAATCAAACACTCACACCCAGTCAACAGATCTGGGTTTGATCCATCACCGTTCTTTAGCCCACTCTGCCACCCCAGTTCAAACGTGAGTCCCTTGCTCACTTTGCCACTGGATTCAAGCAAGCCTGGCTGAAGACGGCTGAAATGCCAGAAACCGGTCCTAGGAAGCTTGTTTCCGGTCCAGGGAAGGCATGGCTTGGCAGTTCGGGCTGGACTGTTCCCATGAGGCACAGGGTCAGACTGATTTGCATATGGCCATGTCTGAACTGGGGTGGCAGAGTGGGCTAAAGAACGGTGATGGATCAAACCCAGATCCGTTGACTGGGTGTGTGTTTGATTGGTTCTGATGCTCAGTCCATCACCACCCTCTTTTGTACCGCTTTGTTCGCCATAAGTTGGCAGGGTATGCTCAGACGTGAGTCCCTTGCTCACTTTGCCACTGGATTCAAGCAAGCCTGGCTGAAGACGGCTGAAATGCCAGAAACCGGTCCTAGGAAGCTTGTTTCCGGTTCAGGGAAGGCATGGCTTGGCAGTTCGGGCTGGACTGTTCCCATGAGGCACAGGGTCAGACTGATTTGCATATGGCCATGTCTGAACTGGGGTGGCAGAGTGGGCTAAAGAACGGTGATGGATCAAACCCAGATCTGTTGACTGGGTGTGAGTGTTTGATTGGTTCTGATGCTCCGTCCATCACCACCCTCTTTTGTACCGCCTTGTTTCTCCGAGGTGAAGCAGAAATGCCTCGGAGAAACGCAGTGGCGTTTTCGGATTCGGGGGCGTGTTTTTCTTTTTCTCTCCTCTTGCCATTGGCTGGAGGAGAGAAAAACACGCCCAGAGAAAACCTCGGAAAAAACACGCCCCCGAATCCGAAAAGGACGGGGCTTGTTTTGCGAGACAAACCTCTTCTCCAGTGGCTGGCCAGCATTTAAGAGGCCAGCCAATGGAGAAGAGGAGAGAAGAGGGGCGGGTTCAAGCCCCTCTTCTCCAAGTCATTAAATCTCGCGAGCGAGACTGCGCAAGCGCAGCCTTTGCTAGCCGAGACCTAAAAAACTCTAATCTCAGAGTTCATGACATGCGGGAGACTGAAACAGAGTCAAAATTAGTCTCCATTCCGATATTATTACGGATTCTAAATGGTTATATATTAAAATCTACCGTGCAATTTTGCACCAAAACCAAAGAATGATAAAAGGAACATGTACGAATCTCATGCACAGCTTGGTATAAATCTATTGATTCATTTTTGCTCTAACTGGCATCTGGAAATATTTGTATGCGCCAGAAAGTGCCATACACTTCCATCACCCGAATTTGCGGCTCAAAATCTGACAAAAAGCTACCGAGGCGTTTTGAGCAAAATTTCCTGTAGGCTGGTCAAATGTGGACATATTAGCGATCGATTAACGCTTTGCCTGTATAATGAAGGTTGAGAATCAGCGGACCAAACCCTCATCTGTGTTATTGCATGCATTCGCGCAGAAAATGCAGGCACCGAACACGTTCAATTATGTACCTCTGCTGCACGAGCCTTGAACTTAAAGTTTGAACCCCTCAAAAGGCGGATGAGAACCGGTTTGCTGCAGACAGTGCTGCTGCCCGCCTCCTCCGGTAATGAGCACACAGGGACTCTAGCCCATAACAACTATTCAGCAGGGGGTAAAAGCCACCGCGCCTGCGCGCTGAGCCTTGTCGTCGCCTCGTGACCTGCCATAACACAAATAATAAAAGCCTCCCCGAATTCTGAAAGAATAATGGATGTTGCTCTGCAGCCTCTGCTGTCGCTCCAAAGTTCCGCGTACTGGAACCCTCCGGGCGTTCCGTCCTGCGTGACGTCATAGTCCGCGCCACCTCCCCGCACGAACACGGTGCCCTGCACTTTGTAGAAACGGGGCAAGGCAAAAGTGCTTTCTTTCCCCCCTCTCCTCCGCCTATCTTTAAAGAGACTGGATTTTGCAAGAACCTAAAACAATATTAAAAGAACCCCATTAAAAAATGCAGGACACACGGCCGAATATAATTGAAGCTCTCTGAATATGGAGGCACAGAGAGGATCTGCAAGAAGATTGGTGTGTAGATCTTTTATGTCTTACGTTTTAAGGAGCTGGGGTTTTGGTTCCGGAGTGGGCGCTCTTTGTTGATTGCTCGTGATGTGGGAGGGGAAGCATGCTTTAGAAGGGGTTGCAATGGAAATGTAGTGTGTGTGTGGACGAGTGCATATGGCATCTGCAGCTAGAAGCTCACACCAGGGGAATGACAGCGCTACTCTCGCGTCCTGCCCTGCACAAGAATGCTGCCCACCAAGTCCACGGCGAACCTCGGGGAGACAGACGACTGAGCACGAGCACAACCGGAGCTTACAGGCACCGCCACTGTTCTTTAACCCGCCCCTGGGGAACAGCGCAGTCTCGAATTGGGTGAAAGCATGTTTTTAGAGATTGGCTACCGCTTTAAAAAACAAGCACACCACTGCCTTTCTCCGAGGTGAAGCAGAAATGCCTTGGAGAAACGCAGTGGCGTTTTCGGATTCGGGGACGTGTTTTTCTTTTTCTCTCCTCTTGCCATTGGCTGGAGGAGAGAAAAACACGCCCAGAGAAAACCTCGGAAAAAATACGCCCCCGAATCCGAAAAGGACGGGGCTTGTTTTGCGAGACAAACCTCTTCTCCAATGGCTGGCCAGCATTCAAGGGGCCAGCCAATGGAGAAGAGGAGAGAAGAGGGGCGGGTTCAAGCCCCTCTTCTCCAAATCATTAAATCTCGGACCGAGACTGCGCAAGCGCAGCCTTCGAGCCGAGACCTAAACACTTAAATAGGCTGGTGCCAATGGCTTGGGGGAGGGGGTGGTGTCCCACCCCTTAATGCCCGTGGTCAGTTCAAAACCTTTTGAAAATACGCTGGTAAACCACTATTTACAGTGGTTTTCAGCTCGTTTTCCCTGCCACAGTGTGATATTGGATCCGATATCGTGTGTCACACTGTGGCACCCTGTGAGTTGGCAGGTATGTCAGCTGCTGGAAGAAGCTCATAATTGTAAGGTGTGCCAGGTTGAAGTCAGCAAGTCACTTGAGGTCAGCATGAAAAGCATCAAGCTGATGTCAGCAGAAAATGAGGATTCAGACTGAGGGTGTTAGAGAATGCATTAAAGTTGGTACACTACTTTCAGAGGTTTCTATTTGTGATTGAAGAACATGTCTGAGAAAATATTCATCCATGATTGTTGAATATTTTCGAATATACCTACTCACGTTATTTAAATATGCCAGCGAAGAAGAAAACCGACTCCATGATAGATGGAAAGAAACACTTTCCTTTTACATATTGGAATTTTTTTAACAGAATAGATTTTAAGCCTCAGGTACTCGTCGCTTCTGAACTTGTGAAGGGCAACCAATTTGAAAACTACTATTACATGTAGGAGAATTTTCCCATTTTACTTACCGCATTTTCAATTTTATAAATAAAACATTAAAGCAAAACAGAATTAATGTATTAAACAGAAAGGTTGCCTTTAGGCAATGTGTCCACTGCTGGAGATTTATGGTTTAGTACATGGATGCCGCATGTATGATTTTTCATTATTCGCAGTAAACATCAAAAATGTAACACTTTCTAGTTATAAAAAAAAAAAGGATGGTTAGAACATGTAGAAATGTCGCACAAATAACATATGGAAGATCAAACAGTGTGGTGCTTTTACATAAAATATGTTTAAAATGTTATAATGTTCCAACAATCTTTTCAGCTTAAAAACATTCTTCTAAATCCGTTTTCAACTTTCTGTAGCATGACCCATATTGTTATAATTCAAAACGTGTTTTCCACAACAATCACAACCCAACCTCTTGGCAAAAAAGCTAATGCGAGAAGAGGGTGAAACTGGTCTTGGGCTGCTAGTGTTCTGGTTCAGAAAAGAACTGTCCTGGCAGTTCGGGCTGGACTGCTCTTATTGGAGTAGAGCCAAGACTAATTTGCATATGGTTGGCTCCAAAGTGAGGTGACATGGAGTGCAAAACAACTATGGACTGACATGCGGCCTAAATTAATTACCAGTGGCTGTCATTAATTCACGCATTCCATTAAGCATTTTTTGTATACTTAAATGCAAGAAGACAAGCACAATTTTCTTATTGCTGCTAAAGAAGAATGTTATAAGATATGCTATTTTTAAATACAGATGCTTGCTTAAACTTAACAATTGGGGCAGCTCCTCTGCTATGGCTGAGAAGCGCCACCCCACTGCTTTTAAGCAGTGCACTGCAAAGAAAAAGAAACATAAAATGATAATAACTTTGAGTTATCATTTTATGTTTCCTGCTGCTTTGTGGGTGGGCGGGACTGCTCTGCTGTCAGAGCAGAGTAGGGGAGGAGTGGTTTTTCCTCTCCGAAGTGCGCAATGACTGTTTGGTCGGGCCGCCCAAACAGCCATGTGCACTTTCCCGTTCTTTATGCAGGTTGCATTACAGCCTGCATGGAGAACAAGCCCAGGCCCCCATACCCTGGTTGAGCATCAAACCAGGACGCTCAAAACCAATCACAATGCTGCATTGTAGCATTGTGATTGGTTAGGGGAGCCTGAGTGCTTACCAATCACAATGCTACATTGCAGCGTTGTGCCTCGGTCCAACGAGGAGTGCAGGAGCAGAGACACGGGAAGGGCGCGACAAGGTAAATGTTTCTTTTACTATTTTTTTTATCGCCCCGCCCCCATCGCCTCCCCCAATGCGCCGACACCCACCGATCATCCCGCGAACCATGCTGGACGCCACTGTTAACAATAAGTGATCAACTATCTGCACCTAGAGAATTGCTTACTAGATTCTTTAAGTGCTGTACCTATCTGCACCTAGAAAAAAGGTGCAGCATGATCCCCCTATTTATTTTTATTTTGCGGAGTTTTATATAGCGTGATCTTGACCCGAAGCTATCGGGTATCAGAGCGCTTTACATAGTACCAGTTGCGTTACATGAGGACACGTTCATTTTTGTTAGGCACGGGGAGATTAAGTGATTTGCCCAGAATCACAGGATGTTCAGCGTTAATGCCGAGGCTCGAACCCAGTTCCCCAGATTCCAGGTCGACCGCCCTAGCCGTTAGGCCAACTCCTCTCCCCTAATCACGGTATACTTAGGAAACCGTGTGTTTCAACTTATCACGTTAAAGTTACTAAATGGTACACAATATCAATAACTTACTTACATCCATGTATACAAAAAGTATAAGCCTGAATATCAGCACTAAAATATACTAACAGTCATTCCATTTGGTAACCCTATGCAAGAAAGTGCTCTTACCAAGCTCTCTGTGGCTAGATACAGATGCTAGCTAACCTTTCTTACCCAAATACTATATTTATTATATTTACAAAGAAGTGCTAGAAATGCTAGGAAGCACCTTTAACAAAATAATTGACTTATCTGTTGCAGAAAAAGTCATAGAGCATAATTAAAATAAAGCACTTACCTGTAGCTAGAAAACAGTCCAAGATATCTTCTATAATACAACAAAGCACTTATCAGGTAGCTAGAATAAAGGCACCAAACAGCCCCATAAATGAAGCCTGTGGTTTCAGCTAATTTTCCCTGCCACCTGTGATATTAGCTCCTCATGGGGAGACCGTGATGAGAGCCGATATCTGTGTCACACAGTGGCACCATGTGAGTTGGCAGGTATGGTGTGCACATGTGTGTTTATGCACCCCCTGCCCCCTCTCAGTTGTACTTATCAGCCGCCACCGTCTTTCAATCAAGTAATCTATTTTAATCAATGAATCTAACTGAACCTACATACAGGATAAATAAAGTAACTGCAAAGTCACCATCGGCACTTTATGATATAAAAGAGCACGCAGCTCAATAACCCTTTGTTTGCAAGAAGTTGCTAGCTAGCTATATGAAGCTGAGCAAAAAAACTGCTAAATAGCCTCTTTTACACAAGCACTTTATTTAGCTGGACTTAGAAATTGTGCTGGATAGCCCCATTAATAAACCAATGTACTTACTTAAAGTTACAATCAAAGTGTTAGATGTACCCTTTAATAAAACCATGTTTTCATATGCGGCTAGAAAAAAGTGCTGCACTGCTCCTTTAATAAATCAATATACATATCAGGCTACAATAAACGGATTAGATAGTCCGATTTACTGAAACAATTATCTGCGGCTATTAAAAAACAAGTTGCTACCTTAATAAAAGCCATCTACTTACCCTTAGTGAAAATAAAAGCACTAAAGAGCTCCTTAAAGTCAATGTAATTATCTGCACTCGGAAGTAAAACAATATACTTATTGTAAGATTGAGAAAAAACATTAGTTCTTCCTTTAATAAAACACATAACTTATCTATAGCTAAAATGAAGGGAAGGCACAGCCCCTTTAAGAGAGTTACATTAAGTCTCTAGCAAAAAGTGCTATGTGTAGCCTTTAATTTCCTGGTGTTCTTTGTTCAAGCAAAAAGAGATGGGTAGTCAGTCCCTTTACCAATCTCTATACTATTATGTACCTAAAAAAGTGTTTCATGGTCCCTTTGAGCAATTGCTTCACAAATCTCCACATGGACAACACTACGTGATGATCCATTTAACCAAGTAATGAAGACATTTAGTCAGAATATAGTGTATTTGTAAGTATTACATTTGAATCTATCTCAACGGCAAGAATCTTACAGCTACGATAGTTGCAGCTAGAAAAAAAAAGTAGCTTGCCTCTTATACCCATACCAATAAAAAGTACTACATACATTCTTTCATACAATCATATATTTATTTGCCGCAATGAAAGCACTAGATAGCCCTTTCACCGAAACAATTCAATTACCTGTAAGTAGAAAAAACTGCTAGATAGCTCTTTTAAGAACACAAATGACTTACTTGAAGCTAGAATGAAAACGCTACATAGCTCCTTTAATAGCTCGACGGAAAAGATGGTAGATAGCACCTTTAATAAAACAATAACAATTCTTTAGCTATAATAAAAGTGTAATTGTATGTAGCTAGAACTATGTGCTAGATAACCTGCTAACAATCTATTTATCTGTAGCTAGAAAAGATAGCTAGATGGCTACTTTAATTACAACAGTGAACGTATCAGTGATAAGAAAGGGGGCACTGGAACAATCCTACAGAGACCTTCTACCATAAAAAGTATCTGCAACTAGAAAAAAAAGTGAAAGATAGCGCCTTGAACGTATGAATTAGTATTTACATAGTGTCAACCTAGTTGCAGCACATGGAGCACATCAAAGGGGAATGGTGACACGACTCAAGTTTCTGTACATCGCTTGCGCCATACATTTTTTAATTACAATTTTTTTACGCTGCCTTTTGTAAATAAATATATCTGTATTGGCCTGTATAATCACGATTGAAGGTGTATGACTCGGTAACAGAATGCAGAAAAATGTAACTGGAGAATACAATATGTGCACTGTTATAAACCAGAAAACACAAAGACCAATTAAAAAAACACGTTTGAAAGGAGCAAGCAAGCAGCCAAATTAAAGTATCCACTCCTTAGAATCTAAACATAATATTATTGCTGCATTTTATTGCTTAATCGTTTAAAAGAAGAGCATGACAGAACCACCCAGGCCCTCCACAACATTTATTTCAGCAGCAGACCAATCTAAAACGTTATAATATAGTGATGTAAGAAAAATAATATTGCTATTACACCATGAAATAAAAGAAATAAAAGCCTAAATAAATGCAGTAAACGCCAAAGAAAAAATAGATTACAAATTAAACATTTGAAGTAAACTCAACAAAAATTCCAATATATTTTATTGGTTACTAATCATAAAACATAAAAGTTATCGTAAGTGTAAAGCTACAGTTTCCAAACTCCTATGAAATGAGAAGCTGCAAGGAACAAAAAAACCTGTAAGAACTATTGAAAACGTCTCATCCATGAAAAATCTAAAACTCTGAATACAAATATGCACAAATGCATTAACCAACCCAAATCCTCAAACTCGGACGTGTACAACTTAGTATTCACTGCTAAAACGTACAGGTAGAGCAGAGCGAGTGGAGAGTGTTTTGGTGCATACAGCGTAAGGAACTCGGTAATAACAGGATATCGGGCCACAAGGAGTGTGCGTTGTTGAACAGAAAGCTAAGGCATCAGGGTGTTGGAGACATGGAGGCTAGAGGAACCGACAGAGGGACGCAGTGAAATTAGAGTATGCTTATTGGGGGACAGTGAGGTGAAGACCGCAGATATCGGCTGGTGCAGACTACAGGGATCAGAAGTGTGTAAAGTCTCCAAACCTCATGAGTCAATGAGGTGCACACCACAAGCTGTGGGAGCTCAATGTAATGAACCGCAGACTACAGAGATAGTAAGTTAGTAAGGTAATGAGCAGACTGCAGTATCAGGGGTGAGTCTGTGGCGGACAGCAGGCAGAGAGTGGGGTGAAAGTTAGTTTGCGCAGATTAGGGGCAGTGAGGTGCACACTTGAGGAACTGGGTGAGGTACAGATTAGTCTGCAAAGATGGGGGGACTGGTGAGGTGCAAACTACAAGATGGGGACCGAGGTCGAGTAGATGAAAAGCAGATCGCAGAGATAGGTTGATGAAATGAGGAGCAGAATGTTGAGATCAGGAGGTCTTCCTGGTGCAGACTGCAGAAGTCGGTGAGGTGCAGATTAGCATGCAAATATGAGGAAGCTGGTGAGGTGCTGCCTGCAATATTTGTGGGTCGACTGCTGAAGAGTGACTACAGGGATACCGTGGTGAGGTGAAGAATACATTTGAGAGCAGGATGTGATCTGGTGTATAACGCAGGAAGACTGTGAGGTGAGGTGCAAATCAACCTGAAATGATCAGGGGGCATTCAGGTGCAAATCATAGGCTTTGATGGGGGCGGTGAGATGAAGACCAGGCTGCAGGGGTTTACAGCATTGGCTAGGTGAAGAGCGGCTTGGGTGTAGGGGGCATCAGGGACTGGGATTGATGAGGTGAATGGCGTTATGAAGGACTGAGGAGGTCAAGAGCAGACTGTATGCGTCAGTATGGAGGGATAGTGAGTAGCAGACTGTTCAAATTAGGGGGGTGGTTTGGGGCAAGCTCATGGAATGCAGTGAGGTGCAGATTAGTGTGCAAACATTAGAAGATGGTGAGGGTTAGACCACAGAGTTTAAACAGGTCAGTGAGGTGAGGAGCTGACTGCAAGAATCAGATCAGTTAGGTGAACAGCACACTGCTGAAATCAGGGGGTCAGTCTGGTGCATACTGCAAGAAGTCAGCAAGATGAGGTACAGTATAGTATGCAAGGTTAAATGGGGTGGTGATATCTAGACCGCAGGGTTTGGGTGGTTTTTGAGGCGAAGAAGTGACCTTAAACATGAGGAGGCTGATATGTGAAGAGCAGACTGCTGAGAGCAGCGAGGTGGTTTGGTACAGACTGCAGGGATATGGAATTTAGTGAGGTGCGAAATTAGCTTGCAAAGATCAGGAAACAGTCAGGTGAGCAAACCCACAGGTTTTACAGAGATCCGTGAGATGAAGAGCTGACTGCAGAGATCAGCAAGTAGGTGAAGTGAATAGCAGGCTGCTGAGATCACGGAGTCGGTCCAGTGCATGCTGCAAGATATCAGAGAGTGAGATACATATTAATCTGCAAAGGTCAGAGGGGTGATGAGGTGCATACCATAGGGTTTGGCGACTGATGAGTTGAAGGGCTGACTGCTAAAACCATAGGACTGTTCAGTGAACTGACAAACAGAGTAAAGGGCTCAGAAGGTTATATTATGCTATGGTGTAGAGCACACTGCATAAATCAAGGAGCTGGTGAGCTGAAGAGCATACAGAAAAGATCAGAAGGCTGGGTAGCAGAAGTTTACAAGGATCAGAGAGGAGAACAGGAGACTGCAAGAATTAGGGGGTCAGTTTGGAAAAGGAGTTAAGTGAAGGAAGTGATCAGGGTGTAGCTGCGTTGAAGAGAAAACTGCATGGAGCTTGCAAGATGCATTGGCTGATATTAGTCCACCTCCTCGATGGTGGGGCCCCCACTATCTCCAGTGCTGCCACTGCGTGGGCCGCCCCCTTGATACAATTTGCTGATGATTGGGTTGCAAATCTGCTCCAGCTCTTTCTGCTTATGCTCAAACTCCTCCTTCTCAGCCATCTGGTTCTTGTCCAGCCAGCTAACTACCTCCTGGCACTTGGAGAGGATCTTTGACTTGTCTTGCTCACTCAACTTGTTGCGCAACTTTTCATCCTCCATAGTCTGCTTGACATGGTATGCGTAGGACTCCAGTGCATTCTTAGCTGTAACTCGTTCACGGTTGGCCTCATCCTCTGTCTTGTACCTCTCTGCTTCGTTGACCATGCGCTCAATATCATCCTTACTCAGCCGGCCCTTGTCGTTGGTGATAGTGATCTTGTTCTCTTTGCCAGTGCTCTTGTCCACAGCTGATACATTTAGGATCCCATTGGCATCAATGTCAAATGTTACCTCGATCTGTGGCACTCCGCGTGGGGCTGGAGGAATACCAGTTAAGTCAAACTTGCCCAAGATGTTGTTATCTTTGGTCATCGAACGCTCACCCTCGTAAACCTGTACAAGCACGCTAGTCTGGTTGTCGGAGTAGGTGGTGAAGATCTGTGTCTGCTTGGTGGGGATGGTGGTGTTCCTCTTGATGAGAGTGGTCATCACACCACCTGCTGTTTCAATGCCCAGAGAAAGGGGTGCAACATCAAGCAGTAGCAGGTCCTGCACATTCTCTGACTTGTCCCCAATCAGGATAGCACCTTGTACAGCAGCACCGTAGGCTACTGCTTCATCAGGATTGATGCTCTTATTGAGCTCTTTTCCATTGAAGAAATCCTGCAAAAGCCGCTGTATCTTGGGAATCCGAGTGGAGCCGCCGACCAACACAATCTCTCGAATCTGGCCCTTGTCGAGCTTGGCGTCACGCAGTGACTTTTCCACAGGCTCTAGAGTGCCACGAAAGAGGTCAGCATTGAGTTCTTCAAAACGAGCACGAGTGATGGATGTGTAGAAATCAATGCCCTCAAAGAGTGAATCAATCTCCAGGCTAGCCTGGGTACTGGAAGACAGTGTACGTTTGGCCCGCTCGCAGGCAGTGCGAAGACGCCGTATGGCTCGCTTGTTGGGAGCCAGGTCACGCTTATGCTTACGTTTGAACTCCTCAATGAAGTGAGTAACCATACGATTGTCAAAGTCCTCACCACCCAGATGTGTGTCTCCAGCGGTGGACTTTACCTCAAAGATGCCATCATCAATGGTAAGCACTGACACATCAAAGGTTCCCCCACCCAAGTCGAAGATGAGCACATTCTTCTCACCACCACCAGCGCCCTTCTTGTCCAGCCCGTAGGCAATGGCCGCTGCTGTTGGTTCATTGATGATCCGCAGTACATTCAGGCCTGAGATGGTGCCAGCATCCTTGGTGGCTTGGCGCTGCGAATCATTGAAGTAGGCAGGAACTGTCACTACGGCGTTGGCCACTGTCTGCCCTAGGTAAGCTTCGGCCACTTCCTTCATCTTAGTCAGCACCATGGATGAAATCTCCTCCGGGAAGAAGGTGCGTTCCTCGGCCTTGTACTCCACCCGCACCTTCGGCTTGCCACCCTCATTCACCACCTTGAAGGGCCAGTGTTTCATGTCTGCCTGCACAGTGGCGTCATCAAAGCGCCGTCCGATCAGCCTCTTGGCATCGAAGATGGTGTTAGTCGGGTTCATAGCGACTTGATTTTTTGCTGCGTCGCCTATCAGCCGCTCGGTGTCTGTGAAGGCTACGTAGCTTGGCGTCGTGCGGTTGCCCTGGTCATTGGCAATAATCTCCACTTTGCCATGCTGAAAGACGCCCACACATGAGTAGGTTGTGCCCAGGTCAATACCAATTGCTGGACCCTTGGCTGTCATCCTCAAAGGTATCCTCGGCCGGCCAGTTGTTCACTCTGGGGTATTACAAGATACAGTCGCAGCTTGCCAGGTGCAGTAACAGTCGGGTACGCCGCGAAACTGGTAGTAGGCGCCAAAGACTTTCACAAACTCTTCGAAGCTGCTCAACAGTTAAACTGCTGCATCCACGCGCAACGTCACGAGCGCTCTGGACCTCTGCAGATGACAGCCCGGCTAGACAGCCAACTCGCGCACTTTTATAACCGTCTTCCACCTTCTTCTCGAGCGTACCAGCAATTTGATCCTCGCGGCTAGCATCCAACCAATCGCCTCTCGCTCTTCTTTCATTACCCACACCCATTTCAGATCTGTCAAAAAAATTAGAGATTAAAGAAAGACTACCATGCAAAACATGCGAAAGAAAGAAAGGACCCGAGGGACTAGATAAGTAGTTTTTGAACAAAAAACCCAATTATTTTAAGAAATAAAAATTAATTATACATCTCCAATTCATTTTTTTCAAGTGTACTGTTTCACTTGACGTGGTCCTATCCGCTGCTGAGTCTATGGATCCAGATTTTTAACGTGTATACAGCTGATTATGGAAATTGCTAATAGGTCTATTTTCGCAATCCGCCCCCTTTTATTGATTTGGTTCTAATCTAGGGTAATAATTCGCCTTATTAAATTCTCTCCTGCTACTGAATTATAATGTGTTTCTAACACGAGTTTTGTCCCGCCCCCCTCACTGGACATTTTTGGCGGCTGATCATCCTTCTGGTGTGTGTGGACTATGAGTGTTAGGTTTGGAATTCAGAAATGTAACAGTCCGGCCAAGCTTCGGCCTCCAGGATGCATCACTAACAAGCCCTTTCCTTTTTAGGCTGCCTGCAGTGCGCACGCTACCATGGATTTGGCTGACGCACGCGTTTCCCCTGATGCTGTTCATTTTCAGAAAAGCACACAGAACGATATTTCTAAAGCTGGACAGCTCCCAAATGCATGTTTTGAGGGTGTCATTAGTGTTTTCTGTTTTCCAGTGGACAGGAGCATGTTGCAGTACGAATCAAAGATTTCGAAAGGTAAACGAAGTTTCAGAGCAAGGTTAGACAGCACTAGTGTAATAGATATATCATTGGTTTAGCATTGCAGCAAGCAATTTAGTTGAAAAAATACCGTAAGAAAAACATAATTTATCGAGAAATGTACAAACACAGGAGGGGAACATGAAGGAAATGAGGCTTGTCATACGAAGCAGGTAAGTTGAAGAACTTTATTTATTTATGATAAGATAGCCTGCGGGGAAAGCGTGGCTCATCCCTGGCCAGCTGGACACCTACTGCCGACTCTGGAACCACAGCCTCCAGAGTGGAACGTGGAAGGCAGTAGACACAGTACTCCACACTCCAGATAACACAATAAGCAAGATTACAACACATCTCCTTCTCTTATGAGAAGAGAGGAAAGAAAGACATGAGAGAAGAGAGAGAGAAAGAAGGAGAATGGAGAGAGAAAAGAAGAAAGCATGGAGTGAAAACTGAAAGTGAACAATGTGAAACATCACTACACATTAAACAAAAGTAATCAGTGAGGCATCACTACACATTAGGCACAAAAGTAATCAGTGAGGTAACCAGGAGGATGCGGAGCTCTACTAGATCTCACTTCCCTCTCAACAGGAACAGTGTGTTCAAACTCACTGGAGGAAGCAAAGGCATCCCCACCTCCCTGACTAACACAGTGTGCACTGGGCACAGCATGTGATGAACCAGTGAGATCATTGTCAGACATTGACAAAAAATAATTACTGGAACTTTGATCGTGACGCTTGCCTGTAACATCGTCACAAATAGTGCCTTTCTGGTATAGAACTACACGCCTGTAACTCCACTTGTCACCATTATCAAGAACTACACCATGGGGTAATGCATGCCTAACTTTGTAAGGTCCTAGAAATTTGGATATGCGTGTACCAGGTCTACCATTCTGCACTTTCGTCCAAGGATCCAAGCAGATGGTATGCCACGGTAAACCTGGATCAGTTATGTGTCCCATAGAGGCTTGAACACCCACTTTCAAATGCTTGTCACTCTCTTTGCAGATCTCACACTTCTCAACCCATAAATCAACATCAGAGTCCATTCCAGGCCACCATCAGTTCACACTCAATCTTTTTTTAGTTCTAGTTTGGCCCAAATGCCCTTCGTGAGCCAATCCAATAAGCTTGTTTCTCAAAGCCATGGGAGATACAAATAACTCTTCCCTCATGATCACTGCATCACCACAGACAGACAATTCATCTGAACTTTTAACATATGGTCTTATTGAAGGAGAAATCAAACTTTCCCTTCTTTTGCATAGCAGAATTAGCCGTTTGAGTTCCAACATCGAGTTGTCTGTAAACATCTCCTTAATCCATTCAGATTCAGTTAAGGCTCGTGCTTCAATCACATTCAAGACATCTTGGACTGATGCAACAGCACCTTCAGTCTCTTTCCTTAAAACAGCAGATTTGTCAACAGTCTCCAAATCAAGTGAACGTCTTGATAAACAGTCCGCTTGGACATTGCTCCATCCTTGAATGTATACAACATTGTAGCAGTATTCTTGTAAGCGAGAAGCTAGTCTACTCAACCTCGCTGAACATTTGGTAGTTCCACCTGGTAACAATACTTTGATCAAAGGTTTGTGGTCAGACTTCAATGTGAATTTTGAACCCCACAAGTAAGTTCGAAAATATTCACAACCCCAAGCAGCCGCTAACGTTTCTTGTTCTATAACTGAATAATTATTTTCAGAATTAGTCAATGTCCTGGATGCGAATGCTACTGTTCTTTCATGACCATCATGAATCTGAGCTAAAACAGCACCAAGGCCAGTAGCACTGGCATCCACAGAGAACGGATTGACATTTGGTATCAAAAGGGGTGAGAATGCTTGCTTCACATATATTCTTTCTAATGTCATCAAAGCATGACTGTTGTAAGGGACTCAATACGAAAGTGACACCTTTATTTAAAAGAGATCTCAAATTTTCTGTCTTAGAGGAAAAATCTTTGACAAATTTAGAATAATATTCGATGAGTCCTAAAAAGGATCTCAATTTGCCTTTGTCAGAAGGTACAGGAGCCAAACAAATGGCATCTAAAAGGTTTTGTTTGGGTCTAACTCCTTCATCTGAAATTTCATACCCTAGATAATCAACTTTGTCAACCAAGAATTTGCATTTCTCACGTCTGAGGGTTAAACCAGATTCTTTGATTTGAAATAATGCTTCCCTGAGAGTGCGATTGTGTTGATCTATAGTGTCACCAAATATTAGGATATCATCTTGAAAAAATACAATGTTGTTGACATCTTTAAAAAGTACGCTACTAGCAGCAGAACAAAGACCAAAGGGCATGCTGGTACATTGAAAAATGCCATCCATTGTGCTGAAAGCTGGGAGTGGTTTAGACTCCTCATGGAGCTTGATCTGGTGATAAGTGTTTTTTAAATCTAGTTTAGAGAAGAGTTTACCACCACTCAAGCTAAAATCAACTCATTGATGTTCGGTAATGGATAGGTGTCAACTACTATATTCTGGTTCAGGGATCTCAGGTCAATGCAAAACCTAAATTTTCCATCCGATTTTTCCGTAATAACAACCGGAGAAACCCACATGGAGCTCCCCACTGGTTCAATTACACCAGAAGAAACCATATCTTTTAACATTTCCCTAATAGCTGCTCTGGCAACTAAGGGTATTCTGCATACCTTATGTTGAACAGGGACCGCATTAGCTTTTAAAACAATTTTGTGTACATAACCTTTAAAACAGCCTAGTTCATCTCTAAATACGTCTTTTGCTTCTTCTAATATTTGTTTCTAACAATGGATTTTCCACCACCATTACCTGGGTAGGGGCTCTAGGGTCAACTATAATACAAAGATCATACTGATGCATCCATTCTAGAATGGGTGGTCCATCAGTGGCAACATATACTCTACCTTGCACAGATCTTCCACCAAATTCTATGGAGGTGTTCATATACCCAAGAAGATTTATTGTCTCACCCTGATAACCTCCAGGATTGATATCTTTAGGTTGTAGAACAACATTAGACCATGACATATCAAACACATTTTTAGGAATAATTGTGTACATGGACCCTGAGTCCACCATTAATTGTACAGGTTTCCCATTAAACTTGAAATCAGCTTTGGGTCGATTCCTTCTACCCATGTCATCAGTGGGATCATCTACAATTAAAATTCTATCTACATGTGATGAAACTTCCGTTACTTCATTGGATGCATCAATGTAGTGAGGCATGGTTCTCACATCCTCTTCTACCATGGCAACTCTCTGTTTAAAAGATTGTTTACACATATTAGAAAAAAGAGCTGTACGTCCACATTGTTTGCAATTGTTATCAATAGCTGCACATTTGCGATAATCTGCATTATGAAAAGAGCTGCCACATCTATAACAAGATCTAAACTGTTGTCTACCTCTCTGAGCAGGTTTGCCTGACCTAAATACAGCTGCAAAATCAGTGTCTTCTCTAGATACAACAGATACACCCTCATAATTAGTATCTTGTATTTTACCTGTCTCACGCATACAATATTGAGATTGTTCAACGACTTAGGCTATTTCTATTGGATCCTTTAGAGAGGGATTTTTTGCAGCCCAGAGTCGTTCTTGAGTTTTCTTGCATTTGCATTGCACTATTAGTTGGTCTCAAACTAGTTTGTCTGTCATTGCACCAAATTTGGACTTTAAGGACAATTCTCAGAGTTTTGATACAAAATCATCAACTGATTGATTTTCTTCCTGGCGATGTGTATAGAATTGGTAGCGATTCATGACAATGTTAATCTCTTTGGCAAATCTGGTTTCAAGACGTTTTTTTGCTTCTACATTCACATCCTCGATAGCATTGCCATTAGGTAAAGTGGTTAAAGGTAAATATTTGAAAATGTGTTGTCCTTCTTTGCCTAAGTTATTCAATATAAGCGCTTTCTTCCTCAAGGCACTGAATTTAGAACCATTAAGAGCTTCTATATAGTTTTCAAACATAGGTAGCCAGTCTTCCCATTCAATAGCTAATGGTCCAGAAGAAGCTAAAAATACAGGTGGTGAGATAATTGCCCCTTGAGATTCCATATTGAGAAACACAAACAAATGTCAATGCAGTTGAAAGTGATGACAAACAATATAATATAATAAATAAGGCAATTTAAAATTGAGTAATGAAAAGCTTACATGTGAAGGAATGTGGTCCTGAAAGAAGTAAAAGCAAACACTAAGCAGGTGTGTGTATCATCGTTGGAGAATAATAATAAGCGTGACACACTGTGAAATAAGAGATGACAGTTGTGTGTATCACCGATGTTGAAAACTAAAATAACAGTACCTGAAGGTGCACAAGTCCAGCACTGCTATGACCGTTGTCTCCGTTGGTTCGTGTGTAAAAGTTACACGCTTGACAGGATCGATGAAAATAAATAGCTGTGGATGCAAGGAATCACCGCAAGATGGCCGCCAACGTCATTTGAATGTGTTTTTTTGAGGATGGTAGAGCTTGTTTTGTGAACGTCCTCCAACGAGCTTCAGCTTTTCTTTCTTAGGAAAATAGGGCTCAAGTGGAGATTACGTGGGTGGCGCGCGTGTGAGACCTCGAGCACTACACTGAGAGGTGCGGGTGCAAAGAGTAGTCTCGAGTGCAGCCAACCATCACTCACTTACCTATAGCCTCCCAAACTGTCTCCAATTAATCGGAACCGGCGAAAAAAGGAAGGGTTGGACTTGACACTGCTCCCTGATAAACGCAGAGGAAAGGTTTGCTGAAAACTGAGTGGTGACGAAACAGCTTGGGTCCGGAGCCACCGCCACCGCAGGAATGCTGGCCAACTCGTCGCCAATTCTTGAAGCGTGAAAGAAATGACGCTTGTAAGACGAAGCAGATGAGTTGAAGAACTTAAGTTATGAAAAGATAGCCTGTGGGGAAAGTGTGGCTCATCCCTGGCCAGCTGGACACCAACTGCCGACTCTGGAACCACAGCCTCCAGAGTGGAATGTGGAAGGTACTAGACACAGTGCTCCATACTCCAGATAACAGAATAAGCAAGATTACAACAATAAGTATTCATTGGCTATACCATCTACCTGATAATTTGTTAAACAAATGTTTTGGCATAGTCTAATGACTAACTTTGGGCATGGCACTAGACAAGAACAATGTACAGAACGAGGAGCAAACTGCAACGGTATAAAGTGTGGAAACATGTAAATGACCAAACTTCTTCCCAAAACCCAGAAGCTATGGTCTATGTGCTCATTCATTTAGAATTCTGCGCCAAAGAATAACTCAAAATGTTTATGTACAGCCAATCAAACAAAAAGCCCTGAGAAAGGCATTAAGTTTGTGTGGTAACTTATTTCCAAAGATGACACAGGCAGGTAATAGTTAGCCGAGTTTAGTCCTTAAATACAAACTGGCCCACAAAGAAGGAAACTCGAATGAGCTGGTACACCGCAGTCCAGACGAGAAATACTCTTAAACGCCTCAATTACCATGGAGTCGAGCTATATTCTAAATTACAACCCTTCTATGTAACAAGCACAGTTCAAAACAATTACATCATTAACACAAATATACCACAGTTTTGGCTTGCGTATATTGTGAACACGCAAGCGCCCTAGACATACATAGATCATGCACACAGACCAAAACACCTACAGCACCAGTATCCACAATATTCAAGTATAAAAGTCACAAGCTCACTGACGAAAAACATACAGGATTCATTGCACAAAGGCCAAAGACCATGTGAAGCAGGTATGTTGTGACTTGAATTTTCATTATGCATCCTTTCCCTTAGTTACTGTTGTATATTTGTGCTTCTCTTAACATGGACACCTGCTGTCATTAGGCCTTCCTTTGTGTTCTAACCTCCTCAGCCTCTCTGAATACCTGTGAGTGTTCTAACTTGTACCGGAGTGTTCCACTCTGTCAGTTGATGGTCTGGTCAGCTGGCGAGGTGTGCGCTCAGCTGTGCTCTTAAATACATCCACATGTAACTTAAATAGAAGTGTCCTGAACTACTTACAACAATTTGGCGACAATTTGGCTGACCAGACCAGAGAGGGAACGCCCCCGCACAGCCTCGAGCAACACCTCGCACCAAGAACCCACGGCGGTCCACTCATCTGCTGCCAGTAACGTGAACAAAAGAAACAAGAAGAAACGAGAGAAAACTAGAAAAAACGAAACGAAGAAAAGAAAAGAAGAAGCAAGTACCTCATACGTCACTTGCGCCAACCGTGAGCCAATTGCTGATCTGCGTGTGTCCCTCCCTGCATGCGCCACTTTTACACACACAGTGCATCGTGGGAAGCGGTATCTCCTTGAAGCCTTTCGCTGTTTGTCCCGCCCCGTATTTGGGTTCAGGCAAAGAAAGTAGGAGAAATTGAGCGCAGTCACCCCTGACATCAATCTCCATAACCGTGAGCCATCCTCAGGGTGCGCATGTTCCTTCCTACATGCCCCACTCATGCACGAACCCGAGCGTTGCTCAGAAGTGGCGTTACCATGGAGCTGCGTCTCAACGCAGAGCAAGGCGGCCATGGCAGTGTCCCCTGACAGCATCTCCAGCTCTTCTTGGTTGAATGTCCTCTTAGTTCAGAAGAGTTCCAAAGTTATGGTGTCACAGCTACCATACTTATACCAGTTTCTGCCTTTGAAGTAGGCAAACTTCAAAGGAAAGTCTTTGTAATGCATAAGACCCTACATGAGGGTAGAGGACAGGCACAGCCCCATTCAGGTGTCAATGACAACTCCTCCCACCACTCTAGCTCAGGAAGACCCATAAACCTGGTGACGGTCCACGAGGATATGTCGAGCACACCTTAGCTCCCTTTGTGTGACTGTCTAGAGTGAATGCACAAACAGCCAACCTGTCACCCTCCTTCAGACGTAAATTTCACAAGCAGGCAGAGGCACAGAATGGTGAAGCAAGAAAATGCCCACTTTCTAAAAGTGGCATTTTCAAACATACAATTTAAAAACCAGTATCATTAAAAAAGGCATTTTTAAATTGTGAGTTCAGGGACCCAAAACTCCAAATCTCTATCTCTTCCCAATTGGAAGTTACACTTGTAAGAGGGTACAAGGCAACTCCAATGATAAACCTATGGGAGAGATAGTCCTTGCAATAGTGAAAAACAAAATGAGCACTATTAGGACATGTAAAACACATGTCCTACCTTTTACATACTCTGCACCGTGCCCATGGGGCTACCTTGGGCCTTCCTTAGGGATGACTTACATGTAGTAAAAGGAAAGGTTTGGGTCTGTGGGTGCACTTGCCAGGTCGGAATGGCAATTGAAAACTGTACTCACAGACACTGCAGTGGCAGATCTGAAAAATGTTTGTAGGGCTACTTGTGTGCATGACATAAGCATAATTGCAAGGCCACTAGTAGCATTGATTTACAGGCTTGGATATACCTGGTGCACTTTTCTAGGGATGTTCTAGTAAATCACATATGCCAATCATGGATAAACTAATCACCAATACAATTTAGACAGAAAGCAAATGCCATTTAGCACTGGTTAGCAGTGGTAAAGTGCCCAGAGTCCTAGAACCAACAAAAATAGGCTAGAAAAAATAGGAGGAAAAAAGCAAAATGTTTGAGGATAACCTTGCAAAAAGGGCCAGGTCCAACACTAGTACTTTGCTACCGCTTCCTGTACATTATGAAAATACTGATGATTTTGAACATGACTTTCTAGGTTTCACAGAGTTATGCACCAATCCATCATACGACATAAAAGTTAAGCCTTTAATAAGACCCGATTATGTACTGTTTGTGGATGGCTCATGCTTGACAACAAATCATGGTTTCCTGAGAGCAGTTTATGCTCTCTGCACAATCCAAGACGTTGTTGAAGCTTCCTGGTTTCGAGGTATAACCTCAGCACAAGTTTCAGTGCCTGCAGTTTAACAGCACAAATGAGAGTGACAATATTTGCTAATAGTCAGTATGGCTTTGGTGTTGTCCACAACTTTGGACAGTTATAGTCACAAAGAGGTCCCATGAAATCATCTGATTCACCCATTAGAAGTGGTGAATATGTAAGCATATTATTGGATGTGTTACAAATCCCCACTGAAATTGCTGTAGTTAAATGTGCAGCTCACAGAATTTACAATGGTTATGTCACAGTCGGCAATAAATATGGTTATGAAGTAGCATGATATAGTGTGACATAGTGGCCATCACATATAATGGAACATTCAAAGATGAATCTCAGGAAGACGCTGTCTTTTCAATGTTGATGTCTGTAGCTGACACATAGGAAGTACTCAAGAGCTTGCAGAAAAATGTCACTGAGGCAAAACAGCAGGGTTGGATCAGAGCAGGATGTGGAAAAAATGCGAATGACATTTGGATTTCAGCAGATGGAAGATCAGTGTTCTCAGAGAACTTGTTATGTCCCATGTCACAACACTCCCATGTTCCCACACATTTACGTAGGGATGCTATGGTTAGGTCCTTTTAACAGAATTGGTTTAACCCCACATTTGGGATGCCTGCAGAGGATTTATGTCAACATTGTGTAACATCCTGACAGATGAATGTAGGGAAACGAACACCAGTTACATTGAGTCACATAGGGAGACAAAGCGGTCCTTTCAACAGAATGCAGATGGATTTTATCAAGATGCCTGTTTGACTAACAAGGCACGAGACCGCTACGGTGGAGTTCCACGCCTCCACGTAGCACCTGAGGGCCGTGTTGCTGCCCCTCCCCTTCTCGAGGTCAATGATGGAGGCTGCGAGGCGTTTGCCGTTCCGTGCTGCAGCGCCGGTTATGGATGCGCGGCTTTGATCTTCGTTTCTGCCTGCTTGCGGGTCTCGGAAGCCGGAATCATTTCCCCAAGATTTCGCCATATTTTCACTGTTTTCATTACGGGGATGCATTGAGGAGGTGCGGCCGACAGCGTGTGATGAGAGGATGCAGGTTTGAACTCTTCAGTTTGACTTTCAGCATTCGCACGTCGAAGGAGGCACTGTTGAAATTGTTTTTTGTGAAAATAGATGTGACTGACTTCTCGGCGATTTTGTCCGGGACTCTGCCTGCAAGTGGTTGGCTCTGAGGCAGGCTGTGGCAGGCATTGGTCAAGTATGCAGGACAGAAGGCAGAGATAAAAAGAAAGGGAAAAAATCGTACATTGAGTGTTAATGTCAATATAACTCACCCGCTCGCAGGCTCAGGGATTGAGCTGGAGCTGAGTCTGCTGACCGCCAGACGGAGGAGTATGAAGACACTACAAATTCTAACTACGCTGAGTTAGTGCCGCTCTGGTGTCTTTGTCCGTGCTTTGCTCCTGGGGCTGTGGTGCTGCAGGCATTTGACATATTGAGGGAGACGGCGCCTGCAGCTGTTCTCCTTTTTTTTTTTTTTTTTTCTCTTGTTGGCGAGCCGGAGCCTGATTGTTATTTTGCTCTGCCTCTGTTGGTGGATGGTTTCCTTGGACAATTGGCATCGAGGCGGCAGGTTTCAAGTGGTTGAGCAGGGGAGGAGGCGGTTGCCTGCTCTGGATGTGAAAACGGTTCTGTTCTTGTGAGGTGGATTGAACGGTGCTGATTGAGCTTTGGCTGTTTCAAAGTCGACTGAGCAACTAATCCACATTTGTTCATTGTTGCGTACAGCCACTTGTTTTCTAAAAGTATCGAAGGGGGAAAATCGCTAATTAGGCGAGTGAGAGGAACAACTATTGACGCACGCATTATGGGAATACTTTTAAATGCTCGTGTTAAAGCTAAGCAGCGCCGACAGCAGGCAAAAGAGGCAGCGGCAACAGCCAGGTTAATAGACGGTGCTGTCTCTAAGGAAGGTGATTTGGGACGTTCACCAGAGAGCTCAGAGGCTGAGGATACATTAGTAGAAAACTTAGTCCAGCTGAATATGGGGGATGAGATTAATGTTTTGCATTCTGGGTGTTAGACCTGTCAGCCCTTTGGGTGGTCCCTCCTCATCATTATTTATTTTGTCCCACTTTTGCCTCAAACCCTGTTTGAATTTTTCCTTTTTGGGAACCACCAGACTTTTTCGTGTTGCTGCAGATTCAGGGAGCCATTTTAGCTACCCCTGAAACTTCTGTCTGAGGGCCTGGAGCACAAGATGGTGGCCACCTGTGACATCACCAGCATCCACTGGAACCTACCAGCACCTTCCAGAACATTCCAGGAGATTCCAGAACTCTGTGACAGTTGGAGACCGTTTAGAATGTTGGGAGGATAAGAGAGGCAGTTGGCAGTTGGAGCTGGCAGTTGGCACCTGACTGGTGAAGAGAGAGGAGCACAACAGTGAAGGAGGAAGGAGTGAAGCAGCAGGGGTGGAAACTTGTGCCTGGAGTGGGGTCCATAAACCCACCCTTGATACTTGTCCCTACTGATGGATCCCAGCCTATAGCCCTGTGTGGGAAGAGGACAGAAAAACTCATCCTAAGGACCTGAACAGCAGGAACAGGCCTTAGAAGCAGAAAGCAGCAAGATCCTGACCTGGAAACTGGTTTCCCTGGAGTCCGGCGTCGAGTAGCCTGAGACCTGGAGCCCGAGGTGGAGAAGCGGCGCTGACTGAAGTAGCAGACGTCGTACCCGGAGCCGCCTGAGGTCGTGAGAGGGCGCCGACGGAGGTCGTGAGGAATTCCAGAGGTCGAGGAGGAAGTGAACCGAGGTCGAGCGAGCGGCGTCATCGGAGGAGTGAAGTCCGCCCTCCGGAGTCGTCGGAGACCGAGGTAGAGGTGAACCGGAGGTCGGGAGTGAGGATCGCACTCCGGAGTCGCCCGGAACCTGAGAGGAGGAGCACCGGAGGTCGGGGGTGAGGATCGCACCCCGGAGTCGCCGGAAGTCGACATCGAGGCCAGGCCGGCCGACGTCATCGGAGCCGAGAGCGCCATCGGACCGGAGCCGCCCGAAGTCGACACCGAGTAGAGACTGCCCGACGCCGTCGAATCGGAGGTCGAGATTGAACCGAGGCCGCCGACATCGGACCGGAACCGCCTACCGGCGTCGTCAAAGAACTGACATTGTGCCGAGGCCGCCGAGACCGAACCGGAACCGCCTCACGGCGTCGACACGACTCCAGCGGCGTCGGAACATCAGAAAAAGGGCAGTAAGTGGAGTAGAGGGCGCCTAAGGCCCTGTGGAGACCTGAGAGACTGCTCTAAGGGGCTAGGGAGGTGCTGAAACCAACCTGACTGTGCCTGGGGTGAACTGGGACTAACCTAGAGAGGTGGTGTGGAGAGAGAAAGCCAGGGCACTGGTATTCCCCCCTTTGATCTACCTCAGTTTAGGCCTCAGCCTTGTCTCAGCCAGGGAGTAGCCCCCCTCAAGCCTTCCACAACCCTACAAGCTGTGCCTGGGCCAAATCAGCCCTTAGGAATTGAAATGTCAACTGATTACATGAGTGTTGCTGTATACTTTTAATTACTTATTGGGGGTACTGTATTTATTGAGTTTTTACCTATTTATTGCTTCACTATATTTATAGGTCCACAGGACTTGTTGGTGTACAATATTTATTGGTACAGTATTTATTGCCTCAAAGTATTTAATTGTCTGTATATATTGCACTTGTACTTATGTCCCTTGTATTTATGATCACCCCTATTTATTGAATCTTCAGATAATATTTATGTGACCTGCACTATTTAAATTTGTATATTGTGATTGTCTTATTTATTTTTCCAATCAGCAACTAAGAGAAAAAGATAAAGAAGAATATTTTCATAATTTTTACGGTGTAGAGTCGTTTTTGGAACGGATGCACGCATGGTTATTGTTTGGGTATGTTGTATGCTTAGCACGGAGCCTGATTCCTGACCACTCGAGCCAAGCTACCACAGTGTGTCCGGAAGACCACCACCACCCCTTCTAGTGTGGGAGTGGTTTTCCAACATAAATTGGTGGCAGCGGTGGGATAGAGCTGTGCCTACATATACTCAACAATAACTGTGGGTAGTCCCTAGGCCTACACCGGGAGTTTTCTCAAAAGCGGCCTTCCTAATTGTGGGTTTTTGTTTTTTCCAAATTTACTCTGGTGGTGGGAGGAGGTATTATTAAAGGTACCCCCCTGCATTGTTACTGCACAAAAACCTGTCCTCTAACCTGAGTGGGCAAGATGGAGTTTGTACTAGAAAATCTAGAAACGTACACTGTGGCCCAACTCAGGGAGTTTTGCCAGCGGGAGGGGGTGTACTGTCCCCCAGGAGCAAAGAAGGGTGCACTCCAAACCAGCTTAAGGGCTTGGGGGGAGGCACGCCGAGAAAGCAAGGCTGAGGAGGAAGACAGGGATGGAGAGCCTGACCCTGAGGGGGCTGAGATGTACCAACCTGAGGCGGGGAACCTGTCAGCAGGGCCCAGAACCATTTCTAGGAAGGGCAGCAGTGCCTCTAGCGGTGGCTTGTCTGAAGTGGAGCTAACAGACCGGAGGGAGAAAAGACAGCTCACATGGGACTTAGCAAGGCTGGAAAAGGAGAAGGAGGAGCAGAGGATGGCCCATGAATTGCGACTGAAAGAAATAGATCTTCAGATCTTGAGAATCGGGGCACAACCTGTTCCTAATGGTGGCAGCCAAACCCAAGAGATCACCAGGGAATCCAAACCTTACCTGCCAAAGGACATAGTGGCTAGCTATGGAGTGGGCGACGATATCGCCAAGTGACTAGCGGCCTATGAGGTCTCACTGAGGGCCCATGGGGTTCCGGAGAAGTACTGGGGAGGGGGATTGTATAAGTACATGCCTCCAGCTGGTAGGGATGCTTTATTGGCCCTCGAGGAGGATGAGCAGACCCACTACCCCACCATGAAACTGGCGCTCATCAGAAAGTTTGGACTAACACCTGAAAAGTACAGACAGAAGTTCAGGGGTAGTCACAAGCTGGGCACGCAGAATTGGGTGGACTTCCTGGACTATGCGAAGAAGGCAATGGAAGGTTGGATTCAGGGCAGTGAAGTGAGGAACTACGAGGAGTTGTTTGACCTAGTACTGAAGGAACACCTGCTCGAGAAATGTTTCCCTGAACTGCGGCAACACCTGGTGGATAGCAAGCTGACCAGTCCCCGGAAGCTTGCTGAGGAGGCGGACATTTGGGCTAGTACCCGGGTGTCCACAAGGGGGACTGGAGGGGATACTCAAAAGGCCGGACAGGGCGCCCCCCAGAAGAAAGAGGGAGGGGAAAAGAAAAAGGAGTTCTCCAAAGGCCCCCAAAATAACTTCCAAGGGAAGGGAACAGGATTCACCTCTAAGGCTAACCCACCCAGAAACCCTAATCCTGGCCAGAGTCAGCAGCCCAGGGTTGTCCATTGCTACGAGTGCGGTGGCGTTGGACACTATAAAGGAGATCCGAAGTGTCAGAAACGATCACCCCCTCCCACTGGAGGAAAGACCCCCGGAGTAGCTAGTGTAGTGCTCGGGGAGGAGATGCCCTTAACTAAGGGAAGGGAGTGGGCGGGTGTCACTTTAGTGTCCCTGGGAGAACGGGAGATGGTTCCTAAGATCCAGGTGCCCGCAAATACCGCAAAGTATGGGCAGTGGGTCACCATCAACGGCCAAAGAGGGGAGGCTCTGAGAGACACAGGAGCCAGTATGACTATGGTGCGTAGTCAACTGGTGTCTCCAGAGCAGGTAATTCCCGATGTACTCCACCCAGCCGCGATGGCTGACGGCAGAACAGGTCACTATCCCGTGGCCGAGGTTCCCTTTGAATGGGGGGGGGTTGCAGGTTCACTTCGAGTTGCCGTAAGCCCTGCCGTGCCAGTCGATTGTCTGCTGGGGAATGACATGGAGCACAACGCTTGGAAGGAGGTGGAATACCGGACTCACACCGAGATGCTGGGTACACCTGACTGGGCCTGTGTTAGCACAAGGTCCGCGACTACCCGAAGAGGGAGTTCATTTCGGCTGGAGCCTGGAACAAAGGCCCAGCCAGCTGCCAGTCAAGGGAAGAACCGAGGACAGGAGGAGCCTGCCTCGGCGTCTCCACCCCGTAGGACGGATAGGCCACCGGAGGTGGTGGACCAGGAGTCTGCGGAGGGGGACGTTACCAACCTGGAGGACCTACCCATCCCGGCCGAGTGGCACGTGGAAGGAGGCCCGTCCAGGGAGGAATTCTGCCAGGGCCAGAGGGAGTGCCCTACCCTTGAGGGGCTGAGGCGACAGGCCGAAGCCCAGGCAGCAGGGAACGTTGAAGGGAACTACAGTGTTTACTGGGAGGATGGCCTCCTCTACAGTGAACCCAAGGCACCCCTACATGGATCGTCACGAGCCTTGGTAGTTCCTCAACGTTATCGAGCCTTCCTTCTGGAGTTGGCTCACGAGATACCATTGGCAGGACACCTGGGGCAAGACAAGACCTTCGCCCGTCTTGTCCCACACTTTTATTGGCCTCAGATGAAAGTGTCGTCCGATACCTACTGCCGGACATGTGTGTCTTGCCAAGCCAGTGGGAAAACAGGGGTGAAGATGAAAGCTCCCCTGGAACCACTTCCTGTCGTTAGCACCCCCTTTGAAAGGGTGGGCATCGACATTGTGGGTCCATTAGATCCGCCGACTACAGCTGGTCACAGGTTTATCCTGGTTTTGGTGGATCATGCCACACGGTACCCAGAGGCAATACCTCTGAGGACCATAACAGCACCTGTTGTGGCTAGGGCCCTGATGGGAATCTTTACCCGAGTGGGTTTTCCCAAGGAAGTTGTGTCCGACAGGGGGACCAACTTCATGTCAGCGTATATGCGGGCGATGTGGAAGGAGTGTGGAGTGACCTACCGGTTCACAACTCCTTACCACCCCCAGACAAATGGTCTGGTGGAGAGGTTTAATAAAACCTTGAAGGGCATGATCAGAAGTCTGCCTGAAAGCCTGCGGAGGAAATGGGACGTCCTCCTACCCTGTTTACTCTTTTCTTACAGGGAAGTGCCACAGAAGGGAGTGGGCTTCAGCCCCTTCGAGCTTCTGTATGGGCACCCTGTACGTGGACCTCTCAACCTGGTGAGAGACGGATGGGAAAGAACTCCCAGAAAGCTTCCCCAGGATGTGGTGAGCTACATGCTGGCCTTCCGGAGCCAAATGGCTAAGTTGTGGAAGCAAGCTTCTGACAACTTGGAAGCCAGCCAAGCAGTGATGAAGGCGTGGTATGACCACAACGCTCACCCGGTGGAGTTGGAGCCTGGCCAGAAGGTGTGGGTGATCGAACCAGGAGAGCTTAGTGCCCTCCAGGATCGCTGGTCAGGACCCTTTGAGGTGTTGGAGAGGAAGGGTAAGGCTACCTACTTGGTGGACCTGAAGACCCCTCGTCAGCCCCTGCGGGTGCTGCATGCCAACCGCCTCAAACCCCACCATGAGAGGCCCGAAGTCATCTTGATGATGGTGACTGACGGAGGAGAGGACGTGGAAAGCGAGCCTCTCCCTGATCTGTTTGCGTCTCAAGAGAAGGATGGGTCGGTGGAGGGAGTGATTCTCTCCCCATCTCTAACTCCTGAACAGCAGGAGGACTGTCGCCAGGTCCTGGGGCAGTACTCCTCGTTGTTCTCCCTTGTCCCGGGTAGGACTCACCTGTGCGTCCATGACGTGGACACAGGAGACAGCCCACCTGTGAAGTCCAAGATCTACCGGATGTCAGACAAGGTGAAGGCCAGCATTCATAGTGAAGTCACTAAGATGCTGGAGCTAGGAGTGATTGAACCTTCTAGCAGCCCCTGGTCCAGTCCGGTGGTGTTAGTACCAAAAGCTGCACCACCGGGTGCCCAACCAGAACTGAGGTTCTGTGTGGACTACCGGGGACTGAATTCAGTGACAAAGACTGATGCACATCCGATCCCTAGGGCGGATGAATTAATTGACCGGCTGGGAGCTGCCCAATATCTAAGTACCTTTGACCTTACTTCGGGGTACTGGCAGATCTCTTTGACTGATGGAGCAAGGGAAAGGTCAGCCTTCTCCACGCCCAATGGCCACTACCAGTTCTGTGTGATGCCCTTTGGGCTCAAGAACGCACCTGCCACGTTTCAGCGCCTGGTAAACCAGATCCTCACCGGAATGGAGAGTTTCTCTGCTGCTTATCTGGATGACATAGCCGTCTTCAGTAACAGCTGGGAGGATCACTTGCGTCACCTGCAAGCTGTTCTCCAGGCCCTGAGACAAGCTGGATTGACGATCAAGGCCAGCAAGTGCCAGATCGGGCAGGGGTCGGTAGTGTACCTTGGACACTTGGTGGGTAGGGGAACGGTGCAACCCCTCCAGGCGAAGATCGAGGCCATCATGGCCTGGGAACCCCCCAAGACACAGACTGAGGTCCGAGCATTTTTGGGCCTCACGGGATACTATCGCCGCTTCGTGAAGGGGTACGGTACCATCGTAGCCCCTCTCACGGAGCTCACGTCCAAGAAACAACCTCGACGGGTAGTCTGGACGGAGGCTTGTCAGCAAGCCTTTGAGAAATTGAAGAAAGCCATGTGCGAGGCCCCGGTCTTAAGGGCCCCAGACTTTTCCCAGAAGTTCATTGTCCAGACAGATGCATCAGAACATGGCATTGGGGCAGTGTTATCGCAACTCAACGAAGAGGGTCTGGATCAACCCGTGGTCTTCCTATCCAGGAGACTACTTCCCAGGGAACAGAAGTGGAGTGCAATAGAGCGTGAAGCCTTTGCAGTGGTATGGGCTCTGAAGAAGTTGCGGCCATACCTGTTTGGCTCGCACTTCCTAGTTCAGACCGACCACCGACCCCTTCGTTGGCTGATGCAAATGAAGGGGGAGAATCCCAAGTTATTGAGGTGGTCTATTTCCCTACAGGGGATGGACTTTCAGGTGGAACATCGGCCTGGAGTGGACCACGCCAATGCAGACGGTCTCTCAAGGTATTTCCGCCTTAGTGATGAGAACTCCCAAGGGGTTGGGTAGCTCTCCCCACTTTCAGCTGGGGGGGACGCGTGTTAGACCTGTCAGCCCTTTGGGTGGTCCCTCCTCATCATTATTTATTTTGTCCCACTTTTGCCTCAAACCCTGTTTGAATTTTTCCTTTTTGGGAACCACCAGACTTTTTCGTGTTGCTGCAGATTCAGGGAGCCATTTTAGCTACCCCTGAAACTTCTGTCTGAGGGCCTGGAGCACAAGATGGTGGCCACCTGTGACATCACCAGCATCCACTGGAACCTACCAGCACCTTCCAGAACATTCCAGGAGATTCCAGAACTCTGTGACAGTTGGAGACCGTTTAGAATGTTGGGAGGATAAGAGAGGCAGTTGGCAGTTGGAGCTGGCAGTTGGCACCTGACTGGTGAAGAGAGAGGAGCACAACAGTGAAGGAGGAAGGAGTGAAGCAGCAGGGGTGGAAACTTGTGCCTGGAGTGGGGTCCATAAACCCACCCTTGATACTTGTCCCTACTGATGGATCCCAGCCTATAGCCCTGTGTGGGAAGAGGACAGAAAAACTCATCCTAAGGACCTGAACAGCAGGAACAGGCCTTAGAAGCAGAAAGCAGCAAGATCCTGACCTGGAAACTGGTTTCCCTGGAGTCCGGCGTCGAGTAGCCTGAGACCTGGAGCCCGAGGTGGAGAAGCGGCGCTGACTGAAGTAGCAGACGTCGTACCCGGAGCCGCCTGAGGTCGTGAGAGGGCGCCGACGGAGGTCGTGAGGAATTCCAGAGGTCGAGGAGGAAGTGAACCGAGGTCGAGCGAGCGGCGTCATCGGAGGAGTGAAGTCCGCCCTCCGGAGTCGTCGGAGACCGAGGTAGAGGTGAACCGGAGGTCGGGAGTGAGGATCGCACTCCGGAGTCGCCCGGAACCTGAGAGGAGGAGCACCGGAGGTCGGGGGTGAGGATCGCACCCCGGAGTCGCCGGAAGTCGACATCGAGGCCAGGCCGGCCGACGTCATCGGAGCCGAGAGCGCCATCGGACCGGAGCCGCCCGAAGTCGACACCGAGTAGAGACTGCCCGACGCCGTCGAATCGGAGGTCGAGATTGAACCGAGGCCGCCGACATCGGACCGGAACCGCCTACCGGCGTCGTCAAAGAACTGACATTGTGCCGAGGCCGCCGAGACCGAACCGGAACCGCCTCACGGCGTCGACACGACTCCAGCGGCGTCGGAACATCAGAAAAAGGGCAGTAAGTGGAGTAGAGGGCGCCTAAGGCCCTGTGGAGACCTGAGAGACTGCTCTAAGGGGCTAGGGAGGTGCTGAAACCAACCTGACTGTGCCTGGGGTGAACTGGGACTAACCTAGAGAGGTGGTGTGGAGAGAGAAAGCCAGGGCACTGGTATTCCCCCCTTTGATCTACCTCAGTTTAGGCCTCAGCCTTGTCTCAGCCAGGGAGTAGCCCCCCTCAAGCCTTCCACAACCCTACAAGCTGTGCCTGGGCCAAATCAGCCCTTAGGAATTGAAATGTCAACTGATTACATGAGTGTTGCTGTATACTTTTAATTACTTATTGGGGGTACTGTATTTATTGAGTTTTTACCTATTTATTGCTTCACTATATTTATAGGTCCACAGGACTTGTTGGTGTACAATATTTATTGGTACAGTATTTATTGCCTCAAAGTATTTAATTGTCTGTATATATTGCACTTGTACTTATGTCCCTTGTATTTATGATCACCCCTATTTATTGAATCTTCAGATAATATTTATGTGACCTGCACTATTTAAATTTGTATATTGTGATTGTCTTATTTATTTTTCCAATCAGCAACTAAGAGAAAAAGATAAAGAAGAATATTTTCATAATTTTTACGGTGTAGAGTCGTTTTTGGAACGGATGCACGCATGGTTATTGTTTGGGTATGTTGTATGCTTAGCACGGAGCCTGATTCCTGACCACTCGAGCCAAGCTACCACAGTGTGTCCGGAAGACCACCACCACCCCTTCTAGTGTGGGAGTGGTTTTCCAACACTGGGGATCACTCTAAGACTCTTGATTCTACTCAACCTCCCTTATTGTGTCCTCTAGCTAAACAATTTCCTCTGTTTACTAAAAAATCACTTCTCCCCTCAACTAATAATGCGACCTCCATGGGGTCTCCAAATCTGGAGTTAGGCCTGATTCCACAGGCTGGCACAAATGGGCCGTGTCCTGTGGCAAACATCTCTTCAAGCCCTCCTTCTATTGGTCTTCCTATATCTGATTTAGGGGGGAAAAAAAGATAATAATGGATGCTGCGGATGTTAGAAAAGAAGATGTAGGGAGCGCAGTAACACAGCCTTTTGAAGTCCCTGATAGGGGATGTGACAGGAAGGTGACAGACCCCCTGGGCCCCCTGTTAGAGATGGATACAGAGACGGAGGGTGAAATGAAGATGTCCGTGAAGGACATGTTGAATCTAATTCTGGATGAGGTGAGAGATATTAAAAGGTCTCAAAATGCCGAACTTTCTGCCATTCATCAGAGATTGGACAAGATGGATAAAATCGAGGAACTAGTTTCCTCTTTTCCAGCTCGTTTACTTGAGGCGGAGGAGAGGATCTCTTCTTTAGAGGACCAAATTATTGTAGTAAAACAAGAGTCCAAAGAGGTCTTCAAAACAACAAAGGCTTTTGAAATTAAATTGGACGAGTTGGAGAATTATAATAGAAGGTCCAATCTACGCATAGTGGGGGTCCCCGAAGGAATTGAGGGGACAGAAATGCTCGGTTGGGTGACCACGTTTCTTCATCAGGTGGTGATACCGGAGCATAAAGATGATCTCACCATCACTAGAGCTCACCGGGTACCTGCTCGCCCATTCCCGAATTCAACTCTCCCGCAAACTATTCTTTTGAATTTTGCCGATATTAGGGTTAAGGAGTGAATTCTTTCCAAGGCAATACAACAAAGGCAGTTCCCTGTGACTGATACAACGAAATGCCGAATCTTTTCCGATATGTCCGCAGCAGCAGCGAGACGCAGGAAGGAGTTCGTCAAAATTCTACATCTATTTAAAGCTAAGGGGGCTCAAGCAATGATTGTACAACAATCCAAACTCAGAGTTCTCATTAAAGGAAAATGTTATATGCTATCAGATGTGGAGGAAGCACAGGCGTTGCTCCAGGGAATTCAAAATGGCTAGTCTGGTCGTATGATTTATATTTGAATGTTTTGTGTAACAACCTAGATTACGTGTTAATTTTTTTTTTTTTTTCCTCTCCATTTTTCTAGGTCTGCGAATCCTTAAGTGTTTGGAGGGGGGGGGGGGGTCATGGTCTTGGGGTTAAGGGGTGTGAATTCAGGACACCTCTATGCCAAGGGGTAGGTTCCTGTGGTACGCGTGGGAAGAAGTAGGTAGTGTTAGGAGGGTGCCACAGGTTGTAGAGGGGGTGGGTGGGGTAAAAAAGCTTAAAATGCAGTTCTTGGCAAAAAAAAAAAAAAAAATTTGTTGCTTTTATTTTTGCTGCTTGGTCAAATGCTGGAGATAAACGTGGTCTTTGTGCTGGATTATCTGGTGAATACTGATCATGGTATTGATTGTTTAAAGCTATATTAGACAAAGGGGAAAAATGTGTGTTCTGGGTTCTAAGTTTGGGCCCTAATTATGACTAAAATAAAGTTGAAAATTATTTCTTTTAATGTGAACGGTCTAAATAATAAAAAGAAGATGCGGGCAATAGAGACATGGATTCTGTCTGAAAATCCAGCAGTTATATTATTGCAAGAAACTCATATTCCTATCTCAAACTCTGATCATTTTTCCATGTTTAAGGGGTGGGCCTTTTATCGGGGCTTTTCCTTTTTCTCTGAGTCAGCGAGAGGAGTCGCACTCTTTCTTAGTAGGAGATTAGAGGCGGAGTTGATTCAATCTGATGCAGATACCCAGGGTACGTGGTGCTGGGCCACGTGTAAATTAAAGAATAGACCACTGCATATTACCTTCGTAAGCTTTTATGCCCCCTTGAATGATTGCCCTGCAATATATGACGAAATGTTTCAGTCCTTACTGATGGTTGGGGGGGATATTGTGATCGGAGGGGACTTTAATATTCTTATGAAACCAAACTTGGATTCCACCACTGGCGGGAAAAAGCAGTTGAAACCTAAATCATTTCAGATAATTATGAATAACGTAAGGATTTTCAATTTTGTTGATCCATGGCGCTCTTTAAATCCTTATAAAAGAGAATATACTTGCTGGTCGGGAAGGCATAAGTCATTTTCTCGTATCGATTTTTTTCTGGTTTCCTCAAAATTTAAAATTCAGCATTATCGGATGTTACATAATGGCTTCTCCGACCATGCGATGTTAGTGGCTGAGTTTGTGTTGGAAGAAAGCACGAATACTCAGAAACGATGGGTTTTTAACAAGTCTTATCTCTCTGATGAAATATGGGTATCTTTTCTTAAAAAGGAGATTGGGGAATATATTGAACGAAATATGGGAACAGCCCCCATACATGTTGTATGGGACTCACTGAAGGCATTTATTCGGGGGGTAGTTATAGGAAGGGACGCAAAGGAATCAGCCATTTATAGGGATACAAAGAATCAATTGCAGCAAAACATACAGGTCTTAGTAAATCAAATGTATCACAATCCCTCTCTTAAGATACAAAATCAATTGAATGCCGCAAAACGGGAGTTGAATGCACATTACTACACTAGAAGTGAGGAAATCTTTTGCAGACAAGCCCAAAACATTTACGAGCATAGTAATTTTACGGGCAAATTCTTGGCATGGCAGGTTAAAGAACGTGCTGCAGCTAATGTGATTCGATCTCTTAAATCTCCAATTAGTGGCGTGGATACCTCAGATCAGGAAGAGATTGGAACAATTATGCTGTCCCATTATGAGAACATCTATACCTCATATCACACTACGGATCAGGGGAGATTAAACGATTTTTTAGATAAATATGGTCTTCCTACTCTTTCTCAACTGGACCAAGAAGCAATGGCGTTATAATTTTCATCTGATGACTTAGAGTCTGTTGTTAAAAGCCTTCCTTATGGTAATGCCTGTGGTCCAGATGGACTTCCCGCGGAATTTTTTGTTACGTTCTTTAGTTCTTTTTCTGCGCTTCTTCTTTCACTAGTCAATTCTATGCCGGAGGGTGGCCCAATTCCCGTGTCCTTTTACGATGGAACGGTGGTCAGTTTCTTGAAAAAAGGGAAACAAGCCCTAGATCCCAACTCTTACCGGCCTATAACATTACTGAACTCAGATTATAAAATTATTACAAAATTACTTTCTACTCGTTTTAACCACGTTTCTTCGCAATTGATTCACGCAGACCAGAATGGCTTTATTGCTGGCCGTCAATTAATTACTAACACACATTTACCTGATTGAGGCATTAGACTATTTTGAAACACGTAGGGTTCCGGCCTTAGTTCTCCTTTTAGATGCAGAAAAGGCTTTTGATTTAGTGGTTTGGGATACACTTTTTTTTTATATTACAGCACTTTGGTATTCCTTCTCAAATCATTACCCTAATTAGGAATTTATATCAGGGGGCAAAAGCTCATATCCTTGTTAATTCATTTATAGTAGGCTCAATTTCAGTGCAAAGAGGGACGAGGCAAGGATGTCCACTATCTCCTGCTCTCTTTGCTTTCTTTATTGAGCCTCTAGCAGTAGCAATTAGAAAAACGTAAGGATATTCTCCCGCCTGTTGCTGGTATGGACAAAATTAAACTATACGCAGACGATATTATGTTGCTGCTGAAACCTGAGATATATACGCAAACACTGGTTTTTTCGGTCTTTACAGAATTTGAAGCATTGGGGGGGTATCGAATCAATAAGAAGAAAACTGAAATTTTAATCTGTGGTAGGAATAATCCTGATTTGCACCCAGATATTCAGAGCTGTGTTAATAATAGACCCAAAAAGTATTTGGGTGTCCTTTTCACACCTCTAGTACGGAATTTGTACACACTGAATTTCGAGCCGCTGATTCAAAAAGTTCGTGATATGTTTTCACGTTGGAATCTATTGCCTTTATCCATTCTGGGCCGGGTGGCATTAATTAAAATGTCAGTACTTCCCTTATTTAACTTTTTGTTTTCTACTATCTCTTGTTCTCTCCCAGGCTCTTTTTTTTCAAAAGTTGAATCTTTATTTTCAGCTTTTGTCTGGGCGGGAAAAAAAGCTCGAATAGCTATTAACGCCTTATATGCAGATAAAGAACAAGGAGGTCTTGGTCTGCCAAATTTGAAAGACTACTACTACGCTTATTTTGCACAGTATCTCTCAAGATTTAAACACTCAATACCTAGAGTTGCTTTATTTATAAACTTTTTTTTCGACTTAATTTGTACAGAGACCAAAATTCCTTCTCCTCTTTCGATATTTAAATCACCCAAACTAGTCAGATATAAGGTTCTGAGCTGGTTTTTTAAAAAACATGAAGTCATGCTAAAAAGGTACTCTCTTCCTCTTTTGAGCTTAGTAACTCCACTGAGGGACGCTGTTCTGGGATTCGGGATTAATATCAGGTTAGAAATCATACATAATTGGGCCAGATCTGGGTTTACAACTTTGTCGAGCTTTGTGAAAGATGGAGTATGGTTGACTATTGATGAGATGTCCACTTTAATCCGTGGAAACTTTCTTCTTATGGGTTCATATGTTTTATTGTATAAATCTTTGGCTCAATTCGATTTAGCACAAAATAGTCAACTGTCACATTTAACAAATGACCTTTTTTGGTCCCCACTTTTTAAAAATCCTGGAAAATGGAGGAAAAGTTTAGCACAAAGTAGGGAGGAGGATATAAGTGCCAAAGCAATAAAAAAGTGGCAGAAGCAGGAAAACATTAAAATAACTGATAACTTTTGGAAAACCTTAAATAAATTTAATTTTACGGTTTTGAGAGGTGCCAATTGGCGACGAATGCTTTTCTTTAGTAAGTGGCTTTTATATTACACTCCTGCAATCTTGGCTAAAATGTATAGCACTTCGTCGCCTATTTGTTTCAGATGGACACAACCGGACCTGGCTAACTGGTCTCATATAATGGCTTTTTGCCCTAAAGTTAAGTCATTTTGGAAAGGAATGTTCTCTTTGCTTTCTCTTCATTTACATTTTACGATCACTAGATATGAAAATTTAATTATATTCGGATTGGACCTTGAGTTAAATTTGCCTGACTCTATGGCGAAACTTTTGTATATTTTGGTAGCAGTGGCCAGATCACTGATTCTTCAATATTGGAAGACAGAAACTGTCCCAACTGTGGATGAATGGTATCAAAAAATTAAGTAAGTCAGGAAATCCGAATTTATATTCGCACAAAGGATTGGGGCACTGCGTAAATTCACCAAAATTTGGGAATCTTATTTTGACTAAAGTTATCTCTTGAATGTGCTAGATATATTTCGATATTCGTTACTATAATTTAAATTGCTCAACTCTTTTTATATATGGTTTGTGGGGGTCTCTCGCTCTTTCTTTTTTGTTGATGTACTATGTTTTGATCCAGCATCTTGTCTATGTTTGACAAACTGTATTATTTGCTCTAATGGATTGCCAAGAACCCAATAAAAATATATTTAAAAAAAAAAAAAAAAAAAAAAAGATGCCTGTTTGTAATGGGTTGGGATATGTCCTGTTTATATGGGGCAACTTCGTCCGATGGGTGAAAGTGTACCCAACACGGAGAAATTACAGTCTCACTGTAGTTAAGCTGCTGTTGAGAGAACTAGTACCACGGTACGGAATGCAGGTTTCTCTGAAGTCAGATCGAGGAACTCATTTAAATAATGAGATCCTTAAGGTGATGTGTGCAACGTTACAAGTAGAACAGAAGTTGCATTGTAGCTATCGACCAGAAGCTTCTTGGATAGTAGAGCAGTTGAATGGAATCATAAAGTTTTGATTGGCAAAAGTCTGTGCATCCACTTCACTGAAATGGCCTGATGCTTTGCATTTGGTATTGATGAGCCTTCATAGTAAACCTGACAGGAAGACAGGTTTATCTTCTCACAAGATTTTGATGGGCAGGGCGATGAGACTGCCTGCTTTACCTGCAAATGTGCTTGTGAACATAAAAGATCACATGGCAGTCAATCACTGCAAAGGATTGGCTGATGTGGTGCTTTCTGTTTCTCTCCAGGTTGAAGCTGTCACTGTGAATCTGCATCAAGAGCAGTATAACTACTTGAATCCAGGGGACTGGGTACTCATTAAGAAGCATGTGAGAAAGTGCTGTATGGAGCCAAGGTGGAAAGTCCCCTACTATTTGATTTTAGTGACAAACACTACTGTTAAATGTGCCAGAGTGCCAAACTGGGTACAAGCTTTACATACCCAAAGAACAAGAGATACATATGAATAAATTGTGTTCTATGCGCCAGAACCGCGAACACTAGTGTCTGTACTACCCCAAGCTGAGCAAATTGCACACATACCGCAAATTGAACAACAGCAAGGAAAAAGGGGTGAAGAACCGCAGACAGGTGAAATGATCCAATTCCTGAATATCACACAGAGTGGCATTGGAGCTCTTGAAGTAGAAGGAGTGAATATTCCAGCAACAGTGACTGTTGAGATATTTACCTACAATCAATAAAAGAAACAGAGTCAAGTGGCATAAGAGACACATAAAGTGATCAGGTGCCAAGGACATCCAAAAGATTAAGAGTATTTAATCTGCACCTGAATGGACTACGTGATCCAAGTCCTAAATGTCTCCCAATATCAGATTTGCTTGACTGGAGCAGAGAATTGCCCTGAAACCCCCAGGAAACTGCTGACTATTAAGTTTAAAAAGGATTTTCAGAATGAAAAATTAGTTGTTGACAAACTCATTGAATTAATCGTATAAATAAACTGAATTAAAGACTGATAAGAAGACTACCTAGGCCTGAATTAGCAGTAGAAGAGTAGGTATAACATTTTAGAAGAACACACAGTACGGTTAAGGAAAACAATGAGATTGTTGTAAATGGAGCCGCAAGAAACAAACTGAATTTCAAAGAAAATTAAAAAAAATAAAGACTGTTTGGTCAATAAAACAAATATACTAACCTGCTGTCACTTACACTCATCGTTTTAAGAGATCTGATTTCAGAAAAACATGTGTATTCTAACCAGAGCTAATTGTAAGATTATTATAAGGATTACATTCTTAGTAGTAGTATTAGTAGCTATAGCAGTATAATTGGTTATACATTATACACCCGACAAAGAGAATTCTGCATTTTCATGTACTAATACCACACTTTCACACAATGAGGATGAGGATGAGTTGAAAGCCTAATTTATAGATTACTTGAAAGAAGATTTAAAAAAAGTTTATTATTTGATTTATTGTCAAATATAAATAGCATATGATTAGGCTGGGTACATCATGATCATATTGTCTCAATAACGTACACTTGTTTTACATATCAGTGCGAAACATCATACATAGTAGCATATATTTTAAGCAGAAGACATTCTAGGCAATTGGTCGAACAAATTAAGGAGTAGCTGCACAGCAAACATAAGAAATGTTACCCATTTATCAGATCCATCAAGCAGCACAGGTCCCACCCAGCAGGTAAAAGACATAACAAATCTAGTGACCCAGGTGGTCCTCTTTTCCCCTCTGATATTCTCTGCGCACACTAAGCATCCCCCACCATCATCCACTACTATACAGATTTTACTCTTTTTCACCTTCTGCTTGCCCATTCTCCTTACCCACCAGGTATATCTCAATAGTCTTTGGGATGGTTCTGTGGTGGAAGAAGTTCGCTATATACATCTGACTGCGTGTTGCAGTACACCATATCTCTATTCCATTCTTCTAAGGTCGGAACCTGTCCTTGAGCTCATCTCATCGCCACATGGCACTTAGCTAAAAGTAGTCCGATAGCCACCAGCTTCCTACTCGCCTTGCCTTTGTCCTTATCATAGTCTAACAGTGCCAGTAGGGGGTCTGCCTCCAGAGGAAAGTCAACTATAATTTCCAGCTCCTGAAAGACCTTTCTCCAGAAGTCCTGCACTTTTCGGCAGTACCCTGCTGTGTGTAGAAACCCAGCCTCTCGCATATGACATCTGTGGCATTATGCAGTGTCGCGCAGACCATATCGAAACATCCTCTCTGGAGTGTAATATACCCGGTTTATATATTTAAAATGTATCAGTCTATGCCTACCATTCAATGATATATCTTTCATCCTAGAACAAGAGTACCTCCAACATTCTTCATCAATGATCCTACCAAGTTCCCTCTACCACTCCAGTCTTGCCTTCGTTAGACCTGGTCTGCGCGCGTCTTGCACATAAGCATAAAGTTAATGCATATTTGACTCTATAATAAAGGTAGCCAGTGACAGTTGATCATGCAATTTCTAAGGCTGGTATGGTCTCCCAATCACTAACTACACCATCCTGAAAAAGATCCTGTGGTGTTTAGACAGAAGGGACTAAGACAATACGTGAAGTTGTTCAACAGCAAGGTATTTATTCTTAATACTATTCCTCTCTTGGTCTTAGTAACAACAGTTGGCTACTTTTCCCTTTCGGCTTCGGTATGATCAGGGATGGTTGTTGCTCTGGAGCTGGATGCGGCAATTGTGCATACACACTGCTTCAGTTCTCAATGCGCTCTGCTTCAGGCTTTGGGGTTTCTCCACAGGCTCCCACGGTCCGTCACTCAGGAAGAGGAATGGAAACAGAAATATGGGCAGGATTACTATTATGTTTTCCTACCCCCTTGCAATTTCTCGGCCGAGGGATGCAGCAGAGAACCACGCCTCTACGCTGCTAGGCGCGTCCATGGCCCCTCCTCCTCCTTACCTCGCTGAAACTCGTTGAACGAACGAAGGGAGGACAACGAGGTTAACGCTTTGCTAATGCGAACTCGCTCAAGATGATATGAGCAGGAGTTCCGTGCCTTCAGCTGCCGTTTTTATGGGGGATTGAGTGAAACGGAGGAAAACGGAGGAAAACGGAGGAGAATCATTTGATTATGCCATCTGGCAGAAACACAAAACCTGCAGTTCCACGGTCCCGCTTCGACTACGTTGAAGGCAGCTCTACACACCTTGCCTTTAAAGAATTTTCTTTGTTTCAACAAATCGGTGAATATAAAATAAATGAAAAAAAGAACGAGATACTGGCTCTTAATATTGATCCAAATGTTCTACCTGATAATTTGAGAATCCAAGCCATGAAAACTGACCCAATTAGATATTTGGGTATCTACGTCACTAACCAGTATCAGAAATTATTTGAACTAAACTATCATAGAACTAAACAGAAGATTAAGAGCCTTTTCGAGCAATGGTCAATACTTCCCCTTACAATTATAGGGAGAGTCTCTTTGATTAAAATGTCCATTCTTCCTCTATTAATCTTTTTGTTCTTAAACGTCCCTATTCGCCTTAATCAAATCTATTTCAATGAGTTGGATACTCTGTTCAGGGAATTTATATGGGCAAAAAAGGTTTCCAGAGTAAAATTAACTACAGTACAGCTGCCCATAAATCAAGGAGGTCTAGCACTTCCGCAGATACGAACATATTATCAGGCTGCCCTATTGAACCTAGTGGTTGATCTAACTTTTTATAAGTGCATCTATGATAGCTTTTTTATTGATAAAATGATAGTAGAAGGGGGAACGCAAATGCCCGCCTTTTTAAAAACTGCTAAATTACCCAAGAGGACTCGCTACAAGTCTCTACGAGAAGTTCAGTTTAGGCTTCAAGCAGTCTTTAAAAAAAATAACTCCTCTGGCTTTCAATTTTTGGGTCTGGGAGAATGCAACAGTCTAGGCCTACATTTACAACTAAGATATATTGAGATTTGGAGTGATTGTGGGTTTTCACAACTTAAACACTTCATCGCCCATAACAAAATAATATCCTGGCAAGAAATAATGGATAGGGCAGAAGGTAGTAGAAAGCCCACATTTCTTGAATACGGATAGTTCATTTTATTTCCAATATTGAGGGTATTTTGAATACTCCACATTATACCATGGTAGAACTCTATGACTTCAAACTTTCGGGACTGGGGAAATGGTATTCTGTATTGCGGAAGGATGAACAGACAAAGGGGATAGTCTCCCATATCGAAAAAATAGCAAGGGATACTGGTTGCAGATTTAGCCCTAAGGAATGGGAAAAAATATGCCTTCTAGGACATAGGTCTCTACGAGCCGCTAATTTTAAAAGGATGTCCTTTCTATCAAGATGGCTCGCTTATTGGACCCCATCTATGATTCAGAAACGATATCCGGACCATCCTAATAGGTGTTTCCGCTGTCATCAGGAGGAGGAAGGAGGATGGCTACACATCTTTTTTTCTTGCCCGCAACTGGTACAGTTCTGGGGTGAGATTTTCAACGATTTGGGAGCCGTTATAGGCATGAGTGTTTTTCCCCAGGTCGAAACTGCATTATTCGGGTATTCAAGGGACGAGGCCAATTTATCTAGCTCCGACAGGGTTTTTGTAGCCATATCTTGTATGGTGGCGCGTTCCTTGATACTTCAAAATTGGAAATCTAAGGAGATTCCGAATCATTTAAATTGGTTTAATAAAATGAAAAGGATTTGGAAATTCGAAGAGGCATATGCCAAAAGAGTAGGGGGCATAAGGAAATATAAGAAAAACTGGAAAAAATTTGAAGAATTTCTCCTACTCAAGGATAAGTCTTAGAGATGGCGCGAACTCTCTAATTGTTAAAGAGTAATGCAGTCTTAATTATTAAATTATCATTGATCCCCAAATGGATTGGGGCAATGATTTTCTAATTGTATAAGTTTTACACTACTCAAAGCGTACAATTTTTTGGGGTCAATGATGTTAATGTTGCTCTCCTTTTTATGTGACTTTAGCAGCTTTTAAATGGTTGTCATCAGTATTTGCACTTCACCCCGTTAGCTGATATTTTGTATTTTACGACTAAGTTTTGCTGCTAGCACAACTGCACTTTAAACAGTTATAATGTTAATAATACTGTATTCTAACAAGGCAGATTTTGGTTGCTTATGCATCGACACCTTAATTTAGAACCAAATTAGGTCCTTAGAGCTCTAAGATAAGTTGAGTTATATGCGACTCTGTAGTTTTATCTTGCATTTTCACTTTATTCGTCTATAGTTTTATTTGATACTAAGAGTACTGTATTTGTCAAGGTTAACTCTGACTGCTATTGCACTGGGCACTTTAATCTATTTCAATGATTAAGATGAATCTTATGTCTCAGCTGAGTTATAAGTTAATTTGTAGTTAGATTTTGCATTTGCACTTTATTTGCCAACTTGTCATTGACAATGGAATGATATGTGACTGCCTACAAAATATGAAAATGCATAGCGTTCTCTTTTTTGTTTAGTAAGTAGTCTATCAACAATCAACATCATGGTGGGTCTAATTTTGGCGTTTCAAATGTTGCATTTGCACTTTATTCGTGATGCTAGGAGTACTGTATTTGCCAAGGTTAACTGCGGCTGCTATCGCACTGGGCACTTTAATCGGGATTTTAATTCTTGTCTTGAGTGAATTTTGTGTCTGTCTTGTGTCTTAGCTGAGTTATAAGTTAACCTATGGCAATATTTTGTATTTGCACTTTATTTTTCAACTTGTCAACAGACAATGAAATTATATGTGACTATCTATAAATTATGAAATTGCATAGCATTCCGCACTTTGCTTAGTAAGTAGCCTATCACAAATCATCATCATTGATTGGTCTAATTGTGGTTTTTCAAATGTTGCTCTCGAAAAATATGTATGTACCTTTTTGCTCTGCTCAATAAAAAAGAAAAAAAAACAAAAAATGTTTTCCTACCCTTTACAAGCGTGCCACCATCACCAAATGCGTCAGGGGAGTGAGGGAAGGGGAAGCGTGAGGAAAAAGGACCGACGAGGTGTGTCAAAAGAAAAAAAAACACACGTGCCTCAATCCCCGGTGCTTCTCCACCCCCCCCCCCACCAGAATGAGCTTTGTAAAGGAACTTGCCTTGAGCAACGACCCGTGTCCAGGGCCGTGGCGAAGGAACCCGGGGCGTCCTCCTTCTCTTGCTGGCCGCCGGGCTTGTTCGCGTTATCCAACACGGTCCTCTTACTCTCCTCTCTACTTGTAGTTGCCTCGCTGCTCCTCTCCTCTCCGTTCGTGGTCCTCTCCTCTCCGCTCGTGGTCATCTCGCTGCCCCTCTCCTCTCCGCTCGTGGTCGTCTCGCTGCTCCTCTCCTCTTCGATCGTGGTCGTCTCGCTGCTCCTCTCCTCTCCAATCGCTACCGCCACCGTGTCGCCGCTCCCTGTCCTTCCGCCTTCTTTCTCTTTTCCGATGACGTCAGGCGCTCTTTCCGGTCAGGCGTGACTGTATCTAGACCGCTAACCCCTTTCTGTTTGCTGCCACCCGTCGGGAGCTTCTGGTCGTTATCGCCCCCGTCTTCTTCACACATCTCCCCCCTCAGGAATGGGCGTTGTGGCCATTCAGAGGAGGGGTGGCGTGACAAGTAATCGGCGGACATCTGTTTGGTTCCTGGTACGTGGATGGTCTGTAACGAAAAAGGTTGCAACGCTAAGAACCACCTTAGTATCCGTGGGTTAGTGTCTTTGTTCTGCGCCAACCAGGTGAGGGGGGCGTGGTCAGTGAGTACAAGGAAGGTGCGTCCTAACAGGTAATATTGTAGGGCTTCGATGGCCCATTTGATGGCTAGGCATTCCTTTTCGATGGTGGAATAGTGGGTCTCCCATGGGAAGAGCTTTCTACTGATATAGAGGAGTGGTCTGAGATCATTATTCACGTCTGGTTGTGATAGCACGGCTCCTAGCCCTAACCCTGAGGCGTCAGTTTGCAAGACAAACGTTTTCCCGAAATCGGGACAATGTAGGACTGGTGCCCCACAAATCGCTTTTTTTAGGGTAAGAAAGCTGTGTTCGTGTTCTGGGTTCCAGGGGGTCCTATGAGGGGGATATTTTTTTGTTTAGAGGTCGGTAAGGGGACTGGCTAAGGAGGAGAAACCCGGAATTAATCGACGGTAGTACCCAATAAAGCCTAGGAAGGAACGTACCTTGCGCTTGGTTTTAGGGGTCGGGATTGCTTTAATCGCCTCTACCTTGTCCATCTGGGCTTTTATGAGCCCTTCCTGAATTGTATATTCCAGATAGTGAATGGTATCTGTGCCGAGCAAGGATTTTTTGGGATTTGCAGTGAGCCCTGCTGCTTGAATAGTAGAGAATACGAAGTGTAAGTGACGTAGATGGTCTTCCCATGAGGGGCTAAATATAACTATATCGTCTAGGTATGCAGCATCATACTTGTCATGTGGCTGTAGAATCCTATCCATCAAACGCTGAAACGTAGCAGGGGCCCCGTGCAAACCGAAAGGAAGAACCCTGAAGTGGTAGAGACCAGAGGGTGTTGAAAAAGCGGTCTTTTCTTTTGCCTGTGGGGACAGAGGAATCTGCCAATAGCCCTTGGTTAGGTCAAGGGTTGACATGTATCGGGCGTTCCCTAGTCGTTCGATTAACTCGTCTATGCGTGGCATGGGATAGGTATCGAATTTGGTTATGGCGTTTACTTGTCTGAAATCTATACAAAAGCGGAGACTGCCATCGGGTTTTGGGATTACCACCGGGGAACACCAGTTGCTCTGTGAGGGTTTGATAATATGGGCTTGTAACATGGTCTTTACTTCTTTCTCTACCGCCTCCCTTCGGGCCGCAGGGATACGATAGGGTTTTTGTCTGACTATCTTGTTCTCTAACAATACTATATCATGCTGTATCAGTGAAGTAAGACCAGGGGCAGTAGAGAATAAGCCCTGAAAGGAGTCCAGGAAAGTCATCACCTGTGTGTGTTGGGTGGGTGAAAGGATGTGTCCAGTAGGCACAGGTTCTGTCTCTGTCTTCTGTGTTATTAGTGGGGGTATGTCAAGGTGTTTTCCTGTGGTTACCAGATGAACTGGTATACCTGTGAGGTTGAGCTCTGGGGAATCTTACCATTTCTTTAGATGGTTCACATGGTATGTCTGTGTACCTCCAGCCCGTAAGGGTAGAATAACGCGGTATGTAACAGGAGTGATTCGTTTGTCAATGACAAAGGGGCCCTGCCATTGTGACAACAGTTTGTTTTCGCTGGAGGGCAGTAGCAGTAACACCTTATCCCCTGGTTGGAACTCCCTCAGGCTACTACTTCTATCATAATACGCGTTCTGTCTTGTTTGGGCATCTTTCATGTGTTCATGTACGAAGCCCCATAGGTGAGTGATTGTAGCCTTGAGATCCGATGCATATTTCAACAAGGGTTTCCCTTCTTTGTCTTCCTCCTCCCATTGTTCTGCTGCCATATCTAGTAGGGAGCGGGGCTTTCTCCCGAAAAGGAGTTCAAAGGGAGAGAACCCCGTGGAACTCTGCTCGTGTGCTCTTATGGCGAAGAGAACAAGGGGAAATTTGTGATCCCAGTCTTTCCCAGTCTCCGAGATGATCTTACGAAGCATGGTCTTAATGGTCTTGTTATACCGCTCCACCAGACCATCAGTCTAGGGGTGGTATACTGACGTACGAATCCTTTCAATCCCTAACATAGTGCATATTTGTGCCATAAGACGGGACATAAATGGGGTCCCCTGGTCTGTTAGGATTTCGGAGGGGAACCCCACCCTTGAGAACAGGGAGATCATGGCCTGGGCTATGGTGGGAGTAGTCATACTCTTCAGAGGAAATGCCTCGGGATACCTGCTTGCATAATCTACTATAACGAGAATGTATCTATGTCCTCTGGCTGAAGGGGGCAAGGGTCCTACCAGGTCCATCCCTACCCTCTTAAATGGCACATCGATGATGGGTAAGGGAAAAAGTGGTGTTCTTTTTACCCCACCCGGGTTCACATATTGACATCTCCTGCATGCAGCACAGTGGTTAGCTACATCCCTGTATACCCCCGGCCAATAGAACCTTTCCAAAAGGTATTTCAGGGTGTTCTCCTTGCCGTAATGACCCCCCCCCCTACTTGATTGTGTGCCAGATGTAACACGTGTTTACGGAAGGAAGAGGGAACGAGTAATTGCGTGGTAGTGTGTGTTGTCCCCTTCACTTTTCTGTATAACAGTCCCCTTATTACCTGGAAATAGGGTCCTGCCTGTTCCGGTTCTTGCTCTTGCACACATTCCCAAGCATGGGAGAGGCTGTTATCCTCTCTCTGAGCCATACGAAAGCTAAGCGGGGTTGTTTTGTTTGTCTCTGAGAGAGAGAGAGGAAAGGCAGGACGGAGGTGCTGTGTAAAGTTCAGTTTCTCCCTTCGTCTGTCTTGTCTGCTTTTCTTGGTCTTTCCTTGAGTGGTTTCGATCTCACTACTATGAAAGGGAGCCTCCTTTTACCAAGCACTAGAGGTCTCCTTAGTGTCGTTCAGATACTGTCGGAACCGTGGATGGTCTGTCCCTATGATAATAGCCTCAGGAAGGGATGGCATGACACCTACTTTTTGCAAATGGGGGTCATTATTCACATCTAACAGAACCTCCGCTACCGGGTACGATTTGGTGTCCCCATGTACGCATGTAACGCTCACTTGCTCGTTTTCTCGCATCTGAGGTCTGGGTACTAAGGACTCGTCTACGACTGTTACATGGCACCCAGTGTCCAGGAGTGCTTGTTGTCTTTTCCCGTTCAAGAGGACGTCCTTCATATATTATTGGTGTGCCCTCCCTGTCACATATATTCGCCCTTTGTAATACCCTATTTCCATGGGTTCAGCGGTAGGGGCTCTGTGGGGACATTGTCTGGTGATATGTCCCCATTCCGCACAGTGATAGCACTGCGGGCCTTGAGTACTGGGTGTCGGGAGAAGGGGCGGGGTCTTTTGTGGCATGCGGGGAACGACTGGAGTTCGGGGTTCTGGTCGTCCTGTGCTCCGCGAGGGATTCTGGTACGGTTTAGGTACATTGGCCCTGAAGTCTGGGGACCTATGGAAGGCGCATGCTAGGTCAATCGCAGTGGCAGAAGTAAGGTTGGGGTGCTGCTTAACCCATGACCTGGTACTGGGAGGCAAAGCCTCCAAAAATTGTTCCATATACACTTTCTCTGTAAGTTCTTCTATACTGGACCTGTGAGGCATTAGCCAGCGGTAAACCATGTCCCGTATCCTATAATAAAGGGCGCGGGGATTATCTCCCGGTGTCCATTTTTCTCTCCTGAACTTTTCCCGGTAGTACTCCTCGTTGCAACCTAGACGTTCCAGGATGGCCCTGTTTATGACCTCGTAAGGGGTATTTCCAGCAGGGTTGGCTGCTTGATAAGCCGCCTGGAGTTCGCCTGACAACAAAGGAGCTATGTACTGGCCCCACATCTCTTGGGGCCAGGCTGCTGCGGTTTGCTACCCTTTCAAAGTGAATAAAAAAGTAGTCCGGGTTTATCCCTTCTTGGTACTTTTGGAGAACAGGGCCTGGGATATTCGGCTTTACCCGTGCACCATCTACAGCGTCTGTGAGTCGTAGGATCGCTGTGTCTTGGACCTGTTGGTTATGTGTGATCAGGTTGGCCTGCTCCTTAAGGGCTTCTTGGAGCGCCTCCCGGTCTTTCTGGGCAGTTTGGGAGTGCTGCTCCATTACCAGTTGTAGGTGTCGCTGCCCTTCAGCTAGCTGGGCGATGACGCCCTCCATAGTTATGGGCTGTGTCATGAATCGACACTTCACCTGGTCTATCCCACTTCTGATACCACTTTGTGGTGTTTAGACAGAAGGGACTAAGACAATACGTGAGGTTGTTCAACAGCAAGGTATTTATTCTTAATACTATTCCTCTCTTGGTCTTAGTGACAAGAGTTGGCTACTTTTCCCTTTCAGCTTCGGTATGATCAGGGATGGTTGTTGCTCTGGAGCTGGATGCGGCAATTGTGCATACACACTGCTTCAGTTCTCAATGCGCTCTGCTTCAGGCTTTGGGGTTTCTCCACAGGCTCCCACGGTCCGTAACTCAGGAAGAGGAATGGAAACAGAAATATGGCCAGGATTACTATTATGTTTTCCTAACCCTTACAAGCGTGCCACCATCACCAAATGCGTCAGGGGAGTGAGGGGAGGGGAAGTGTGAGGAAAAAGGACCAACGAGGTGTGTCAAAAGAAAAAAAAACACACGTGCCTCAATTCCCGGGGCTTCTCCACCACCCCCACCAGAATGAGCTTTGTAAAGGAACTTGCCTTGAGCCACGACCCGTGTCCAGGGCCGTGGCGAAGGAACCCGGGGCATCCTCCTTCCCTTGCTGGCCGCCGGGCTTGTTCGCGTTATCCAACACGGTTCTCTTACTCTCCTCTCTACTTGTAGTCGCCTCGCTGCTCCTCTCCTCTCCGTTCGTGGTCGTATCGCTGCTCCTCTCCTCTCCGCTCGTGGTCGTCTCGCTGCTCCTCTCCTCTCCAATCACTACCACCACCGTGACGCCGCTCCCTGTCCTTCCACCTTCTTTCTCTCTCTTTTCCGATGACGTCAGGCGCTCTTTCCGCTCGGGCGTGACTGTATCTAGACCGCTAACCCCTTTCTGTTTGCTGCCGCCCGTCGCGAGCTTTTGGTCGTTATCGCCCCCGCCTTCTTCACAGATCTCCATCTTAGATATTCCCAATGTATGTCAGACCGCTCTAATGCCTTTCTCCTGCCCCATCTGGAACCAGGAGCACCATTCCAACACAATATGTGGAGAATATATTAAGGAGCCAGCCTGATGTTCCACTAACCCCCACCAAGAGGGTTTTAAGGTGTTTAGGGAGTCCACTACACCATGTTTCCTTGTCGGGCTATGAAACAGCATCTGTGGGAGAGTGTGTAGATCAGCGTCTCTTTCAATGTGGAGGTGTGGCAGGTCACGTGGGCCATAGAGCTAATAATAGGTAAAGAAACATTTTGCTGCTTTATAATATAACATCATGTCTGGTGCCTTAAGGCCACCCATAGCATAAGGTAATGTGAGCGTCTTCATTTCACCCTCCGCTGCTTCGCAGACCACGCTGACCTATTCAGCAAAGATCGTAAGGTAGTAAACATCCTACTTGGGGTGAGTATTGGAATATTTCGAACAGAAATAGGTACCTGGGTAGAACAACCATCTTCATGAGAGCCAAGCGTCCCATTAGAGATAATGGCAACCTAATCCAATGGTTTATGTCTTCTTCCAATTTGTGTATGGCCTTCCCATAGTTATCTAGCAGCATCGTCGCTGGGTCAGTGTATACTTGTATACCCAGATAACGTATTGACTCCATTGCCCATTGCAGGGAGAACTCTAATGCCGTTGGTGTCATAGAAGGATTTAGTTGAAAAATAAGGGATTTGGCCCAATTTACACTGAGTTCCGAAAGTCCCCCGAACCACACCACCTCTCTGAGTACCGGTGTTAGATTATTCTCTGGGTCACAGATATATAGCAGCATGTCATCCACGTATGCTGATATTATATCCAGGGAAGTGTATCCCCCTATGCCCATGATATTCTCTCGGGGCGCACGCTAGCGGCTCCGACACCAATGCATACAGCAGAGGCGACAATGGGCATCTCTGTTAGGTGCCTCTTGTAATTGTGATTGGAGGGGTTACTACATTGCCAACTGTGGGTCAGCGGCTCAGTGGACAGTATCATTATCAATCAAATAAATATCCCTCTCTCACTGATCGACTGCAGTCGCCTTCACCTCCGGATCCACTCGCTGCACCGCCCTGAACGATGTTCAAAGATTACTAGTTAGACTGCTGCCTGATTCAAAGCCTGCCTGTTCTGGGTTACCATTCCCAGCAAAAGAGGGGCTATTTTGTTAGATAGTACTTTATCAAATATTTTTGCATCAACATTTAAATAAAAATAAAAGTCTGTATGAGGAGCAGTCACTTGGCTGCTTGACGGGCTTCAGGAGTGTAATAATCAAAGCCTCATGCATTGACCGGGGCATTTTCCTGGTCTGCACCATCTCCTCATATAATGTAACCAAGTGTGTTACGATCAAATCCTGGAAGGCCTTTAAAAGACCACCATGAGCCTGTCTATGCCTGGCGCCTTCCCAGCCTGCATGCCTGAGAGTGCTGCACGTATCTCCATGGGGCTCAGTGGCACCAAAAGGTAAGTAAGCCAAGACATTTCTATGTGTTCTAAATAGTCAATGGTGGCGGTGCTGTCCTGGGTGATCCGCGAGCGGTACAAGTCAGCATAGTATCTACGAAATCTATCTGCTATCTGGTCCATGTGGTGCAGCAGCTGTCCACTCTTGTCCTGCACCTCCATAATCACCTCTGTCTCTCTCCAGGGATGCATTTACCCTGCCAATGTAGCACCCAAGCGTACTCCCTTCCCATAAGTCCTGGGAATTGCGTATTTACGCAAGTGCTTAATTTCATCATTGGCAGTATCATGATATTCTGCTTTGTTAGTTTTGAGGGCACCGAGGACGTGGGTGACACTTGTATTCTGATGTTCTGACTTAAGTGCAGCTATGTCTTTCTCCAAGTGTGTCAGCCTGCCCCTGAGTGATCGAAGAACACTTGCATACTTTGAAATAGCAATACCTCTAATGTACACCTTGAAGACCTCCCACACTGTGGCAAAACTGTCAACTAATTCTATATTATTGGAAAAGTATTTATCTATGGCTTGTAAAAGGGGGGAAAAGGCCCTCCCTGAATTACTTTTAGGTCCAAGAGGAGGGAGGAATGAAAAAAACAATGAAAGTATAAACCTCTATATGCTGACCTATTTAATTTATCAAACGACCAAACAAGGTTCTAAGTTACCAAAACCCTCAGCATATCATACATTTACATTAAAGCCACAAATATTTACTAAATTACAAAACATATTATTATGCAATTTATCTTTTTATGAAGTTCTTTTTTATCTTATTCTATATAAATCTAAGTACATATCTCTGAAATTTCACACAGTTGCATATAATTATAGCACATGTGATATTTTCAATTTTCACAATATTACTTTTGTGATTGTTTACAACAAATATATATAACATAGGACCTCCCACAAAAATACAAACAGTATAAGAATGCTAACTGTCATCATTCATTCATTACCACCGTCATACTGTCACATACTCTCATTCATACGACACAACTTCAACAACATACTATAAAAAAGGGGTTTAGGACCCTGTGGTGGATCTCAAGGTGTTTGCAGGCGGACTTATACAATTATTCTCAAAACCACCTATTACAGGAGATGAAATTCTCCAGGACCACTTTTCTGATAACAGTTTGCGGTCTATGCGCGTTTCAGTGGAAAGCCACCTTCCTCAGGACCAGGTTTTCTGAAGATTCATTTAAAAAATCATGGGATGTCTTAGAAAAGTGTGTATAGGTGGTCCTCTCTCAATGCTCAAATCTCAAATCTCAAATCCATTAGGTTCAAAATTCTCCAAATTGTAATCACAGGCAGCCTGTTTAAATAGTTGCCAGGCTGCAGTTCAGCAGGTTGATAGCAGAAAACCCTTATAGAAATGAAGCCTCATTTCTTAGGGTAGATCTAACGAGATGAATTTCTCTCCGTTAGTCCTTGTTCTGGGAATTGCAATGAATATTCAAAATCTTCTTTTTAATCTGTTCACTTATCCAGGTGTCTGCTGCTGTATCGGTTGTATCCTGCCGGTGAGATTTTCCCCAAATGCAGATGTCTCCATTCCATTATACATATAGCACGGAGGGGAAGGACGAATAGTTGCACCGTATGCTACTCCATAGGTTTGTTATAATCACGTAGGCACTGTCAACACGTCGTTTAGCGTAACAGAAGGCGTTTAAGAGGCACGCTAATAAATTACACAACGACATTGACAACGGAATGCATGACTTTTAGGAGGCACGCCAATAGATCACATAACGACTCTTTTACATAACACTTGACTACATTGCTGAGAGTTAGCACAAACATAGAGGCACCTTTTAAGAAACCACAACTAGTATGGTGGTGATTATATGTTGTTTGGTGGAGAATCCCCTGATTAAAGGAACATTATTTTTGCTTTTCCTAGACATTCCCCTGAAGAAGGCAGCAAACCGAAATGCATAGGGAGAAAGAAATGAAATCGCTTTGTATAATGCAGAAGTGATGCATGTTGGGATATGAAGTTCCAAAAGGAATGCAATTGAAATAATTGTGAAACAAAAGAATTAAAACTTAACGAAGTTTTAGCAAGAAATGATGTGAAGAGAGTATTCATTTTGGCTGTAGATACAGCAATTCGACCTGTGCCAGGGAGACACCCCATGGAGGTGGGGTTGCGACCACAGTATTCTATTTTAAGCCATTATAAACAAGCATTGGCATAGCCAATAGGTTTCGCTTTTGGGACCTTATAAGTGTTTAGCCATGCAACAGTTGCATAACTAAATACTTATAAGGTCCCAAAAGCGAGACCTATTGGCTATACCAATGCTTGTTTCTGTTTAATACTGCTCTGTAGTAATGGCAAAAAAAAAAACCAAGGGTCCTGGCTCCAATCAGTAAGGCTGAGCCAAAATATACCATCATAACAAAGAGTTGCCAGTACTGATAATCCATCAACCAGTTACTTCATTAGTGCATAGAAAAGATCTATCACACCATCAAGCCTTATTTTGCCTATTTTAGATTTATTGAACCAATTTTTTACTTTTCAATTCAAGGTTATTATTTTGATCAATATGCCACATAAATGTATCAGAAAAGAGACACACAAAAACATTTTAAATACCCAGCCATTGAATAAAAAACACACATTCATTCCAATTATTCCAACTATCTACTCACAAACTACATTCATCAAACATTTATAACCCACACTACACATCAAAACTACATAAATCCTCAACCTGGTGAATCAGACCTAATTACATCAATTTATGAAGCCAGGGATAGTGACCAAACAACCATTACTTATATGAAACAATAGTCCTTATCAATGCACTGTCAAGCCATAACGAAACCTTTTAAAAAAAATAAGAATACAAATTGGAGTGCACAAAAAAGCCTCAAATAATGACCACCGGTTGTTTTAGTCCACAAACATATAAGGTCGACGCGTTTCGAGCCCGCTTCTAAAGGGCTCTCCTCAGGACCAAAGTAACTGAAATACAAAAAAATGACGAGATCTTATTATCTAAAACGGAAAAACTTGTCCCAGAAAAACCAACAGGAAAACACCACCAAATTGTGCCTGCTTACCTCAAAGGCGAAATGAATTGTAGACCGTAAATAAGTAAAGAAATGAAAAAGTTCAAGTATCTGAAGAAGAATAAAGAATACGAAGTCAGCGCCAAATAGTCATGTCCCAAAAATTAAAAAAGTCCTTGCTCACTATGAAAAAAACAACAGCTGCTGCAATGTCACTTACGTTGGAACTTGTGCTCAATGGCCGATTTCACTGTGGCGTTTAAGCGGAGCCAATCTCAAAAGGGAAGCTAAGAAAAAATGACACGACATGAAGTAAACTGACTGTTACGAATGGTCTAACGTATGCTTATTCTTAGCCAATGCACCATGTTTTACCTTCCAATGTTGCCAATATCCCATGATGAATGTGGATATACCGATGTGAATCCCTCACATTTGGGACCCGGAATGCGTTTTCCGGTGCCCAGCTGCTTCTGCAAAACAAAATGCCGGGGAGACAAAGATCAATAATAATCCCTTGATATACCCGAAATGGAGCGCAATGTGTGCTCATATGAGGCGCAACTGCTTGTTTATCCACCGAGTGAGTCGTACCTTTAATTATGCAGTCCACTGTTTACCGAGCGGCGTGTCTCTGGCGGTTGCTCGTTACAAACGGAGCTCCGTAGTGCCGATTTTACAGGAAGTATCTTAGTGAAAAAAACGCCGCCCCATGCTTTGTGGGACATCCAACAGTGTTGATGGGAAATGTAGTATATCTAACTTGGTTCAACAAGAGTCTGAAGCTTTATTGGTGCAGTGCTTTTTGTATGATAAACAAGTCCCTTAGATTATGTTTTTTAGCCCTCGTTAGTGAAATCGAGATTGTTCATTTTACTGAGCATGTCACAAATAGTAAAAAAGATCCATTATATTATTACAGTTTGTATAATTCTGAAAATTCATTTAGGCTATTAAGCGTTGTATTGAATTTCAAAATTAGCATTGCTTCACGCTGGTTGAGTTTCTGATCTAAATCTCCACCTCTGGAACCTGGTTCTATTTTGGCAATGACAGTCCATTTCAAGTCTCTCTCAGTATGTCCCTTTATTTTCCAGTGATTCACCAATGGTGCAGTTTCAACATTTTTTCTTATCCTGGATTTATGCTTTGTAATTCTTTGACGAATTTCTTGATTTGTTTTGCCCCCATATAATTTTGGGCATGGACACAATATACCATAAACCACAAATTTTGATTTACAGTTCGTGAAGCTGTCGTGTTTCCAATGAATTCCATTATGGAAAAACAGAGATCCCTCAATTGTCTGCTCACAATAGGAGCAAGACCCACATTTATGGTGTCCAGTCACGGGTGCTAACCCCACATAGTCCCAGAGTGTTGGTGTGTTTATTTTTGGTAAACTCAACCAACGTGAAGCAATGCTAATTTTGAAATTCAATACAATGCTTAATGGCCTAAAATAATTTTCTGAATTATACAAACTGTAATAATATAATGGATCTTTTTTACTATTTGTGACATGCTCAGTAAAATGAACAATCTCGATTTCACTTACGAGGGCTAAAAAACATAATCTAAGGGACTTGTTTATCATACAAAAGGCACTGCACCAATAAAGCTTCAGACTCTTGTTGAACCAAGTTAGATATACTACATTTCCCACCAACACTGTTGGATTTCCCACAAAGCATGGGGCGGCGTTTTTTTCACTAAGATACTTCCTGTAAAATCGGCACTACGGAGCTCCGTTTGTAACGAGCAACCGCCAGAGACACGCCGCTCGGTAAAACAGAGGACTGCATAATTAAAGATACGACTCACTCAGTGGATAAACAAGCAGTTGCAGCTCACATGAGCACAGATTGCGCTCGATTTCGGGTATATCAAGGGATTATTATTGATCCTTGTCTCCCCGGCATTTTATTTTGCAGAAGCAGCTGGGCCCCGGAAAACGCATTCCGGGTCCCGAATGTGAGGGATTTACATCGGTATATCCACATTCATCATGGGATATTGGCAACATTGTAAGGTAAAATATGGTGCATTGGCTAAGAGTAAGCATACATTAGACCATTCGTAACAGTCAATTTACTTAATGTTGTGTAATTTTTTCTTAGCTTCCCTTTTGAGATTGGCTCCGCTTAAACGCCACAGTGAAATCGGCCATTGAGTACAAGTTCCAACGTAAGTGACATTGCAACAGCTGTTGTTTTTTTAATAGTGAGTAAGGACTTTTTACATTTTTGGGACATGACTATTTGGCGCTGACTTCGTATTCTTTATTCTTCTTCAGATACTTGAACCTTTTAATTTCTTTACTTATTTACGGTCTACAATTCATTTCGCCTTTGAGGTAAGCAGGCACAATTTGGTGGTGTTTTCCAGTTGGTTTTTCTGGGACAAGTTTTTCCGTTTCATTTTTTTGTATTTCAGTTACTTTGGTCCTGAGGAGAGCCCTTTAGAAGCGGGCTCGAAACGCGTCGACCGTATATGTTTGTGGACTAAAACAACCGGTGGTCATTATTTGAGGCTTTTTTGTGCACTCCAATTTGTATTCTTATTTTAAAAAAAAGGTTTCGTTATGGCTTGATAGGTCATTGATCAGGACTATTGTTTCAAATAAGTAGTGGTTGTTTGGTCACTATCCCTGGCTTCATAAATTGATGTAATTAGGTCTGATTCGCCAGGTTGAGGATTTATGTAGTTTTGATGTGTAGCGTGGGTTATAAATGTTTGATGAATGTAGTTTGTGAGTAGATAGTTGGAATAATTGGAATAAATGTGTGTTTTTTATTCAATGGCTGGGTATTTAAAATGTTTTTGTGTGTCTCTTTTCTGATAAATTTATGTGGCATATTGATTAAAATAATAACCTTGAATTGAAAAGTAAAAAATTGGTTCAATAAATCTAAAATAAGCAAAATAAGGCTTGATGGTGTGATAGATCTTTTCTATGCACTAATGAAGTAACAGGTTGATGGATTATCAGTACTGGCAACTCTTTGTTATAACTGTAGTAATGGCGGCACCCGTGCTTTAGCTTAAACATCTTAAGCTAAAGTCGGGTGCCGAGATTGCTTCAAAAGTAAAGAATTGTCTATTTCTTTACTTTTGAAACAATCTCAGCACCCGACTTTATCCTAAGATGTTTAAGCTAAAGCACAGGTGCCACCATTACTACATAGAAGTAATAAACAGAAAAACAAAAAGAACTGGCTCACGGAGAACATCAAAGCAGCCGTGCAGCCGCGAAAGTGAAAGTGATCGCGATCATACATCAAAGCGGCCGTGCAGCCGCGAAAGTGAGGCGCGCGCGCCGGCGCACATGCACTGTAGTTCTAGGCTGGCCATGGTAGCACTTTTTTGAGCCCTCACAAAAAGACTCGCCAGACCAGTGCATGCGCTGGGTCAGGCAAGACCTAAAAAGGCTCCCTCACTGCCTGCACGTTGCTGCTGGGAATGAAAAGCAGACAACGTACATGCGCTCCTGAACATGTCCACCTGGTGTCTTACACTGGGATAAGTTCAGCATAATTCTGTAGGGCCTAACTTCTTCTTGTCAGGGGGAACGGCGTCCACCCTGTGAAAATAGTGGGTGAACGCCATGTACATGCGGGTACCCTCGACTCGTGCTCTGCATTTATAATGTCTGATGAATACACTGTGTGGACTGACTAAAAGAGACCCACAGCAACAAGTCTCAGTCTTGTAGAATCTTTATTTTTCATTTATACTATTGTTTGTTTGTCGCATGTCTGCCAGTATGTCCCGATATACATGAATGTCATGTAAGCATCTGAGGTATAGAAGTGTAAGGAGACACCGGAAGAATATTATAAGCGGATAACCAGACTATGTTGGCCCAAGAGGTACGGAGCCTACAAATGCATCATATAAATCCATGGTATGGGGGAATACCTTGAATACAGATTTTACCGATCCCGCCCCCTACCACCTCAGCAGGATCACTCTCCGTCACGATAGACTCTATTTGAAAGCTGTCATTGATATTAATACCAATAAACAAACGGTGCATTTCTTTTGTACTAGTTCATTAGCTCATAGCACACACTTGTATAAAATAAGTGTGATGTTTTAAGGTGGTGTGACGTAGTGACCGAAGTTTAATTAACTATTTTTAGCATCTTCAACACCTAAACAAATCCAAAAGTAAGCTGTTTTTAGTTATATATAATACAAAAGAATGATGCAGCATAAACAAGGAATGCATGTGGATGAGACAATGAAAAAACTTTAATAAGCTAGCTGTTAAATAAAGTATCCAAGCACTAGGCATGTTACACCTTAGTATGTCAGGCGAAACCCAGCCACGTTTACCAGAATGCAGGGAACTGTCCCGGGCCACATGGAAGAACTGATGTTAGTAAAATGCACAACAACAAAAAAGTAGAACATTTCATAAAACTTGTCCCGGGTTATGGTCTCAAATGAGGATTGCCTATCTGAAGATGGGACTATTAGGAAATGCAGTGCCTTATGTAAGGGTACAATATGACACTTTGTCATAGGATTTCAGTTTACAGACCAGTTGGACTCGCACATGCTGCCATGGAAACTGAGGGAGGACCAGCGTGCAGGTGTACGGACTGCCATGGAAACAGAGGGAGGAATAGCGTGCAGGTGTACGGACTGCCATGGAAACAGAGGGAGGACCAGCATGCAGGTGTACAGGCCATGAGCACGTTTAGAACCCTCATGTATGTGAAGCAAAGTATTTAAGCAGGACAACTTCACAGAATTGAATAACAGAACCAGTGTTGTTGCAGCTCAGGTGGAAGATAAGTCTGCATAAGCCAACTACCATCTGAAGTTTGTGATGTGCAATCCTAATGACTCATATAAACAAATCTTAGATCAAGAAGATGGCGTAAAAGATGCACAGATTTCTGACAGTTCTAACATCAACAAATAAGTAGAAAGGAAGAACATAACCCTAATATTCAGGTGAGTGAGCCTCACTCGTTTTAGTGGAACGTAAAGCGACAGAATTACACGGGGAAAGGTAACTTGAGGGTAGAGGCCATTTGGTCTAGAAAATATAGTTAAACGACAACCTAGCCATTCCAAAGAGGGTCTAATGTCCTGCAAGGGCAAAGCTAAAGGCAAACCCATTACTACATAGAAGTAATAAACAGAAGAAAAAAAAAAAGAACTGGCTCACGGAGAACATCAATGCGTCCGTGCGGCCGCGAAAGTGAAAGTGATCGCGTTCGTGATCATACATCAAAGCGGCTAGACCTAAAAATGGGGTGACCCAATTATGGTCGTGGACCTGGGTTCAATGTGGTATAAAAGACAATGGTCCTAGACCTTATATTGTTGATGATCATTTCCTGAGCCTATACACTGTTAGCTCACAGTAATTAGTATAATCAGTATACTGAAGTGCAACAACCACATTTTTGTCCAAAATAACAAGGGTTTTATTCCATCATAATTAACGCAACAGTAGATTCCTTACTGCAAGGGACAAATGACAAGGTAGGAAAGGAGAGGTTGCACCAGGGGAACGTGCAGAACGAGAGAGTGCTCTGGTGTAGGAGAGGCGAAAAGGATATTCAGATAGTGTGATAAAAGGAAATAGTTACAATTATTCATTGATTGGACTGATAATGAAATCTCAGTCTTTTTTCAACCTGGCCACATTTTAGTCATTCAAAATCCAATTACATTCAATTTAAAATACACAAATCAATCCTTGTGTGGCATGTAGCTGTTGGGGACTCGTGATCCAGGTAAAGTATGTATGGGCGTCGACGTTTTGACCCGTCTTGGGGCTCAAAGGGTAATTGGGGGCCTCGGCCTGCGGGTCTTCCTCAGGACGGTGTGGGGCAACCTGAGTGCAGGTGTGGTATCTGAGTCACACACCTACGGGGTAAATGGAGGGGGGTCAAGGTTGTGCACATTAATACTGCAATAGGTTCTAAGTTTACCAATAAAAACATGGCTTACCCGCAAGGTCTTCCAGAGCGCGGGGAATCCTCCCGTCTAATTTATGCAAAAAGCGTCCTCATCTGTAATTAGAGAGGCTTGTTAGTGTGTGTCTAATCGCAAACCTCTATCTCAACATACAAGCGATCGCAAGAATGCTGCACTTACCCATTAGTGAAGGGTAACACACTTGCTTGAATTCCAAAAGCATTCAATGCTGATACTGTGGATGAAAGCTATTAAAACCGGGGTTAAGGATATGGCCTGGTTCAATGGGAAGATTAAAACCGGCAAGTCAGCGGAGCGACCCTGGGTTTCTTACCTTATTAGTCAGATAACCGGCGTCCACAGTCCGCACGAGATACTGAAAGCTAACGGGCCCGCCGTGAGGACGTTATTTAAGACGTCCCGCTAGTGTGAGTATCACGCTGGTTGAGCTGTAGCTCAAGTTGGAAAAAATACTACCGCCGGTGTTTTAATCATATGGGGAGCACTCTGTTAGAAAAGACACAACCCTATTTACATAATTACAATTTATGCTGCCATTCTGAAATTAATGGTGACACAATTCGAAGTGGCAACAATATTGACATTTCTATTAATGAGAGGCATTAGCTGCCCCCAGGTTTATACAAGCGTATGTCCCCAGGGTGGCGGCTCAACAAAGCATATTTACATTATTTACAAGTGGGATGATGACAATACAATGACATAAATAAACAAATTATCACCATTACAAAAGTGAGTTAGTGAATTTTCACAACAAGCAGTGGAGTTAAAACATCAATGACATATTCGTAATCGTAAAATGAAATTAATTTACATGTTGAATAAAGATGTCTACGGACGAAAGTCAAAAGGCATACCACGGGCATCAGTAGATGGTCAATAATGATTGTGCTTTAGCCATTATTCAGTACTGACACTTGTTTGCTAATTTCCTCGTATTCACTGAGGCCCCGTGCTATGGTGTTGAATAGATGTATAAACCTACACTCATGGGTGCTTAGGACATTGGTAAAGTCTCCCCCTCTAGGATCTGGTTTTACTTTTTCTATGACCCACCATTTGAGACTTTCTGGTATATTCCCAAATGTGGTGAAGTGATCCACTAACTGAGCACCCTGTGCTTTGCATCGTATGCGGCTGCAGTGTTGTAAGACGCAACACTTTACTTTTTGAATGGTCTGGCCTATGTACATGAAATCGCAAGGGCAAGTAATGGCATAGATTACTCCAGCGGTGTTACAATTGCTGTGATCCTGCAGTACATGAGTGCGATTGTTATGTGTAAATTGTTTGATTTCTTGTACCATGGAGCAGGCTTTACATTGGCCACATTTCAGGTGACCTTTCACTGGGGGATACCCCACAGTACCGATTGGCGTGGGGTGCCTCACCTCGGTAGCAGAGATTTCACGACATGGTCCCTCACGTTCTTGCCTTTTTTTAAAGCGTGCAGGGGTGGTGGCGTATTGCCCAATTCGTCTGAGATCAAATGCCAATGCTGGTTAATGATCTTTTTCACAGCATTACTTTTGGTAGAGAAAGTAGTGGCACATACTATACGCTCCTCATTCTCATTGTTCCTCTGACTAGGTGCAAGTAGGAATTTTCTGTGATTATGCCATGCACGTTTGCGTGCTTTTTTGAGGAGTCTGATGGGATATCCTCTCTCAATTAATCATGACATTAGGCCCACGGATTCATCAAAATAGTCCTCTTTCTTAGAGCAATTGCGACGCAACCTCAGGAATTGCCCAAATTGTAGGTTATACCTGATGTTGCGGGGGTGGTGACTTGAGTAGCGCAAGAGTGTGTTACGTTCGCTGCTCTTTCTGTGAAGGCTGGTGTATAGTGTGTCTGATTCCACTTTTATGGTGATTTCTAGAAAGTGAATTGAAGATCTGTCAAATTGCAGTGTAAACTGGATGTCATACGAGCATGTATTAAGCCAGACATGGAAGGACTTAAGTTGTTCTCTGTTCCCTTTCCACATAATGAGCACACCGTCTATGTAGCAACGCCACAATTCTACACATTCAATATATGGATTATAGTCATTCAAAACATATTTCTGTTCAAAATCGTCCATATAGATGATTGCTAAATTAGGGGCAAAGCTAGCCTCCATCGTCACGCTCTTCATTTGTAAGTAGTGTTGGCACTGGAAGTAAGAGTAATTTCTACTTATGGCAATCTCCAAAAGTTTGATAATGAACTCTGTGGGTACTTTGTCCTTTGCGGGCCGTTTATTCAATGCTGATTCCATGCAAATGAGTGCAGGGGCCTGGGGAATGTTGGTATACAATGCAGTAATATCCATTGTAGCCAGTAAGATGGTTGTAGAATTATATGGATGTTCGTCCACCAATTGTATCGTCTGCATCGTGTCTCTAAGGTACGTTGCTATCTTCTCTGCAATGGGTTTGAGGAACACATCGATGTACTTACATAACGGTTCTAATAGTGAACCACAACCCGAAATTATTGGTCTTCCTGGTGGGTCCTGCATTTATTTGTGCATTTTCAGGAGGGTATAGATTGTTGGCATCCTACGATGTTTATGGTTGAGGTAGTCGTATTCATGTTTACTGAGATAACCTTTCTCAAGGCCATTGCGGGTAGTCGTTTCTATAATATTACTTATTTCTTTAGTTGGGTCTGCTCTCAGTTTCTCATAGTAGTTACCTTCAACGTCTAACTGTGAGAGAATCTCTTTTTTATAAGCCTCAAGGTTTTGTAAAACTATAGCCCCGCCTTTGTCGGCGGGTTTGATAACTATACTGGTGTTACTCTTGAGAGTGTCTAGGGCTTGGCGTTCAGGTTTTGTGATGTTATACTTTACATACTGTCTGTTTGAGAGAGTTTTGTTCACATCCCGCATCACTACTTGCTCATACGCCAAGATCTTATGTGGCATTAGGTGTGTCCGGGGGGTTAAATTTGGAAGGCGGTCTAAGTCCACTGCCTGAGAAAGTAGGTTGGGAGGGAATCTTCTGGAAATAATGTTTCAGTCTTATTTTGCGGAAGAACTGATGGAGTTCCACCTTCAAATTAAAGTTGTTAAGCATAGAGGTGGGGACAAAGGATAGGCCTTTTTCTAAGATTTTCTGCTCATCAGGTTCCAGAGTGTAGTCAGATAAGTTAACCACTGGATTTTCAGGTGTGTATACTACCACCTGTAATCTTGCCGCCGTGTCTGTATATCCCCATGTGTCTCCTGTTGGAAGTGCGCCTATCTCTTGGCTCTTCCTCTGCCTGTGTTCCAAGTTGGTTCCCTCAGGCCCCTGAGCTTGCCCCAGGGGCGGCCCCTCCCTTGGTGTTCCCACCATAGACCTTCCACTAAAAAAGGTTGCTGATCTGAGTAAGTGTGTCCAGGGTTGGGTGTGGTGGTGCCTGGGCGTTCAGCATCACTCTCTGAGCTACTTCCTAATGACGAACCTGAGATGGTTGTGTACCTTCTAAACCCACTTCTACCTCTACTAGAGAAAGTGCCCTTTTGTTCTCTTACGTAGTATCCTTCTTGTAGGTAGGGGTTGTTAACGGTGGGAAAATCCCATGAACTAACTTAGCAGAGTTTTCCACTACAAATCCCATAATGCCCCACTATAGGGAATCCTTGTGTACCTTCCCAGACTGCAACGAGAGAAGAACAGCTGACCTACTGTTTAAAAGCCTTCAGAAACCCGTCTCAGGTGCTTGGCTTTGAATTCCTGTGGCAGCCCCGCCCGTTTCCTGTGCTGAGACAAGCTGAATACTTCTTGAATCTGTTCCCGCTCGCCTGACCCCGCTGATGCCCTCGTGAATATATCACGCAATCCCCTTCTCCTTGCACCGAGAGCGTGAAGACCCGCCGCTGTTTGCCTCGAATACAATTCTATATGAACACGGAGGACACTACTGGATTATTCATCCCGAGTTTAATTTAGTGCCATTACCGAAGAGTCACGAACCCCAGCTGAGTAACTCAACTTCATGTAAAGGCGCGCTGCGCCTTTAAAACCGTAGCGGAGAGAAGCTACTTGCAGAATACCTTTTTTTTTAACTTTATTGGACACTGCTGACGAAGGACAAGTATTCGCGGCATTACACTGTCGGCAGCGCCTGCTCCTAGCATTCGCCGTGAGTACAGACAAAGACGGAGGTCGTCTTCCCGATGCAGCCGCTACTTTATAAGAAGGAGGAGAACTCCCGTTTCTGTTATTCATATCATTGGCACAACAAACTTCGCCTTCAGAGAATGCAAGTGATTCAACTTTCTAGCAATGGCGAACTTGGATGTGTGAGTCCCACGTGGATATTTGTTCTTTCCTTATTTTCCTATTGGTTTTCTACCCCCTCTTGGAGAACGCAGTACTCAGAGGTCTTGGGGAATATATATATTTTTTTTCTCTCGGCAAACTTTGAGGTCAATAGAGATACTCTACAAACTCTTTCTTGGAACTCTCGTAGAAATAGCACCGCTCCTGCTGGTCTTCGAGTAAGTGTATAGGGGGGGTACACAAGGTCTGAGAAAATCCTTAGAGAGAAAAAGGGAACGTAAATTGTTTATTTGCCAAACAGGGGGGATGTGCTAATCTATTCCTCTCCCCCTTTTTTCATTTCTGCAGGTTTCTGTCGTTGACAGACATTACCTGACTCCCCTGCCATTTCACTCCTGACGCTCCCTGGTGACACTTCGAGGGCTCTTTTCTCCTTCTAGATACTCCCCGCCTTTTGGGTATGTTAATTGCCCTAAGGGGGTACTATCTTGGGGTAGAGGAAAGCCACTGGCTTCGCTCCTGTGGATTTCGGCATCTTCTGTTCTTGTCGCCCAAGGCCACGACAGGGGTAGGTGACCTTTTTATCATAGAACTTTGTCTTTGGCCACTTTGTCTAGTCTTCACTATAAGATAGTGTTTCCTATTCAGACATAGTTCGCATATGGGCCATTACGTAACAGAAAGATTTAGTGTCAATTACAATAGTGTCAGCAATGTCACAAAAATATTTACTATTTAGAACAAAACAAACATTAAACACTTAAACCCTCGCAGGTAGTACCTGCACAAGGTAGCCATTATAAAAAATGGGGTGACCCAATTATGGTTGTGGACCTGGGTTCAATATGGTACAAAAGACAATGGTCCTAGGCATTATATTGTTGATGATACAAATCAAAACCTGCAATAATATTTTAACAAATCATTTCCTGAGCCTATACACTGTTAGCTCACAGTAATTAATACAATCGAAACGTCAACGCCCATACATACTTAACCTGGATCACGAGTCCCCAACTGCTACGTGCCACACAAGGATTGATTTGTGTATTTTAAATCGAATGTAAATGGATTTTGAATGACTAAAATGTGGCCAGGTTGAAAAAAGACTGAGATTTCATTATCAGTCCAATCAATTAATAATTGTAACTATTTCCTTTTATCACACTATCTGAATATCCTTTTCATCTCTCCTACACCAGAGCACTCTCCCATTCTGCACGCTCCCCTGGAGCAACCTCTCCTTTCCTACCTTGTCATTTGTCCCTTGCAGTAAGGAATCTACTGTTGCGTTAATTATGATGGAATAAAACCCTTGTTGTTTTGGACAAAAATGTGGTTGTTGCACTTCAGTATACTGATTGTATTAATTAGTTTGAGCTAACAGTGTATAGGCTCAGGAAATGATTTGTTAAAATATTATTGCAGGTCTTGATTCGTATCATCAACAATATAAGGTCTAGGACCATTGTTTTTTGTATTCTGTTTTAAGCTCACGTAATTTCCTTTTTGCTGGAAGGAACTGTTGACGGGCCTCCTGGACCTGTTGTGTGTAGTCTGTGTAGAGAGACAGTTTGTAGCCCTCATAGCGCAGTGATCCCAGGTCCTGTGCCTTACGTAACGCTGCATATCGGTCCTATAGTTTAGAAGGCGCACTATTATGGGACGTGAAGCGGCACCAGGGACAGGTGTTTGTGACAGAGATTGATGGGCACACTATACCAAAAAGATATCAGCGAATGTGTCTCTTCCCAGCATTTCAATTAGGATTTGTTCTACAAATTGTTCCATATTCGCAATACTGGTGGACTCTGCAACTCCCACTATTCATATGTTGTTCCAGTGAGAACGTGCTTCCAAATCCTCTGCTTTCAGTTGTAGGGTATGCAGCAATTTGTCCATTCTCTTATGCGTCGTTGTGTCCCTGTTGATTATATCCTCTGCATCAGACATTCTTTCTTCCACATTGTCCAGTCTCTCTGTTTGCTTATCTAGTCTCTCGGACATTCGATCCATGCGGAATGAGAGGCCATCAATCTTTCCGTCTATCTTTGTCAGACTGTGCTGCATACCTGCCAGGATTTGTTTCAGATCTCGGTCTGTAGTTGATTCTGTGGCCTCTGACCCAGTCTCGACGTCGTTCAATTTAGCGCCTTGGATTTGGAGGCCTTCGCGGCTCAAATGGGAGCTTAGTCTGTGCTCTGTTCATTTTTCCCATAATGGACTTCTCTTTGTCTAATCCAACAGACCAGGAGAACTTAATTTACGAGAATACCAGTTGTCTCTTGTCTACCGAGCAATTCACACTTGTCTGTGCAACCCCGGGAGAGTTAGCGGCCAGCTAGTGCAGTCAGATGAGCCTCTTACTCTGTGCCTATAATTGCAGTCAGGCACTGGTGTCTCCACATAGGATCAAACCTGTTGTGTGGTCTTACTGAGTGGAGCTCCAGGCCTGCCAGGCTCTCGTGTACCAGGCCCAGAAATGTTTGTGATTTAGATATGCTGTCTGCAAGGTCCCAGCACACCAACAAAAAGAGCACTCGCGGGGAGAGCCCGTCGCCACACGTGCAGCCGCAACCAACAGCGTCAGCCACCCACAGTACTCACGTAAGGCACCGCGAGTCTCCTAACACGGGGTGTGCTCGTCCCTTCTGCATGGCCCAATCTAGTCATTGAAGCCACACACCTCACCTCTCTGTGGCTCTGATTCCTTGTGGCTGCTCACCTTCAGGCAGGACGTCTCACTGCAATGGGCTCTGGAGGCACACCAGCCCCCCAGTGCAGCGCACACCGCGCTTAAGACGTTCCCCTCCTGCGCAGCTAAGGAGTCCTTTGGTCTAGTCCACAGCCGCAGTCACGCCAGGCTGACGCACGACCCCACTGAGGGCAGGGATACAGCAGCAATCCTTACGTGATCATTGGATCACAACTTCGCCCACCAATGTGTCGTCAACCGCAGTGCTTCTCCCACCCAAAGAGGTGCAATTTGCAGCAGTGTGTGCTGGATGATGATGGGGATTGTAGCTGGGCTGTCGGAGCTGCGCTACTCTGTGCCCACCTTGGAGCCAGGCAAGCTCTGCCCCCCTACTTGAAAGAAGATTATTCTACTACCGTTTATTCTAGATTAGTTCTAGAGTATACACCTGCTATGAATGCCAAGGATTGTTACGTTTGGTGTTGCACATGCCTTCTTTGATTGAGGGGATTACATATATTCCCTTATCATGTATAATTTCATGCAGTGTATTACTTGGTTTAGTTTATTGGAAACAGTCCTTTGAATATTATTACTCTAATTTCAAAAGTACCTTTCCAGAAAAACATGAACTTACACCCACAAGCAAAAGAGATAGAAACTGCTTGGCATTATTTCCGACCTTAGCTTCCTATTTACACTGTTAAGGCTTATAAAAATTATTTAACTTGCTTAATCAGACCCTCAGAGAAGACATTTATCATGATGTTAGAAGAGAGAAGGACACACATTGCACGTAGTAATAATCCGAATGAAGAAGTTTTAAAGAATGCATGGAAAAAGGAAGATGACCTTAGAAAGAAAATGACTTACCCATGGTTTAGACTGAGCAAAAGACAAAAAGGGACAGTATGTGCTTTTAAGAGAAGATATCAAAATAGAAATAGACTTATAGGGAAATGTGACTGTGAACATACATTTGAGTTATCGGGAGGAACATGGCAGATTTTACAGGGTAACGATCCAGAAATACCTGGAGTTTATTTCATTAGTGGATAGGATGCATATTTAAAATTACGAACTGACTTGGAGGGTATTTGATATTTAGGCTTACTGTTTCCTAAGCTGTATCACATGTATACTTTAAATGCTTTAACAATGACACCTGTGCACAGACATATTAGAAGTGTAAATGAAGGAACACAATTGGTGGGAGATATTTTTGGTGCTATTATTCCAGCTGTGGGAGTGATACTGAATGATGAGAAGATTAGAAAACTGTCAACAATAGTGGACACATTTCCAACAAGTACATCAGGAGCTTTGCAAGTTACAAATACAGAATTAGTGGCAGTTAGATCAATGTGTTTACAAAATAGTTATGCTACAAGAATTCTACTGCTGCTATCGCTGGATTTAACATGCCTGTTACGTTGAGTGAAGATCTTGTATCTCTCGGCCCTCATCCATGAACAGAACTTCCAATTCAACCAATGATAATTGTCATGAATGCTCCGCTCCCGATCGCGTCTGTAGATGGGGCGGAGCAAGAACCTGAATAAAGTCTGTCAGCAAAGGTGGAAGAGTGCTTTACGTTCTAGTTGGCGCAGGCGTCTTCCGCTTACCTTTCACCTGCCTGCTTCCAGCTCTCTGCTCATCACATCCTGAGGTTCCTCACCGGGTTCGTGAACGCCGGCTTCTCAATTCATGCTTCTTCCTCATCGGGTTCTCCTATATCATACAGGCACAAGTTTCTCTTCTCCTGGAAACCTGTAAGAACAAAGGAAATACGAACAACCTGTAAAGAATCCAGGTCTTCTACAAAAAGCGGTAGCGCTACGCTGCACAATATATACATATATGGTCTTTTTTACTTATCCGATTGGCTTGTCCACAGCGTACTGTAGATCTCATTTTCTTGCTCACATGTCTGCTGAAAAGTTACTTCTAGCCGTCCACATTTTTGTGCCTATGGCTTTCTAGGATTTATTCCTATTTGGAGTATATAACATTCTGTTTTTTTCAGGTTTTTTGACTATCTGATTTGGGCTTTTTTTAACTTCCTGTTTTTTACCATCATAAGTTAGTTCATATAAAAATTTACTTTGACTATATATGTACATTGATCTAATTGCATAACACCTGATTGTCCTCTTTTACTTGCTTAGATGGTAATCTTGTCCACATCTACCAGCATTTTATCCTCAGCGGAAGAGGCGAAATTAACAGGTAGTTAATCCTTATATGTAAGAACAACATTATAACAGAATTACAATGTATTATATCCAAATCATATAGATACACTAACACGTATACTCTTTTCTTTATATACAGAAAACACATAGGAAGCATCTGAAGCTAGCCCGTCATACCTGAGTTCGCCTTCAACAGGAATCTTTTCTCTTCCCTTGTTTTCCCCTCTTCCCCAATTTTACCATCCATTGCTTTGACATTGTTGGTAATTTGGTGGGTCATGGAAGTTGGGACTGTGCATCAGGACTTGCATCTCACCCCAGCTGAAACTTCAGGTGAGAGTTACAGAATGCGAAGCCAACTTTTACTTTTTGCCCGGGCGTAATGGAAGTTCACCAAATAACCTTAGCACATATCATAGGGAACCTTCAACAGGAAACCCAAGCCCTTACTCTTATGGTAGATACTTTACAGCAAGGCTCTATTCCTACTAATGCAGCAGGGGTCCTGAGTCCCGAAAGGGGCAACTGGTAATATGTTCTCCCCTGCTCCTTCATGCTCTAGTGTCAGTCAACCTGAGTTTCATGCAACCACCCCATCCTCTATAACATAATCCCCTCCTGAACGGTTTATGGGAGATCCGTCTAAATTTGCTACATTCATAAACCATTGTCAATTGCATTTCATGTAAGCTTCATGCTTCCCTACCAAACAGGCAAAGGTAGCATTCGTTTTGTCGTATCTGGGTGGAACTATCGCCACTTGTTCCATTCCATTAGTCAAGCGTAATGATCCCTTGTTGTATAATTATGCAGACTTCAAGAACTATGTAGATTGTTTGATAGACATTCGTTCATGTAGTCTGTAGACACTGAACTTCTGAATTTGAAACATGGCACTAAGGACTTAATGATCTACATTTCTAGTTTCAATAGTTTAGTGGCAGAGGCAGGGTGGCCTGAAGCAAAACATAGTGCTCTCTTTTATAAATGACTCAAAGATAAGCTAAAAGATTTATTGGCCCAGGAAGTGAATCCCCCAGAATCATGTAATGCCCTTATTGATCTATTGGTCAAATTAGACCATCGATTACATGAGAGTCATCGCGAAAAAGGGCACCTTGACACCAGAATGGTGATGTATAAAGAAAAGAAAGCCGGACCTGAAAGACCTGCAGAAGAACCTTAGCCTATGCAAATAGGAAGTATCAGGGGGCCTCTTAGTGATGAAGAAAGACAATGGCTTAGAGATAAAAAAAAGTGTGCCTCTATTGTGGCAAACAAGAACACTTTTTATGGGATTGTCCAGTAAAACCTAAGAGGCGTAGGGAAACTACTGAGCCCGAGGTCTAAGGAGGCATGTACTTCAAGTAGATCAGAATTAATCATCGCCCAACTCCTTGCTCAAAATACCTCATTGTCCACGCACCATAATTTTTTTGTAAGAGCCCGTATTCAATGGGGAGATCAGTCCATCAAAGTGCAGATAATGATTGGTTTTCTCGCGCCACTGGGAAATAGTGACCAAAGAGGTAATAGACAAGGTCAAAACTATTAAAGAGAGCAGTATACAATCTGGCCCCATTACTCCATTACTCATGCTACCGATGAGATGAGTCTCTTTGTTCATGAACAACACAAGTAGACTGAACAGTTTGACCTCATTCAATCACCACAGTTCCAAGCTATTTTAGGCATTCCATGGTTAATGCAACACAATCCACACATAGATTGCAAAAAACATTATTTTTCTTTCCGTTCTGAGTTTTGTATGTCTCAGTGCTTTCTAAACTTAAGTCACAAATAATTTCCCTTGGAGAACTTAAATTGCACAACTCAACTACCAGAAACTTCTTCAATCACCTCGCATTCATACACCCAGTTTTGAAAGAGCCAACATATTATACAAACAGCTTTGTATCACCAAATTTAATAGCAAGTATTATCTCAAATCAATTAGTCAGTAAAATAAAACCAGCCTAAACTTTATTTGTGACTATTAAGTCTAATACGGAACCCGGTCTCTTGGAGTAGTGGGGCCTCTCTCGTTTGCATTTATTGCTTTTTAGAACAGGTACCTCAGAAGGAAAAAGCTGTGGCCACAGACACCGTTATACCTGAATTGTCTGTCTGATAGCAAGACTTGGTGGATGTTTTTGAAAAAAAGAAAGCTTCTACCCTTCCACTGCATCGTCCATATGACTACCGTATTGATTTAATCACAGGAGCACAAATACCCTTTAGCAGAATCTTTGCTCTGACCGAAATCGAAAATCTTTATCTTAGGGAATATTTAGACGAAATGCTCCGTATTGGGTTTATCAGACCTTCTCATTCACCGGCTTGCTTGCCTCTTTTCCTTATACCAAAACAGGAGAGATGTCTTAGGTGTTGCATTGATTATAGATCTCTCAATGATATAACTATCAAGAATCGGTACCCTGAGGGAGGAGCCAAGATGGCGACCGGGACGGCAGCGTAGACTCCCGGCTCCGTGAACCTCCGCATCCCGCATGGATATCCTGCAAGAGATCCTCAGTCTGCGCTATGCGATCGTGTTCGTGAACGAGAGTGGCACCCGACCGTGTGACTCCGAGGTTTCTGGCTGCGGTACCGCCGGAGAAATGTGCATTTGAACTTTGCGGCCCGTGCAGCCCTGGAGCCTGGACCTCGAGTGGACGCCTTGGCCGGGTGGCAGTTCAATAACAGCGGCCTGCGGCGACTGGGTGGAGTCGGTCCACCGGAGCGGTGCTAACCTCGGCCTGCATTTCGCCGTGGTCGCTCCCACTGCTAAGCGTAGCGGACCGAGGGCATGCCCGGGGGTGCAATTCTCAGATTCTCCGGTGATTGCCCCTGCCTTTGACGGTGAGCTGCCCGGACGCCGCCCGTAGCTCGCCCTGATCCTTGCGGGCTGCTCCAGGATTTTCGCGGGAGCTGGTCCGTGGTGGGGACGACTGTTGCCCGTGACCACGCAACGGATAATTTTTGCCTGCCCCCGGAACCCGGTCTCCAGCGCCGTGGACTTCGAGGCGCTTGTCCCTGGGTCCCGGCCCCAATACGGGTCGGGCCTCCCCGGCGGCCATCTTGTTGCGATGCAGCCTACCATCCTGTCCGCTGGGCCGCAGCGGGAATGGGAGTGTGGGACTTTTGGGAGTGTGGCGGAGCGCTCGCGGAGAGCTGTGCTGGGGTACGGCGACCTCCTAGAGGCCCTTGGTGCCCTTCATTTCTCCTTGGTTCGTGGCGTCGGGGTCTTGGGGAGTAAGCTCGATGGTGTGGCATCAGTGTTGGGACAGTGGCGGCCTGCCTGTCCTCAGGTACACGAGGACTTCCCACACTGCACACAGGAGGACAATGTCGCGGCCACCCCTGCGATTAGTGCACACCTGGACACTCCGGACAGTATGCCACCGTGTGATCGGCTGGCTGAGGGTTTGATCTGTTCCGGAGGTATTGGACCTGAGTGGGAGGTGGTGGCCTCGTCCCGTGCACGGCCCCCGGCGACCCAGGGACAATTCCAGCAACAGTTGTCTGCTTTGACTGATTCCGCCTTCCTGGACCTTGTGTGCAGTGCAGATCCTGGGGCAGTACTGGGAAAGACGTCCCTCCATGATGCGGACTGTGTTGGAACTCAGAGACTTCCACCCCATCTGTGTGTGTCGCTTCCCGGTCGTTTCTGGACACTTCTATACCTGGGAACATCGGACATGGCGCTGGGTCGAGGGGTAGGCATGTGCAGAATTGCAAAGAGAGGTCAAGGATAAGGCTGATCCTTCGGGGGTGGTCATCCAGTAGACGGGCGGACTCCGGGGTTGCGTACTCTCATGGCATAGCTGTTAGCATATTAGGTGCATATATGCTCCCCATCTCTCTTTGATATGGTTGCTTTGGTGCTGCTTATTGTTTGCTGTGGGGAGACCTCACCGTGCGGGAGGGAGAAGCCGGGGGTATGTTTTGAAGGCCCTCCTCCAGTTTATTATACTTTCTCTACCCCCCCCGTCTGGTGGGGTTCTTTTCTTACTCCTTTTTCCCTGTCTCTTCTATATTTCGGGTCTAGTTCCAGGGCGACAGGCACACTGATGGGGGGGGGGGGGCCGTACTCATTTGCAGAGGTGCAGGGTGGGGGGTTGGGGGAGGGGATTCTTTAGTCTTTCATCTCTTTTTCCATGGCCTCCTTTTTCTTCTCCGCTTCTTCTTGGTTTTTTCTTTTCTGGGATCAGCGTGGTACACCTCCTTGGTTGTGAATCGTTGCCTTCTCATGTGTGCCACAGTTTCCGGGGTGTTCTCTGGGCGTTAGGGCGGGGGCTTGCAGGCGCAACTGTTTATGATATTCTTCCCCATCCTGAATTTCCTGTGTCTGCGCCATTGATCTCATAGATTGCTGTTTATTGATTACGTCTATTATTCTGCCTGCCTCTTATCGCTGTTGGGAAATTGTTTGGCACCTGATCCTACTGTTTCGTTCCATTATAAAATGAAAAACCCTTTTTCTCCTGGTGTCCTACCTGGGCTGCTCGCTGGCTGGACTATACTAGCATGAAGACTCTGCTCTCCGAGGTGCCGCCTGTGTTCACATTTGATTTTTATTGTTCTGATTGTCTAGCGGCCGGCCCCGGGGGGTTGTAGGCCCATACTTGTTATTGATTGAAATGTCAATAAAGGTTTTTCAAAAAAAAAAAAAAAAAAAAAAAAAGAATCGGTACCCTTTACCATGAATCCAATCCTTGATTGATCAGCTTAAGAATGCAAGAGTGTTTACTAAGTTTGACTTGAGAGGGGCATATCATTTGGTAAGGGTACAAGAGGGAGATGTGTGGAAGATGGCATTCCATACTAAATTCGGTTTATATGAGTATCTTGTGATGCCATTCAGTCTTTGCAATGCCCTTGCGGCCTTTTAATTTTTTATAAATGAAGCCTTGAGAACCATGTTGGACATCTGTGTTATAGCATATATAGATGACATTCAAGTGCACTCCTCGTCTACTGCAGAACATATTGACCACGTAAGTGCAGTTTTGAAAAGATTGAGAGATAACCAACTATATGTCAAATTGGATAAATGTGAATTCAACACATCAGAAGTCACCTTTTTGGGGTTTGTGTTATTCCAGGACGGGGTAAGCATGGACCGGAATTGATTTTATTTTACTGTCTGCCAACCTAGCTGCAAAGGCAGGGGAACGGGTATTACACACTCTTGCCTTGAGCTATCATCTTCCCCAAAGCCTTACTGTAGATATCACTAATTGGTAAGAGCCAGTCTGTTGCACCAGGAGAATCAACGACATCGTCGCTCAAAAGGAAAAAGGGTACCCGCATCAAGTGGGAGTTTGTTAATGCTGAAACTTTCATATCCCAATTGGTTAAGGGTAATCATACTTTGTTTGAGACTTGCCTAAATGCTGAGGCTGATGAAGCTAGTATAAAGTAAGCATTTATCACGCTCTCAGAGGCAGTGTCAGGGGCACTATGTAGAGTGACCCATGAGAGCCCCGTTAAGAAAAGGGTATAGTTTGACGCAGCATGCTGCAGGTCTCATAAAGAGCTAATGGCCTCTCTTCAAAAGCAGCCTAGGTCTGCTCTCAAGGTCTCATGTTGTATGAAGTCCTATAAAATGCTGATCAAAGCAAAGAAAAATGCCTACAGATTAAAAGCCTAGGAAGATCTCCAGGAAGCATGCTCTAAGAATGATCAGAAGTCCTTTTGGACCATCATTAACCAACCATTCCTTAATCGTGTAGAACTAAGGTTGAATCTGCCATATCTGGCCACGAGTGGGCTACTTTTTGGGGGAAGTCTATTCCATTAGTGATGAAATAGGCAGTGATGGTAGTCCTCCTATTTCAGCAAGGGACTGTTTCTCCCCAAGTATTGTCCTTCATTAAAAGAGGTGATAGTTGCCATTAGGTCCAACACCAGCGGAAAAGCCCCCGGTTCAGACAGGTCCCTTTAGACCTATTTAAAAGTAATCTAAATCTGTGGGCTCCTTTGGTAACTAATGTTTAAGAGCTGTCAGCACTTCCACAAAGATTCCATCATGGTCTAACTCACTAATTGTCCTAATCTTTAAAACAGGGAATCGAGAAGACCCTAGCAGCTATCACCCGATCTCTCTTCTGAACTCCACTGTGAAGGTTTTGAATCCTGTTTTACTCTCCCACCTGGAGGCTTGGGCGAAGGATAGTGGCACCTTATTGGACATCCACCACGGGTTCAGGATAGGGATGGGGATGGAATATCAATGTATTAGTCTCTGTCTTTTCCTGGGGAAATGCGCAATCGCAAAGCATGAGGCACCACACTTGGGTTTCAAGGATCTGTCCATTGCCTTCGATAGTGTTTCCCACATTGAATTGTGGAGCATAATGAAGACATGAGCATTGCCAGATCCATTATTAATACCATCCGAGAAATTTACTGTGATTCTAGTGCTGTAGTAAGGTTTGGTCTGGGGAGGCGAGTGCTCCAAGACACTTAGGGTTCAACCATGTTTTGTTATGGCTGGAAACCATCAGATTGGGGAGGTTGCTAGACCATTTGTAATAAATCAAAAATAATGCAATTACCATGTACTCTAGTGCTGTAGAAAGTTTCGGGCTGGGGAGGAGAGTGCCTCGAGATGCTTCAGGTTCACAGGGGTGTTAGGAAAGGGTGTGTGCTTGCACCTTTTCTATTTTCCCTCAATATCAATCATCTGTAGCGCCTATTGGATGCTTTTGCATCCTTCATGGAGGGGCTCGATATGAGGCGTGATATCAACAAATTCATTGTAATGTCCTGTGGATATAGGAAGGACTCAAAACCAACTTTCAAGCTTCATGCCACTCCCGTTAAGCATCTGGTTAATTTTAGTTACCTAGGGGTAATATTTAATTGCAGGGGAGCTTGGTAGCCACAGCTAGAAATCAGGAATAACCAGCTATTGGGGAGTGTTAATGATGTTTTCTCCTTTGCTACAAATTAGGCAAAAGATCGCTCACCCACATGCTGACCACCTACTATGCAGAATGTGTTGGTATAGAAACCTATGGGGCAGGAGTCTGGGGCATACAGGTGGTATCCCCCCTACAGGTCACAGAAAACAAATGTAGGCATTGTTTAGTGGCTCTCCCACCATCTACCGCTTCTTTTATGAGTCTCAGGGGATTAGAGCTTCTACATCTTGAAGTCTCTTAAGAACCCAACAAATGATGCTAGAGCAAAGGGTCTAGGTCAATGAGACCCTTCCCTTAAATAGAATGATAATTGAGGATTACTTAACCCTATCCCGAGGTATAGAGATTCCCCGGCTGAGGGGAATTAGGGACATGGCCATGGCCTTGGGTCAAGACTGATTTGCATATGGCTGGGTCTGAACTGGGGTGGCATGGTGAGCAAAAGAACAATGGATTTAACCCAGATCTATTCACTGGGATGAATGTTTGATTTGCTCTGCATTCCGTCCATCATCTGTGTGTCATTTGCTTTCTCACCCTAAGTGCTCCGGGTATACCCAGACGTGGGTCCCTGGCTCACTGTGCCACTGGATTCAAGCTTGCCTGGCTGCTGAGGGGTGATGCCCTAAAACCAGTCCCAGGATGCTTGTTTCCGGTCCAGGGAAGACCTGGCTTGGCAGTTCGGTCTGGACTGTTCCCATGAGGCACAGGGTCAAGACTGATTCGCATATGGCTGGGTCTAAACTGAGGTGACATGGTGAGCAAAATAACGATGTATTTAATCCAGATCTATTGATGAGGGATGAATGTTTGATTTGCTCTGCATTCTGTCCATCATCTGTGTGTCATTTGCTTTCTCGCCCTAAGTGCTCCGTGTATGCACAGACATGGGTCCCTGGCTCACTGTGCCACTGGATTCAAGCTAGCCTGGCTGATGAGGGATGATGCCCCGAAACCGGTCCCAGAATGCTTGTTTCCGGTCCAGGGAAGACCTGGCCTGGCTGTAAAGTCTGGACTGTTCCCATGAGGCACTGGGTCTAAACTGAGGTGGCATGGTGTGCAAAAGAACAATGGATTTAAGCCAGATCTATTGACTGGGTGTGAATGTTTGATTTGCTTTGCATTCCGTCCATCATCTGTGTGTCATTTGCTTTCATGGCTGTCGGTAGGCAGGATTTTTTGAAGACCAATACATCCAACAAGAACTGAATTGGCTCTACCCGGCTGCACAGGTGTTATTTCCGTAGTATAAATACAATTGCACTCAACCTTCTAATAGTTCTACTGCTCAGAAACCATAAATTCGAATGAACAAATATAAGAATTGTGTCGATAAGGATTTGTATAGATTGGATTTGGTGCCAATCTGCTTAATGTAGCAGGTCCCACTTGGGATACTTTCTACGCCTTCATTTTTATGGTCTATCTCTATCCAGAAAAGCATCACTAAAAGAGAGAAGAACAATAATTTTTCTGATCCCTGATGAAGTCTCTGTTAGGGATGAAATGCATTGGCTGGGCTGCTATTGGATTTTGTAAAGAATAAAGAAAAATGTTTGCTTTGAAATATCATGCCTTGGCTCCTGCCTTATATTGAAATATATGAGAAGAATCTCGCTGCTTGAATGATCACTACATCAAGCCAAATTTCATATAATAATATCTTGGCTTCCCAAGCAATTTTTGTGCATTGACTGGACCTGAAAGAAGGAGTTGCATGATTGGCATACGAATTTGGGCTGACATTGTATCAAGTTAATTTAAATTAAAACATTTTATGGACTGTCTAAGCACTCCCTTTTTACGTATATTTGTTCATTTGTTTGAAGATCCTTTAAGATCTTTGCCTTTGATAGCCAAAAAAACACTTAGGGATGTGTGCTACAACCATTGGAAGGATGAGAGATGGGCAAGGGTATCAGAACTTCCCTCTGTTGCCTCATATATGTAACTCAAACCACTTAGGAACTTTCAGCCATTTTTGTTCCATGACGCACATCACTATTAGCACTTTATCATTCTCAGGTTCCGACTACATCTATTTCATTGGCGAGTCAACTTCCCCTGGTGTATTGATTGGTCGCAAGATCTTCCATCCTGCCCATGCAATAAGCACAGAGCACTTTACACATAATTGTTTTCTTTACTTTTTATTTTCAATATAGGTTCTCTATTTTAAAGCCATTATTGATTAAGTATTTTTTGTGCCATTGCACAGAAGCACTGCACTTTCTACAATCTTTTGGTTCAGAGGAGATTGCAATTACCATATATACCTTTCTGAAGCTGGTGTTAAAGGGGAAGGCATTGCTAGGGTAGTTCCCTATACATTTATGTGCCTTTTGTATGTTTTGTTTCTAGATGCATTTTCGAATATGCTTTTTTTACGTCTAGATATTTTTGTATTTCTATGACGTTCTGTATTAAATTGTAATCTTAATACAAAGATGAAACATATCTTATGTTTGATTACAATCACACAGAAAGATGTAACATGCCATTCATGATAACTTTTTTGTGGCTCATTTCTCTGTCATAGAAATTTGTAGGTAGGTTCTCAAATTGACGATATCATATGTATTGTACGTGGTGTTTGATTTTTATACGTATCCTGTTTTTATATTTATTTAATTTTTTAAGGATTTTAAATGAATTGCACTGTCTTACTTGCTTTGTTGTACATGATTGTTTCATGCTTTTGTGGTCTATTTGAGTATTACTGAATAAAATTGAGTTGACTGACTGACTGATATGCTTTAGACATTGTGCTTGCAGAAAGAGGCGGAGTCTCTGAAATTGTAAAAGTCAGAACATTGTTGCACATGCACACCAGACGAGAGTAAGAAAATCAAAGAATACTCAAAGAACATTTCAGATTCAATCTTTACCCAGAACAATTAAAAACCAATGAATAGGTAAGCGCTTCACAAAGGGAGTTTCTGCAATAGGATTACAACAGCAGGAGGAGGAATCCTCAAAGCTATATTGGTATCTGTGTTAATTGTAGTTGTCTGTTTCCTGACTTCACTAGGAGTGTATAAGGCTATTGCAATAATATTGCAAAAGAAAAAGAATAGAGAAAGGAACAAACAGATAAAAAAATATTTAGAACTAAGTGAACACATTAACAAAGAATAGAAGTAATTAAAGAGGTGTAAAAACCTAAAATGACAATTATAAGCTTTAACTGAAGACAAGAGCGGGTTGTGAGTTGATCTGTGAATGTTTTGTTGTGGTTGGAAAACACCGGCTAGGGATGGTTGCTAGAGCATTATTAATAAATATAAATGAATTCAATTAACATGTAGAAATAATGTTTAGGCCGTAAAACAAAAAGTGACACATAAAGGCAAATGAGAGTACTGGGCTTTCAATGTTACATACATTAAGTTAGAAAGACTTCTGAATGTATTTTCTCTTTCCTTTCCTCTGACCTGTCAGAAATGTTAGTGATGAAAGATGCAAGACTTACAATGATACAAAAATGCTGAACTGAACATGAACTAATAGAAAACATTAGATTTCGACCTTCCTATAGAGATATTTTCATAGACTACAATGTTTTAAAAACTGTAGTTTCATTCTGTAAAATGTTTGTTCATGAATAAATATTTGCAAGTTAGAATGCATAAGAATTGTTTGATTTCATCTGTGTAATGTAGAGGCCTAATCAGAACCTGTTTTGTCTTGTAGAAGAAATGAAGAGTGGGAACCTAACCTCAACGTGCACAATGTTTATGAAATGTTTAGTTTTAGCACTTAATATCTGGAAGTCTTTTGTCCTGAATAGATGACAGAAGCTTTCCTGGTCCCATGATCACACCACGCGTTATTTGATGAAAAGACAGAAGAATGCAACATTTTACCTTAGTGATAGATATCAAATTGTTATATTAGAGCATGTTCGTAGAGTAGTGTGTGGAGATTCTATGATATACTCAGAGATATTGCTTCATTTCCCTTGCCTGAATCTATGCTGCTCTGAGACTCTACTGAATTTCGTTAACTTCTCCTTAGGGAAAGTGCTAACTGATTAGGAATTGCTTAAAGCTTTATTCTTTCATCTCTTGATTTAGAACTCTTTATGGGTTCCAAAGATACTTTTACTCCCATTTCCAAGAATTAAAATATAGATTTCCTTGTATGGAACGTGCTTTATGCAAATTGTTCTGTATTGTATTACTGATGAATTGATAATTATTAAGTTCTCAAAATAGGAAAAGAGATACTTACTAAAACTTTAAAAAGCTCACACCAAATCTCATCATTGACTCCCAAGAAATGACAATTGAAATCTGATGTATGGAAAGTTAGATCTTTTGATTTGCAGCTTCCGATTAATTATTTTTTTACGTCCAAATTCTTTCAGCCTTGGCCCCAGTCGTGAGTGGGAACTTTCCTTCAGATGAGAAGAGTAATTGTTAACATAAAACAAATATTTATTTAAAGTCCCTACTCGACCACTTATAGTAACTAGGAGACTAGGAGGGAGGTCCACGCGGCTCCCCCCACAATTTTTGAAAATAAAGCCCCAGGTAGGTGGTCGTCCTTGGGGCTGAAAGAGCCTCAGTAGGGGGGGCATGTGCACCCTCTTCTAAAAAAAAAAAATGCTTGTGTTCAAAAACCCTTTGGTAATTAACATGGGAAACCACATGTTTTGCCCCTCCCTCTTTCCATGCACAACTAGAATCACTGGCATACTTTTGTTTTTGAAAAAGCCTTGATGATTCATTAGACGGCGCCAAAGATATAGGCAAGTCAAAAAACGCTTTCCTATGGGAACATGGTCTTAACTATAACTACCTACTGGCGACCGCATACTCTCCTTTAGGAAGTTCTAGGGATTACTGCCAGAGCTTTTTCCACAAGTTCAAGCATTCTCAGTCCGCTAATGTGGTAGAATAAACATCCCACGAGGGGTGTTTTAGAAGAGACTTTAGTGGAGCATCCACACACCAAGAGCAAGGCAGCATAACTGACAAGAACACGCCATAGAACATAGAATGCATATTGAGCAAAAACACAATGGCACCAGTAGCATTAAAAGATAATAGTTGTCATGTGGTTACTAGAGACATTATCGACATCTTTAAGTTAGCATGAGCCCGGTAGCCATGATGCTGCTTTTGTGCATGACACTGCATGTCTTTTTTTTGCACGATTCTGTTTATGCCTTCCACATGAGAACTCTCTGCAGTACTCGTTCTCTGCCTGTTCCTGGAGTTTAGTCTGAACATAGTGAGCAAGGTAGATAAACACTGACTCTTGGTATTCTGTTCTGGTCAGGCCCTAGCACTTGACAAAACATACGAATGCAGCTGTTTATGCTGGAGGATCGTACTTTGATGTTATGAGGAAGCATGTTTCGGTAGGACACACTTTCCAGGGAGAAGAGCAATATGCACCTGTGATGTAGAAATACAATCTATGTCCTGAGGTATGGGGTCTGCTGTCAAAGCCCAGAGATCTTCTATTATATAATAATACTTCTGCTTACCAAGGGGAGGGTGGTTAAGCCTTATAGTCCTTTATCCACTGTCTTTATAAAATTATATCTCCCTTTATGATATATGGCCTTGCTGCAATGCTAACTGTATTGATATTATGCATTTTGCTACTGGTGGTGGCTAGTATACTGCATTATAGAGCCTGATAGTTAAAATAAATATTTTTAACTATTTTCGTGTTTCTGTCAGATCTTATTGTGGACAAGTCTGAGAATGTGAGTGAAAAGGAGTGTCTTGTTACCGCAATTCCTGAGAGATCCGGGAGTGTCGTGTTCTGGGGTGTCTAATCATGTGTTTGTTCATTTGTGAGTAGGAGAGCGAGTGAGACACTATAGCTAGTCAGTCCTTGGTTCGTGGGCACTAAGGTGGTGGGAAGGCTAGCCCCTATACACCGAGGTCCCATTTTCCTGCACATAGTTCTGTGTATGAGCAGAATCCTTGCAACATAGTCACAAGTGAGACTGTCCACTACTATGCACTGTGATAGAACACCTGATAATCAACATTCTAGGCATACAATCTATCTATATACAAATACTACTTCTAGCTCCCATACCTCCTGTCGAACCTGTGCTTTCTGCAGTACCTTTCTGGGCACCAAGCCACAGAATCTCTGCCACTATGAACGATATAATGCATCTGCAATGTTATTGTCCACACCTGGCACATGCTTGGCTCTGAAAGCAATGTTCTGCATCAAACAGCCTAGCATAAACCTTTGCAGTGACCTCAAAAGATGTTTGTCCTTTACTTTCTGTCCATTGACAAAATCCACTACAGTTTTGTTGTCCACATTAAATGTTTAGTTTTCTTCTTCAGTTTCTTTTCCCACACAGATAGGGCCACAAACACAGAAAGGAATTCAGATAAATAAATGCCCCTACCTTCTGCCAACCACTTAGGGGGCCACTTCTCTGCACACTATCTACCCTCCCAGAGCAAACCAAAACCGTTGGCACCTGCTGCAACTGAGAATATCTGAACCATCTAAGAGAAATCCAAATCCATAGCTCACATGGTGATGCCATTGAAACCTCTCAAGAACATTAACCAAATTTCAAAATTTGCATGCATCGCTGCAGAAATCCAAATCCTATGGTACGGTGACTAAGCCCCTGACATTGCAAAACCAAGCTGACGACAAAACGTTCTGCCTGCTTTTACAACACTAACAGTTGTTGAATTTGCCTCATTCGTAGCTTAGATGCTTCCATTGCTTCTTCCACTAAAATAACAATCTTTCTAACCTTCTGTTCAGGTACCCTTGCCTCCATTTTAATGGTGTCCAACTCAATACCTAGAAAAAACAGACATGTACTAGGACCCTTAGTTTTTTCCAGAGCCAAATGTATGCCTAAATCTTCTGCTATGTCCTGAAATGTTTGCAAAGCCTTATCACACTCCTGCATGCCACCGGTACCTACAAACAAGAAATCATCCAAATAATGGGTAATCAAGTCATAACCAGTCCTGCATGTAAAGCACCACTGCAAAAACTACTAAATGACTCAAATAGACTACAAGAGATTCCATTGGTAAAACTTTATCAATGTACAAATGATTTTCAAACTGAATACCCAACAGGGAAAAGTCAACTGGATGAACTGGGAGTAGTCTAAAGGCAGACTTGATGTCACATTTTGCCTAGTCAGCCTCTGGGCCCACTGATCTCACTAGAGCTATTGCCACATCCACAGAAGCAAACGGCATTGCAGCATCCAACCTCGCTATGTAATTGTTGGCTGACAAGCCTTGGGGCCATGAAAGGTGGTGAATCATACAAAATTTGGCAGCAGCTTTCTTAGGTACCACCTCTAGAAGAGAAATCATTAAATCAGGCAAAGGCCAACATGTAAAATTACCTGCCATTCTTCCTTTTGATACCTCTTCGTCCAGCTCCTGCCTCACTATATGATGATGTTATTTTGCAGACTTCAAATTCTCTGCAAAGCTCAGTGAGCTAGGGCCCTGATAACCAAGCCTGAAACCCTCTCTGAACCCCCCATTCCAACTTTAGCGCCTCTTCTCTGTTAGGGTAAAATTTCAATCAGTAATTCAAACAATGAAGCTTAATTGGCATAAAAGCCTTTGCATCCAGGATGGAAAGATCCCCCTCTACCCCTGTTTTGCCCACTGTCCCCGAAATGTGCTTGCTTCCCAAAGCACTGTAGGTAATTTTGAACATTCATGTTTATACTTGCGTGGGTTACTCTGCCAGTAACCCCTGTTGAAACTCCAGCATGCACCTGAATTGGAACTTTGTCTTCTGCCCTATGCTCCCATCCCGAGGTGGGTTTCCCAAGAAAAGGCCAGCACTGGACTGCTAAACCACTTGCAGTATGCATTGTCAGGGAGGGCTCTGTGGGTACATCCACCACACCTATAACTCACTGTCTACTTACCCCCAGAGTTTGTCTTGCTTGAGCACCATTCGGACCCTAAACCCCTCATCGTAGTGCAACTATGCAAAACCCCCAAAATTCATATGGGCCTAACGAATGGTGTCCATATATTTAAATATTGACACTGACTGATCTGGAATTATTTTTACAGTAGATTGGGATAAATATAAAAAATGCTGACGTCCATGTGTCAATTGTGGCGGGTGCCCTTGGTCTCTTTGGCAATTCCCAAGCTGCTTATTTGGAACCTTATTTGGATTGTATCTGCGTGCAATAATTTGTACACATCTATGAAATAACCCTTCCATATCCTTTCTTTTGTCGCATGATTCAAATGCGCCCCCCAAGGCATGGAAACCCCCACGTAAGGTAGTCTTTTTAACCCTACGTTTTACTCTTCTTCCCCTGATTTTTCTTCTTTGGCCTTCGCGTTCTTGGGCATGACATTGACTTTCCCATCTGTATTTACAGCCTTTTCTATACCAGCATCTTTACCTTTTTTACCTGAAGATGATGCGTCCTCTGGCATAGGGTCTGTACCAACACTTTTGTCCACTGAAACACGCCTCACTCTGTTGTCCACCTTTTTGAACAGCTCTTTCTTGTTACCTCCTTCCCAACTACTCCCAGGGCCGGACTGGGAACAAAAACGGGTCTTGACAATTAAGTCGGACTGGCCAGGGGTGCTCCTGGAAAGCACTGCTGCTGCTGCTTTTGGTACAGGGGGACAAAATTTCAGCACTGATGCAAAACCGACCCCCTGTACCAAAAACAGCCCCCATAGGTCCAAAACCGGCTATGGCCCTTCTGGCCCACCGGGGAAACGCCCGGTGCCTGCTACAGCCAGTCCGGCCCTGACTACACCACAATTGCGTGTCAACTGTCCTTTGTCTGTTCTTTGACTCTGGGGATGCTCACATACATTTGCCCCTCTCTTGTTTCTCCTAACACCACCTCTTTTATCCAGTTTCTCCACTTGTGACTCTTCCATCTGTAATATACGACTCTTGGAAGAAAGTTAAGTAGCCCCTTCCTTAGTTTGCCCATCCACTTTTTTGACCTCTTCATACTCTTGCCATCTTGGTATTCCCTCTTCTTCCAATTCTTCTTCGTCCGCCTCAAATTCTAATTCAAACTCCATTTTCCCTTCTACATGCACAGTTCTCACACCTGGACATTCCCCATCACTCACTCCACCATCAAAATGCTTTCAATCAACTCTTTTGTAACTTTGAACCTGCGCCGATGAAGTCTTATGATCCCCCATCGTTGGGATGGTTGCACCAAACCTCGCCCTCTCTTCGGACTGAACATGCCAGGTTACTTCAAACCCAGTTGGCTTATATTTGGTGCGTCTGTTTGAGTCATGCAGCATTCTCCCTCTGTTGCCCTGCAAGTCGTCCCAATGTGCTGGGTCTGCAGCCCTGAGCACAGACTGACTTGAGCTTTGTTGACCTATCTCAGCCTCAGTAGATACCCATACCCATCTTCTTGCAGGTAAGTCCTCTGTGGGCTAGGACTGCCCCATAGAATGAATGTTGCCTGTCCTTTTGTTATTAAGCTGCAATTTTCCACCTGTTTTAGCTGGTATACGCCTAGCCGATGCTGGCACTGCACACATCTCTCCATGAGTTTCTTCAAATTCAGGTCTAAACTGATCTGCCTCACATATTTTCAACATATCTCCTTTTATGGAGCAAGTGAAAGCTAGCAGCTCTCTCTCAAATTCAGATTCAGATTCTGTGTGTAAAATGCTCCGCTGCACAGTGTATTTGAAAATGAGCACATTTTGAAAATGAGTACTCACGCTAGGGAGCGTGCGCAAGCACTCCACTGCCCCGTTCTAAACACTGAGCGACTTGTGGGCAAGGCCAATTCAGCACGCCGCAGCACGCAGCATGAATTCACCTCAGAAGAATCCCCTGGGGCTTGCCCAAGACATGCCAAGCGTTTTCCTTTTGAAGTGCGTGTGCACGCACGGCCCCTACCTACTTTTGCTGCACTCCCTGACGCTGTTGAGTGCGGGTTGGCTTCCCAAGCAGAAATGGCCTTTCCCCAGGAGCGCAGAAAAAAACTCTCCCTTTCTCAAGAATACCTCCTACCCAGTGTCGTCAGAAAACACACTCAAGGAAGGCAAATATTCTCAAAAAATGAAGAGACCAGAGAGGAGCAGCTACAAGTCTCACAAGGCAGTCAGCAGGAGGGGGTCCAGTCACCATAGGGAACAGCCAGTCTTCTGCAAAGGGACAAGAAACCAGTTAGACTAAATTACCGATATATACTAAGTCTATTTCAACTACCTCCACCTCCCTCTTATACCCTATAGGTTGTGTGCTGTTCCATACACACCTGATCCTATTACAGGTAGGAGGCTTATAACATTTTTCGGGCCCCTGTGACACAAGTCCGTCTCTTCTGTTTTCACAAAACAAAATGAGTGCGTGAAAATAACTGTAAGCTTAATAAGTTTTAAGCCGCGGATAAATTCCCCTTTTGAGAGTTGTATAGTCTTACCAAGAAGTCTCTTGCATCCGTCTATAAGATCACAAAAACATACTGGTGCCAAATATTCCAAACGTTACAATTTAAGTCTATTCTCCTCTCATACAAAAAAAAGGAAAAACAAGATTCTTACTGACTTTGAGTCTTGTGAATTCGCTTTCTCTCCATGAAAACCAGAAGGAGGAGGAAAGACGGTTGCCGCCAGTCAGAAGTCGAACATACAGCGCAAGCTAATTTCTCCGCACCAGGTGTCAGGTCTGAAGATTGAGATTTTACAAAGGTTGGGGGCTTTGGGAATATTTGAGGGGCAGATGACGAGTCAGCATCGCTTTCTCACAGTTCTCTGCAGCTGGGGAGGAGGAGAAGCAACAAGGAGCAATCCAGGAACGTCTCCGGGCATCAGCAGCGACGTCACGCGATGCGTGCAGGGGGGCGAAGCCGGCAATGAAATCAAGCCGTCCAGTGTAGCACGACTTCGCGCTGTTGAATATCCTTCAGCTGTGAAATCCGCCGCTAGTCCAAGATATCGGAAAAAGAAGGCAAAAATATACTGTCAAAACACAGCGCTTCTTAGCGTTCGTCCAACACCAAGATAACGAGAGGTATAAAACAATCCACTATAGCAATAAAGGGATACGAGAACCAGGAATCCAAAGGTACACGGCAGGGTTCACTCGAGCAAAGCCAAGCACCTGAGGACAGGTCACGGGGAGCTAAATACCCTCCCAAATCAGCTGACCATCCCCCGAGTAGTATGGGTTAGCACACAACCCGCCTCTCGTACTTGGCATTCTGGGACAGGTAGTCTTAAGTACTGCATAAGATGCCTGATTCCTAACAGTTCTCCCCCCTAAAGGCCTCCCCACAGGTCTGGGTTTGGAAGGGTTTAGGGCGTGAAAACGTCTTACTAGTAATGGTGCATGAACATTTTCAGCAGGTTCCCAGGTTCTGTCCTCAGGGGCATATCCCACCCAGTCTATCAAATATTGCAATTTACCCCTGTATCTCCGGGAATCTACGATTCTCTTCACCTCGTATTCAGTTTCTCCTTCTTCAATAATGGGAGGAGGCGGAGTCTCAGGACATGAAGGGGGAGTGTATGGTTTCAATGGAGAGGTATGGAACACAGGATGTATTTGCATTTCAGGTGGGAGTTGTAGTTTTAAGGCAACAGGATTGACAACTAGCACAATGGAAAAGGGCCCTAGGTATCTAGGTTGTAATTTGCGGGGCCTGCCAGCTTAATATTTTTTGTAGCTAACCAGACCTGATCCCCCACCTTATAACCCGAAGCAGGTATTCTGTGCTTGTTTGCTTGTAACTTCATGTGTACTTTGGTGTCTAGCAATTCCTTTTTGGCATGCTCCCATATAGACAAGAGGTGTGCATGATGGGCTGCCACCGCAGGGGTATGTTGCACCAAAGGGGGTAAATGTAAGGGAAGAAACCTGGGATGATATCCCGTGGCAAAGAAAAAGGGCGAGACCTTAGAAGCTGAGTGGGTAGTATTATTGTAAGCAAACTCTGCCAAAGGTAGAGCTTGAACCCAATCTCCTGTGATAGTACTGATTAGGCATCTCAAGAACTGTTCCAGTGTTTGATTTGTTCTCTCTGTTTGGCCGTCGGTTTGTGGATGATAGGCCGTGGAGAGGCGATGATCAATGAGTAGGGTTTTACAGAGCCCCTGCCAGAACTTGGATATAAACTGGGGGCCCCTATCAGAAATTATCACAGCAGGCAATCCGTGTAGACGAACTAGGTTGTGTATGAACGCAGTAGTGAGTTCTAAGGCGGTGGGCAATTTTTTGGAGTGGAATAAAATTAGCCATTTTGGACAACATGTCCACTACCACTAAGATAGTGGTATAACCTTGACTCTTGGGCAAATCTGTTATAAAATCCATACTGATGGACGACCAAGGGCTATTGGGTACCGGCAAAGGCTGTAAACAACCAGCAGGAGCGCAATGCACAGATTTCTGACGGGCACAGGTTGGGCAGGTTTTGACATAGGTAGTAATATCCTGAGTCATTCCTCTCCACCAAAACCAACGTTGACAGGTTTGTACGGTTTTGGCTGCCCCTGGATGTCCAGCAATAGGTAGGGAATGACACCACTTGATAATCAAAGACTGACTTTCTTTTGTGGGCAAAAACAGTCTATTGTCATGGAAAAAGAGATTGTTGGCTATAGTATTGTGAGGATCTGTTAGCCATTCTTCCTGATCTAGAGAAGCAAAGGCTTGATTGAGGTGAGGAAAGAACGTGTCTGGTTCTAAGTTACTTTGATCTCCAAGAGCCACGATTTTGTGTTCAGGGATAATAGGGACAGGTTTTTCCACGGGGCTTTTGTTCTCTTTTCCTAGACGAGACAAGGCGTCCGCTTTCCCTTGTCTGACTCCCGGACGAAAATGGATCATGAAATCGTATTCACTAAAAAAGAACACCCATCTCATCTGCCTAGGTGTAAGAGCTCTGGCTGTACGAAAATATTGTAAATTCCTATGGTCGGAATATATTGTAATTACATGTGGTGATCCTAACAAATAATGGCGCCATTCCTGAAAAGCCATTTTAATGGCTAGGAGTTCCCTCTCTCCTATTGTGTAATTTTGTTCAGCATGAGATAAAGTCCTGGTGTAGTAAGCAACAGGATGAAGGGTACCGTCGTGAGGATCTCGTTGCGACAATACCCCGCCTACTGCGTATTGTGAGGCATCCGCTTCTACATAGTAGGGCTGGCTTTCATCTGCATGTCGGATGATGGGGGCTGAGGTGAAGCTATCTTTTAAGGCTTGAAAAGCTCTTTCAGCATCTGTGTTCCAATCAAATTCTACTCCTTTCTTTAGGAGTCGGGTGATAGGAGTGATTAAATCAGAGAAATGGCAAATAAATCGCCTATAAAAATTGGCGAAACCTAAGAATGATTGAACCTCATTCACATTGGTTGGACTGGCCCATTTAGTAATGGCAGACACCTTAGCAGGATCCATATGTATGCCATCTGGGGAGATAATGAAACCTAAAAAGGCAACTTTACGGGTATGAAAGACACATTTCTTCAGTTTGGCAAAAAGATGGTTCTGTTGTAATTTCCTCAATATTAAACTCACATGTCTCACATGTTCTCTCAGTCTGGGAGTAGATTAGTATATCGTCAATATATACTATAACGAATACATCTAAATATTCCCTCAGTATCTCATTTATGAAAAATTGTAATGCCGCTGGGGCGTTACATAGCCCAAACAGCATGACACAATACTCATATAGGCCAAACTTGGTGCGAAAGGCCGTCTTCCACTCATCTCCTTCTCGGACTCTGATCAAATGATAAGCCCCTCTCAAATCGTGTTTCATAAATATGGTAGCCTTTCTAACCTGGTCCAAGAGATTGGTGATGAGTGGAAGAGGGTATTTGTTCTTCACGGTGACTTTGTGTAAGGCACAATAATCCAAGCAAGCTCTCAGGCCTCCTTCCTTCTTAGGAATAAAAAAAAGAGGGGAGGAAACAGGGGAGGTCGAGTGTCTTATGAACCCCTTCTGTAGCATGTCCTGTAGGTATTCAGACAAATACTTGGTCTCGGGTTCCGTGAGAGAGTATACTCTGCTAACAGGTAGAGGAGAGCCAGACACTAGGTCTATCCTACAATCATAGGCCCTATGGGGTGGCAAAGTCACTGCTCTGATTTCGTCAAAGACGTCTGAAAACTGATGGTATTCGTTGGGTAATAGACCACTATCCGTGGATAACAGGGCACAATGCAATGGATATTGACATTGTGTGATTTCCCTATAGCAATGTGTTATACAACGCGGAGAGCGCAGAGTAACCGTTCTTGCAACCCAGTCTATTTGAGGGTTATGTTTCTGGAGCCACGGGACTCCTAAAATGGCTCCGAAGTTAGGGGTATTAATCAAATCAAGTACTATACTTTCTGTATGTCAATTATCACACAGCATGACCATGACAGGCGTTTGATATTGTATCATGCCTGACGATAACTCAGAACCGTCTACCGTCCTTACTTTTTCAGGTTGTTTTTTCCTAATGAATTCCACTCCCAGAGCTCTAGCTACTGCTATATCCAAAAAATTTCCAGTCGCACCTGAATCCAATAATATCGTCATGGTTCGCCTGAGCTGTGTTGGCAGAAGAAATACCACATTGATAGAAAAATGTTTTGGAACAGGAGCCCAAGTATCAATTATGTACTTAGAGGCCTTTGCAGACAAAAGACTTGGTAGAGCGACCTCGATACACCCCAAGTCCTTTAGTTTTCCGACTGCACTGCCATACTAGTTCTACCTGTCGCGGTTTTAGGAACTGTCTTAGGTTTAACGGGACATTCCCTAGCGAAATGTCCTCCTTTGCCGCAGTATAAGCAAAGGTTCATTTTCCTACGTTTTTCTCTTTCTTCGGCAGACAAGGGTCCTCTAACCCCTCCTATCTGCATAGGTTCTCTTGTGTCCGTGGCCTCCTTCTTTTCACTCTTGGTGAAAAATAGTCGAGGATAATCTCCTTTGGTCCTTTCTCCTTTTCTTTCGGTTAGTTAGTGGCCTAACTTGACTACCAGATCCATGAACGCAGAGCATTCTTCCGGAGGGTCCACTATTTGTGAGAGTATATCTTTGAGCTCATCTTTCAGACCTCTATAAAACAAGGAAGTCCTCTTATCTTCCAGCCAGTGAGTTTCCGTAACCAAACGGTTAAAGGTGGTAATATAAGTCAATAAGTCTTTAGACCCTTGCTTGAGACTGAGCAACTCGTTATCACTGGCCTGCATGTAGGAGTGTCTTGCAAAAAGACCCTTCATCCTTTCCTTAAACAAAGCTAGGTTGTACAGAATCGGGTCATCGCTTTCGACCAAAGGTACCGCCCATTGAGCCATATTGCCACTTAAATAGGAAATTATGAACGCCACCTTTGAGGCATCGTCAGGGAAGGAAGTGGTTCTACAGAGGAATTGCAGGTGGCACTGATTCATGAACACCCCATTTTTACTACTGTCTCCATTAAATCTCTCAGGCATGGAAAGAGGGGTCTGAGGAGGGGTGACAACTGTGACGTAAACCGGAGGAGTAGTAGACTCAGTAACTAAGGGAAGAGGATCAGGGAGTGGGACCTGAAAATCGGCAGGTTGTATATAAGTTCTTTTATGTTTAGGGGGAATGTCAGTGTCTCTAACCTCCAATTGTCTTTGAGTTTTTAATACACTGATTTTAGATACTAAGTGTTGATTTTCGCCTATTACTAATTTAAGCTCTGTCTGTAAATTGACAACAGCAACTACCAACTCTCTCATCGTGGTTTCTGGGTGTGCGGCAGACAGAAAGCGACGACGGAAAGCCTATCGCTCAGGGGGAATAATATACGTAGGCTTGGCTTTCTGTTGAGTGCGGGTTGGCTTCCCAAGCAGAAATGGCCTTTCCCCAGGAGCGCAGAAAAAACCTCTCCCTTTCTCAAGAATACCTCCTACCCAGTGTCATCAGAAAACACTCTCAAGGAAGGCAAATATTCTCAAAAAATGAAGAGACCAGAGAGGAGCAGCTACAAGTCTCACAAGGCAGTCAGCAGGAGGGAGTCCAGACACCAGAGGGAACAGCCAGTCTTCTGCAAAGGGACAAGAAACCAGTTAGACTAAATTACCGATATATACTAAGTCTATTTCAACTACCTCCACCTCCCTCTTATACCCTATAGGTTGTGTGCTGTTCCATACACACCTGATCCTATTACAGGTAGTAGGCTTATAACATTTTTCGGGCCCCTGTGACACAAGTCCGTCTCTTCTGTTTTCACAAAACAAAATGAGTGCATGAAAATAACTGTAAGCTTAATAAGTCTTAAGCCGCGGATAAATTCCCCTTTTGAGAGTTGTATAGTCTTACCAAGAAGTCTCTTGCATCCGTCTATAAGATCACAAAAACATACTGGTGCCAAATATTCCAAACGTAACAATTTGAGTCTATTCTCCTCTCATTCAAAAAACAAGGAAAAACAAGATTCTTACTGACTTTGAGTCTTGTGAATTCGCTTTCTCTCCACGAAAACCAGGAGGAGGAAAGACGGTTGCCGCCAGTCAGAGCTCGAACATACAGCGTGAGCTAATTTCTCCGCACCAGGTGTCACGTCTGAAGATTGAGGTTTTACAAAGGTTGGGGGCTTTGGGAATATTTGAGGGGCAGATGACGTGTCAGCATCGCTTTCTCACGGTTCTCTGCAGCTGGGGAGGAGGAGAAGCAACAAGGAGCAATCCAGGAACGTCTCCGGGCATCAGCAGCGACGTCACGCGATGCGTGCAGGGGGGCGAAGCCGGCAATGAAATCAAGCCGTCCAGTGTAGCACGACTTCGCGCTGTTGAATATCCTTCAGCTGTGAAATCCGCCGCTAGTCCAAGATTTCGGAAAAAGAAGGCAAAAATATACTGTCAAAAAACAGCGCTTCTTAGCGTTCGTCCAACACCAAGATAGCGAGAGGTATGAAACAATCCACTATAGCAATAAAGGGATACGAGAAACAGGAATCCAAAGGTACACGGCAGGGTTCACTCGAGCAAAGCCAAGCACCTGAGGACAGGTTACGGGGAGCTAAATACCCTCCCAAATCAGCTGACCATCCCTCGAGTAGCATGGGTCAGCACACAACCCGCCTCTCGGACTTGGCATTCTGGGACAGGTAGTCTTAAGTACTGCATAAGATGCCTGATTCCTAACAGACGGCTCTTCAAAAAGTAAGTCGCTTTCCTCAGCAGCTTTCGCTGCACTTGCTGATATCTCCCCAAGAATGTTCCCTTCCCCTGGAATCGCTCTCAATCCTGATTTTATTTGCGGCTGTGAACATGCTAATACTGCCGCTGCAACAACACTCGCCGACAAGCGCTTTTGGCGAGACAAACCAACCCAAGCCTGTGAAAGCACATCAGGCTTTATTAGGTCTTCCCTGCACACCTCACATAGTACCGTCAAAGTTTCTCTAACTGCTGCCACCTTTTCTGCCATAATTAACCTTCCTAACTCTAAAGGGCCTAATTATAGTGACAAGAACAAAAAACCCCATCGCCTACTAGGACCACAGTTTCGGAATGACGCACTAACTGGGGAAAACCTAACCGCTAATTAATCCCTGCCCCGCACAAAAAGAATCAATTGGTGCTAACCCTGGGCTACACCATTCACCAGAAGCTACCCAGGGGTGGACATCCTATGGATGCCTGGATGCCACCCCCAGAAGCATGCATCACGGATAATATTGATGCCTGTGTTCATGTTCCCTCCCCTTTAGTGCATGGGCGTGTCATATGGCACACTACTTAAACAAGCCTGATAAGACCCCAAAAACTTAATTTTCGATGTCAAATCATATTATTAAGTTATAATCTTTCTCATAAGGATTTTGTGTAGAGCAAGTGGTGTTCGTCATGACTGAAGGAGAATGAGCTCCCTCATCGAGCTCTGTCATGATGGATTCTAAGTTTGGCAGACGTCCTGATTTGTCCTTATTGAGTGATGGTAGATCTGGCAAATCTACTTTGAACCTATTTAAACTCTGGACTTTAACTTTCTCAAGTTTACTTTCATCCATTTCCCGGGTTGAGTCATCTTAGTCGGTGCCCACTGAGTAGTAGAACCTCTGAATTACTATTTCATAAATGCAAGGCTTGAACAGAGATGTGTATGCACACTATCAGTCTCTTGACTCCACTTAATAATTTTGAGATTAGACTGTGACCTCTTGGTTCTAAGGGGGTCAAATGTCAGTAATACAAAAGAACACATAATAAGTGTATGCATTGGAACCAATCTTCAGGAAGTACTCCTGCTCCTTAGGTTTTCAATCACAACATACAGCGGAACAGTTGTCAGTACACAACATAGGGCTTGATCTAGAGCTTGCACGACGGGTACTCTGTTATGAACATTACAGATATCCTGTCCACCTTATTTGAAGTGCCATAGGAAAGAATGCACTTATATTAAGGCAGACAGGAATATGTCATGTTTGTGGCAGAGTAGCCCTTCCATCAAAATCTAAATCAGGTCCATAGTGTGTATGCCAACTATTGTACATTTGTATGAAGTATAGTACAATTTTGGTGGTATATTCCTCTTACCATTACTAAAGCACACCCCTTTGTGTTAACAACAATTGCACTTGAGGTAGTATGCTCATCAGGTGATTGGAATTGAAAATTCTCAGTGCAAGCTTGCATGAGGATGGATGATACAGGTAGAGCAAGCAGAATGATGTGAAATGTATAGGAATGTTGCATGAAATGTCACTGTCTCACTTAAGAGCATCATAGTTTGGACATTGAGTCAAGTGTGCATGACTTGTTGTGGCACCATTGAGTGTACCTCATAAGGTCATAGACGCTCCGCTGCAAGAAACGTGTGTGGAATTGTGAGGCATCATATCTGGTTAAAGACTATATAGGTAAATAGTACATGGAATTAACAAACAGTGAGCCATGTTTTAAACCAGCTTCAAGGTTACTTACAAAGACAGATTTATTGTGATTACCGCAATGCTTGAACAGTGTTTACTCTATAGTGACGGGCTGAATGAATGCTTACCTATCTCTTGAGCTGCAATTAGTACTAGTAATGTGCGAGTGAAGAGTGGACAGAGATGCACACACCAATATCCAAAATTGAGGGCCTTCATTTTAACTATCAAAAAGAATTCCTAGTGTCAATGGATATCGAATCCTTATATTCGAACATCCCACAGGAAGATGCCCTCACGGTCATTAAAGATATCCTGGAAACCCACACGACACTTCACAACAGCAAATTCCTTATTGAATGCCTGAAAATTGTCCTTGAGGAAAACTATTTTGAATTTGACGGAGACATCTATCATCAAATCAAAGGAGTTAGTATGGGGGCATCATGTGCCCCAAGTGTGGCCTGTCTATACATGGGGCACTTTGAAAAAAAGAACATCTACAATGAAGTGGCCCCATACTATGAGAATATCCGATACTGGGCACGATTCATTGACGATATTTTTTTCGTATGACAGGGCGAAAGGGATAACTTAGATGAATTCCTATCTTGAATCAACCTGGCAAATCCCAACCTGAGATTTACTGCCCAGATCAGCAATACAAGTTTGGAATTTCTGGATGTTGAGGTTATACACGAAAATGCCCAACTAAAAGTCACACTTTTTACCAAACCCACATCTAGGAACGCCCTCCTTCATTTTGATAGTTTCCATCCGTCCAGTCAGAAAAACAGGATCCCTTTCGGCCAATTTCTACGATTGCGTAGAAATTGCACTTCAATTCAGGATTACCTTTACCACTCAGAAGCCATGAAACTCAAATTTACTCAAAGAGGATATCCCAAAAAAGTAGTGCGTGATTCCTTCAAAAGAGCTCGCTACTATAATCGGGACACTCTGTTTACCCCAGAGGAGAAGAAACAAACTGAACAACTGATCTGTATCACCAAACACTCGCCATTTAACAACAGAATCCGACACATTGTGAATTCCCAGTGGCATTTACTTAATCTTGACGCTGATACACCCAGGATCCCGAAACCACTATTTGCCTTCAGACGCAACAAAAACTTGAGGAACCTGTTAGTTAAGGCCAAATACACCAGCCTTAAGACCCCACTTGTACAGAAATCCATTAGGGAAACAAACCCGTGCGCGGTCACCACAAATGTGGAACATGCCATGCATGTACGAACGCCATCGTTGGTGAAAGAATTAACTTTCGTCACCGTTCGATAGAATCAGGCGAAATGACCAACTGCCGCACTTCGAATTGTATTTATGTCATCCTGTGTCCGTGCGAATTACCCTATGTCGGGGAAACTGGGAGGGAATGCAGGATACGCATTGGAGAGCATAAATCCAACATCAGACGGAACAATCTCTTAGCCCCACTCGTTCCCCATTGGAAAGAGGCTAACCACAATGAAAGTGATTTACGCTACACCATTCTGGAAAAAATACAACGTCACAAGGGCACCAACATCACCAATATCCGTAAAAAACGTGAGGTGTTTTGGATTTTCCTCCTTGATTCTCAAAAAAACGGCCTGAATGAATCCCTTCCATGGGAAAACGCGATCTTATAATTCCATCTTACTGTTTGTTTGGCGACCTTACTTCCAGCCAACCTGAGAATTACCACCCGTAAATGACCCTTATGATGTTGATTCGTCCGGGTATCCCTACATGGGACACACACTCTTCTCACATCCACTCAGAGCTGTTTATTGGAACTTATTCATTTATGACTATCGCCTCTATGACGATTAACTTTTGTGATTGACTGTTTGCCTCTGATCAGATTATTCCATCTTACCCTCTGATCAACGCTTCTGAATGATGTTTTTATGTTTGTTTGTACAGAGTTAGACTCTCTGTCTACCTGTCCACTTGTTGTCCCATTTCATATTCAATCTCATTCGTTAAATTTTGTCGAACGTTCGCTCAGTAACAGATCCACCGGCCACATTCCCGGGATCTTGTTTTTCTCCTCCCCCGAGACTGATGTTGACATATAGCCTATCAGGTAATATTCAGGTTATTTTTCTTTCATCCCCTTGACCTAGATAGAGGTCCAATCGACGCGGTCAGTTTTCACATCTTTATCTTACGCCCATTGACGTCACAGTCCTTTTGCCTTCCCATTGGTTTACGGACGCATTTAAAGATCTGGCGTCTGACCCGCTGCTTATGCGGCCATCCATCACGGTAATTATTTACCCGGACCTTCGCATTTGCTGCTCCACGTTGACTCGAGACATCAGGAATCTTACTTTAAGGTAAAAAGCAGACACGTAGACTTTTTCCGTGCTGCCTTTTGTTCCTGTGTACTTTAGCCTCATCTATCACTTAATTTTCTCGTTAAAACCCAGTACGCCCCCCTAATCTTTCCTTCTCTTTTTTTACAATCAGGCAGTATGAAGATATTCTTTCCTTTTCCACTGTTTAGCTTTATCCTACCGCTCTGATTACTATTCAAAACATCCATTCGAGCGGCTGCTCCGGTGATTTATGGCCAATTCAACTCTTTGCGACACGACAATGTATTCAGTGACTCCTTGAACTCCGTGCTACTAATTACTAGGTACAACTAAACTGTTTAACTATTCATTTGAAACCACTAGCAATTAGCGAGCCCTTTTAGTTTGAAAGGTTTACACTTCACTTCACTCGTTCCATTATCGGGTTTTTTTATTTCATTTCTTCTTTTTTCCACCGTTTAGCTTTATTCTGCCGCCTTGACAATTATCTACACCTCTATTCGAGCGGCTGCACCTGGGACCTTTTTGGCGACTTAACTGTTTGCGATACGATTACGTATTCAGTTGCCTCCTGAATCCCGTGCTACTAATTTCAAGGTACGACTAATTTGCTTTTCTATTCATTTGAAACTGCCAGCAATTAGCGAGTCCTCTTAGTATTAAGGTTAACATCCCACTTCACTTGCACGATAATCGGCTGTGGAATTGATGTCCTTAGTTTCTTATTCCCAGCCCTCATTCCTAACTGTATTATTCTGTCTCTGCACCCAGTTTTCAAGCTATCTACGGAGTTAACCGTCTCTCCCTCCACGGATATTGGGGCAGTCTCACCAGTCCCGAAGACCCACCGACCATAGCCTCTGCGATACTTCTTGCAAGGCAAGCGGGACCTTTATTGTTCCTGTTCTTCCAGCATAGATCCAGCTCTACTGAGGTCAACCTAATCTTAATTCGTTGTTTTGTTTTATTTTATTTTTTCTCCAAATTAGGATACTTATTTCAAGTGGATCTATCTATCACCTTCCTAGCGATAGATGCTATACTCCTCATGAGGTTTTGTTGTATTTTAAATTGGGTAAGACGCTAAATTCATTTTTATATATCAAACTTTCATGTTTCTTTTCATCATGCGCCGTTGCTCTCTTTCAGTTTCTTAGATTTCTGTCTTTGGTTTCTTCATGGGCTACCCATCCCATGAGAGATAACCCTCAATGTGCAGTTGGTTTTAGGTTCATTCTTCACCATGTTTATTAATATTTGATTTAGATGTTTAGCATTCTGCTACACAGTTTGAAACCCAACTTGAGCGTCTGCATGCCACACCATTGTGAGCCATTGATGACCAGTGAATTAATCTTCATCATCTATAGATGTGATTTATTTAAGCATTGCCATTTGTAATGTATATTATTGATTATTAATTATGTTATCATCAAATTTGATCTTTTGGTGTTATATTTTTTCTACTTTTTCTATTTTTTTCTATTTTTCTTCATTTTTTCCTAAATTTTACCTATTTGCAGGCCCCCAGTGATTAGAGAAAACGCCCTGAAGAAGGTGGCACCCTGATGAGTGGGTGAATGCACCGAAACGCGCGTCGGCGTGTCTTTTTGTCCAATCTGGTGTAATCCCCTATGTGACTTTAGGTGTATTACTCTTTAGACACCCCAACACTGTGAGGAGGTTTCTCCTCCATATATTTACAAATATTTTAACGCAGAGTAAATGTATGCTTTATGTTCTTGACTGACTGTGTATGCTTGTATGGTTTGTTTGATGAGAATGATTGCCATTTAATTGTATACATACTCTTCCTATTCCCCTATGGGGGCCCATCTTGATTTTTTGTATATACCATTCCAAAAAATCTGTTCTTTCGTTTATCTCTAGCACATGAGTTATTTGTAAATTCATCAATAGAATTATTATACCAAAATAATAAAGTTTAAAAAAAACAGTATTTTCTATCTCAGATTTTATTCATTTGTGTGCCTTTTCCCTAATGGTGTGGCGACTGACAATCAAACTTGGGTGACATATCAATGAGATCTATTTGATCCATCTATATACAAAAAAGGTAGAGCTTAATTTTTGATTGAGTTATTGACTTTTTTTCCCCTATTGCTCTCCCTATATTCCGAATTGGGGTACCCCTGTTCTTAGTGGACACACCTGAGAAGTAGTCTACCCACTTATTCACACTGCCAGAATTAAAAATGAGTGCTTAGGGAATTTATCGCCTACCCAACCATTTTTACCATGTCCAGGAGAACCAATGATGACGTTGCCAGAGTGGAAGGAGTATTTTATGAATGCGATGCCTCCTTTTGAAGAACAGTTTAAGTCGGTAAAAATATTTTATTGCATTCACTTGGACCAAAAGGTTTAAGGTTTTTCTTTCACATACACAAGGGAGGGAGCAGAATTGGAGAAATAACTAAAAAACAAATACTTGAAAGGGACTCCTGACCTTGACAATTATTATTCTTTGCCATTCCCACAGGAAGCAAAATAAGGACAAACCTATTGATGGTTATGTGTCTTGTTTGAGGAACTAGTCTTCAACTTGCAAATTTGGTACACCGAATAACAAAATATTATGCTAAACTGTGATGCAAACTTACATCATCAAAGTGTAAGAAAGGCTATGGATGAATGGGGAAGTGTCACACCAAGATATGATGGCAGTAGTGGGTAGAGCAGACATGTCTATTAGGTGTGCTAAGGAAAAATAGAAGTATTAGAAAAAATGTATATCAATATGGAGAAGGAAAAAAAAACAAAAAGCAAGTGGTGTAACCAAGGAAAAAAACGTTGCGCATAAACGAAATAGCAATAAGTTCTAAAGATGTGGCTGCAAGTATGTAAAAAGAAAAAAGGGTTCCAGGGTGAAATGTGCTGAAAGTAATTTAGCAGACAGTGACAAGGGGGGTAATATAGCATTGAAAATCAAATATATAATTGTACTAAATGTGAAGAGAGAATGTGAGCATTACAAACCATCATGTTTCAGGACCATTGCTGGCTTAGCATAAATATTGTGGTGGATTCCAGCTCCCCTTACACCACTATTTCTTGTTTTTTAAGAATGAGAAAGTTGTTTGAAAAAATGATTCAATGGTATTACCCACATACTTAAACCTACAAAGTTACAGTGGGATTCAACACATATGGTAGATTATTATTTTTTTTTTTTTAATTTTCATAATAAAACAACAGGTATACATCAGCTTCAACGCTATCGTAGTGCAGAATACAGATTATCAAGATGGTACAATTTTCTCACATTCAAATAAGACATGAAAGAAGTTCAAATCAGCGCAAAATACATATCAGAATACAGCATCCGTTCGGGAAATGTCATCAGTCTGGCGATCTGGTCAACACATATGCAGTGAATGGCCCCCAAATGTTGCGCAGCCTGGAGGCTGCTGGTAGTTTCTCCCCATAACACAAGAGCTGATCTGGCACTTACTCACCTTGATCGTGAGGCCTGCCTTCCGCCAACAACACTTCCCAGAGGTGGTGCAGATGTTCTTCCCAACTGGCGCTGAACACTGCGATGTCATCCAGGTAGGCGGCACTGAACTCATCCAGTCCAACCAACACCTGGTTGACCAATCTCTGAAAGGTGGCAGGGGCATTCTTCATCCCAAAGGGCATAACCCGGAACTGGAAATGCCCATCTGGTGTGGAGATGCTGACCTCTCCTTTGCCCCATCAGTCAAGGCGATCTGCCAGTACCCAGACGTTAAATCAAATGTGCTGAGGTACCGTGCAGCCTCTAGCCGATCAATGAGCTCATCAGCTCTGGGGATGGGGTGCGCGTCAGTCTTCGTGATCGAATTGAGCCCTCGGTAGTCCAAACAGAACCGGAGTTCGTATGTGGCACCCGGCTCTGCAGCCTTTGGGACCATCACCACTGGGCTGGCCCAAGGACTGCTAGAGGACTCCATCACCCCTAGCGCAAGCATCTTTGAGACCTCCTCTTTGATGCAAGCCCTCACCCTGTCAGTTACCCTGTAAGTTTTGTGCTTCACAGGTAAGTTGTCTCCTGTATCCACATCATGGACACACCAATCTGTGATACCAGGAACCAGGGAGAACAGGTCAGAAAACTGTCCCAGCAACTGGCGGCAGTCATTCTGTTGCTCAGGGGTCAGGGTGGAAGAGAGGTTAACACCATCCACTGACCCATCTTGCTCTGTTGCAGACAGGAGGTCAGGAAGAGGCTCAGTCTCCTCCTCCATTCCAGCATCTGTTGCTAAGAGCATGCCCACTTCGGACCTCTCCAAATGGAGCTTAAGTCGGTTGACATGCAGGACCCTCAAGGGGTTCCTGGGAGACCGCAAGTCCACCAAGTAGGTAACTGGACTCTTGCGCTCCACAACCTCAAACGGTCCGGTCCACTTATCTTGGAGCGCGCAGGGCTCTACTGGGGCCATGGCCCACACTTTCTGACCAGGCTGAAGCTCTACCAGAGTGGCATTCTGGTCATACCACAGCTTCATCTCCTCCTGGCTGGCTTCCAGATTCGCCTCAGTGAGTTGCCTGAAACGCCTAGTCTGGTTCCTGAAGGCCAGCATGTAGCTATATACATCCTGGGGAGGTTTCCTGGGAGATTGCTCCCAGCCTTCCTTGACCAGACTCAGAGGTCCTCTGCCTGGGTGTTCATAGAGAAGCACAAAGGGACTGAACCCTAGAGATTTCTGTGGCACCTCACGGTATGCAAAGAGTAGGCATGGTAAGAGGACGTCCCACTTATGCCTCATGGGTTCTTCAAGACCCATTATCATGCCTTTTGGGGTTCGGTTAAACCTTGAAACCAACCCGTTTCCTTGGGGGTGGTAAGGAGTGGTGAACTTGTAAGTTACCCCACACTCCTGCCACAGGGACTTCATATACTTAGAGATGAAGTTGGTTCCCCGGTCAGACACTACCTCGCGAGGGAATCCCACTCAGGAGAAAATTCCCATCAGTGCTCGTCCCACCACGGGGGCCGTCACTGTCCTCAGAGGTATGGCTGCCAGGTACCGGGTAGCATGGTCCACTAAGACCAGGATGAACCTGTTGCCCATGGCTGTCTTGGGGTCCAGTGGCCACACAATGTCAATCCCCACCCGTTCAAAAGGGGTACTGACCACAGGGAATGGCTGGAGAGGAGCCTTCTGCTTCCTCCCACTCTTTCCACTTGCCTGGCAAGTCTGACAGGTCCTGCAATGGGTGTCTGAATGCTTGTGCATTTGGGGCCAATGAAAGTGGGTGATAAGCCTTTCAAAGGTCTTGTCCTGCCCCAAATGTCCTGCTAACGGCACATCATGAGCCAGCCCCAGTAGGAAGGCTCTGAAACTCTGGGGTACCACCAGCACACGGGCTGACCTAGGTTCAGCAACCTTAGGCTCACTATACAGGAGAGCATTCTCCCAGTAAATCCAATGTGATCCTGACTGATCACCTGCTGCCTGGCTTGCAGCCTGTCGCCGCAAGCCCTCAAGAGAAGGGCATTCTCTCTGCTCCCTGCAGAATTCTTCACTGAAGGGGCCTCCTTCTTGCTGCCAATGGGTCAGCTCAGGCAGGTCCCCCAGTTCGGCTACTTGCTCCCCGGTAGGCTCCAGGGCATCTTCCTCACAGTCTACCTCCTCCTGGCCATGTGAACTTTGGGGCCGGTTTCCAGTGCCCCCGGCCTCTTCTCTCTAAGGCAGGTTCCTGGGCCTCCCTCTCAGGCTCCAGGTCCTCTTGAGCACCCCTACTGGCAGCCATTGACCGGGTGGTCACACACGCCCAGTCAGGCAGACCCACCATTTCCAGGTGAGTACTCTTCTCTACCTTTCCTCAAGGTGAGCTCTTTAAATCGCTCTCCAACAAACAGTCGACAGGCATGGCGGGACTCACAGCTACCTGAAGAGTACCAGAGACCCCCCCAACTCAAAGGGAACTTGAGCCATTGGACAATGGCTCTCTGTGTTGTCTGCGGCAACAACTCGGCAAAATGCATGAGGGACAATCTGCTCTTGAGATACCAGGTGACACTTGACAGCTGTCACACTGGCTCCTGTATCTCTAAGAGCCTCCACCTTGTGGCCATTGATGGTCACCCACTGCCCATATTTCTTAGTGTTCCTGGGCAGTTGGGTCCCTGGGACCACCTCACAGTCTCCTAAAGAGACAAGAGACATCTCTGCGGGACCCCACCCACCATGGACATCAATTTCCTCCCCAAAGGCTACACTAGCCATCTGCCGGGGTGGAGCACCAGTGGGTGCTGTCTTTACAAATAGGCGGCACCTGGGATCATTCGCCTTATGACCCAGGTCCCCACATTTGTAACATTTCAGGGGCCCCTGTGGAACAGGACTACCTGTCGGGACCCCCTGCTTTCTGTCGGGAGGCTGGGAACCTTTCCCTTGGTTCCCTTGGGGACTACTTTGGGGCCCTTTACGGAACTCCTTCTGTTTATCCTTGTCCCCCCCACTCTTCTGCTGGGGACCCTGCCCACCTTTGGCTGAGTCTCCCATGTGACCCTTGTGGACCCTGGTGCTAACCCAGTGGTCCGCCCCCTCAGCAAGCTTCCTAGGGTTAGTCAGCTTGCTATCTATCAGATGCTGGCGCAGCTCTGGAAAACAATTATCAGACAAGTGCTACCATTCAATCAAATCAAAGAGACCTTGAAAATCATTAACCTTGCTGTCCTTCACCCAACCATCCAATGCTCTGCAAAAGAAAGTGACATAATCTACCCAGGTACTGTTTTCTAACTTCTTGCATTTCCTGAACCTCTGTCTATAGAGTTCAGGGGTCAAACCATACATAGACATTAATGCATCCTTCATGTGGCTGTATGAATTGTGGACTTCAGAAGGCAAGTCTAACAGTGTGTCCCGCCCATCACTAAGGAACCTTCCCCACAACCCCGCTCCCAAATCTCTCTCAGGGACCCAGTGGGAAGACATGGCTACCTCATAGGCTTTGAACCACTGCCCAATATCATCATTTTTATAAAATTCTTTCACCACATCTTTGGGAATGTATACTCTAGCTTCCACAGGCACTGACGGTACGCTGCCACCAGAGGAAGTAACCTCTAAACTCTTGATTTTGAACTCCAACTCCCTCAAAACCTTTTCATGCTCAAACTGTAACCTTTTTTCCTCTATGTCTATTCTCCTATTTTCTAACTCCAGTTGCCTGTTCACCTTGAACTTGGTCATCTCCATTTCTTGCCTCCTAGATCTCTCTCTGTCCTCCAACTCCTCTGGAGAAGGCCTGCTACCTGAGGGGGAAGGTACTTTCCTTCCTCCTTGGCCCACTGGCCCTTCCAGCTGTACATCTGCATGGTCATCCCCCTCCTCAATTTCAGGGGTTTTCCTTGCTTCTACCCAGGCCCTCAGCGCCTTGTAGAACTCTTCCTTCTTGGTGCACCCAACAGTGGAAACCTTGAATTTCTTGCAGAAGTACTTCAGATGCCTTACTTTGTAGCTTTCTAGTTTCTCTTCTTCCCAATCACAATCAATAGAGGCTATGGATTCTGTATCTCCCATGACAACTGAATCTGGCATCTTTCAAAAATAGGAAATCCAAAAAGGAATCTACCAAAAAGTATGTGGTTGTGTTATGGTCTGCACTCACTAAGTAGTGTTCACCAATCACTGTACATAAGTCACAAATGCAAGTCCAGAATCCTCACCGCTGACCACCAATGTTAGATTTGGGGGTCTCTAGTTGGCACAGGTAGGTACTTGTGACAAATAGGGACCTTTGCCTCTAGTCAGGGTAAGGGGGTACACTCCTACAATAACCCCTGCTCCCCCCCTTGGTAGCTTGGCATGAGCAGACAGGCCTATCTCAGAGGCAGTGTGTAAAGCATTTGTGACCACATACAGTAATCCAGTAACAACACTACAAATGGACACCAGACAGGTTTTATATAAAAAATAAGTATACTTTATATAGATTTACCACAAGACCATAAAGGACAAAAATACACAATACTATTACTTTAAGATGGTAGTTTTAACTTAGTTCAGTTCAGTTCTTAAGATGCGACACTTTGCGTCAATGTACCTTACGATGCGTTGCGCTTCCGCGACAAGTAATGTCGCAGCGATGGAAATGCGGCAAAGTTCTGGTGCAAAGAAATAAAGACGTGAAGATCTTCCAGATGCGGCATGCTTCTCTGGGGATGCGAGAAGTTCTCGGTTCGATGCGTGGACTGCAGTGGCGACACCCTTGTTCAGAAGTGCAACGGCAACAGCTTCAGCTGCGACACTCTTCTCCCAGTTTGTGTGAAGCTTCCGCACAATGCGACAACTACAGCAGCGACATCCTTGTTCAGAAATGCGACGGCAGCAGCTCCGACGGCGGAATGCTTCCCTTGGGATGCAAGGCGTTTTCCTCGATGCGGTGCAATGCGACAGTTCTAGCGGCGACACCCTTGTTCAGAAGTGCGACGGCAGCAACAGCGACGGCAACACGCTTCTTCCTTGTTGCGAGACCCTTCTCTCGATGCGGTGCAGTGCGACAACTCCAGCGGCGACACCCTTGTTCAGAAGTGCAACGGCAGGCAGCAGCGACGGCGACACGCTTCCTCTTCGTTGCGAGACGCTTCTCTCGATGCGGTGCAGTGCGACAACTCCAGCGGCGACACCCTTGTTTAGAAGTGCGACGGCAGCAACGGCGACACGCTTCGGCTTCGTTGAGTCGCGCTTCCAGCTCCTTGCGACATGCAGTCCCTCAGAAGGCCCAAAACAGCAGCAGGTACTTCCAAAGAACTCTGGGGAGCTGGAGGTTGAAGTCTGTTGTCCCTGAGACATCAGCAGGAGGCAAGCTCTGTTCCAAGTCCTTGGAGATCCTTACTAGTTGAAATAAGCACACAAAGTCTCTTCTCCTTCCTTTGGCAGTCAGGCAAACCACTGCAGGCCAATTCCCCAAGCAGCACTTCAGTTTAGGGATAGTCTATCCTCACTTTCTTTAAGTTCCGCTCCTCAGTAAAGGTTTCTTCTTGTTCCAAAAGTGATCTAAATTCTTGGGATCAGGGTCCCACTACTTATACCCCAAAATCCTTTGTTCTCTGAGGGGAGAGGGGCCTTTGCCTAGTCCAAACCAGTTCCTGAGCACTCTGTTTACCAGACTTCTTCTTTCCTTTCACAGTGTAAGGCAGAAACATCAGATGCCCCACAGGAGGTGGAGCCAGCATTGTGGAAGGTAAGCACAGCCCTGGAGCACTTTGTTGACAGGATTCCTTCTCTTCATTCACTGTGCAGGGCAGAGACATCAGCCGCTTCCCAGGAGGTGGAGCCAGCATTGTGGAAGGCAGGCACAGCCCTATTCAAGGTTCAGGTGTAACCCCTCCCTCCCATCTAGATGCAGATCTCTCTATTCACCACTGGGCTGACTCATCCTGTCTCTTGGAATCCCCCAGCCCTGTCACTCACAGAAACCAGACAAAGGAATACACAACCTAGCAGAAGCAGGCTCGAAAGGTTAGGCAAGAAAATACCTACTTTCTAAAAGTGGTATTTTCAAACACAGAATGTTAAAACCACCTTCACTAAAATATTTATTTTACCATTCTGAGTTCAGGCATACTAAACTCGAATTTCTACTATGTTCTCTGAGTCAGTTAAGATTATAAACATGCAATAATCTAACAGCCCATTCAGGCCTATGGAGAACAAGTAGCCTTGCAATAGTGAAAAACGAACATGGCTGTAATTCACTATCAGGACATGCCACACACATTAGGGCATGTCCTACCTTATACTTACAATGCACCCTGCCCTTGGGCCTACCATAGGGGTGTCTGATATGAAGAAAAGGGAAGGTTTTAGGGACTGGCAAGTGGGTGCACTTGCCCAGTCAGCATGACAGTACCAGACTGCACACAGGCTCTGCAATGGCAGACCTTAGACACATTTTACAAGGCTGCTTCTGTAGGTAGCACAACCAGTGCTGCAAGCCCACCAGTAGCATTTGGATTTACAAGCCCTGGGCACACTCAGTGCACTATACTAGGGTCTGACAAATAAACCAAATCAGTCAATCATGGAATCACTAAGCAATACATTCATTTACAGTAGGAAGCACTTGCACTGTGGCACTGGTCAGCAATGGCACAGTGCCCAAAGCAACTAACACCAGCATAAACACATGAGGCAACAGCAAAAATGGAAGGGAGACCCACGCCAAGGGGGCCAGGTCTAACAGGCCCGCACTTATCTCTACCTCATCAGCCTGTGATGCATTATATAACCGAGAAATCAGTTTAGTTCTAGATTTCGTGAGATGGAGCAATTGCAAAGCCGCCAGAGCTGGGGGCTCTACAGGAAAACCAGGATATAAGGCTTTAATTGCAGCCCGGAGCCTACTATATATAAAGGTCGACATAACAGACCCGTCTCCGGCATTTAAGAAGTCTTGAAGGGTAATAAAGGTACCACCAACATACACATCCCCCATAGTGTGCATTCCTGCCTTCTGCAAAATCTTTATGGAGCCCACTTCACTCGTTACTGATATTTTCCCATAGTGCAATAACGGCATTGCCTGTGCATACAGTGGTAAACGCCGAGCGCGTCTGCCAGGCTCTTTCCAAGCATGATTCGTATATTTCACCGTATCAACCTCGTCTCTCTCGAAGACTGTGGTGTCATTAACGATCATTGCCTTCAATTGTATCGGGCGTACCGCTCCCGCCTCCACCGCCACATGCGGCGTTTACGATGGCGCGCACTGCCAATAAGAGGCGTATTGTGCCTGCACACAGAGATAGTACAACTGCATGTCGGGCACTCGGAACCCACCGCTTTCATACGGCAACGTCAACACCTCCCATTTGACGCGGCGTTTCTTCCCACCCCAGATTAATGTAATCAATATCCCTCGTAATGTAGTAAAAAATTGTTGGCGCAGTATAATGGGTATGTTCACAAACAAATATAAAAATGTAGGTAGGACCACCATTTTGATTAAAGCTACTCTGTCGGCAAATGTCAGTGAATCCAGACACCCAGATATTTGACAGGCTCATCACACCATTCCACCGGGTACTCCAGTGCTACACGTTTTGGGGACTCCGTCAAAGCTATCACAACTGATTTATTCCAATTGATACCCAGGCCAGAATGCCACTCGAATCTAATATATTCCCGAATGAGTTGCTCCAAGTAGACCTCCGGCTCGGGCACGTACAAGATAATGTTGTGGGCATACATGGACACAGCTAATTGCTGCTGATGAAAGCGGAGCGCCGCTTGAGCATGCTGCTGACGCACTATACAGGCCAGGGGTTCCAGCACCACCGCGAACAGGAGAGGCGACGGGGGCAACCCTGCCGCGTCCCACGTTCAATTGGAAACGTGTCAGAAGTCCTACCATTAATACGCACACGAGCCACTGGAGCACATATGGTGCACATATGGTAGATTATTGATACTTGTTTTTCAGACTTAAAAATAGGAGAACTGTAGGTAAATAATACATAGCAATTAACAGACCATCTGTATTAGGGAGGAAAGATTAGAGCTACCATACAGTGTTAGATCTGAAAAGAGTGGTGCAGGGTCTCATAGTGGCTTATGGTGAACATACAATAAAGACTACTTCAAAGAAATTTCCTAAAGCGTTTATCGGAAGAATAGGTAAAATGTGTGGATTATTACCTAAAATAAGAGCGCAAGAACATTGACAATCAATAAAGAAGGAATGTTACTATTACTCATAGAAATGAGATTATAGAAGAATTGGTGAAGTTATTAAAAGGTTGGCCACTTTATTTGTATCCAGACAGCCCAACGGAAAAGTGTGATTATAGGTAGATTTGAGAGACGTGAATAAGAATACTTTAGCTGAGAAGTTTTCCTTAATGACATTCTGTAAAAATGTTGTCATTGGTGAGTAATGTTTCTACAACCGACTTATCAGCAGCATAACATCAGTTACATCCAAGTAGAAAGGTGTTAACCTTTATAACTCTGACAGCGTAATTAAAACGTGGTTGTATTGCCTTTGGACTAACACCAGTGCCTGCTGTGTTCCTAAAGTTAATACAGCAGTTACTAGGCTGTGCTGATAGTGTTATGCACTCCCAAGGCAAATTCTTGGTAATGGGGAACACCAAAAAAGAACATGGTGCCTGATTATTTTCGGAACTGAAGACAAGAGTGCTAAAGGGGGCAACAGTGGAATACACAAAGTGAAAGTTTTCAGAACTCATGGTCTAATAAATATTTGGGGCAAGAAACTGGCAAAGATGGTATTAAACCAACAGAGACACTGACTAAAGCAATTAAGGCAGATCCTGTTCCAAATAATAAGAATAAGCTAATATCTTTCCAAGGCCTACCTCATTTGTAGAGAAAACCTTTCCTATGAGATGGCTTATGAAACACAAAGTGACATTTGTGTTGGATGGAACTTGTTAAGAGGCATTTGATGATGTCATGCAAGCTATTTTCTAAGAACTCCTTTTGCAATTGTTTGATCCTCAGAGAAAAAGCATTATTATGACTGTTACCAGTAGAAAGGATTTAGGAATCGTTTTGTCACATGCTGAAGAAAATGAAAAAGAAAAGATCATAGTATTTGCTCTTTCACCATCAGAAGAAAATGATTCAGTCATTGAGAATAGAGCACAAGCTTGCATTTGGAAAATTAACCATTATTTATAATTTGTTTGTGGAAAGGGTTTTACCTTAAGGTGTGATCATAAATCACTACCAAAGATACAAAAGAGAGAATGTTGGCTGCTTTGGTAAGATTAGCCCAGCTATCAATGGAATTACAATTATGACTATTATACTGACTATGCACTTTGTGTGAAAAATGTGCTTGAAAATTACTTGTGCTTGAAATATTATCAAGAACACCTATTCTGATTGAAGAGGAGGATTGTTCGAATGAGTGTTGTGTGGCCTTGGTGAGTGCTTGTTAACAATCAAAGAAAACGTGAAGAGGTGGCAAATTATGTGTACATTAAGTGCTAAACTACCTGAGGAAGGAATGGACAATTAAGTGCTATTCAAAAGCCAACTTGGGAGCTCAAAAGTGAAAATACAGAAAAGGAAGAATTCATTTTTAAGAGAGGCACAATTATACCATATCAAGGAAGTAGGAGGAAAATTATTAATATGTATCATCGGGGCCATATGGGCATTGCTCGCATAAAAAACGTGTGAGAGATGCATACTGTTGGTCTGGCATGAATTTAGAAATTGAGAGAGTTGTGAGGATGTGTGTTGAATGTGACCATGCTGATAAAACACAAATGGCCTCATTTATGTTTTTTTTGCTGTAGGGCATCATAGCAGGCCTGCTGCTGCGCTGCCCAGCCTGCCCTATGGCAAAAGAAAAGGGCAGGAATGTGCAGTATCTATTAGATATGACACTTTCTTGCCCTTTCCCCCTGCGCTGGCGCACCATGGTGCAAGAGTGCCTGTGTTGCGGGGATGATTATTTTTGTGCAGGATAGAAAATCTTCCTGCACAAAAACAATCACAAGAGGATATTTCCTCTTTCTATGTGTGCTGCAGAATGCAGTACACACAGAAAGAGGAAAAACAGGGAGAAATAAAGATATTTCTCCTCGTTGTGCCTCCCTTACGCCTTCCCTGGGGCGGCGTAAGTTTTTGGTGCTGCCTCAGACTTACAATTTCTCGTTAATCTGGAGCGTTACCAAAAAGCCATTGATGTTGCTGGGAACGCCCCGAGGGGGAATGTCCCTTTCACGCAGTTTTCTGCAAGAAAGGGACACATATTTATAAGGCAATGAAAAGCCACGTAACGTAGCTTTACATTACCGTATAAATATGCCAGTGGCACGTTGCGGCACCGGAACTTCAAAAAAGTGACATTCCGGCAGCGCAATAGTGCCGATAGGGCCTCATAAATGAGGGCCAAAGAACCTTACATGCTCCCTTGCAACTGGTGTTATGGGCTGAGATGACATGGGCAAATTAGCGTTTGGCATTGCAGGTCCTCTCCAAACATCGGGCCTGAATACCGATCTTGGTGGATGGGAAACTTCGTCACAAACATGACGGATATTCCCTCCATCGTATTACAAGTTCCATAGAATATAATGGAATTGTAATTTGGCGGACAGGATATCTGTCACGTTTGTTACGGAGGAACCCTGTCCGCAAAGATAGGAATCAGGCCCATAGTCTGGTCTTCACTGATATGTATTCAAAGTGGCCAGAGATAGGGAGAGTATGAAAAGCAGATACTGACCGTGTGGTGGAATTCTTGGGAGGAATGCCATCTATTTTTATCAGCAATGAAGAAGTACAAATGAGATCTGGGAGAAGTAAGGAGCATTTGAATAAATTGGGTATTGATCATAAACAGCCTTGTTTCACCATAGTAGTACTGGACTTGTTGAGATATTCAACAGGATGATTAAAGGTACTGTAAAGCCGCAAAAATCAGAAGGACTGAGGTTGGAAAAGAAGGAAACAATGTTGTGGTTTTACACTGTAACTACAAATGATATAACAGGAGTTAGCCCACTTGGCATTATAAGGATTCTTATTTCCAAAGTATCACCCAGTTGGATGCGTCAAGCGAAACTGGTTAAGTGGTCACCAAATGAGGTACAGAAGAACTAAAATGACGTTCGAAATAAATACAAAACATACTGCAACAGAAAAAATAGAGCAAAATTGAAAGCAGAAAGGATTGAACAATCAGTGAGGATAAGAAAGAGTTTAAAGTAGTCAAATGTGAGTCAAAATTTTACAAACCTGAGAAAGTGATTGTAGTTTTTTGCAAGCTAATAAACAAAAGTGATGGCACAATATACCATTTGATTCTGATTGAACTGCGCAATGAAGATGGAGATGTGGTGAATTAAAATATTCTGGAAAGTAAGGATGGAAATTGTAATAATGTATTTGTGGTTGAATTGAAAAATGGATTGGAAGTTGATGGTAGATCTGATAGAAGTGATGGGAATTGACTGCATAATGGAAGAAAGTGATAAAGATGTGGATGTTTGTGAAAAAATAGTACATATGAGTGGTAATATGATTATTTTGGAAAAAATAGATGGAGTGTTAGATGGTGTGGTAAGAATAATGAATTGCAATGCAAGAAACATTGGAGCTAGTGAAGAAAAGTGTGTTTGAAGACATAAAGAAGTCTCATCGGGTTATTAAACCTCTTTTAAAGTTAAACCTTTGTCAATAGTGTGGATGATGTAGATACTGTAAATAATGTAATGTGTAAGGTGGTGTATAGTGCGATTATGTCTAGCATATATTCAGGGCAATACTTCTTGGTGTTATTGTGTACATATTAGGATTAGGTGTAGTGTACAGTGAATTCTTTTCATTATTTTAATTTAATATGTATTAAGATTTTACTATTCTTAACTTTTACAATATATTAGCAGTTGTGTTACATGTCAGCATTTCAAGATTTACAAATATTGTAGGAATTAACTTACTGATTCTTTTATTTATTTGTTTAGAGGGCGTTGTGTGTAGAGTTCACCTTTGAGTCTGTAAAGTTATAAGTGATGGTCTGAAATACAGTTTGTGGCAGAGCCTAGAATGTCAAAGGGAAAGTTTCCATTGCCTCCAGAAGCAGACAGCTGGAGATGTCCAAGTGCTGTGGAAATAAACTACTTTCCAAGGTAATAGTGTGAAGATCTTCATTACCTGTCATACTCACTTGCTGCTTTTGAAAATACCTCCTTACATTATACATCAACTAGCATCTACTATTCTCTTTTAATTTCCTACTCTTCTCACATTTCTCTTCCTTCTCTCTTTTACTCAGTGGGGTGTGAGGTGAAAACTATGCTCCAACTGAATGTCACACCATGTGGTATTAGCTAATTAATCATCTGAATGTTTAGGTTGAACTTAAATACCCTGCTACCACAGTAGATCAGCTCAAGAAAGCACCGGACTGTTACTGTGAGGAAAATGATGGTGGTGTACAAACTATGAAAACTAGGACACGCGAGGAGTGTGACAGTACATAACACATGTAATAATATTTTGACACACTTAATAAATAGCATCAAAACCTTGGAAATCGAATTTGAGAAACTGGAACACACTAACATCTACCCAAAAAGCTGTGATTTTTATTTGAAGCCTTAAAGTGCCGAACATCAATATCATAGCTCACTATTAGCAAAAAAAATAGGATGTTTGGTCTTTTTAGTCAAGTCAAAATAAATTATGTGGTACCAAAAAGAGCAACTTCGCCCTAACTGACATTAAGAATTCAAGAGCATATGTATAGTTTTCAGGACTAACGATAGAACAGTGTCCACAAAAAACACTAATGTCAATTATTATTATTATTAATGTATTGAGGACGTAATTACCCAAAGGTGTTCTGGCGCTAAAGAAGGTAAGTATTGTGGCCGAAACTCCTCAGGATCGTATGTTGCTCAAATGGTCCACCTCTCGACACCACCATGGTCTGAACGTAATTACACAGACTCCATGGAGTGGTCAGGCGGGGAAAGGGAAGGAAGGGGACAGCAGGGAGGGAGACCTGTAAAAGAACAAGGCAAGTATAAACACCAAGATAACCTATAGCTTCTTCCTTTCCTACCCTAACCCTCTTGGACAATAAGTAGAACCCTTAAGAGCTGTCCCTGTAAAGAAAGAAAGCCTTCTCTTCTACTCTGTGAGACACATAGGACGGGTATTTGGTTGTCAGCTAGATCTGGAGGTGAAACATAACAATCAGCAGGTTTCTCAGCATTACAGAACATCCATTACGGAGAGTTCACAGAGGGTAGTATAACATAACAAATAGTCAATCCGTTTTGGCGGAGACAGGGGTGTGGAAGAGCCATCCTCCAGCTCACTCTCTGTACCCCTGCTTCTGGGCACATAAAGAAACATACATGACTAATTAACCATTGTTGTAAGCACACCAACATATATCCGGAATCAGAATTCTGCCCTCTGTCTCAATACGTCTTGGACAGAAGTCTGAAGTCACAAGGGTATATTCACAATGCACAAGGAGTGCTCAAAACAGTCTCACTCTCTCATGAAGGCGCCTCACTCTGAGGAAGAGTTAAACATCACTCATGGAACATAAACACGTAGAAAGCGCCCATTGCTCCGGGCAGTTAACCGAAGGAAACTGAGTGTTCCTTCTTCTCAAATAACAAAGTCACCTGATCAGGGCTATTAAATAAAGGATCGTTTTCCCCGCATGAACCGATGTCGGTTCGCCAACGCGGAAAAAGTTTCTGGACTCGCTTGCCCAGAATCCTTTGTAGCCTGCTAGTAGCGTAGTAGCGGATTTATCAGGAAGTCCCTAACCTTTGAGTTTTAAATGGGTAACTGTTGTAATGCGAAAACACGGAAAAGAGGCAAAGGTAAAGGGTTCCGCCAACGGAGCAACCAACCGAGCAGCGTTAATGCCCCCTCAGTCGCCACCACAAGGAAAAGAGCCCACAGCTTGTGACCTGGAAACAAATAGCGAGTTTTTTGTGCACGAAGCACCCTTACCAGCCTCCTTCTTCACAGCGGCTCCTTACGGGAAAAGTAATCGGCGTCTCTCCGATGTCCCGGGAGTCCTTTGAAGGAAATGCCTCAGGCGCGAGCTGACGTCACAGGCGTCAGAACCGCCGAGGCTCATGGGATTTGTGGTTTGGATCATGAATGCTGTGCTTTAGCGCGTTGGTGCAGTGTTCTTCTGTTTCCTTTCGGGTGGGACTCAACAGTAAGACAGGAGTCTGTCTAAGTTGTTTAAACAGATGTATTTTTAGAGCCTTCCAAAATGTTAAATAATTTGGCTCCATCCGCAATCTACCACCAAAACCTATGCACTCAAGCATCAACAAAAAACAAACATCTAAACTGTCTCTTTCAGAAGATGACAAAGATTCATTGAACTAGCTATAGGCAAAGCACCAAGTCAAATGCATTTATCTGTGTTTTCACAAAATATTTAACATGGTTCTTACAAAACTGCTTACCAAGTTCTTTGAAGACTATGCAAAAAAATGGAAGCATAGAATGAAGGGTAGCAGAAGTTATCTTGATATTAATTTCTCATGACACATTAGAGTCTTTCAGTTATAAGCATCTGTCTCTCCAAAATTGAGGATGTATGATCCAGGCAAACTCTCTGGCAAATAGATAGAAAAAACTGATTGGACTGTTAATTCGCCCCTCACAGAGAGATTATTTAAAAACACATACAGGATCTCCAGTGATAATAGGACTACTGCAGTGGCGCCGCACTTTTTGCCGCCCAGGGCGATCCCAGAGTTTGCTGCCCAGGGACAGCAGCTGAAGGTCTGAGCGGGGGGGAGGCGACGGAGGAAGACAAGTGGGAGGTGGCGACAGAGGACGTAGAGTGGGGGAGGCGACACATGGGGAGGCAATACATGCCGACAAGAGAGAGAAAACTTACCTTGCGCTCGCCGCCACCTCCCCCAAAAATGTGCCGCCTCCTCCCCCAGCCACGCCACTGGACTTCTGGTCCAAATTATTGATCACATTACCGCTTTGCTCCTGCCAGTGACGACTATTTGTATGCACAACAAACACATATGATAAGGTCTATTGACAATTTCAGTGGGTGAAGGTATTGAGAGCAACTCTGGATGAGAATTTCAGCACCAAAGACATGGCTCTAAACCAAATGCCCAAAGGATCCACAGAAACCAATGGATCAACCTCAGAACTCTGTGATATCAAATAGAAGTCGAAATTATGAAGAAAAGGGAAGTCAAAATCAAGTTAAACGCTGGTCCCAACTTCAAAAAGACCTAAGACTAAATCCAAAGAATCTATAGTCTCGAAAAATCCTAACATGGTGGGGTAAAGCTTAATTGGTGGAAATCAACTTTGCACCAATCATTAACTACACACTTTGCAAGATCACGCTAAGAATGGCTCAATATGTTTTTCCAGTGTCAGAAATAAAGTTATTTCTAGGTTCATATGGAATAATAAAGATCTACAAATACTATTGTCAAAATTTAGGGCCTTATTACGATGGCGGCAGGACCAAACACTGACAGGCCATCGGGGATGGTCCGAGCGCCGGATTACAATCTAGGCGGTCAGACCCACAGCGGTCGGGGGGAATACCGCCACCTTCAACAGGACTAGTGATCCTGGTGGGGCGGAGGACGGAATCGTAGTCCCTAATGAAGGTGGTGCCAAGGCAGGCACCGCCATCGGGATTACAATATCCTTTTCCGACAACCTTTTCATGTCGGGAAGACCGCTATGAAAAGGCTATCAGAAACAGAACTTGGGGGCCCCAAACAGAGCCATTGGGGCCACTGTAAAGTGGCCCTGGAGGCACATTTATTGCCTCCACTCACTTGTATGCACTGTGTGCCATGCAAGATATGGTGTATGGCACACAGTGCATGGAGGTGCAGAAGGTGCTCCATTCCATGGCGGCTTGTGCTGTGGCCCTTTTCATCTGCCGCAGCACAAGCCGCTATGTGTATGGAGCACTTTCCGACCGCCAGCACGGCAGTCATATCATAATGTGGCGGTCGGACTGCTGCCTGCTTGTTGGGTGGTCTCCTGACTGTAGCGACATCAGATGTGGTCAGTCAGACCGCCAGTATAATGAGAACCTTAGGCTCAATCAAGATCAAAAGGCTTAAGACTACCTGATTTTCACTGATGCCAGACCACACTTCTTTCAGTTAAAAATTATTTTATACATTTTCAGTAAAATGAAGGATAATATGTTCCGCAGAGCACATTCATTATTTGGTTTCAGTAGGTAGGGAATGGAAATATCTGTTCTAAGTAGAAGCATAATCACACCCACCAGTTATGCATTGGTGTGTTGCTTGCTGACTTCCATCCTGAAAGAACAATTTTAATCCCTAAGGTCTAGCAGCATTTCAACCCTTTGTTCAAGACAAGGGAGTTTTTCTAGAGTACAAACAGCAATGGGGTTGTGTCTGTGTTAAGGATTCTCTGAACATGTCCAAAAATAATATGAATACTGACACTCAAAAATCATTTGAAAGATGTCTTCACCAGGTCTCGGACAATTCCAGCAAATGTCTGTTGGAACGACGCCTTTCTTCTTAAGTCTAGAAGTAGTCCAGTGCGTTCACTTAATAATGAAGAACCACATTTGTGCTATGGACAGGGCGGCTTTGGGGCTCACTACGCCACTGGAGTCAAGCTATCCTGGCTGATGACGGCTGATAGCCAGAAACCGGTCCTAGGATGCTTGATTCCGGTCCAGGGAAGACATGGCTTGGCAGTTCGGGCTGGACTGTTCCCATGAGGCACAGGGTCAAGACTGATTTGCATATGGCCATGTCTGAACTGGGGTGGTGTGGTGAGCAAAATAACGATGGATTAAACCCAGATCTGTGACTGGGGGTGAGTGTTTTGCCATTGTGCAACATTCCGTCCATCATCTTGTGTGTTTTGCTGTTCACCCTATGTGGGAAGGGTATGCCCAGACGTGGGTCCCGTGCTCACTACGCCACTGGAGTCAAGCTATCCTGGCTGATGACGGCTGATAGCCAGAAACCGGTCCTAGGATGCTTGATTCCGGTCCAGGGAAGACATGGCTTGGCAGTTCGGGCTGGACTGTTCCCGTGAGGCACAGGGTCAAGACTGATTTGCATATGGCCATGTCTGAACTGGGGTGGTGTGGTGAGCAAAATAACGATGGATTAAACCCAGATCTGTGACTGGGGGTGAGTGTTTTGCCATTGTGCAACATTCCGTCCATCATCTTGTGTGTTTTGCGGCTTTGGGGGTGACCTGGGATAGCCAAATGTGGGTCATTTATTTTGGTCAAAGAGTAAATCACATTTTAAACATGCAGCATTTTTCCATTTCATTTGGATTTTCTGGTTCAATTTAGAGGTTTTCAGTTAGAGACGTTTGTACACATTTTACACAATGTGGCCTTCTTATGAAATTATATCTAGTAGAACTGGAAGGCACCTGGCCTGGTTTAGAGAAAATCACCTCTTTAAGAAGATTTAGACCTTAAGGTCAAATAGTCCAAATTTAGCTTGAAGTTTGGAATATGCTAGGGGAAAATTGGGGTTGTCCATATAATATATCAGTGACACTCCCTTCTGTACACATCTTTCTCAATATATGGGTGATTCTAGCACTTTGATCATTTTCTTCTACTGGATAGTGTAGTAATGCTTATTCAGTTAATAAGCTTTTCTATACTATTATCTAGCTTTTTGAGAGTCAGTGGCCTGGCTAAAATTTCACATGCAGATCGTGGTATATTAAATTGGAAACTAATCAATGAAGACAGAATTTGACAGACGCTATCAACTCTTCCTCTAATTTCAGTCATCCTGGGTTATTAGATTCACTAGGAAAATCCAAAGACAGCACTGATGTCTGAGGAAGGCTGTCTGATAGTTGAAAACATTTGCAATGTGACGCCTCCCTGATGCTTTTTCAGCCACAGTTTTTTAGAATGAGTCTTGCATTTTTTAAATTTACTCAAGATATGTTTTCTGGCATCTGACATCCTGATAAGAAACACAATAAGTAATTTAAAATCAGATTCACCATCACTCTGCCAGTTTCCACAATAACCCACCAAGAGATTTATTTGGGGGAACACTTTTCTAATAGGGATCTCATGAGGAAATCTTTAAAGTTGTATTTTGGATGGGGAGTGGCTTAACGCGCGACCGAGATGGCTGGGTTTTCGTGAGCTCCGTCAGTCCGCTGTTGCGGATGCTCACTATTCTGGTGATTTTCGTTCACCAAACCACTGTATTAAGCGGCGGAACACCCTGGGAGCATTTGGGAGTGTGTATAGGTGATTAGTGAGCCTCCCTGTGCTGAGAGGAGTTTGACGAGTTTTCTTCACATCGGGATCGCAAAATGGCGGTCGTCACAAAGGTTTCCTCGTTTCAGAGCCTGACGACATAAAATTGGCTCGCTTGTCTGCTTGGACCTCACGTCCATTTCCTCCCCGTTGCTTGAGGTATTCTCTTGCCCTCTTCTTGACCTCCCTTTCTTCGTTTTTGTCACCTCTGGAGGTCACTTGGTACTGCGTTATCATCTTTTTAAAATGGCTTCTTCTGGAAGTTGCTTTCTACGTTTAATGTCTTACTCTCAGTTGACTGTACTTCAATGGATGTCTTTCTACATGTTTGCAACATGCTTTTCCGAAAAGTCTTTACTTTATTGTGCTGGCCCTGATAAAAATGGTGGTTGCTGATAGCCTTTCACCTGTGCCACATGTTGCCTGCCATTTCAACACCTTTGGAGCTCATTTTGATTATTGCTGATTATACAGTATCTACTTTGCTTCATTCCCAGTAGTTGGAGGGTGCCTGTTATTTCCCAATGTGATTTTTACTTGAAGGAGTATTTTTACAGCGTGTCTACACTTTTTGGACTCTTTTAATCTGTGTGCGAATTTTGTACTACGTTTGCATACTGGTTGGTCGCCCAGCTTCTGTTTATTGGGCATTACCACCTTGCTTTTCACAAAAAAAAATGTGATTGTATTCTGTGCTCACTTTCACACAACTACGTTTTTAGTCAACTTGGTGTATCTAACATACTTGCTTCCAATGGCGGAGGGTATGGGCATTCCCTCCAAGGACAGAGATATTAAAGGTCATTTGAAGAGGTCCAAGCAAAGGTCACCCACCCCGGATTCTCCGCCTAAGAGTAGTTTGGATTCTGCTTCTACATTAGACACGATCGTACATGAACTTAACTCAGTTCATGATATAGCACAGAGTACAAAAACGAATACTGATTTACTTCTAATTGAGGTGGCGGCAATTCGTAATGATCTTAAAAACCTCCCATTACGTGTTTCCAATGCAGAATCTTTAATAAGTACTGTTGAGGATTTTACCAACAAACAAGCTAAACATGTCCATGGCTTAGAGCGCTCTTTGGCTTCCTTGAGGCGCGACCTAACTGAGCAAGAAGACAGAAGTCGTAGAAGTAACCTTCGTATTTTTGGTTTTCTGGAGCATTGTGAAAAATGTGCTCCTTCTGTGCTGGATTTTCTACTTACCTGGATCCTTACTGCTCTGAATATTTCCTTTCACAAGGACTTTGAAATAGAGCGTGCTCATGAAGTTCCCACCTTTAAATCTAAGTCTCTATCCTCTCCAAGACCGGTGATCTTTAAACCTTTGCGCCATCAACATACTGAGCAAATCCTGGCCCAAATGAGGAAAATTAAAACCCTACAATGGGAAGGTCACAGAATTTCAATTTCACAGGACTTTGCCAGAGACACGGTCATTCGTGGTAAGGGCTTCTCAAATCTACGTAAAAGGCTCATAGATATGCATATTCCATATTCCTTTGCAGGTCTTTCAGGATTTAGAATATCTTTCAGAGGGCGCTCACAGATTTTTTATGAGCCCTTGGATATTTCTACTTTTCTGGATAATCATTCTGAATCACAGATGGAATCTGAGTCTCTTCCTGGCACCTCTCATCCTTAACACCTTTTATTACCTAATACGTTGGTTTTATGCTCTCTGTGTCTTACCACTAGTATGTGGTTAATATTGTTCCTGTGTTTCCTTGTTGTATGATAACAATATAATGTCATGGTTATTAGTTTTATATTGTATATTCTTTTTTTTCACTAACTTTTTCCTTTACAGCCTTTACGGTCTTTCATATTCTTAAGATGGATCCTTGAGAATTCCCATTCAATATGTGGGTGTTACTTTGGTACTATCCGGTAATTCTTTGGTTGTACATGTCAGACCCCCCAGGATATAGCGGCATGGATTCGCAAATTTAGCGGCACAAATATGGAAATTTAGCGGCACAAATATGGAAATTTAGCGGCATTTTTGCGGCACTTTATTTTACTCATAATCATTAATTTTCAGCCTTAAATCAATGGAAACTCTTTTAGCAGAGTATTCCACTTTGAATAGGAAACCTGGAATATGGAACAGAGGAAGCAGCCCACAGGTGAAGGCTGTTACCCTTTGGAAATGCAATTCTCCATTTGCTTTAGTATAGGTTGGTAGCAGTTATCACACCTTTTGACACATTGCGGGTTCGGTGTTTGGCACATCCTTAACCCTTTTCTCGCCTGAAAGTCTGAGGGCGGCTGGACACCGCTTTCGTGGACAAGCCATGGCCCTTTGAGCAGGTCCGAGAAGGTCCACTGTGAGAAAAATAACTGACTATTAGTATGCAAACCTTTTGAAATCCTACCACTGCCCATTTATTTTAAAGCTCGAAATGATTCTGGTGCTCCCGGTTTGCTGGGCCATCAGATGTCTTGAGTAGATCAGATGCTGCCTCCACCTCACAGAACTGTATGGACAGCAGGTGACCTGATTGAGGGGAGAAGAGTTTAATGGGGAGTTGTTTTCGATACCCCTGTGGGCAGGCGCGCAACACCCATTGGACGCAAAGGGCTTCAGCCCCCCCGTCGTGTGTGGCAACCCGGACAGCTTCCCGGACACACATAGCCGCACCCGAGCACTTCACAGGTCTTTTAAAGGCCATTTGCATGTTAATGAGGCCTCGCGGTTGTTTCACCCCTTCTAAGAGCCCCTGCAGCTCCACTCTGCCTATTGCTTAAAGATTCAGCCCCCCTCCGAAGTTTTTCTTAGCCCCCCCCCCCCCCCCGAAATTTGGCTCTAGTTACGCCTCTGCCTGTGGGGGCAGAACATCATCGACTACGGGATTAGGTTCAGGGGTTGTACATTGCTGATTTCGCAGGCACTTTTGTAAAAATTGCGGCATTTTTACAAAAGTGCCGATTTTGCGGGCACTTTTGTAAATATCGCTGCATTTTTACAAAAGTGCCGATTTCGCGGCAAGCCGCGAAATCGTGAAATCGCAAAATCCTGGAGGGTCTGCACAATATGCTGAACTGCTTTAAGGCGACGAGGCTGAGCTCCCGGACAGTCCTTTCTCTCTTGCCTCTTAAAACAAGCATTTGCAATGCAATAGGTCTCGCATTTACGCGAGTTTGAGCTATGGACATTGCAAATGATAATGCCTTTTATTTTTGTTTTCGTTTTTAAAACATAAATAAAAGGCATAGTCATTTACAATGCCAATTGCTTAAAGTCGCGTAAATGCGAGACCTATTGCATTGCAAATGCTTGTTGGAGTTGGGTTGAGGCGCATTTATTTAATTTCGCTCAGTTATAACTGGAAACTCGGCAATTGGGGCCCCAGCCTATGAGCTGCCCCATTGTACCCAGATTCAATAGACATTGAGATCCAGGCTCTTCATAATAAGATGTATCATTTTTGTATGATACCTCTGCCATATTTTGTAAATATTGCAGTAAAAAGTACTAAGAGAGTCGATGTTCTCCGATTTCACCTGAGCAAAGCCACAAAAGATGGCCTTGGTTGTAAAGTCAATGTAAAACTATCGCTTATTATGAAAGTGTAATAAAAGTTTTTAATTTAAATGTCGGCCACAGGTGTTAGAAGGTGCTTGATTGATTTGTGCGTCATATTTTAAGTGCTATTTTCCTTCCTTTCCTTTCACTTTCTTTCTTACCATCTTTTTATTTCTCTGATCTACTCCAACCTCGTTCCTGTTTGCTATTTATTGGCTTCTCCTCTTGGTGGTTTTCTTTTTCTTAGTTTCTATTGATGGAATCGTTTTTCGATATCTATTTCTAGTTAGCTGGTCTTCTCCTGGTTTTTATCGCTCATTATTTTTTATGATACTTGAAGTATAATATATATATATTTTTTTCTTCTATTTTCGTCATTCTTTCTCTTCCTTTGCTTGTCTATTCTTTTATTCATGCTCCCTGTATACTTTTTTTTTCATTGAGCAGCTTGTAGATATTACAATCACATCCCCCCGCAAATGGGGGTAGCAGATTTTCCCCAGACCATACATCTTGAACAAGCTATTTGTCTGTTAAAAAAAAACAACAATATAAATGAAACAAACCAATTCCCACCCGACCCACCTCTACCCCGGCACTTATATGTACATTCATGGTTCTGATGACAATAGTTGTGGTGTATGACAGTACAGATGGCAGACCTATGACGCACGACTTGCATGCAATGTCCACTTATGTGGCAAATTAAATCAGATCTGGATGGGTGAGGAGATATCTGGTGAGAGAAGCCCAGAAGTCCTTTGGTTGAGATGCTTTGGGCAGTTCATCTGCGCATATTTCCAATTGAGTCCTGCAATATATTAGATCCCGGAGCCACCTCCCGACCGTTGGTACGACCCGTGCCCCCCAGCACTTCGCCACGGCTCTCTTTGCAAATAGAGTTGCTATAGCCACTAGTCGCCTATGACAAGGTTTAAGTTTCTGCACCCATCCCAGCAGACATATCTCAGTTACACAGCCAACCGGCTCCACAATGATATCAGTCAATACCTGTGAGACAATTGTCCAGAATTGTAAAATGCCAAAACATGACCATTCTAAATGCATAAAACCTGCATCTGCCTGGCCGCAGCGCATACAGCATGAATTTTCACGCAGATCAAATATGTGAAACTGAGTCGGAGTATAGTAAAGTTGGTTCAAATATTTAAAATGGATTATGCGGGGATTGCAGTTCGCTGTCAGGCGCCCCATTAAGACACAGCAAGCCTTCCAAGCCTCAACGTCAGCGGAGTGGACAGTATACTATTCCACCGCAAATAAGAGGGAGATTCACTCATCTCCTGTTCCAGGAGAGATGCATTATATAATTTAGTAATGAGGCCTCGCCTTTGTTCCGCTCCTAAAACCGCACGCAAGGCCTGTAGCGTTCGCTGTACGGTAGGGAACTCTGGATAAACTTCCCGCATCGCCTGTCGCACCCGTACATATGTGAACCACAACATCATTCCAGTTGCCTGACCCACCTGCAGGTCAGCCAGAGTGCGGAACCGACCTTGTTTGTATAAATCGCCCATATTTACAATTCCCACCTTACTCAATGTTTTCAAAGCTGCCTGATCCCTCGCAGCCGATATATTAGGATCAGCAGCAAGTGGTAAGTTTGGTGCATACAAATAATCAGACTGTACCCTATTCGCAAGAGATTTCCACGCCCAGGCAGTACAGTGAACCAGGCTGATTTTCGAGCGTGGTCCCCCACTCCCGCCCATCAAGGTCGCCGCCCTCAGAGACATAGGGAGAACAGAGTCCGCCTCAATCGCAACATCCAGTTGAAACTTCTGTGGATAAAACCAGAAGTGCGCAAACTGCGCCTGGGTGCATAGATAATATAATCGCAAGTCTGGGGCCTCGAAACCCCCACGGTTAAAGGGCTGCATCAATACATTCCAACTGCAGCGAGGTCTTCCACCCCCCCAAACAAACGTTAAAAGGGCCGACTGCAGTGTAGTGAACAGAGCTTTATTCAGACAAATAGGAATGTTAACAAATAGGTAAAGTAGCTAAGGTAGTTGTGGCGGGGTATCAGTGACAGAGTCGGCAACCAGACCAGGATTGTGTAGTGAAGGCTTTATTTTATATAACACTCTCTTATGGCGGGATACCCGTCGTGAGACTACAGATGAGGGAGAGTCCGGCGTGCTCCTTCTTGGGGACTCCAGACTGAAAAGGGGGTCGTGTTTCACCGCCTGGAACTCCGCTGTCTATGCTGTTTCTTTCGGGTCTCGTTGTGGCTCCGAAGCAGTCGACCAATGATCCCCAGGTGATACGGCACAAAGAGAAAGGAGAAAGAAACCAAGGATTAGGACGGTCGTCCTGCACTCTATCAGAAGGGGCCGGGAGTGAGGGAAACCGAGTGCTCAGGCGATACTATTGCTCTCTTAGTGTAATCGAGTGTCAGTGCTCAGTGAGGGAAGGGGGTTTGCAGGATCACGCGATATATACACCCAATGGCTCGGTACGGACTCTCACAGGGTAGGCGGTGTCCTTCTTCCCACCCAGCCCGCTACCCGTCCCCGCACCTGTTCGAATCACGCTCCTCCCGTGGGAACGTGGCGGGGCGGCTCGAGGAGTCGTTGGGCTCCTGGCTTGTTGGGGTCTTCTCCAGTCGTCCTCTCTTGATCTCTCCTCATCTCCACTCTGCACGGTTCTTCTTTCGCCTCCACTCCAACTCTCCTTCCACCTCCAGAGAAACGCCGTCTGTCTCCTTCCGGGATTCCGCTAGCTTTGTACAACCCACCAACGTGACGTCGGCAGGGGGAGGAGTTTCGTCGTGCTGAAAGGCTGCGTTAAAGGAACCGTTTCTTGAGTCCAGTCTTGTGATTGATATGGGAACCACTTGTCCGTCGTGCAGTGTACCTCTGGCCGCTGTATGGGAAGAGAAGGGGGCAAAAGATCGCCTTTTGAACAATGGTTCCATGGAGCCGCTGGTGACTGTGGCATGTCCTCCGCCCCGTCACAGTAGGAAAACCATTTTAATGACAGCGATGCGATCCGCAAGCAAAAGCGGAAGTTTAGCCCAGCGCGCAGCTTGGTCTGTAATTTTGTCAATGGCATGGCCATAATTAACCGTTATTACTACTTCAGGGTCTCTAGGCAGCCATATGCCCAAATATTTCACTGGATCAACAGACCACGTCAGGGGATAGTCCAAAGCGAATTCCGCAGTGCCTGCCGTCAACGGAAATACGGTGGACTTAGCCCAGTTGATGCCTAGGCCCAAGTACCTCTCAAATTTAACATATTCAGGGAGAAGAGCAGGCAAGTAGGTAGCTGGTTCTCGGACATATAACATCATATCGTCAGCGTATAATGACATTACTAACGGTCTCTGTCTAAACCTCAGCGAAGCCTGGGCATGCAGCTGCCTCAGTTTGCACTCCAGGGGCTCCAGTGCCAAGGCAAATAGCATAGGTGAAAGAGGGCAACCCTGTCTTGTGCCGCGTTTGATAAAAAATGGATCAGAGACCCAGCCATTCACGCGAACTCGTGCTATTGGTGCTGTATACAGGAGGTGTATCCATTTTAAAAAGAATGGCGGTGGTCCCATCCGCAGTAGAACTGTGAACATGAACTCCCATTTAATGGAGTCGAATGCCTTGGCTGCGTCTAATAGCACGGCTACTGCTTGGAAATCCTGTTTGAAATTATAGAGGGTCAAAAATATTGTGCGGAGATTATGCATTGTGGAGCGTGAGGGCACAAACCCCGACTGGTCCGGCAGGACCAGTTTGGGGACCAGTGGCTGAAGCCTGGCTGCAATCATTTTAGCCAATACTTTCACGTCAATATTTATAATTAGGGCTCCCGGTTTTATGGTATTTATTTTTTTGCCATTTCCGTCTGTATTTATCAATATTTATTTTTTGGATATTTTATCTGTATTTCTCCATATCGATTTTTCCTACAAGTAAAAGACGTCGCTGCAGCTAGTATTTTTCCACATTTATTTAAATTGACAATGTACACATACACTCGTTTGTTATTGGTCAATACATTAATCTGAAAACTTTGCCATTCGCAGAGTGTTCCAAATATAACTTATATGTTATGTTTTATCTACATTGCACGACTTCTACCATTTTCTGCTACCATTCGATTTTAGACCTTCTCTACTTTCGAGGATTTTATCGCAGACTGGCATCTAGTGCTTGTCAGTTTTAGAAAGTTTTAGTCGCTATATATTTATCTTTTTTTACGGTTATTACATGTCTTATAAATATGCTGGTTGTGGCTGTGAGTCAGGCGATACGCCTAAGATGGTTTTGAATTGATGGTGGTTTAGTCTGTGGGCGCTCTCTTATCCCCACAAACCTAGCCCTCCTCTGCACACCATTGTTGAATTTGCTCACTTTAAGCAGGCGGTGACCCGGGGGTGCTCCAAGGAAGTGCAGAGATCCCTTGGACAGATAAAGACCTGTTAATAGCAGAATACTGGCAGGTGAGGCTGGATGGCAGAGTCCGCTGCTCTTCTGAAGACGTGTCATCAAGTTACAAAGTTTTCAGAACCTCTGGTATGACTTTCATCAAGGCTGGCGTTTTTGTACTTAAAGGATGAGCTGGCTCACCTTCCTCCTGGGCTCAGTGTTAGTCAGTTAGGCATCTATTAACCCTTGCTGCTCCAGATAAGAGAGGCACGCGTGGAGCACCGTAGAAAGATGCCTGCATTTGATTTAATACAATGAATGGAACATACCAACAGAACTGACGGTGTTTTGGCACTCTAAGCCATGCCTGTTTCAATTATATCATTTTATCAACATCGGAAGAAAGGAAGAAAGGCTGAGTTGGGCTTACAAGGATTCAAGCGTGTGACCTTAAAGTTAGACTGAAACCTTTGTTGGATTTCCTCAATCCATGGATGTATTTTATCTTGTATTTCAGACCTCCCCTCCCTCCCCCCCACGTTGTGTGTGTGAGCCCGGGCTGTAAGACAGCTTCCCCGGGCACACACACTGACAGTTTTTGTGCTGCCAGCCACACCGGAGTACTTCACAGGTCTTTAAAAGACCATTCACTTGTTAACGAGGCTTTGTTGTTTTTCACCCCTTCTTAGAGCTCCTGGATCTCCACTCTGCCTATGGCTGGAAGAATTACTCTGTGAGCAATCACCATACCATATGCTGGAGCACGACAGCACCGCAAAATGTGCTAGTATTTACCTGTTTTTAAATATAAATACAGACAAAGGAAAACTTGTTTTCCGTCTGTATTTATATGTAAAAATCCGTTTAAACGGAAAACCGGGAGCCCTATTTATAATGGATAGGGGCCTGTAGGAATCGCAGATCTTAGCTTCCTTTTCAGGTTTCAGAAGCATGACGAATAGAGCCTCCCGCATGGTGGGAGGAAGGTCACCCGATTCATACGCTTCAGCAAATACTTCTAAGAGGCGCGGCGCCAAAGCATCCGCATACGCCTTGTAAAATTCGCTAGGGAGTCCGTCCAAACCAGCTGTCTTGCAGATCGGGAGGAACATTATAGCCTGTTTCACATCCTCCGCTCCGAACGGAAGCGTTAGATATTCTCTGTAGTTAGGAGGCAGCCAGCCTAGTGCCACATCATCCAAAAAGGCGTTAATTTCATCTGCCCCTATCTGGTCCCGCTCCCCATATAGCTCAGAGTAATAGTCCCGTACCATGCTGCTAATTTCTGTTGAGTCGAAATGCCGTACGCCCTCCCTGTCCAACATTTCAGTATTGGGAGTCTGGCTGCGCGGTGCCGCCAACTTTTGCGCCAAGGAGCGACTAGGACGCCCTCCCTCTCCATAATAATGTGCGATGCACCTCCGGGATCTGTGCGCTATCTCCTGATCTACGGTCTCATTATGTTCTGTCACGAGATCACGTATCGCAGCTAACGTCTCAGCTAGCATAAGCGCGCTCCAGCATTGCAATTTCGCCTGCCAGCTTTTGGATCCTGCGGCGTAGGTCCTTCAGGACCCCGGCTTGGGCTCCAATACACACAGCACGAATGGTCACCTTAAAGGCTTCCCACATAACCCCTTGCTTGTCGACAGTCCCCTTATTTTCCCGGAAAAAGTTATAAATGGCCTCACCCACTGTATGTCTGAAAATTGATCTGTCAGGGAGGACAGCTGCAGTCTCCACGTGAATGGGGTCGCTCATATCCCGGAACCTTCAGTTCCAGGAGTACAGGAGAATGATCATACAGTGTTTTGACTAAGTGTGTCACATCTGCAACCCAGGTACATGCATCAGCAGACAGCAGCCAATAGTCCAGCCTGGACCAGGTACCGTGCACAGCTGAAATGAACGTGCTCTCCCGAGACCCCGGATGCCTCATACGCCATACATCCTGCAATCCCCTGCCTCCATTATGCTCAAAAGCGAGGTAGTGGATAGTCTGTGGCGTGTTACCCCCACACCCAGTCTGTCTGCATTCACATCCAAGCAGGTGTTAAAGTCCCCATCCCAAACAATTTCCGCTATGGGGAAAGCAGAGAGTCGACGCCATACATCTGCAAAGAAGGGATGGTCATCCACATTGGGGCCATAGACATTCACCAGAATCACATTCATGCCCCCCAGTATCCCATGCACTACACCCAACTGTCCCTGATCATCTGTATCTGTGCTATGAACCTGAAATGGGACCCCTTTATTGACCAGAATCATCACTCCGTGGGAATATGAGGAGTAGGAAGAAGCAATCCACACACCCGCCCATCGTAATCCCACGTTCCGTTCTGTGAGGGGGGTAAGATGTGTCTCTTGCAACATAGCCACATGCACATTCAGCCTATCTAGGTACGCCATTACCGTTCGTATCTTTTTCGGGCTGTTAAGACCTCGCACATTCCATGTTAAAAAACAAAAATTATCGCTCTTAAGTCCCATACTCATTGGATTTACCTAAACATTATGGGTACATTGCGGTGAACAGTGTGACAGAGTACAATATCGCATATCCTCAGAAGACATTGCAAGTCATATGTATGCCAACGCTGGAAATCAAAGAACCACAGCACATTTCTGCATAGATCTACAAACCACAACATTCAGCATCTCATGTCATTAGGTAAACTCGGGTCATGTAGGTCCAAACCCCCCCACCCCCCTGCCAACCCCCCACCCACTTCGGCCACCCCAACAAGCTAAAGCTATCCCATGAACAAAGTAACTACCTCCCCAAAAAATTTCAGAAGCGACCCGTCCCACTCAACCCAAAGAGTAAGAAAACCAGTGCAAGTGGGGGACTCCCATGCGGGGGGCATCAGCACGCGACTAACCTCCCAACTAGTAGGAGGTGGCTGAGCAAAAGCGATACCTATGCCTTGCACTTAATAGTACTACTACCTCCCCTACCCCTGGAAGAATGATAATCTATATAGTCTGTGGCTCACATCAAATGCGACCTGCAGAAAAAAATCAGTAGTGAAAGGTCATGTCACATCTTGCATACAATATCAAACAGTCGGAATGAAATGTAGAAATCAGCTGAATGGTCCCCTTTACTCCTCCGTGTCCGAGACCACCTGCGACCCTCGTCTCACCTTTTTCAATTGCTTAGCATGCTCATGCGCAGCTTTGGGATATGTGAAGATTTTGAAATCACCATCGGAGCCAACACGCAGGCGGGCAGGGTATAACATCACGTATGGAATCTCTTCAGCTTGCAGAATCTTTTTTACAGCACCATACTCCCGCCTTGCGGCCTGCACCGCAACCGTAAAGTCAGGGAAAAAAGAGATGTTATTGCCCTGGTGCACAATATTGCCCTTTTCACGGGCCATTCTCAGAATCACATCCTGATCCCTGTAGTTCAACAGTCTCGCTATTACTGGGCGGGGTGGGGCACCTGGCACAGGCCGCGCTGCTAGGGACCTGTGTGCCCGCTCAACTATAAACATTGGAGAGAGTTGTTCAGTCCCGAAAATTTCTTTCACCAAGTTCTCAACAAACAATTCCATCTTGCCTACATTTGTGGATTTAGGAAGCCCCGTGATTCAAACGTTGTTACGTCGAGAACGGGCCTCCAAATAATCGTTCTTTGCCTGTATCAGGGATAGCACCATCTCCTTCTTCAATTTCTTCCCCGCCACCTCGCCCAGCCCGTCCTCCGTCGCCGACACACGTTGCTCCATTTCACCCAATACGTGCACTGTGTTTCTCCAGCTGTGCCGACATGTGGTCCAGTCGGTGATTGACTGCTGCCATTGTCCTTTCTATAGATTGCAAGCTGCGCTGCATTGCCTGCAGAGTCGTTTCAAATGTGGGGGCCCCAGAGCCTGGAGCGTCAGCCTCTGAGTCTGATGCCGACCGTTGCACGGGCTTGGTTGTTTTACGTGCCTTGAAAGTGAGGCGAGGCTGTGATTTGTCTGTGCGCCCCATGGCTGGACACAAGCCGGACCCGCAGGCCCAGTTGGAGCAAGCAGAGCAGGGTGCCCCACGTTAGGGCCAAGCGAGTCTGTCGCTCTTGCAGATTGGGCCTTCGCGTTATAATCTAGCAGATATGAGTGCCCCCGTATGCGGCACGAGCCGCAGCTCTAGTGGCGCCGGTAGTTTACGGACCTCAATGGGCCCTTAGGGACACGGTGTGATGCTGCAGCGCATGTATCCGGTTCCAGCGCAAACTCGAAGTGTCCATTTGCCAATACAACCAGCCTTATGTGACCCCCAAACAGCTCCCGAGCCGCCTCGCTGTCCAGCGGTGCATGCGCAGTCTTTCCAGGTGCCTTCTACAAGCAGGCCCAGGCAGGTGGTTCCGATGTCTCCCCGTGGGGGTGCCGCCCGGGCAGCCAGCCACTCCCTCGCGCTCCAACTCCCTGCCACAGTGCACAGGCCGCAGCCTCCCACGCCAGCGCTACCTTCGCGGACACCAGTCAGAAGGTAAGCCGCCCCCCATTCACCGCAACTGTCGTCTAGCGCTCAGAGGGCTGCCGCTCCCGGTGCAGTCCCAGGCCAGGTCCTCAGGTCGCCAGTCTCGCCTCCTCGCAGGTCGGCGTCCGCTTGTCCGCGCAGTGCAGCGATGATCTCAGGGCACTCCGCTACTGCGAGGCCACCGCCCCACGGTCTCCAGGCCCCGCCACCATTGCCATTTTGGGGGACAAGCTCCGGACGCGATACCTCTGCTTCTAATGCCTCCACAGCCGTCCCGGGTCACAATATAGCGCCGATCTGGGCAAGGTACAGTTGTGATAGGGGTCGCTCAATTTTCAATGATTACTGGTAGCCGGGCAGAGCCTCGTTAGTGAGCGGCCATCTTGCCGTGCGCTCAAGCCACGCCCAATGCTCCCTGTATACTTATTCTCCTTTTGCTTGACTTTTCCCTCCTCTCTTTTCTTTGTTTCTCTGCTGGTGGTTTGTTTTTTCTGTTTGTTATTTATTATGCCTTAGGCTGCTACGTACAATACCTAATATTACTATTTATAATTCCATAATTGGATATTTATCAGGCTTTAATGTCTCACTTTTCTATTTAGGTTATCATTGTATGTTGACTACTTCTTACATATGATCTATTTTTTGAAATTTGTATTCCTTAATATTTTTACGATGCAGTAAGTATCTCTTCTTCTAATTTCCACCTTCTATCTCTTTCTTTGTTTGTTCTTCTTTTATTCATGTTCTTTGTTCATTTATTCTACTTTTCCACTTATTTATTATTTTTACTCTTTTTCCTTTCTTTATATTCGTAAGTTATGGATTAACTCTTATGTAGAATTTTCTTTTTAATTCTTCATTTTCCATTTCCTAGAGTATTTATTCCTGGATGCTATCAATTTTGTAGTGTTTGGTATGTTAAGGTTTGCGACTTATAATGCTTTACATTGTCATTTATATTGCCTCAAACTGCTATTCATTATACCATATATTAGTATTTATTGCCTTAGATTGTTATTTATATTACCCGCTATTGTTATTTATAATGCCTTCTCTTGATATTTATCTGTTATTGTTGTCTCACCTTTCTATTCAGCATATATAATATGTTGATCATTGATCAAATATGTTATATATTTTTGGAACTTGTATTATTTACTGTTATTAATGGATTATTGATAGTTCAGTCGATATTAATATTTTTCCATTTGTTCTGTCGCTTAATGCAATATTTATTTATTGTTGGGCATCCTACATTGTGTTTGTTGGCCTCTGTAGTTGCTCCTCCACGTTATTTTCCCCATGCAAATTGTCTATTACAGACATCCCCTGGTGGGGTTTTTCTTTTTTTATGCTCCTTTTTTCTTTGGAGTATTTTTGTTCTTTCTTTACTTCTTTCTAGTCGTTTCTCTTCCCCTGGGGACATCTGCTTCGGTATTTTTGATCTTTTCTTCTCTGGGGACTTCTGCTTTGGTTCATTTTTTACATTTTTATTGCTTACCATTACCCCTATATCTGATGATCTGTTGGATTGTCTTCCCTTTTTCCTTTATCAGATGTTCTTATTTGTGTTGTCTTATGTCTATCTATGACTGGTCTAAATGTAATCGCACTTAATGTTCGTGGTCTGAATCACCCTGTTAAGAGGGCCAAGATCCTAGATTATTGCAAAAGTCTATCTAGTGATATTGTTCTTCTTCAGGACACTAAGATAGCCTTTAAGGAAGCTTTGCTTTTGCGGAAGGAGTGGGTTCTTGATGTTGCTTGTTCTGAAGCCTCTGGTAAAAAGAACGGGGTCGTGACTTTGATTTCCAAAAACTCTGGTCTATCTATTGTTACTGCTGAGCATGATACTAATGATAGATGGCTGATGGCTACTTTCTCGCTTGACCAATGGTTCGGATGATTTCTATATCATGAATATAGATGCCCCTAACATTGATGATCAACTTTTTGGGCGTTTCATAAATAAAAAGCTCTCTGACATCCCTCAAGATGCTAGAACAATTGTTGGCGGTGATTTTAATTTGCCCTTGGATCCTATTTTAGATAGACACTCTGCTTTTAAATTTCGTCCCCCTAGGTCACACAAACAATTGCTCAATATGTGTTCTTCTCATCAGCTTCTTGATGCTTGGAGATTGCATAATCCTACGGTTAGTGATTTCACATTTTTCTCCTCTCCACATTCTAGTTTTTCTTCTATCAACTATCTTCTACTTGATGCTGCTCTTTTAAAACATACTATAAACGTTATGATTCATCTAATAGTCGTTTCTGATCATGCAGCGGTCTCATTGACTCTCCTTAATCTTACGGATAAAAACGGACATCGTACTTAGTGTCTTAATACAGAGATTTTGTTTAAGAGCTAAATGAGGAAATTGATAACTTCTTCAAAGAAAATGAGTCCTCGGTGAATTCCCCAATAGTTTTATGGGATGCATTTAAATGTACTGTTTGGGGTCATATTATCAAAAAAATGTCAAAAAGAAATATTTATATTAGGAAGTCGCTGCAATCTTTGGGGGATGAGATCAAACGTAAAAAGGGGCTATATAGAGGTTCTAATGATATGTCTCTCCTACAAAATATCAAGAATCTCAAATACTCTTGCAACTCTATAGTCACTAAAAGAGCTTATATTGGTGTACATGCTCAGAAATTTCGACATTTGTTACTACATAATAGAGCGGGTAAGTTGTTGGCTGCTACCTTAAAATATCAGAATACCAATGTTAAGTCTACACAGATTTACTATATTAATGATACAAATGGTTCTAAGAAATTCCATACTCAAGAAACACTTGAAGTCTTTCGTGATTTTTATGAAAAGTTATATACCCCTAAAGATCAATGCGACTTATCTGTTTGCCAGCAGTTTCTAAATTTGATTCCTACAAATACTATTTTGCATGCTGATATGATTGACTTGGGGAAACCGATATAGACTGATGAGATAATTCAGGCTATTAAGGCCACTCGGTCGGGGAAAGCTCCGGGGCCTGATGGGTTCATTATTGCTTTTTATAAAACTTTTTCGTCCTCAATAATAAAATACCTTAAGGAGGTTTTTGATAATTTTGTCCTTTCTGGTAAGGTCTCTGGTTCAGCTGCCGAGGCTACTATTGTCGTAATTCCGAAAGAGGGCAAGGATCATTCTGATCCTAAAAATTTTCGTTCAATTTCATTATTAAATATGGAGGTTAAAATTTGTACCAACATTTTGGCTAAGAGGTTAGAGGGTCATATTCCTTCTCTTATTTATGAATCTCAGACTGGTTTTGTGAAGGGGAAACTTGCTAGAGATAACATCCGACCCTTTTGTCATATTTTGGAGAAAGCTAAACTCTCTACTTTACCTTCGCCGGTGATTGCCCTGGATGCTGAAAAGGCTTTTGACAAAGTCTCTTGGCCTTTTTTACAAGCAGTACTTCAATCACATAATTTAGGGGACTCTTTTATCAATATGGTGATGCCTTTAAATGTGCAACCTAAAGCTAACATCAGAGTCAATGAGGCCACGTCTTCTTTTTGTAATCTCTGTCAGGGCACTAGTAAAGGGTGCCCATTGTCACTCCTTTTTCTACCGTCCATAGACCCACTTCACCGTTTAATTTGGCTCACATATGCTTAAAACTGCTGCTTATGCGCATGACGTTCTTATTTTTTCAGATGATAATGTTGCTGCACTTCCTGCTATCTCCAATACCATTAAAGAGTTTTCGCTTATCTCAGATTATACTCTGAATAAAGACAAGACGGAAATGTTTCCTCTTAATTCGTCGTGCTTCCCTTCTCACATTGGCGATTCGGGCAATAAATGGCAATGGTATCATCGACTTGTGTTAAATACTTAGGAATTTGGTTTTGTAAAGACCCTTGCGATACTATTTCTTATAATGAAACTCACATCATAGCTAACGTTAAAGATCTTTTGGCCATCTCAAAATGATGAGACCATTTGTCTTGTGTAATTGTCAGCAGTTTCTAAATTTGATTCCTACAAATACTATTTTGCATGCTGATATGATTGACTTGGGGAAACCGATATAGACTGATGAGATAATTCAGGCTATTAAGGCCACTCGGTCGGGGAAAGCTCCGGGGCCTGATGGGTTCATTATTGCTTTTTATAAAACTTTTTCGTCCTCAATAATAAAATACCTTAAGGAGGTTTTTGATAATTTTGTCCTTTCTGGTAAGGTCTCTGGTTCAGCTGCCGAGGCTACTATTGTCGTAATTCCGAAAGAGGGCAAGGATCATTCTGATCCTAAAAATTTTCGTACACTTTCATCATCTAAGTCCTCTTCCGCTTCAGGTTCGGGGGGTTCACAAATGTTTCCCCTATATTTATTCCATGCCCCCCATATCATGGTCCACTTCCCCGGACAGCCCCGATTTATAAACACCGTTTTCTCTGCCACCATAGCCAAATCGAGATCCCCACACCACGCGGCCAGTGACGGTGTCTCTTGCCCCCCCCCCACTTTTGTGCAATGTTATGCTTTGCCACCATTATTCCCAGTGTTGCCCAAGCCTGTGCTCGGCGCGTGAGGTCATTTGGCTCCCATATGTTTAAGATGCATCTTCGAGGCTCGGGCGTCAATGATACTGCCACCACTTGCGATATGGTCCTCATCACTTTTACCCAATACTCCACTATCTTGGGGCAGTCCCATAAGGTATGAAGGAAGGTGCCCTCCTCCCCACAGTGCCTCAGGCAGTACGGATGCGACGCCGACCCTATTGTGCATAAGATGCTTCTAGTATAGTAAGTTCTATGTAAGATTTTTAGTTGCACCAGTTGTAGCCTGGATGGTATCCCCACCTCCCGCGGTGATGCCAACGCTGCCCGCCACTCATGTTCCTCGAAGCCGCCCACCTCTCGCTCCCATTTTTCCCTGAGCACCGCATGAGGGTCGGGGAGGTTGTTAACTAGCTTTTTATATGTGAAAGAAATGGCGCGCTTATACATACAATCTGTCAGAAGTCTGTCCTCCAAGGGGGTGGCCTCCGGTACCTTCGTGCCAGGTGGTATGGCAGCCTGCAGCGCATGTCGAATCTGGAGGTATCTAAAGAGCTCAGTGGGCGCCAGGTCAATTTGCGCCCTGAGATGCTCAAATGTGGCGATCCCTCCCTTGTGCCATAAATCACCCACTGTTGATATTCCAATTGCATCCCACTTGTCAAAGCCCTTGCACTGCCCCAAGCCACCCAGCCGTCGGGTCACCCACAGCGGGGTGAGCTGTGTTATTTGCCCTGCCCATCCTAGCTTTCTGTGCGCTTCATGCCAGATGTTTACCGTCTGTTGAGTGGGTCCTAGCAACCGTGGTGTACGCTGTTTGTTATAAAGTGCAAACATCATGCCCTCCTTCCCGAACCCGTATCTATCTGCTTTATAGGCGGGATTCGTCTGCGGAGCATGCACCCATTGATTAATGACTTTCAAGTGCGCCGCCCAGTAATAGAGCTGGATGTTTGGTAGCGCAATGCCCCTATCAAACCACCCGCCATTGAGCTTGCGTTGCGCTATGCGTGCCGGTTTGTTCCCCCACAATAGCCCCGTGACCCGAGCCGTAATGCGTTTAAAGTACGAGGGTGGCACCGGGTACGGCGCGTTTTCGAGGGCATATAGGAATCGGGGCAGTGCCATCATCTTAAAAAGGGCTGCCTTCCCCAGCAGCGTTAGGGGGAGAGTCCCCCAGTGGGCGGCGTCTCTTCTGAGGCGCTCCAGGGGCGGCAGGAGATTGTGCTTAAGAAATTCATCGGGATCCGCTGTAATATAGATTCCCAAATATCGAAAGCCCGCCGCGGAGAATTGCAGCGGGCAATCTCCCGGCAGCTGCGGCGGCGGGCCCCGCAGCAAAAAGAGTATTGATTTGGACCAATTAATAGTGTACCCCGATGCGCGACCAAATTGTTCACATACATTGAGAAGTACCAGGATGGAGCGTCTGGGTGAGGCCAGGTAAAGCAGAATATCATCCGCATAGAGCGATATGCAATCTTCCCAGTCCGCTGTCCACCGCAGTCCGCGTATCTGCGGCTCCCACCTGATCCATGCCGCCAGTGGCTCAAGCACCAGCGCAAACAGCAACGGAGACAGCGGACAACCCTGATGCATGCCCCGAGACAGTGGGAAGTCCTTGGAGATATGGCCGTTAGCTACCACGTGGGCCAGCGGCTTTGTGTAGAGTAGGCGTACCCACGCACAAAACCGTGGGCCAAATCCCAGATGCGCGAGCACCACAAATAGGAAGGGCCACTCCACCATATCGAACGCCATACGGGCGTCCAGTGAGAGGATAACTGCCGGTTCCTGAAGATAAGGCACTCGTGCCATCACTCCATGCAGTCGCCTCAGATTCAACGCCGTGTTCCTATTAGGCATAAATCCCGATTGATCCGGGTGAACCAGAGTCGTGAGATGCGGGGTAAGCCGAAGCGCCAGGACCTTTGCTAATTTTTTAGCCTCCGCATTAACGAGGGAAATGGGGCGGTAGGATGTGCACTCCTCCGGGGGCTTCCCCGGCTTCGGGATCGCCACAATCAGGGCCACACGCTGATCCCGTGGGAGTTCTCCCTTCGTCAAACTATCACAGTACATTGTAAGCAAGTGTGGGGCCAGTGCCCCCGCCAGCTTCTTGTGAAGCTCTACTGGGATTCCATTCGGACCCACCGCCTTTCCCGTCTGTAAGGAACCGATCGCTTCCGTCGTCAGATCCTCCTCCAGTGTGAGGGCTGCCTCAGGGGTGAGCTTGGGCATTGCTATATCCTTGATATAGGTCAGTGCTTCATCCAGTGTCATCGCTGATTGTGACGTGTATACCTGCCGAAAGTGTTGTGCCAGCCTGTGGACGATGGCTCGTGGGTCAGCACTCAGCGTGTTATCCGGTAGTCTAATCTGTGCTATCCACTTTCTATCCCTCTCCTTTTTATCGAGCCACGCTAACAACTTACCTGCCTTATCACCGACCTCGTATATTTTATGTTGTGTGGCTGTCAGGCCAATAATAGTCACACCCTTCAGATGTTCCTTATGCAATTGTTGTTGGTGGCGCAGGGCGCGGGCCGCATCGGGAGTCGGGTCCCGAGAATACCTTGTGTCCGCATCTTGGAGGTCTGATTCCAAGGCCTCGAGTTCCCTCCGCTGTTCACGTTTATGGCCCGATATCGCGGAGATTGCCTGTCCTCGGATCACAGTTTTACAGGCCTCCCATAGGGTGGACGGGGAGCCAACCGACCCGACATTTTCCCGGAAGTAGTGCTTCGTGGATTTGCTGATGGATTTCATGATCCCGGGAACTTTCAGGTAGCCCGGAAATATGGGGAATATTCGCTGCCGTCCCCCCTGACGATATGTGTACGTTAATACCACTGGTGAGTGATCTGATATACCTCTGGGCTTAATGTCCACTGAGTCTACGTGCCTGAGGCTCTCCGGGGAGGCCACAAAGTGGTCTATCCTTGACAGACTGTTGTGTGCCGCAGAGTGGAAAGTGAACTGACGCTCCGAGGGGTGTCGATAACGCCAGGCGTCCATCAGTCCCATTGCCTCCAGAAACCCCCCGAGCCGTGCCCCCCCCACCCGCTCCCTCACCGGGTGCCGATTCATATCTCCGTCCACCACGTCGTTAAAGTCCCCTCCAATCAACAGCTCTCCCTCCGGGAGATCTAAGAGGAACTCACTCAGGGCCGGAAGCGTAACCGCCTGCAGCGCGGGGGGAACATAGACCGACACTATGTTGACGGGGTGCCCCTCCCACTGTCCCACTAGCACCGCAAAGCGGCCATTTGTGTCCGTCTTTGTCTTGTGTATTATTAGCGGCGATTGTTTACGGATTAAGATACCCACTCCCCTAGATCCTGACATGAACTCTGAGTGTACCGCCATCCTGAACCCCCATCTATCCATCGCCTTGCATGTATTCCCCGTGATATGCGTTTCCTGCAACAGGACTATAGCCGGGGAGCTACGCTTAATACACTGCAGCACCAGCCCCCTCTTGATTTTATCCCCCAGGCCCCTTACATTCCACGTCATCAGTGTAAGGGTGCGAACCTTGGTACCCACCCCTCGCCCTTGCGCTATCAACTGCGAGTGTGACATTGTCATACTGATCCCAATCCACTCTCCATGGGCCGGCTAGTTTTGCCAGGAGTCTTTACCAGTCTCATGTGAGGACATATCAGTACCAAGTGCCTACATACACAGCTTGAAAACATAGGACCAAACCTCAACAATAACACCCCACCCTCCTCCCCCCACCCTGCCTCCCTGCTAGACGGATTTAGAACTACCCGCCACCCCAACTTTGCAGAGCGCTTTATACCCATTCCCAGTAACAGTACTTGCGTGTCGGGTTAGGAAGTCCGGTGGTCACCACAGTCTATCCCCTTCCGCAGAGCCAGTGTTCATCGCGACTGGTCTGAGGCCGCCATATGTACCCTTCATCGGTAGAGCCTCGTCCGCCCGCTTATCACGTGTGGAAGAGCACGGATGACTCCCCCCCACCCTCCACTCGGAAAGCAGCATATAACCCCCAGAGTCTATCTCTGCACGCGCCATTATGTTCAAACCCTGGTGTCTCCTCTCAGTGCTCCGTCGCTGCCGCCCGCGCCGCGCCTCCCACTCGTGTCCGCTCAGGATCTTCGGGGATCTCCTCCACTCGTTGGCGCTGCTGCTGCTTGCCTGAGCGCTGACGTCCTTCCACCGGTCGCCACCCGTCAAGCCACTCTCGGGCCTCCTCCGGACGATCAAAGAACCGCGTTTTTCCATCAGCTACTATCCGTAATTTCGCCGGAAATAGCATTGAGTACGACAGGCCCTTACTTCGGAGATCCCTTTTTATCTCAAGGAAGCCTCTGCGGCGCTTAGTGACCGCATCCGTGAAGTCCGGGAAAAAGGAGATGAGTGAATTGTGCACCCGTATTAGTGGGGCCACTCTCGCAGTTTGTAGAATGGCATCCCGGTCTCGGAAGTTGAAGATGCGGGCTAACACAGGCCTTGGGGGCGCCCCGGGTTTAGGTCGACCACCCGGCACCCTATGCGCCCGTTCGACAGAGAAGAAGGCAGACAAGCCCTTTGGCTGGAGTCGTGTCTTGACGAGGTCTTCAACATAGAGGTCCATGGCCTGTCCCCCTTCACTCTCAGGAAGGCCCGTAATTCGGACGTTATTGCGGCGGGAGCGCCCTTCCTGATCGTCGAGCTTCGCCGCCATAGTTTTGTTCTCAGCCTCAAGGTGTGTCACCCTCTTAAGCAGTGCTGTGGTATCCCCGACTAGGGATTTCGTCGTTTGCTCCACCTCCGTGACTCTGGCCGCCATTTTTTGAAAGTCGGCCCTCAGAAACGACACATCCGTTGAGATGGTGCCCACTGTGGATTGAACCTGAGAAAGCGCGGCCATAATGTCTTCAAGCGTCACCTTACTCGTCTCCCCCTGGTTCGCGGCGTGCACCTGCGGCTCGTTGGTAGGCACGGTCGACGTCGTTTCTTTGGCATAGGCGTACTTCTCCAGTTTGCCCTGGGCATTCGTGCGTGGGCCCTTGCTGCCCATTGTATCAGGATGTGCTCTGCCGCAGTCGGTAATCGCCGCCGACTGCCACAAGGCTGTCGCCCCACGTGCGGCCTGTCGGGTTTCCCGCTGCGCCAGCACTCCGAAGGCGTCTCGGCGGACGAGGCTGCTGCGCTCCCCACGCGGGACTGACCTTGCTAGGGAAGCGGGCAGTGGTCCGCCCTCTTGGCTCCGCCGTCGAGTCCACCACCAGCAGAGCCCACTTTCTGTCCGGGAACGCGACTGAGTCCCACAGTATCGTGCTGGCCCTTGTGGGCGGCCCTCCGGTTCTTCCAGCTGCACTGGACGCTGAGTTTAAAAGGGGGGGTGCTGGCGTTGCCGGGGCGCCCTCTCCGCACCTCCACCCCTCCGCTTCGGCTATGGCCACCCCACCGATCCCGCCGTGGGGGGCTTCGGCGCCCTTACAGCCGATGGGTGTCCTTTGCGCTCCACCCGTGCCGATTTGCCAAGGGCAGCGCCCCCACCACCACCCGCTCGGCAGTCCGCAGCCCCAGCGCCGATTCTGTCTCAAGTGTAGCTCAAGTTCGTGGCCAACGGTTCTCCGCCACTGCGGCACTCCGCGGCGTCCACTCCAGTCTCCAAGCCACTCTGGGCGCCAAGCACACTGTACCTCCGTGTCGGCGTTGTTTCAGGCCGTTCCGCTCTCCGGGCACTGCGTCTGAACGTCGCGCGACCCCGATCCCGTCATCTCATCTCCCTCGCAGGCGGGCACCAGATCACTTGAGGCCCCGGCTCAGGTCTCCGATCCAGGCCCCGGATCCGCCCCCACGTCTACGGCAGCTCCGTGTGCAATTTTCGGGCCGAAACTTCGGCCGCGGCCTCTCGAGGTCTCACTAGGCTCCCGTCGTCGTTCCTCAACGACGGTGATGTCGGATAAGTGACCGGATTAGCGGGGAATATTTGGCGGTCGCCGGAGCTCCCTTAGGCTGCGGCCATCTTTGCCGGTCGCAAGCCACGCCCCCCTCATTCTTCATTTTTAATTTATCATATTTTTTATAATGCCATGTTGTATTGCAATATATTATGAATGTATTATCTCTTTTTAAATAATAATAAAACATTTGAACAAAAAAAAAAGTTGTATTTTGGAGAATCTATATCATCGTCAATTAAAAGAACCCCTACATATATGAGTTGGGTCAATTGCTGACTCAGGCACTCTTTCGCTAAAATATCAAGGCTGCCAATAATACTAAGACAAAAATTCTCCATTTTATCCTTGTTTTTTTGTATAACCTGATACTTTGTGTAACCTTCCATGTCTTCAAGCAGCACTGAAAGAGCAATGATTACTTCAGCAGAACAATTCAGGATATCATCCAAGTAGGCTGCTACTTCATGTGTCACATTGCCTGAGTTGAGCCCTACCAATCTTACATACACCCTTAAGGTCGCAAGCAATGGTTCAATTGCTAATAGACATACTGTTAAATGGAATCCCGGCCTGGTTCCCCTGCCTAACTGAAAAAGAGTGAATGATGTGCCTTTAATTCTCAATTTAGCCAATCTGCTGTCGGAAAGTGCCAATGTCATGCATATAAATTGGTCTCCAAAATGTGACTCTGCGTAGCCCTGCATGCAGAAAAGGCCAACATTCTTCATCAAAAGCCTTCTGTCTATGCAGTACTATGGCCACTATTAGGAAGCAAGATCAGCTTTGCTTTTTCAATGACATGGCAGAAAAATCAGATACCATCTGCCCTTCATAAAGCTGGTTTGTGAGGAGAGAACAATCTTTGGAAGAAAGGATTTCTGTCCATCTGCAGGTATTTTGGCATTTCCTCTGCAATCTATTATATTTAAAGAAATTAGCCAACAATTTTTAGTTTGTATGGTATCTTTGTCTTCTTTGGTATAACTACAATAATCACTTCCACTGTTACAGTACCAGATGGCCCCTTCATAGCAATAATATTAAAACTATTTGTCTTAAATGTCAATTAGGTGGTAAGTTCTTTCCAGCTTTGTTCAGGGCAATGCTTCATGACTTTCTTGATACTGACTTGTGTTGTTCTGCTAGGCATGCAATTATATTCATATTTGAGGTCCCTTAAATTAACCATTATTACAGTTCCATTTGAATGGGTGTCCTACTATTCTAACTGTTTGATTTTCTTCTCAAGATCAAGCAAGGCAGAATGGTAGTCTCAATTTTTTTTATATGGTGATTATCAACGGCTCTCTCAGTGTGACTTTTAGTAAATCCCACATAATTTGGGGAGATGACAAAGAGTCTCAGTGTTCCACCAGAAATTGGGTAACACAGTTCTTGGTAATGTCTAGAGAGAGCTCTCCGGATCCTAGATGTAGTGATTATGTTCACCAGCACAAATGGCATAGAAATGCAAGCATGTTCAGATTTGAACAATGATTCAATTTTAGTTTGTTATGTAATGGACTAGTGAGTTCCCTAAAAATCAATCCACAGGATGGCAGACAACTAGAGAACTGAAACAATGCCTGTTGGATCTACTCCCTATGAACAAAAATAGGATACTGAGTCGAAAATGTGCAATTCTTGGACTGACTCTGGCCAAACGGCTTATAGCCATTTGATGGCTTAACCGGACACCACACCTGATGACCGACTGGTTATAGGATCGGACTGAGTGGGCTGGTGCAAAAGAGGCACCCATGAAACAAGTTAGGCGCGATGACAAACTTACAGACGACCTGTTGGCAAGGGGAGCTATGATCCATGACCTCACTGATGACGGACGTACCTCCCCCATTACGGGGGTAAGCGGCGAAGACGGGAAACCTGCACTGATATAGATCTCCCAACATGAATGGGGGGTGGAGAGAGGTGAACCTATTGGATGGCTGCACATTGACTCCTCAACCAGGTATTATGTAGGTGAACGACCTGTTGCGGTTCATTTGTGATACAGGAGCCCTTCAGATGGTCCTTTTTATCTTTGATGTTGTACCGTTTAATTGATGTTATGTGATATGTTGAGAATGGCCTTGGAGACGTTTGAATTTCCACATGATGCTCACTGTGATTGTACTATTTGATAATATTTCCTATAATAAGGAACTGTACTTTGCTGAAATGCCAATAAAACATATTAAAAAAAATCCTTAAATACCTGTGCAGTGGGGGAGAAAAGATAAATTATCTGACATCTGAGGGGAGTATTGTCTAGATGTCTTTAAGTTTATATCTTTTACATATCATAAATATGGGTCATGTTTTTGGTCTTAATTTGCAACTCAATTGCCTGTCTAATATTTAATCCATGAGAAGTTTAAATTCACCCCTAATATGATATTAATCTCTATTTTCTTGCTAAATATCCACCAGAAGTCAGTGTCATCTGCCATAGGAGCATAAATATTAACGGTGTAAAATCAAACCTGTCCTGTTTAAGCATATAATCACCCACCTCCCCTCTTCATTTGCTTCCTGAGAAATTACTGATTCTTTAGAATCCCTGATATGAGTGTGGCAACCCCATTCTTTGGCAAGCATGTAACTTTATCTACCAAGGAAGATCTTATAGAAATGGGTTCTTCTGAACCTATTTCCGTTTCTGGTATCTTGGTGAGAGTGGGAACAGATATTGGGAAGATTTTTACTTCTGTGTACAACATTCCAATGGCCAATACCCAGCATATTTTACTTAATACGTCTTCATCAGCCAACCTCCAGAATACAGATTTCTCAAGGTGAATATCAGGGGCATGGAAACCGCAAATTTAGAATCCATTTGTATCTGACGGGGTGGGGAGTGTAAATAGCCTTTTGCAGAAAACACACCTCACAACAGACCAGTGATCAAATGAGAAACAAATGAAGGAGACAAATATTCCATATCAGGTACTGCTCATATTTGAGGTGTGTACTCATTTGGTAAAATACAGACTACTTTTCTAAGCTGGCAAAGTGTTTACTGATAGAGAGGGCAGGCATATGACATTGAAGAACAGCGTAGATGAGAAGAGTATTTTATATATGTTTACCTATGAACTAAAAGTGAACCAAATTAAATTTCTATACATTTTATGGGCACCTTGATATATAAAATACACCTCCCTTGGATATTGGGGGGGCACTTTAACTAAATATTAGACCCATTGACGTGTAGGTCACATTGCCCTTTTCTTGGTTCACTCACTGTTCGATTAGCACTAGCATTCATGTCAAGGTCAGCTAGTTGGGAGAGGTTAACCCACCACAACATGATTATTCTTTCATTACACATGTACATAATCTGCAGACCATACTAGATAACTATGCACCACACGCATTGCAGCTATGGGAACTGCAGCTTAATATATGGATGAGCACAATCAGACCATAACCCACTCTTATTAATATTGATATGGGGAATATTAAACAGTGTCCTATCTTCTTGGCGTTAACTGGCATCATCAGTGGAGTGCTAGGCATTCAGAGGCATCTTCAGAGAAGAAATTCAAGACTACTTCTTCGAGAACACATGCGCCACAGGAATTGCCGTAATGGAATGAGAGTAACTACCAGTGGCTGAGATTAATCCAAGCATTCCACCATCACTTTTTTGTATATTTCAGTGCAAAATCTTCAGCTCTACAGGTATAACCAGATGTGGGTAAGTGCTCACTGTGCCACAGGAACAAAGCTACACCCTACTGAAGAGACCCAATGAGGGTGAAATTGGTCTTTAGTTGCATGTGTTCCGGCTCAGAGAGGACCTGGCCTAGCACTGAATTGCATGTGGTTGAGTCCAAACTGAGGTGGCATGGTGTGCAAAATAACAAAGGACTGGGATGTGGCTCTGAGTAATTACCAGTGGCTGAGATTAGTAACAGTGCACTGGGATGTGGCTCAGATTAGTTACCAGTGGCTGGGATTAATTCAAGAATCAAATCATCTCTACTAATGGAATGAGAGTCATTTAATGCGTTCATTAGGAGGTACTGTAATAACACCTATGGAGGAAAGAAAAAACCTAGTAACACAGCTTGAATACGATTTTAACACTATTGAGTAAAGAGTGCTTAAAACATCTGTGCAGAAAGTCAAAAAACAAAAGAATGCAACTAGTAGACTATAGGAAATTCATAGCTATGTGTCATGATGAGGGAGATATGATGGATAGATAAAATTAGTAGTTTATTATCATGGTTAGCTAAAGCAGACCCACCGAGAACCCAGATAACAATGACATAGGGGCTCAGATACCTGTTGCACACCCCAGACAGACATACTCTATTGAATATACCCGCATTAACAGACTATGTGTCATCACCATCTAATCTCTCAGCGATAGCTCTGGACTGTGGAGAGGGGTTAAATACCCTCATAAAATCAGTGGCGGCTCCTCCGCTAAGGTGGAGAAGTGTCGCCCCACTGAGCAGCAAAATAAAGGAAAAATAAAATGATAACTAATGTTATTATCATTTTATCTTGTCCTCCTGCTGTGGCAGCTTGCATGAGAGGGTGGGCGGGGCTGAACAGCAGGGGAGAAGTGGTATAATCCTCCAAGTGTGCAATGAATAGTAAGCCCTCTCGGGCCGCTCAAACCAGTCATGCGCACTTTCCCCCTTCTACATGCAAGCTACATTAAAGCCTGCATGGAGAATATGGCCACCCCAACAGCCCGTGGCTGAGCGCCGTATCACGGCACTCAGACCAATCACAATGCTGCATTTTTTTATAGTGATTCCCCCTTGCCCTTCTCCCCCACCCACCCCACTGCTGCTTCCAGGCAGCAGCCGCAGCTGCATAAAATGTCCTGAGATTAGGGGGCCATATATGATCTTTCCACTGAGAAAACTCCAGGTTCAGAGGAACTTTTGCCTAAATTGTACACTTCTTAAATGTAGGATATGACACCTTGATTGGAAGAATAATAAAGGGTGGCAAAGACGATTCCTCCACTACTACAGAGGAGTAATATTGCACATAAACACAGACAACATTCATAACATAGGAAATCATACCACCTGCTTTTAATATTCAATAGTGAGTAAAAGATCTTCAGTAAAGTACTGGCAAAATGATTGCTACCTTTGCTACTAGAGTTGATTTGGCCAGTCCAGAATAAGTTGATTACGAGATAGAACACTTCAGCAAATATCCGTTTAATTTTCTACTGGACTCCACCCTAGCAAATTAGGGTTTCTCAGCTGTAATTAGTTAGGCTGACATTTCACTGGTACACAACCAGAGAAATTCAGAAGTTATAGTTAGCTGAGCTAACTATAACTTGCGGCCACGCAATGCACTGCTTATGACCTCACATATTGCATCAGTTATGACATGATCAGTGACATCACTGATGACATCTCAAATGACATATATATGTATATGAACTTCAATCATAGTCAGGGTAGTAAGATACACAGCTAACCTGTGCTCACCCTCTGGTATCTTGGCAAATAGCAGTCGTGCTTAATTTAAGAGGCAATGTGTAAAGTATTTGTGCAACACAACACACAGTAACACAATGAAAACACCACAAAAATACTCCACACCAGCATTAACTGAATAAAACAAAACCAAAATGACAAAAATCCAATGAGTAGAAGCAGTGGCATAACGAAACTTGAGTGGCCCCCCTGCAAAGTACATGGAGGGGGTCCCCCATTCTCCGCGTCAGTCAAGAGCTTTCAGGTCAGCGACCCGCCATACTGCAGGGGCTCACTCCTACCATAAAAAAAGGATTCTGGTTTCTCCTTTGGTCACATCCGCCCTTTCATCGGGCGATTTACATACATCAGTAAATACTGCTGCTGCGCCCTCCAGTAAAGTTACATAACAATGCCTCCAGCTGGCCCACGAAACACATCCTCCTACTTGATGACCCACCTTCAAGCGAATCCCGCTCAGTTGACCATCTCCAAACACAGACCACTGCTTTCGTACCTGCTACTAACGCACCCATTAACTCTACACTCACTCCTACGAAACCCGGAGTTATGCTTTTCCGCCCGCCTTTAAAACCACCCCTCGGATGTCACTGTGAACCCGTGACTGCCGCCCACTGCTCCCCTGTCCACCACCGACAGAAAGACTGATGGCCGGTCCCCATCTAACCACTGCCTACCAGTAAAGACAGAGCCTTTCAGCTGCTGCCCTCCCCAGTGCCACTGTAGTAGTTTAAAACATGTTAAACAATCTCTTCAACTGACCACCCCAAAACAGTTCTTCCTGTTAGCCTCTACACTACGGCATCAAAGCCATTCCTGCTGCTTTTCATCCTATGCATGATGCACACAATACTATTAAATGTACAAAGGGTCCGATTTTTGTTTGCTCACACCAACTTTAATTTACACTATGTACCCCACTAAACCATACCTTCTGTCAAAGGCAAACCTGATCCCATGTGTAGTACCAGTCAGCAAGTACCCCAAGGACAAACACCAGAGAGAATGCACGATTCATGTAATTAAACCTACAGTGACAACGTAGCATTTCCCCACCCATTGTCAGCCCAGCGAAGTCTGCAACCGCACAGTAGCCATAAATACCGGCAACATCTAAAGCGCATTTCCACTTCCTTTCAATGGCAGCTCCTGATACATATACCTATGACTTCTGGGCGGCATCTACCACAGACCACAGCAGTCTTTGTCTCCCTAAGACTAACCAAATGCTGTCGGTGAACGCTTCTCTTCCCCTTTCTTACTAATAACTAATGGAGGATAACAAAACAAATATATAGTATTTTCTTATGCAAATAAGGTATCAAGCAATTTGCTGCCCGCAGTCCTCACCAGATGCTCACGTATCAATAGTCTGCTATCGCACCATCCTGTCAACCCTATTATTATCTGGAGATGTTTTTTATCCCTTTCGTGAACTGGGTAAAGCAATACTTTGCACGACAAAAAAGTCCCTTTAAAACCTTTGCTACTTATACAGGCTCACAAAGCACTTACTTCTTTTACTAACTGTCGTTTTAAAGCAAACAGATAACTCATTCTAGGATTGGAATTACGGCTTAGACGTGTGGAAGTTAATACTGAGATGTAGGATGATTTTTTTTCATGTCTGCCAGACACTCGTTCTTCCCTGCATGCGTACACAATGCAACAATACAATTTAGCTGAATACATTGTTCAGAAATGTACCGGAAGGTAAAGAAATAGACCATATTATTTTTACAAAAAAAAAAGACAAACGTCCACTTTATACCCCATGACATAAAAGCCTTAGCGTGCACAGCTTATCCAAATCCACACCACATAATTCAGCCCTGCCAAGTACCACGCATCTGGCGTTAGACTAAGGCATTTCAGTGTGGTGATCTGCATCACTGCACTGAAATGCAAAATCACCCATAACAGGCATCGCCCCTCCTCGGGTACCAGTGCTGCTAATCAATGCTGGTGTAGTATTATTTCCATGTGGCCACCGTCTGTTTTCTGGTGCTTCCCCTGTCTCCTAAACGCGATGCGGTAAATTTCGTTAATGCAGTACAACTGCCTGTGTGGTAGTCCTGTAATGAATGTCCCTTTTCTATGCCCACAACATTTTGCCGCATTTCCGTAGTCTGTCCATAAAGTTGGGTCTCGCGAGGATTTGTTGCAGGCGCGCGCGCACCCTGCATCTGCAGCCCTACGATGTCAGCTGCTTTGAGTGCGGCATCTGCAAAGACTGGTTCGTGAGGGGAGCTTGAGGCTTGAGAAGGGCACCGGAGCTCTGGAGTGGGTGATGCTGTGACCCGGGATAACCTCCGCCTCCCTCCGGGGAGCGATGTGCAAAAACGACCGCTCTGCATGGAGGAGCCGGGTTCTAAGATTCCAACACAATGGCACCACAGCACCGGAGGGCCCAATTTTATTGCTGTTTTGATGTTGGGGGAACGGAAATAACGATGAGTAAGTATTAAAGGAATAACATGCGGGAGTCTGTTTCCAGGCTGATTCCAACTTGTTTTCTTCTAAACTTTCACATGACGGTAAAAGCTACTATCAGCAGCAGACATACCGGAATGAAAAACAAAAACATTAATTGTGAAGGTCTCGTAACTCCTGTGACCTAGATGTATTGGTTACTCTTACCTGTGTCAGAGCGTTGATTTCTTCAGATGCAAGATAGATATATAGCAGCACTGGTTAGGGGTGTTACATTGAGTAATTGCTAAATGCGTGACAATGGTTTCCGAAAGCGTTACTGTACCCAGGTGACATTGTATTGATACCGCACAATACACTCTTGGAGTGCATAGATATAACCTCCCCTCCCCTTACTGCCATGAATTATTGCTCCTCAGAGGGTTAGCGCCTCCAGTCATCTCTCGTAGTTCCTCCTGTTACTGTGGTCAGTCACCTCGCAGCCATCCAAAGCCTTTTGGCCCTCCCGCGGTCCTCAAGGCTCCTCTTTTGACTAGAGTCCATCGAGAGGCATGCTCTAACAGTCTACTATATTACCTCATCCAGCCTCTCAAGTTTTGCCTCTGCCTGCTGGTCGCAGGCCCGTGAGGCCCAATTTACACACACACACACAGAAGAGACCTCAGGTCCCCCTCCGTCTAGCAGGTGTTGTATTATTGCGAGCTGATTGCGCCGAGGGTCGAGGTGCCTACCGTGGCGCAGGAAGCTGTGGCCTTACTCTGATTTTAGCATCCCAGAAATGGACTGATTACTCATAGATGAAAGCAGCTCTTTTCGGACGGTTTAATCTGACCACAGATTAGCATTTTTTTTATAAACTTTATTTTTTGAATTTACAAATTACAAATACAAAAAAAAAAAAAGAAACATTTGGCATCAAATCACAGATTAGCATCTAAAAAAACTTTGCAGCATTTCTACGCAGAGTAACCAGATATTATGGGAGGCCTGATTGGACCTGGAACGAACTGCCACTTTTAAAATTCTGGAGTAAGTGTAACCTGTGCAGGCAAACCTCTGATTTCTGCTGAGAACATCCTATGTATTTATTTTGTAGAGTTACAATAACATGTAGCTGATGGAAAACTGCTTGGCGCTTGCAAGTTTTCAAAGACACCTGGCAGGCTGGTCACCATGAGGGTGCAGAGGAATACACCTCAATTAGAGTACATTTTCAAACTGATTCACTCATAGATGCCAAGGTTTCAGATTGGTAAGTGTGACGTTTTCATAATTTAACTGTAATAATGGGTGACATTCACGCAGTCTGCTCTGCTTAGGGTTCAGTACCCTGCTGTTAGCGCACTTTAGTCAGTGACTTTCTTAGAGTTTCTAGTTGCTCAAATGGGTGTCATTTCTGATATTTATATGTTTCCCTCCTCTTCATTGCTTGATTTTGCTCACGAGAAAGTGTCACTCATAGTCGTTGAAATGTCACTCATAATTACACTGAAATTATGAAAATGTCACGCATAGCAATCTGAAAACCTTGGCAGCTATACTAATCCTACCACATACAGCATATTTGAACATCTCATAATTCCATGCCACACAATTCAACTTTAAATAATTTAACCCTACAACATTCCATACTACATAATTACAATCCTAAAAATTTAAAAAACTCAGATCTCTACTTCACTCCATACCACATAATTCCACATCACATAATAACATTCCACACAACTTAATACCACTCCCACCACATAATTACTCTCCACACAACACAATCCAACTACACATAATTCCGCTTCAACCTATATAATTATACTTCACACAACATATTTACACTCAACTCCAAAACACCTAATTACCCTCCACAAAATACAACTCTGCAACATACTACATAATTCCACTCCACACAATTAAACACCACACCATGCCACATAAATCCACACGTCACACAATTCCACAATTCATCCCCACACAATTCATCGCACAACATAATTACACTCCACATAATACCACTCAGCACCACATAATTTACCTTCACATAATTATGCTCTACTCCATATTGCATAAATACACTTCACATAAATCCAGTCTATGCCATGTAGCAACATTCCACGTAACTACACTTCACACCTTGCCTCATAATACCACTCAGCACAATTTTACCTCAACAGCGCACACTTCCACGTCACACAAATTCAACTCTACACATTTCCATTCCACACCACATAATTCAACAACAGACTACATAATTCAAACCAACAACACAATTACACAACTGTTGCGGGGTAACAATAAGAGATCGGACGCCTGGTCGTGTTAAGGAGGGTTTTATTTTCCCAAGTTCACGTCTGCTCCTAAAGGAAAATTTCTCAGGAGCATAGGGAGCCGAGTCCGTCTTGCGGTTGGTCATCCGTCTTCTACCGATCTTCAATGGGCTCTTCCTCCTCCGGGGATGGTAGGCGGTGTATCGGCGGTACAGGTGACTCAACAGGGATAAAAGAAAACAATACTGCATGTAAGGGGTTGTTTTTAAGTAGTTCTAGGGCATGGGTGTGAGGGGACACCGCAAACCGTGATGCACATCTAAGAAAATAAGTGCAAGTGCTCAGGGAAGGGTGCAAGCAGGAATAGTAAGGTAGGAGACGGCTTTACTTTGCGGGACTCTCCCTCTTCCCTCTCCAACCTGCGAACCGCTCCTGTACTTGCGATAGCCATGCTCATCCTGGATCGTGGCTGGGTGAAGCGTGGTACCGTTGGCCTCCCGGCACTTGCAGGGCTCCTAATGGTTCACTCCTCGGGCACACTCTCTTCTCCAGCGGTCTTTTCCCTCCGGGCAGCTCGACGTCTTCGTTCTTCGCCTCCTTCTCCTCTCCGGTGATGACACACACCGGATTCGTCCTGCATCCTCTCCACTTTTGAAGACGTCATCAGGGGGCGGAGTCCCGTCATAAGGGATTCCCCAGTGAAAGGAACCTCCCTGGAATTCCTCTGTCGATTCCAGCAACGATAAGGTCGGAGAGTCCCACTCATCTTGTTGTGGAGAAATAGGAGGGGGCGAGAGTGGGGTCGTAGTCCACTAGTCCTTCTGCCCCTGCCGCCCCCACCTTGTTACAACAACACACCACATACATCCAATCTATACCACAAAATTCCACATCATGCTACAATATTTAACAGCTCACCACCTAAGAAAACTCCACTACATACCACTCCACAACACAAAATACCATTCCAGATAATCTCACTCCAAGACACACAATCCCACTCCATGACACACAATCACACTCCACATAATTCCAGTACACTCAATACCACACAAGTACTATCCACATAATTATACTGCACACCATACCACATTATTTCACTACACAGATTCAATCCACACAACACAATTCCACAACTAACAATTCCAATCCAAAATATAAATGACTTGCATATATGCAAATGCATATATTGCAAAACCCTATGTTGCAAATGCTTGTTTACCTTCAAATGCGTCCCAGCAGATCCTGTTCCTGAAGCTGCAATCCTTCTCCTGCCCCTGTCAGCTCTTTGCTGCCGCGTCTCTTCTCAGAGGCTGTGCCCTGTAGAGAATGCTGTCTCTGAGGGCCCCCACCCCCATCCTTTTTCCGGGCCTGGCTCGTGGCTCTGACGAGAAGAGAAATAATGTCAATTGTTACTTTGATTCTCTTCAGTCCTGGGTCAGCGCAGGGAGCTCAGAGCAGGCTGCACACTGCAGCTGCTTTAGAGCAAGACACACACAGCTCTCTAGAGATGAGCTCAGGGGGCCCCCTTCACATACTGAAGACTGGGGGCCCCCCTGCACCATGGGGGCTGCGGTGGTGTTTGTTACGTCCTTGAGTAGAAGTCTAGATATTAATTTTTAAAGCGCTTGGAAGCAATAAGTGCCTATGGGGATTATCTGGTCATGCTGGATTGGGGCAAACTCAAGAGTTCAGGCTGACCGCGAAGTAGTGTGGGCCAGATGGATACAGGAGCCACACAGCTCCACTGAACAATGTACCTTCATCCTGGTCACAACAGTGAGATGCGGGGTGCAGCCAAACGATGCGTCAGTGTCAATCCCGCAATGGAGGTAATGTGTCGATTTCCTTCATGCTGTGGTGGCTGTGCGTCGGTTCTGAAGATGATGAGCCAAGAGTTGTTGGTTTGCTAGACGATGCGCCAGGTTTCTCCATGCAGTCGAGGGGATGCGTCGATCTTCACACACTGCAGCGGTAGTGATGTGTTGGTTCTGATGCATCCGTTCTTTAAGGCAATGCGCTGGTTTTGACTGCAATGCACCGATTCTGCTCCTGGAACAGGGTCTATGCGCCAGTTCTGATACACGCTGACTGGAGATGCATAGATTTTACAGGAGCATGCACCTGGGTCCACCTCCAATGAGCGAGGCACAAGAGCAAGTGGTGAGACTTTAATATCCTTGAGTCTCAGGAAACAAGAGGCAAGCCCACAAGGCCTTGGAGATCACTCTGGACCAGGAGCCTTTGTGGCCCTTATATGTACCTACCATTTATGGACCCCACATTTGAGTCCAGCTTGTGCAGCACTAAAGGCCAGTGGATTGCTTTTTGTTTGTTTTTTGCAGCTATAGAGAGAGGAGGTTTTCCTTTCATATTCTTTTAAATTGTAAATACGCTCTGGGTTTTCTTAGGTTGCCCCGACTTTTCTCTGTTTTAAGCCCTGATGAAGACCCGTAGGCAAGATCTAAAATCAGCCCACTTAGTAGTTGGGTCAATACGTCAATATATTTGTACAAACCTGAATTGAATTTCATGATCATTATGACAGATGTGCTCTGATTCATCGGCCACCTGTTCTTATATGGATATACCTTAAATACTCCAAATAAATCTTTTGGATATGCTTACCCCAGTAGCTTATTTTTGCTGCTGGTTTTACTGTTTTTTCTTTAACTTTGATATTTATTATTCTTTCTTCTGTCATGGAACTTTACATTTTTGCACCTCTACAAGCACTTTTCAATGCACCTCATGGAGGGACCGCAGTAACATTTATTGAATGTATTCACCACTGATGGAAAAAATATATAAACTGAATTGATTTCATGTTTCTTTGTGTAGTGGATTAATTTTCTTTTTTGCACATTAATCAATTTGCTTTGATTTCAAAATTTGGGATGTGATATCGCATTATTGTTTGTTTTTATCCTTTTCAAATAGGACCAATTGTTGCCTGGACCCATTTTACTCTCAGTCTTAACACTTAGTGGAGTGTTTGAGTTTGTGAACTTCATCTTCCAATCCCTTGATTTTGTTTTTCACTTGTCACCTTTACCGATACTTTACATGCCACATTTAATAGAATTTACTTCTACTCCTAGAGTTTCAGTTATCAGCTCCCATCAAAGTATATTTATCCTGCAATGCAGTCAAGATATATGAAGAGGCCACTTGCGGGACCTAGTCTTCCCTTGCAGTACGTATCAAAGACATCACAATATTTATTACCATTGACATTGGACAATGTAAACAAGTCCATTTCATTGGACTATGAGTACTTACGGAGTTTGTCCCTCACCACTGTATGTAGTTAAACCATCTGGATCCTCTGCAATATTGTCATCTTACATCCATACGCCAGTGAAGGCCCTATCCTACAATTACACCGAACAGGGATTTATAAAGAATGCATTTCTAGGTCTCTCAATTCTCCTTCTGGCTGAACTGTTCTTGTCTGTTATCAATGGGGTTTATCCAGAAAAGGTAGGAGAGGTTGGGTGCTGATAAACTGATATTTATTCTGACAGCACCGTTTGACCACCAGTTGATCATGAGCTCTAAAGTTCTTCACTCTACTGCATAGCTCCTAGACCTCAGTGACAGAAAAAAACTGTTTGAAACTCACATGGGTTGTTGCACAGGGCCATTACAGAAAGGTAGCTCCTCCACCACTCTGCATTTTGCCCAATCTACTCTAGTTAGTGGGTCTAAATACAACTCAGCCTATTAGTACAGGTCTTTCCTGGTGAAACTCATGTAGCTTTTTGAGGCCTCAAAAGGGTTCCAACTCTGTGCCAGAAGGGTATATTGGGAGGCACCCGACCTAGTCTCCTCTCAAGTAGCACAGCACAGTTTCCCCGGGGCTACAGATCATTGACTTAACTTCCTCCATCTTGTGGCTCTGAACCTGTCAGGCCTCCCTGCATAGAGCTCTTCTTTGGTGCCGCAGTCTCTCGCCACTACATCCATGCCAGCCAAGAACTTGCTTCACTGTTCCTGAGCTCTGGTCTACATTAACATGAGGATTCCTGTCACCTTAGGAGGCCCAAGATGCACACATCATACTTCTGGTCCACATTTCATATACATTGTCAGGCAATTTCACGCCAATCTTTAAAGGACTACGTTCAGGAAAATGTCAGGTGCAGGATTCCTCTCTGTACATTAAGTCACCAACAGATGCATAAGCTACAACTCGTACATTTTGTATTGTCAAAATTCAGAGAGCATATCCATGGGAGCTCTTTGCTCAGTTTCAATCTCTGTATAAACTATATCTAGTTAATAGATGTTTACTATGTTTATGTTAATCTTTGTTTGGATTTAAAGGTCTTAGTCTTTTGACTGTATTGCCATGTGCTTGTTCATTACTGTTTCCCCTCCCATTTTTGGAGGTGAAACACCTTAAGCTTAGTCCATGCTACTTAAAGACAGACCTAAGCATATTTCAAGGATCTTTTGACACATCTGTACCTGTGAAATATGTGGATTAAGTGCTTTGTGTAAGTCCCTCTAGATCAGTGGTCTTCAAACTTTTTGATGCCGAGACCCTCCATCAGAATGTTTTAGGCGTAAGGACCCCCTGCCAACAAAAAATTCTAGAACCGGGTAGTCCTTATCATTGACAACCATAAATGTTCTCCAGAGAAACGGTCAATCTGTAGTTGCACCTCATTAGTACCAGTTTAACACTCAAATATAGCAATGAGCAACACAAAGGTGACTAGTACAGTATTATGAAGGGCCTTCTACAGAGTGGCAACACATTTAGCTGCATTTTAGTAACTTGTAAACCTTTTGAGTAAATACATTTTTTGTTGTTAAAATGAGCAGATTATGTGGTAGATGATGGATTAGGTGGCAAATGCGGCAAATCTATAATTATGCTAAAATCCCTGCGGCTGCACAATCACATAATTCCAGTGGCCCTTCGTATAATAGCATGGGCTGCAACTTTATTGCACGGCATTGGAGGACACCCATACTATATTTCATGGGATGCTGACAGATTGGCATTTACAGCTGCAGGTAACCGGCGGTAGCTGAACATCATTCATCATAATTAAAACATATGCACATTTTTTAGGTCTTTCACCGTCAGGTAGCTACATATAAAATAACGGGCAGCTTCAATGAATCATAAATACATTATAACTCCTTCCATGCTCATGACGAGCTCAGCTCGTCATGAGTCACAGTGGAGCTGTGCTCATGACGAGCTGAGCTCGTCATAACAGCCGCGGCCCGCCCACGCACAATAAATTCCCCGCCTGTGCGGGAGAATTAATCAGTGGGCGGGGTTGTGACGCCGAGGACCACCACACCGTGGGGGGATTACCCCCGCAGGGAAGGGGTTAAAAAGTTGTTACTCAGTGGGAAATGCACTATAATAAATTATGAAACCTCTATTAGCTAATGCACTGCAAAAGTCTGTGTGAAGCCAGAGGGCCGCAGAATTAAATCGTGGTTGGTGTAGTGGAGAATAGTGACTTGTGTATTTTTAGTGTTATGAGGTCACAGCCTGTGACAGAAAGCACTGTGAATATGTAAGCCTTTACTTTATACTTGCATTACACACAGTATAAGATAGACCACTACAAAGTGTGCAAAATGTTTTACGATAAAATGGTGCTTCCAAAATATAGGGGCTTATTTATAAGCCCCTTGCACTTCCAATGCATCTTTTTTTATGAAACTCTGGTTGCGCAGAGAGCAGACTCATATCTACGAGGCTACACAAAGTCACTTTGTGTGGCTTTTCATGGCCTCCTAGATATGGTGTAAGGCAACGCAGCGCAAGTCGGTGTGTTGCCTTACACTGCATCAGGGGGGCGTTTCATGGGTGTTGCGGTCGGTTTTCCCATGGGTTTTGACACATTCCAAGATTTACAAGGATCTATAAACCTGAGGATGCGTCAACACTGTACGCTGCCCCAGGGGATGCATAACGAGGAGAAATATCTTTATTTCTCCTCAATTGTTTCCTCTTTCTATGTGTAGCACACATAGAAAGAGAAAAAAGGCCTCCATGGGTTGTTTTTGCGCAGGAAGGCGTGCCTTCTTGCACAAAAACAATCCTGCCAACAATGCAGATACCCTTGCACCATGGTGGCAGGGTGCCTGCGTTGGCGCTAGGCACCAAATTGTGTGCTGGCAGAAAGGACAGGAGTGCACTGTATCTTATAAATACAATCCATTCCTGCCCGTTTGAATTGGCATAGGGCAGCGCAGCAAAAATACTTGCAGAGCTGTCCTACACCATTTCATTGTAAATGAGACCAATAGATTTTAGTAATGTCCAAACCCTATGTAATGCAATTCTTTTTTACATAACTGTCCCTTCAACACATTCTCAAGGATAGTAAGCACTATGTAAATACAATGACAATTAAAAGCAAGCAATTCACAGCTCAGTAAACTTTGTGCACTACCGCTCAAAAAGCTTCATGTGATTTGATCAATTAACTGCAACAGCACTCTCCTGTCCTGAGAAATCTAACCCAGGCAAAAAGCTAAACACATCTTTCTGCCAGTGTGCTGCTGGCCTGAAAGAAATGCAAATGTGCACAAAGAGTCAATATGCAAATCCTTTACAATCGCATATTAACTCGTTGTGCACATTTGCATTTCTTTCAGGTCAGCAACACACTGCTAGAAGTTCTAGTTTACGGTGCAGCTCTACTGTGCTGGAAGTAACTGAAAGAAATGCCGATTTCCACCGTTTTAATATACAGAAAATCATGATTTTTATTAAAGACATGGAAGCTAATATTATGTATAACTCCTTTATTGCCCTCACACAGCAGCAACAAAGAATCTTAAAATAGTTTAGAACATTCTTATAATTTTAGAACATTAAGAACATGCATGATATCCTGGAACACGCAGCTCACTTCCTTCTGTTCTTGCTGCATATTCCCAAGTTCCCAAAAAGCAAAGAATATGATATCCTGGAACGCGCAGCTCACTTCCTTCTTTTCTTGCTGCATATTCCCAAGCTCCCAAAAAGCAAAGAACTCTGTCCTCTTCTTCCTGTACTCTCCTCTGAGGAAAATGCCATTAACTCTGACCTAAAAAAACCCACAAATTAACAGCTTTAATGGGTTGGGTTCAACAGGGAGGGATAATATTAGCATCCCTGTCTTATTTTGCCCATTAAAACTGTGGAAAATCTGCATTTTAAGGCATGGCACGGAGGCCAATATTATGCATGTTCCAAGCTCATCCAAAATCTTCTGAGCAGTATTTTCCACAGGTTTAAAGTAAAATCTTTTAAACGTTGACTCACTTAACCAATCAGCAGGCTTCATTATTGAACTCAAACATACTCCTGCTATAAAAGCTTTACCTATCACTGCTCCTCTTACTGAATGCGCCCCAAGTAGAGAAACATCAATTCCTGCCATCTTCATCACCTCCTTAACCCATCTTGCCAGAGTTGGCACAGAAACCGCTCTAAAAGGCTGTCTATAAGAAATTAACAACTGAGGGACCCCCTGATCTCTTAATACATGTGTTCTGTCCTCATACTCTTTCAAACAATGTACCACATACAACAAATCATTCCCCTCCATTATAGGATAGAAAATCATCCTTGACATAGTTTTTGTGCGCTTTCCCAACATAAAACACACTCCCTCCGGCTGATAGCTTCTAGCACTTACCTCCAAAGCTCTTATATCAGACACCCTTCTAAAGGACACTACACACAACAACACTGCCATTTTCCATGATAACAGCTTTAGGGACATCCACTTATTCTCTCCCCACTTCTCTAACTCTTTCAATACCAACGACACATCTCATAGAGATGTGTACCTTGCTTTAGGAGGAACCTCCATACGCACTGCCTTCAGAACTAAAGGGTGTTGTCCAACAGAATGCCCTTCCACCAGAACATGCCCTGCCGATATTGCGGACCTGCTCAAATTCACCGTATTGTAACCCAACCTTCTTTTAAACAACTCTGACAAATAATTTACCACCTCCACTACTGGTGCTCATACAGGATCCGAAGTCGTCGCTGCACAACAAGACCATCTTCTCCATACCGACCTGTACGCCTCTGAAGTTCCTGGAGCCCATGATTTCTTAATAAGCTTCGAAGCCTCCTCCAATAAGCCTGACACTTGCCATACACTCCTGAAATCAACCATCCCATCAGAATCAACTGGCATCCTGCTATCTTTTAGTGATAATTCCCCTGGGTATCCACTAGAAGATTTGGGAAACAAGGTAACAACACCGAATAGTCCATCAACAGACTCATTGCAGCTGGGAACCACATCAGAGATTGCCATAATGGAGTTATCAAAACCAACTCCACTTTCTCTCTCCCTATTTTCATCAGGACTCTTTGAATCAAAGAAAAAGGAGGGAAAGCATACATTCTTCCCTCTGTCCAATCTTTAAGGAAAGCATCTATCCCCAATGCTTCTGGATCTGGTCTCCAACTGAAAAACCTCTGTATCTGTGCATTCAACCTGTCCGCAAAAAGATCCACTTGAAAAGGACACCATCTCTTTGCTAGCAACAAAAAAAATCCCCGTATAAATTCCAATTGCTAGCATCTTTTAGATTCCTCGAATTCCAATCAGCCTCCACATTGCTCTTGCCTGGTATATACTGAGCCTTCACCAAGATCTCCCTTTCTAAACTGTAATTCCAAAACTCCTTTTCCAACTCTGCCAACCCCTTAAAGCATGGGCCCCCCAAGCTGTTGACATACTGTACTGCTGATATATTGTCCATCCTTAGCAACACACATCACTTCACCTAATCTTTCACAAAACTCTGCACAGTGACTGACCTTGCCAGTAATTCCTAACAATTTATATGCATTTCTTCCACCTTCGCCGACCAACGTCCCCCGTCCTCACAGAACCGCATCTTGCTCCCCAACCATACATACTTGCATCCGACTCTGTTACCATCTCCAGAACCTCCCCGAAAATGGCCCTTCCATTCCAAGACTCCATGTTCAACAACCACCAATCCACCTCTTGCATAGCCTCCTTGCTCATCTCCACCTTCTGAAAATATTTTGCTCCCATCTTAAATGATCCCTTTTCAACCTCTAGGGTGCCCTATAATGCAGGGGTGCTGGAAAAATTGCTCGAATTGATTCCGATAACAATACCAACAATTTTGCAATCTGCCACAGAGATATCCGATCCATATTCCTCACTCTTCTCAACCTCCTTCATATTTTCCTCATTTTCTCCATACAACACACCCTCCAAGGCCTGAATCTGAAAACCTAAAAAATGAATTTCCTGCGCTGGGACCAGGCAAGACTTTTCACTACAAACCCTAGGTCCTTTAAAATCCTCACCGCTAATTCTGTCTGTTCTACAGCCATCATTTATTTCCTCCGCCATTATCAACACATCGTCCAAGTATACTATCAACCTGATCCCTCTTGACCTCAACCAAGCCATTACCAGTTTCATTACCTTTGTAAAACACCATGGCGCCCATGTCAGACCGAACGGCAAACTCTTAAACCTCCATTGTTTCCCTTTCCACCGGAACTGAAGGTAATTCCTGTGTTCTACACATACCAGTACCATAAGATAGGCATCCTTTAATGGGCGCACTTACTATACCAGTTCAGTCAGCAAACCATACGAGCAAAGCCAGCCGAGGCACCCCATGCCCAGACAGCATCTGACACACCAATAGAACCAAATGACAGACGCAGCGAGTCGGAACACACACATATCGGAGACGCCCTAGCACAGTCCTTGCCTTAGAAGCATAGTCCTAGGATAAGACAGGGGAAGTAGTCGAGTCCCCCCCTGCATCAACAGTCGCCAGCCGCTAAGTAGCCACACACACCTATATAGAGGACCTACTCAACTCCATCCCATCGGCACACACCCTCCCTCCCCGCTGACCCCAAACCAGTACCCTAGTTCAACGCCCAGGTTCTAAGTTAAGGATACCAGCCAGCAGCATAGATAACGTCATTAGGGGACAGTGAACGTTGCCCAATTACTCGGGCAAAATACTATGACTCCCACAAGTACCATGGATAGATGTAGCTCCACGACCAAGCTATAGGCCTACAGGCATACCCAGGGACACATACGGAATTCGTAGATGGCCTCAACATGTTTGTAACACCGGGACTGTAATGATATCCAGTGGCAGCTAAGAAAGATAGTAACCACCAATGTACACTCAAGTGCCTAAACTGTCTCTGTCTACCTATGCATGTAACTCAAGAATGAAAAATGTTATGCTTCACTGTATCTAAAGTGTTAAAAGCTAATAAAAAAATCTAAAAAGAAAAAAAAGGATAGGCATCTTTTAAATCCAGTCTTGTTAACCAGTCCCCTTTCCTTAACAGGTCTCTTAGCATGTGAATGCCTTCCATATCTAAATGATTGTAGCAAACCCAATGGTTTAGTTCTTTTAAATTTATCACTGGCCTCAGTCCTTTCTCCTTTTTTTCTACAAAAAAAATATTGCTTACAAAACTCTTTGACTCTTTGTATTTTGATTCGCCCTCTCGAAGGTCCCTTTCTTGTAAAGTACCTCTACCTCCTGAGTCACCAAAAACTCTTGCTCCTACAAAATCTATGTGATAACCCTGAACCATACTTATCACCCAAGGATGCTGCATTATTCTTTTCCATCTAAAAAAAAATAGGCTAGTCTGCCACCCAGTTGTACCAGGGTACCTGAAAGGTCGTTTTTTAAACTCACCTGTTCCACATCTCGTTCTCCTCTCACTCTGTGTTCCACGCATCGTTCCTCTTTGTCTTTGAGGATAAAATCCTCTCTGACCAGCTCTATATATCCATATCCATAAGGCCTAAATCCTCGTGTGAATGAAACACGAGTGTTCCCTTGTCCACGGCCGGGGAAACGACCTTGCATTCTCCTAGCCCCTCCAAAAACCTTTAGAATATCTTTTTGCACTTTCGGTAAAGAATTAAATGTCTCAATGTATCTGGACATGTCTTTTACAAATTCGTCCTCAAACAACATACCATTGCACTCCTCTCCAAATTCCTTATTCGCTAGTTCCGCTATATTTGGGTCAATTTTCATCAATAATCTCTTGCGTCTCTGCATGCACAGAACCGCATTTGCATTACCCGGCAAACAAATGGCTCTTTGTATCCATTGCCATAATTCAAATAAATCCACACCTATGTTTTTTGAATGCACTTCCTTGCACAAATCAAAGACCTTTGTTAAAGGTCCCAAAACATCCAAGAGTCTGTCTTGGCATCCCTTCAATTCTAACCCTTTCCTAGGGTCTCTTCCACCTTTGCCACCTTTGTTTAAAAAGGTTAACATCTTCGGATCTAACTCCGGAGTGTAGGCCACCTTTGATTGCAATGTTGGCCTTGGACATTCCGATCGTAACCTTGTACAAACCTCCTTTGGGATCTCTTTACGGATCCAAAATGAGACATATTTTGCAACATGTTTTGCTGGACTCCACTGAGGTGACAAGGGGCGTTGAATCAAAAGAGGATCAAACATTCCCTCACCCTGAGGATCTACAAAATCTGCCATCTCCAATTGTATCCTCTTTCCATACTTTACTTTCTTTCCTCTATCATTCTCATCCTCCGTCTTCTCAAAATCAGATGAACATGTTAATACAACATCTCCACTAGAAGAGGATTCATCGTAAACCGCTACATTATGGTTCTTTTTTTTTTTTCTTCTTAGCGTTTCCATCCACTGGTCCTTACACCCAGCTCCTTTAGAATCCATCATCACTTCCTTATATTATCTCTTAAATGCCTTTTTTGTAGTCATTTGCCTTGAACCACTAGCCACTGGTTCTACTTCACCAGTTGAAAATAATTCCTCCTCTTCATTATATCCTCTCTCCTTCATGTGTCTCTCAACACTACTATCTATTCTCTTATCTATTTTTTCTCCTAACTCCCCAAACATCTTTTCCATAGATTCTTTCATTTTTTCCTCTAGTGATCCTCCCTTTCCTGCTCCATACTTAATACTTAATGCGCAAAAACAACACATTATTTTTATAAGCTCTCCTCGTTCTAACTGCTGATCACTATCCGACACCCTCACAAATAAAACCTGTTGGAGGCTTGTCCCCTTATCACAATCTCTCAGACGAATGCCCAAAACATGTCCCCATATTTTCCATATTAACCAATACTTTCTCCCAATCTGTTAAAATGGCTGCCGTACCTAACGTGTACGGCGAGCCTGACTTGTCATATTACATCGTTATCGCGCTCATGCCTAAGTTCATAAATGCGCAAGCTTAAAAAGACTCCATTGTCGGACAACACGTGAACTTCTTCTCTCCAGCAAGCGCGAGAACAGAGAAGACGCATGCAGCCTCCCTCACGCCTGCCTCTGTTCGCGAGACACGGTAAGCTCTTTTTTAATCAAAACTCTCCTTCTCCGGGTCCGGCTGGCCTAACGGATTTTCTTTGCCCACAATTGCCTCACACAAAGCTCTACTCCGATCCTCGATCTTTTAGGTACCCAAATCAATTAAATGAAAAACAAAACTACCAGTAAGCCATACTATCGCCCTGGAAAAAAATCCATGAATCTAATATTGCACATCTTAACATGCTACCATCAGAAAAAGCTACAGATTTTTCAAATAATATATCTAATTTCAAAGCTAGCAACCTTTCCAATTCAATCAAAATCTTGCAGCTGTCCACGTACAAAAAACAATTACTTTCCCTTTTCTTTTTGCCGTAATGCTTCTCAAACATATCTAAATGTCTTCCATTCTCAAAACTCTGACTCACCTCACTTACACAAAACACACTTCACTCACACCCCCAACTCATAATCTCATATTCTGCTTATCAATTTCAAATGAGTACTTATCTATGTGTGAGCAGCAACAAAAGGAAGGACGTGGGCTGCGTGTTCCAGGATATTATGCATGCTCTTAATGTTCTAGATTTCTAAGAATGCTCCAAACTATTTTAAGATTCTTTGTTGCTGCTGTGTGTGGGCAATAAAGGAGTTTTGCACAATACTGGCCTCCATGCCTTGCCATAAAATGCATGTTAACATTTCCCTTCAAAATAAATCATCCCAGCCAGTATCCCAGCCACATTCAGATACTTGTCTATTGTGGACCATCCCAGGGGTTGTGAAAAAAGCACCTTCTGGTACCAATAATATGCAATTGGTTCATTTTTCTTATCAGATAAAGCCAGATGTAAAAACCTCCAATTTGGTTAAAAAAAAAACAAAAAAATAGGGTTTACATCATCAAAAACCCTTTAACATATGTACAAAACCCATACTACAATTCGGAAAAACTTTTCCTTATCACAAAATGGGTTTAGAAATAGATATCGAACTGCAATCTGGACTAGACGTGTAAGGTGTGTCCCTTCCAAATTGTGATTGGGTAAGCTATGTGTCAATTGCCTTCAGCCGTAATTGCAGTACAAACCATTGATTGAATATTGACTTCCTAGTTAATGTTGCCCCTTCCACTTTGGGAATCAGGATGGCAGCTTCATTTTGGGAAGGTTTTGGAGGGGCGTTGTGTAGATGCCAAGTTTCCTTTAGGGAAATCGGACTGCTTTAAAAAAGAAAAAAGTTTGTAAAGCAATGACAGGGTTGGTGGTCTTGCAAGCCACCATCCCGTCACTGCAGCCAATCACAGGTCATTTAAAACTGCGACCTGCCTGATAAATATTAATTAGGCAGGCGGATCTGTGAGCCCCTGTGATTCCCCTATTATACTAACTGACCTATTAGTATATATGTCATTTCGCAACATAAAATACTGATCGCTTGAGCAATTTGTGACCACATTTGCAACCAGAATAATCTGGCTCTATTCTTTAAAATCAACCCATTAAAAGGCACCTTCAATTAAATTTAAAAAAAGATGCAACACTACAAACAAAACTGATTTTGGACCTATTAAAGTGGTAGTGCCGTGATTTAAAAACGCTGCCTTTTATTTGTAACACAAAAACAAGCATCAGGGGCACTACTAGTTTGCACACAAGCCATAAAATGTCCAAGTAAAATGGAATAGAACTCCAGTTTCACTGGGGTTACAAACCAAGGAGACAAAATACAGGAACACATTCTGGACCTTATCAGAAATAAAAGCAAAATGGCGGCATTCCCCTGTAAAAATACAGAAATTACATCGCTAACAAGAACGGAGTAGGTTTATTCTCTTCTTGTTTAATTTTCTTCTTTGTTCATATTTTAGCATTTATAATACAACTATTTAATTGTTCATTAGAGTCAAAGAGCGCAATCAGTGAGAGATAGCGCATGCCTTGAGTTAAAGCAAACCCAGCTTGGCAACACAGAAGACCAGCAGGTTGGTTTATATTTAGATGCGGCCCAAAGATGCTCACAAGTCGGATAGCTCGCCAAACATATTACATACACACACAAAAGGCACCTCTTCAGTTTTAAATCTGTATCATAGGGATCCATCAGAGTTCCTGTTAGCAGAGACATTTTAAGAATTTTGGGGGGCACGGACCGAACGGATTTGGCAGGGGGGTCTTGTTTGGAACATCTTTGAATTTACGCTCCAGTTTCAGCTCTTTCTTACCTTCTTTAGTCAGGTCACTGACAGTGCACAGTCGCACTCGTCCAAATTCTATATGTCTTTACATATAACATTCAGGGATAGTGACTGTTCCAATATTGTAACACAGTGGCAGGTCACTAATAGAATTGCAAATAATCTATGTGACCGCCTCTCATTTCTCATATGTCAGGTTCTGTTTTGATCTAAAAGAAACTTTGTTTTTTGATGTTGAATGAATCAAACACAACATTTTTCTACAAAATGTCTATAATAGACTACCATGCTTCTCCTACATTAAAAATAAATTAAAGGAACACTTTATTTAAAATAATCTGTTTAAGAAGTATTCAAGGTCATCAGAACACAGTGGTTATATCAGGGGTCCCCTGAAATGCTGAGGCAACGTGGGCTCTGCCCATGCCTTAAATGTCTCTGCTCTGGAGCATGGGGTGCTGAAGTATGGGGATCAAAACCCGCTTCTGAGCAGGTCCCCAAATAAGCCCAGACTCCAGACTCCTCAGAGTCTTGAAAAAGGATCTAGTGCCGTCACCTGCAAAGTTGCTAAGAAACATAGGAGTCTTGGAAGAACCAGCATTTTTGCCACTGATACCCTGCCCAGAGGCGAGAGGGGTAGTCGAGTCCTGAAGTGCATGGATTGTCGACAGGCCTTAACATGATTACCATCAAGCAAGTTCCTGTCTGTGTGATAAACATTTATGCTGAGAGAGCGATAGGTCTCACAATTCCAGGGGAGGTGCCCTACTTCTGGCACTTCTCAATGCTCCAGTTTAATCCAGCATACAGGGAAGACACAGGATTTACCCAAGTTCCCCTTGAGACCGACCATCTCCCCGAAGAGGTTGAGCAGGTCATAGAGGGCCGGTAGTGTGCATGCATGGTTCTGTAGATAACAACACATTGTTGGCATATAAGGACACAGAGTCAACCATCCATCCGAAGTACGCCTGTTACCTGCAGGTAACTCTCGTCAGGAGACGGACATCGTGAGATACGGCGAGGATAGTCTCAGGGAGACATGCACACGGAGTCGGCATGCCTTTGATTTGAACAAGGATGTGGATTGTGAAAGAAATGTAAAATCAAGAAAGCATCAGCCATTAATTAAGCGAACACCGTTGCCTCGTCCCACTAGTTAAAAGAAAAAAAGAATCATTACAGAGGAGTCAGCCTCCATCCAAAAGCAATCATTGACGCCTTGTCTGAACATTCATAGCTTCTGCGTGCAAAAGATACAGAGCTCATACAGGACAGTGAAAAGACTTGGACACCCTAATCATTACTACTTGCCCTTAAAGACACTGAGAGCAGTAGGCCATTCTACTATAAGTAAAGCTATTGTGGTCCTGAAGAGAACCCTCGAAAGGAAGTGGGTTCAAAACGCGTCGACCTTGCGTTTTTTGCCAAACAAACGTTCAGTTATAATTTCGCTTTTGTGCACTGTAAATATTTTGCCACTTTGTAAATCTATTGTAAAGTCCGTTCCAGAGTGCACTAGAAAGACTGGTGTAAAATCCTTTCCGTTGTTTGGTTGTTCCCTCTGGTTTTCCAAATATTTAATAGGTTTGTGGAACCAGGAAGGGAGTGTTGTGTATGGCTGTAATGTAGTGTGGGTTATAAATGGGTTTGAATGGAGATTATTGAATGTGAGAAGTAAATGACGAAGTGCGAGTACGGTGTCTGTGGATAGTATGTTGTTTGAGATTTTGTTATATTGTATTTATCTAAAAGTTTGTCCTGAATTCAAAAAAGTTGCACTAAGGTAAAAAGAGAAAAAGAATTCTAAAATAAATGGATGAGTTCAAATATTAGTTTAGGCTGTCGTAGATTCATTTCTATGGACTGTCTAAATATTAACTAATTGATTATCAGTATTGGCATCGATGTTTGGTTTGGTTTATAAGGGCTCAGCCTTACTGATTGGAGCCAAGACCCATTGCTGTTTTGTTACTATCTACAAGGAGCAGGTCAGTTTAGAGAAAGAATATTATTTGTGCCACAAAGGCGTGCCAAATGCATCAATCAGCAAAGGACCTTTTCTTCTAAAAATGCCAGGCTGTACCCACAAACCATGTAGAAGTTGTGTAGTTGAAGGGACAGCTCACCACCGATCAAGAAATAGAAGGGATGCTGTCAGTTGCACTTATGTCCTCTGTGGACTGAATACTTGTTTAAAATAGCTGGAAAATCTGGCTTCTAGATTTGTCCTCCGACAGATTGGAGTAGTATATATGCTGCTTGCTATAGTTGCATGTCTGCTTTCTATTTGGAGCCCAAAGTGACTTCAAACCTTTATACTCGTAGATGTGGAGTCGTGGTCACAGAGTTGGTAAAAAGGCTCTACAGAAGCAGAGGGCTTAAATACCACCACTTACGTAGGACAGGATGAGTGAAGCATTGGTACACACAAGTTTACACTGGCTTAGTTTTGCTAATGACTTGGTCACAAGTCACTCAGCCTGAAGAAATGCAACATGTTGGCCCACAGTTATGGTTTGTGGAATCAAAAATCCACCAAACCCCAAGGGTGGAATTCCAACTCTGCTGAAACGTCTTGACTGGGATAATCTTTGGTGTTAATTGAAGAAACTTTGTAAGTCACGGGGGCGAGGCTTGCCTGGGTCTAAGATGGCGACAGCCTGAGCGAGCTCCGGCAGCCGCCCGTAACATCCTTCATTATTTGGTGCCATCAAGGATGTAGATGGCTTAATCCTGCATGGTAGCAGCAGAAAATCTGGTGGTGCACCTCCGGTCGAGGTTTGAAGCAGCAGCGAGCAGCACAACCGGAGTTTGGCCGAGCTGCGTTATTGGGCCCACCTGCTCATGGCCGCCGCAGCGTGGTGCGCCTCGTGGCGTGTGTAGGTGCCCCCGCCAGACTGGGCCACTTGTTGACTGCAGTGTGACACCGCTGCCTCTGATATCCCTGGCGGCTTGGCCGGACCCTTGTGCAGGGAAGTGGGACAGGCCGGACGTAGATGCGAAAGGTGCCTTGTGTTGCAGACCCGGCACGTTGAGTCCTGTGTGGCGGCAGTGGGTGCGAGAGTGGGGCGCAGCTACTGCACGGCCTGCTGCGCCGCCCGGATCTGTGTGTGGGGAAGCTCCTGCGAAGACATCGGAGCCCCTAGCTGGCCAGCCCTATGCCTGTCTGAGCTGACCTCGCTGCAGAGTGTGTGGTCGGGCTGGAGTGGATTGACTGCATTGTAGGTCATCAGGAGTGCATGATCCCAGTGTGCACAAGCGGATTGGCAGTTCGGCAATATTCAACTGACTGGAGAGACTCAGGAGTACCCTCCTGCACAGTATGTACTCCACGCATAAACTCCTGCTGGGGAGTTCTCTGTACCAGAGACAGCGCGTAGCGGCACTGGAGCACCGGTTTGTGTGAGCCTGTAGTGACTGGGTGCAGTAAGCCACTTAAATGTGTGTTGGCGGGAAGGTCTAGTCTCTGCTTCGAGCATGTGCATTGTGTGAACACTCAGGCACTGGCTTTGTACTTTTGAGATCTCCCCGGGATGCTCGCCAAAATCATCACCAGCCATAAGGGAGTGACTGGTGTATTGCCATTGGGGTCTGAGGTATAATGGCGCCCCC